>NC_138350.1:60312206-60920539 GCF_046562875.1 Panthera onca | reverse complement strand
TAAGAGCCCTTCTCTTGACCCATGCAACTAAAGATAAGAAAAATGAGGTTCTTGTTAAATAATGTGAAGTACTAGGATCTAATCTCAGCTTTACTACTCATTTATTATTTAATACTTAATATCTTAACCCTCATCTGTAAAACGGGAATATTATATATTACTTTACAATGTTATCATGAAGATTAAAAATATATGTGAGTGAGTATATCTGTATATGCATGTAGTTGGTATATTTTTCTCTTTAGATTACTTGAAATATATTTATATAAGTATCCATCAACTTGTAGCTGCTATTGTTGTTTTTACTGTATAAAAATTAATTTAGAAGAATAAATAAGTTTTCTTCATACATGGGTGATGATTTTATATTCTATGAATATTTGTGGCTTGGGGCACTATTCATAAAACAGAAATATATGACTCCAGACATGTATTCTGCCAGATGAGACAGGTTTTATCCTTAAGATTATAAGGGGAGGGAAATTTTGTGAAAAGCTGAATTGTCCGTATTATTTATTGATAAACATGCTACTCTCTCATAGGCACCAACTGATCTAGATATTGGGTTTATTTTTATAAATGAACTTGATAAATAATTAAACATGAAACTTCCCCTGCTATTCTGTCCTTGGACTCCTGGGGCATTAACAATTCATGTCTCTCTTGACCTGCAAGCTTCTACTCCTATTCCAGCAGCCCTGTGTGACGTCTAAGAAGACTTGTCGCTCAAGCTGAATTGTATAGTGTTTTTCTGATGTGTGGAATGTTGACCCATGGGAAGCCTCTGGACTCATTTTCATTAGTGACATAAACACATTTGGAGAGTAGGATAGGAGATGGGCAGCCGATTATTTGCCTCTCAGCATGGCAAAACCACCCTTATTGTCACTGTCCACTGGCTAAAAAGAAGTCAGCCTCCTCTAAGTCTAATTGTTGCTTGTTCTGCATATTCATGCTGCTATCAGATCCTTGGCAATTGTAAGTAAGGGCCAGATCTCCACTGATTAATCAGGCAAGACAGAGCCCCGTGAACAGGGGTGGGGCTTTTTGTTTGTTTGTTTATTTTAAGTCTTCATTTGCACCTGTCTTGAGTTGTGTGCAGAGTAAGAATGTGAGCTAGCTTTTAATAACATTGAGTAGACCTCTTGTTGAGTAAGTTATGAGCTTCTTTGTTACTTAATTATTTAGTATCTATGAGCCAGCTATTAACATATCGGAAATTGAAAACCTGTTCTTTCCTCATTCATGTTCAGGAATCATCATCCCTTGTCTTAGAGGCAGGCTTTAAGGCTCAGCTTGACTATGGCACACTAATATTTGCATTGCATGGTTATAACGTACTATAGTTTGAACAAAAGTCATGATGTTAGGCATATTGTAGTCTTTGGTTAGAAAGGTATAGTTGTGGAAGAGTGAGATCAGTCAGGATGATATTCCATAATGGAAAATGTTACCCTGGAGTTATAAAGGTCAGAAACGCAAAGCAGCATCACTTCCAGACAGAATGGTATGGATAGTTTCACACTATTTGCAAAGGAGAAAAGCAAAACTTTTATCTCTCACATTCCAGAAAAGTACTCAGTTTTCTCTCTGCAGTTTCTGTTGTTCATCCCTGTCTTTTATCCATAAAGAATTTTTCCAGTAAATATATTTTTCAAAAAGCCAAAATAACACAATGGAACAAAATTGTTTAAAGTCTATTGGAACACCAATCATATTAATTACCAAATTTTTCCTTGAATTGTTAGAGACCAGGCTTCAGCCTTGGGCAGGGCTGTTTAGCAAATGAGCCAAGCAACAGCAGGGGCTCAGCCATTCAATCTTCTTCTGGTCCTGCAGAAATGATCACTGGTTATGGGCCTCTGCTGACCTTTGCTGCTGTCTACCTACACATCTCTCTCCCTCTCTCTCTTACTCTCTCTCTCCCTCTCCCCATCCCCCCTCCCACCTCTCTCCAACTTTTTTTTAACCAAAAAGAGAAACTTTTATTCTTGCTCTCACTATTTGGATCCAGCTGGGGTTTCCCTTTGTTAGGGACGGCAAATTCCCCAGACTCAATCCACAAGGATTTTGATACAAAATGGGGAGGGTGTCAAAGATTCTGAAATATTAATGGCATTTCATTAGATTTGGGTACAGCAATTAGGAACACACATGGAACAACGGTGCTATAAAGGAAGGAACATGTTTTTTGCATGTTTCTTACAATGCTTAGTTCTGTCAAGATGCTATAAATTATTTATATTTGTATCACATTTAATACTCGCAAAACCCTGTGAGTTAAGTACTATTAAGTGCACTTATCAGGTGGAAAAAAAAAGTACAATTAAAGAACTTTAAGTACTTGCCCAAGGTCATACAGTTAGTGCACAAACAGAGCTGGGATGAAAACCTTTGTCCCTCTGATTCAAAATCTACTGTGTCATGCTGCCTCCCCAGGTAAGATGTTGCCAAGATGCTTGCCAATGAATCTGGCAACCTCTCACTCTGGCATTCTCCCTCTCCCTTCTCTACAACCTTCTGACACTCCATAAGGACTAAATATCCATATATTTTTGGACTTTGACCCAAATAATGTGGGTGAGACCAAAAAAAATTGAATATACATTATCTGCTCTCCAAGATTATGTATTTTATTGGCAAAGACAGGTGTCACACATAACGGTATATACCAAGAACAAATGATAATGAATGTAATTATGACTTGGGACTAACTTGGTTTTGAGATAAATAGTGCCCTGTTTTGGTTTTTGTTTGTTTGTTTTTTTGCATTTTATTTATTTATTTTTGTTTGTTTTTGTTTTTGTTTTTACTTAAAATTGATGTTGATATTATGGAGATTTCCTATTTAGCAATAATTGTGTGTGTCAATGTCAAACATACAAGTTTCTAATTCTGGTTTTACCAGTAAAAATCTGTAAAATATTGTGTCTACTAACATTTATGTGCTACACTTCTTCTAAGGGAATCCTTTGGGGAAAAAAAAAGGAAATTTTGAGCAGCACTTCATGATTAAAATCTTAATATTTCAGAGATAAACATTCTTATGTTAAGGAAAAGCTGATCACCATGGTATACTGAGTTGATAAAGACAGGCCCTCTCTGACTGAAAATATAGGAAATGAGTCACAGGCAACAAATGCAATCTCTACCAAGAAACAGAGTTGATGACATAGAGTCTGTACAGCAAGATGGAGTTTTGGAACTCAAGAACACAAAGTAATAAAATGATCTGAAAGGTACTATAAAATAACTATGAATGAGATGATACAAATTTACAGCTGAGCTCTAAAGGAGGAAAAATAGGAAGATGCTAAAACTGAAGAGAGCAGAAATCAAGACCAAAGCATTAAGGAGAAGGTGACACCTCTAACATGCACAGTAAACTCCAGGGCTTGGAAGTTACAGATTAGGATTCTAACACTCTCCAACAAGGGGCAGGAAATAGGAGCTTGAACCAGAGCAGAGTGATTCATTAGAACTGATTTTTGTGTGTGAATCCCAGGGCACCAAATTCTCCCCATCATTTTGGGAAGATACTTTGTAGACACTGCACTAAGCTATTGAGATCCTCCCATGAATCAAAGATTTATTTCCCTAACTACAGAAGATAGTTATCGCTAAGACCCCTTTGGGGATTGCCTCTGGTGAAGAGAGACACTTAAACTCATGCCCCTTTCCTGGGCTCGCCCATGTCCAATGGCTGGGCACAGTGGCATAGAGGCCTGGCTTCTCAACTGAATGCAGGGCAAATGTATGGAGTCCTCCCACCTCCAGAACTCCTACAGGAGCAACCAAGTCTCCTGAAGGGAATTTATAGCTTGACTCCTCCCTCTGCCCAATTCTGCTTTCTTCTCTTACCTTCAAGTGGTGCTGATTCTAGAACCTTTTTTTTTTAAAATTTTTTACATTTATTTATTTCTGAGTGACAGAGAGAGACAGAGCACGAGCAGGGGAGGGGCAGAGAGAGAGGGGGAAACACAGAATCTGAAGCAGGCTCCAGCTCTGAGCTGTCAGCATAGAGCCTGTTGCGGGGCTTGAACCCACGAGAACCATGAAATCATGACCTGAGCTGAAGTCGGATGCTTAACCGACTGAGCCACCCAGGTGCCCCTAGAACTTCTTAATAAACATTTCTCAGGGAATGTCACCTACAGAATACTTCTAGTACAGAACTCTACTCAAGGAGATTTACAAAGATACAAACAGGTTTGCACTTTATTTTTTATTAGGAATTGAATGTTAAAGAGACAGAGTGGGGAAAAAAAGGATAAGGAATTGAAGCCCCAGGACATTGCACTGGATTCTTTTGATTTGAGTTTATGTTTCCTGTACAATGTGTAAATCAAAGCCAGTAAATTCATCTTTTTTTTTTTTAAAGATTATTTATTTATTTATTTTGAGGGGGGTTGGCAAAGAGAGAGAGGAGAGACAGAATCCCAAGCTGTCAGGGTAGAGCCCGATGTAAGGCTAAAACCCACAAATCGTGAGATCATGACCTGAGCTGAATCAAGAGTCTGATGCTTACCCAGCTAAGCCACCGGGCACCCTGCCAGTAAATTCATCTTAAAATTGTTCTTTGATGAATAAAACCCTTGGATCCAAGTTGATACAGCTAAGAAACTTCTGTGTCAAGAAACTTTCTTATGCTATGGCATATGGGACTTTTAAAGAATAAACAACATCACTCAAAAAAAGGCACAAAATTGAAAATTCAGTATCACATGAAAAAATAAAGAAAACACCAACAATGTTGAATTTCAACTGACTCATATTCCCAGAAATGAGCAATTGTCAAGGAATATTGCCACTTTTTTTATGTTCTAAGAAATAGGTAACTACAAAGGACTGTCCTGCTCTTATATATTCAGGGACAAGACCTATTATTCCTCTACTCAAGAAAAGGTTCTCTTTCTTTGGGAAGTTTCTCACTAATGAATATTCTCTCTATTGTAATAGCCTGAATAAAAAAGATCTCCTTCATTGTCTGTTGCAGTTTGTCTTGATTTGGTGCCAGGATTCAGGTAGGCTTGGCCCTTGGCT
Source organism: Panthera onca (assembly GCF_046562875.1). Classification (NCBI taxonomy): domain Eukaryota; kingdom Metazoa; phylum Chordata; class Mammalia; order Carnivora; family Felidae; genus Panthera; species Panthera onca. Next base: position 60,915,496 of record NC_138350.1, on the reverse strand, counting down.
TTGTATCACTACTCAGTCCAGGTAATGAGGCATCTTGGAGTCCCTTTGCTTTGTTTCTGACTGGTGATCTGGGGCTCAACTGTGAACCCTGCTTTTTATCCTGTGTTCCTGACTTTTCTTCATCTGCTTCATGACAAAGAATTGATTTGATTCCTTTTGATTACTTGATTTCTGGCACCAGCATCTTTTGTCTTCATTATCTGATCATTTGGCCATATTTGCAAATAGATCGATAGTTTATAAAGATGTTATATCTGTTGGGAGAGAGAGAATCTGGTATGTTAGTCTTTTTCTCTTTGTCTATTTGTTTATTTTGAGCTCAAATAAATTAAGAATTTTATGCCCACCAGGAAATGTGTGTCTGGGTGGATAAATTTATATTTGTGGGTTTATACCTGACCCCTGGCTAAATTTTAGAATTGAAGTTATGGACTTTCTCTCTGTACCTTTGTATGTTTATAGTTTATAACTCAAAAAGATCTTTACCTCTCATTGTGTGAGTATATAATATTTGACTACACCTCTAAAAGTATTCCCCAAATCAATTATACAATCTTTTAAAGGAGGAGTTCTATTCTAATTAGTATAGAAATAATAATTATTTTTAATTGAATATTCCTAAACTTTCCAGAAAATGAAGATATGAAACTTCCAGTATTTTCAATGTGAAAAATAAAAGTTACTTGTTATAACTCAGAAATGTTTAAGAATTCAAGTTTATATAACTTAGGTGAATCTTTGGCAAATGAGACTAGTTTAATATAAACATAATAAATAACAGCAGCTGTATCTTCTATGATTTATCAGGGTAAAGTGTAATTACAAGATTTATTTTTTACTTTGGTTTATCATCTCTAAACTTATATGGGTTTACTGATTGAATAAACTAGTGTTACTTTTATTAAATGTTTAAGAATTTAAAAAATGTAAATTTGTGAAACCAAATAGAATTATTATTCTGATATATTTTATTTCAATTAAAATTTTTTATGTCTATTTATATTTGTGGGGGAGGGCAGAGGAAGATGGAGACTGAAGAGAATATGGAGAATCTGAAGCAGGCTCCAGGCTCTGAGCTCTCAGCACAGAGCCTGACACAGGGCTCGATCACAGGAACTGTGAGATCGTGACCTGAGCTGAAGTCAGATGCTTAAGCAACTGAGCCACCTAGGCACACCATAACATATTTTATTTCAAAACAGTTATGTTTTATAATATGTCAGCTTGAAGATAATTTTGAAGATCTTTTGGTAACTGAAAAACTTGAACTAATACTAAGTTGAACTAGTAAATCAATATTCAGTTTACACCTATAAGTATTATAGAATACTGAAACATTAATTGCTAATTATAATTTTAAGTTTATATATTTTTGCTTCATTTTTATTTGTGAAGAGTGACTACATATACTTAGGTCTCATTATGCATATGCTCATGTTGTCACTTTGAAAAGTTGTATTACAAGGGATGTATATAGACACAGAAAGTTATATGGTTTGTGAAGAGACAGTTTTATGTATTATGGCCAAAGCTATCATGGTTTGATGAGTTTATTTATGAGACTTTCAAAAAGAGCATTAGTATCAAAAATTATACTAATGCAAAACTAAATTTGGTTTTCTCTATGTTAGAATGAATACATAATTTTGGACTATTGGTCTTCCTTAAAAGAAACTATTAAAGATAAATTTTACCTTCTGTGTCATGTACCTAGATTACAGAGATTCTGTGTCTTACCAGGATAACTTTCTATGCTTTATATTTATTTTATTAAATCCTTTTTTATTTAAGTAAATGACAGTTTCTCACTTAGGAGGGAATATGGTTCTTTAAAAATCGTATTACCTTTTTTAGGGGTGCCTGGGTGGCTCAGTCAGTTAAGCGTTCGACTTCAGTTTAGATCATTACCTCCCGGTTTGTGAGTTTGAGCCCCTGTGTTGGGCTCTGTGCTGACAGCTCTGAGCCTGAAGCCTGCGTCAGATTCTGTGTGTGTCTCTCTCTCTGCCCCTCCCCCGCCTTGTGCTTTGTCTGTCTGTCTGTCTCTCTCTTTCTGTCAAAAATAAATAAAGATTAAAAAAAATAAAATAGTAAAATAAAAATCATATTACCTTTTTAAAAAATATTTTATTGTCAGTTTGGTTAAATTGGCAGTAAAGTATTAGTGCATAGCAACCCTTGACCCTATAATTAATGAAGTGTTCAAATCTCCTGACAACTTTTGATATTTTGCCTTCCCCAGGTAAAATCCTAAATGATATCTTTTGCATTAAAGCTGCCCTTTAGCTATCCTAGAGGGTTCCTGGAAAATCACAAAAATTTGTGTTTTTATATCTTGTAAAAAGAGAAATTCTAGAAATAATTAGGTTTATTTGACATGTTACTATTGATGAATTGCATGGGAGGAGTTGTCAAATCAGAAGACATGCTTAGTTTTCCCTACATTAAGTTTATATAGGTAAAATGATATTCATAGAAATAGTTCATAAATTGTAGATTGTATGGCAAGTTCCTAGGGATTTGTCAGTGACCGTAATGGTCATGATACGTTTCTGTGTATCAGTAGTGGTGCTGTTTTGTCTGATATTAGACAACAACAGTATAAGTTATCAGTCATAATTTATATTGATTTTTAAAATGCTTTTAGTCACATCTTCATTTCTTTAATACGAATAGCATTTTGTTGGTCATTCATTTGCAGTTGAGGATTCATATCAGCTCCCTATTTTTATTTTATTATTATACACATGTTTAGGACCTACTATACTACTGCAGACTCTTACTTGATATTCTAGATATATTCTTACTGTATGCATCATATATATATGGTATATTATGTCCTGAGATTATTTTATGTTACATTTAAATGTCATTTTCTCTGTAAAAATTGTTTATCCTTTTTAAGAATTAAAATATAATATTCACTCTTTTGTGAAAATAAGGTTAACTATATTTATAGACATTTTATCTACTTTGGAGGGTATTGATTTTACTTTCTTGCTTTGCATGCCACAGAAACAACCCAATTTCCTTGTCAGTTGTATTATGCTTATAATGAAAAGAATAAAAAATCCAGCGAAATTGAGAATTATAAGACAAATTTGGTAATAGTTATTTACCTAAATGCAACAGAAAGAGAAATTAGTGAAACATTGAGAGAATGGTGTAGGCTCCACCATCAGTCCCCCATTATATCTCCTTTACAAACACTCTTCATTTATGTGGATGATTTTTTTTAATCGCATTTTCCTGTGGCTCTTTGCCTGAGGGAATTCCTGGATCTTACAGTGTACCTAGATCACACACAGAAAATGCTTCAAGTGTCAAGGAACTAATGTCCTTATGAGTAGCTTCAATAAGTATTATATGGGGGTTGGTAGATAAATGCCCCATGTTTTGAGTCATGTTCCACGATACCTTCTTAGTGGTATCTCATGATTTCGGTATTGGCTTCCCTCCTGTAATAGTCAGTGATGGTTGCCATAACAAAGTAACAGAGACTAGGTGGTTTAAACCACAGAAATTTATTTTCTCACGGTGTTGGTGGGATTGGTTTCTTCTAAGGCCTTTCTCCTTGGCTTGTAGGTAGCTGTCTTCCATTTTTTTGCATGATCTTCCCTTTGTGTATGTCTGTTATGTGCTAAATTGCATCCCCCAAAATTCATAGGTTGAAGTTCTAACCCCCAGTACCTCAGAATGTGACTGTACTTGAGAGATAGGGCCTTTAAAAAGATGATTTAGTTAAAATGTGATCATTAGAGTGGGCCCTAAGGTAACTTGACTGGTGTCTTTATAAAAAAGGAAATTTAGAGACAAGACACCAGGTATCCATGCACATAGAAGTAAGACTATGTGGGGACACAGTGAGGAGACCATCTGCAAGCCAAAAAGAGAGTGTTCTGGATAGACCAAAGCTGCCAGCACCTTGGTCTCAAACTTCTAGCCTCCAAAATTGTGAGAAAATAATTTTGTGTTGTTTAAACCACCCAGTCTGTGGGATTTTGTTATGGCAGCCCTAGTACAACAATAATAGGAATAGGAATAGGAATACATTGTCACTGTTCTAATTTCTTCTTCTTCTAAGGACATCTGTCCCTGTTACATTACAGCCCATCCATCTTATTTTACCTTAATTACCTCTTCAAAGGCTGTAATTCTAGATACATTCACATTCTGAGTTACTGGGTTTGGGACTTCAACATATACAATTTTTTTTTTTTTTTTTTTTTTTTTTTTTTGTGGTTGGGGTGACACAACTCAGTCCATAACACTTCTGTTTCTAATCTCATGTTCTCCTCACTCTAATTCACGTTTCCCTGGAATCATTCTCTAATAAACCAGTTGCAATTTATTTACACTTTGTCTCTGACTCTACTTTCGAGAAGTCTCAAGTTAAGTAGTTGGAAGACCTGGAGAAGAAAAGGAGAAAGTTGAATACATGTTCTAAAACACTCATAGAAGAGGGAGCTGGAGAGAATGAAGGAGAGGTGTTTGAAGTTACGGTGATTTACAACCTTAAGAAATTAAAGAACAACATGGGTGTTCAGGTTAAATATTACACTAAATTCTTAGTAGGATAAATAAAAACAATTCCTGGGGCACCTGGGTGGCTCAGTCAGTTAAGCATCTTACTCTTCACTTTGGCTCAGGTCATGATCTCACAGTTAGTGAGTTCAAGGCCTATATTGGACTGTGCACTGACAGTGTGGAACCTGCTTGGGATTCCCTTTCTCCCTCGCTCTCTGTGTGCCTGCTCTGCCTGTGTGAGTGCTCATGTGTGCTCTATCTCTCTAAACAAATAAATAAACATTTAAAAAATAATAAATATTAAAAAATAATAAAAACAATTCCTGTGTAAATACATTTTATTAGTTACGGTAGATTGAATTGCTCTGTAAATAAATCCTAAAATATAATGGCTCAAACTAGTTGAAACTTATTTCTCCCTCACAAAATCATCCAGGACAAGTGCTCAGGTTTTTGAGTGGCTCTCTGCTACATGGCAATTTATAGACTTTTAATCCTGTCATTTTGTAGCTTTACCTTTGTATAGACTTACCGCTACCCATTGGTAGGCAATGGAATGAGAAACTTCTTGAAGACATACCTACTTTCTTTCTTTTCTCCTCCTCCTCCTCTTAATTTTTTAAATCACCACAGAGTCTAGTTAACATCTGTTATACATAGTTACAACTTTTTTTCTTGTGATGAGGACTTTTAAGATCTAATCTCTTAGCAACTTCCAAATATGCAATACAGTATCATTAACTATAGTCACCTAGCGGTACATTACCTTATCTGCTTTCTTAAAAGCTGTTCTGTTGTAGAGAAATTTGTCTCTTGGGCACACTTAAATGGAAGGAAGGTTGGGAAATATGAGCTATCCATGTGGCTGGCTATAGTATTATTGCTATAAAAGCAGGAAATAATAGATTTAGGTGGATACCAATGTTTTTTGTTTTTTGTTTTTGTTCTTGGTTTTGGTTTTGGTTTTTTGCTTCATGCACCATAGTGGCATAAAATTGCAGAGTAAAAATTTCAAAGGCAAAAACCAAACCAAAACAAACAAGGAACAAACAAAAAAAGAAATCCCGAGAATCTGTCCTGTATCAGAGACAGAAGGAGATAATTTACCAAGGGACAGCAATTAAAATATAAGATACATTGTGTTAGAATCAATTTTTAAATTGTGAATGATTCTTTCACTTCTGATTTCTGTGCCTAAATAATCATACTCAAAAGTGAAGGTGAACTAAAGCAGTTATAGTAATGAAGACATTACTGTATCAAATATATACTATCACATGCCAGAAAAAAAAACCCACAAGTACTAATAAGGGCAAATTTGAGAGTGATTAATCAAATTGTATATGAAATAGTTGAAAATAGAAAATACCTTTCCCCATATTAATAATTTGTTTCCTGCTATGCTGATGGATATATGTTGTATTACGTGAAAGTATTTGGACTGTATCAAATAGTTTTCTGTATCTCATGAAGCAATTTTATAGTAATTTGCCTTAAACCTTTTCATGTTTTGGATTATATCAATATATTTTCTCATGTTAAATCATTTTCCATTCAATTTAGTTCCTCTGATGTCTTTTAAATATATAGTAAACCTAGAAATCCAAAAATAGAAAGTATTTGTTGGTAGTTTTGGTATATGTGAACATATTTACAAATAATTCCTACTCTTATTGTTCCACAAGAAAAACCTGAATTTATTAAAACTGAAAATAATAAAAATAGCAATCATAAAGAAATAGTAATTAATAGCAAATTTTAAATACCTTTCTTTTTTTTTAACGTTTATTTATTTTTTTGAGACAGAGAGAGACAGAGCATGAACGGGGGAGGGTCAGAGAGAGGGAGACACAGAATCTGAAACAGGCTCCAGGCTCTGAGCTGTCAGCACAGAGCCTGATGCGGGGCTCGAACTCACGGACCGCGAGATCATGACCTGAGCCCAAGTCGGCCGCTTAACGGACTGAGCCACCCAGGCGCCCCTTAAATACCTTTCTTATAAAACTATTTAAAATATCTATTAAACCCTCTGGAGACAAAAGGAAATAAAAACTAAATGTCAGAATTTCTAGAAAATAATGAAAATAATTTAGTCACATTAAAATTTATGAGATATTGCTAAAGTAATGCTTAGCAGAAAATTTCTAGCATTAAATTTCTGTATGAATGTGTAAAAAAATAATTATACAACTCAACAATCTGTAAAAGAACAAAATAGTGAAGAGAAAGGAAGCAGAGGGAATATATTAATAAAAACAAAAGTGATATTATGACTAGACATACAGAGCTTAAGTTGAGTAACTTCATAAAAAGGTGACATTTAAAAATCAACCAAATACAGAAATCTAGTTTAAATAATGACAAAAGAAGAGGATATATAAATTAAAAAGAGAAACTTTGAATAAACTATGAAAAGAGAACTCTTAGTAAAAAAAAAAGTCACTAATGCTTTTGTACAGTTCTACCTATACCTTTGAAAATCTAAATGAAATAGATTGCTTTCTAGGAAAATATAATTGTCAAAAACAAACCTCAGTGGAGATAATCTAAATTGACCAAAAAAAAATTTGAGGAACAATGCTATAAAAGACATCTCTCACAAATAAATTCCACCAGCAGTTTCTATAAATATTAGATAATCCGGAGAGGAGAAACAGAATAAAAACTTCCAAATTTTTATATAAATTAATTATACCTCGAATACAAAAGCATGATTGAGAATGAATACAAAACTGATGACGAATCTAAAATATTAATATTGTTGTAAAAATATTTTAAAAATTCTGCTGCAACTACTCAACTCTGACTTTGTAGCAGGAGAGTAGCCATAGATATATAAATGAATGGGTGTAGCTATTGGAAACACAACTTTATTTATAAAAAGAGCAGTCATGCAGGATTGGCCTGAAGGCTGCAGTTTGCTGATTTCTGTACTAAGTAGAAAAAGCCAGATTCAAAAGACCCCTTGCTATATGATTTCATATATGAGATGCCCAGAAAAGGCACATCTGGGAATGGGGATTGCCTATGAAAGACATTTTAAGGGATTCTTTGGGGTGATGAAAATGTTCTAATCTTGGATTTTGGTAATGGTTATATAACTGCAGATTTGCTGAAAATCTTTCAGTTGTAAAGTCAAAATTGATCAATTTTATGATGTACAAATTATATAAGAAAGTATTAGCATTTGTTAAATATGTGTAGTAGATCTGTGACTGAAAATATCATTTGTGTACTTTTCCATATTCTTAAAAGATTTCATAATTAAAATGTGAAACAGTAATTATGTTAGGTTCCAAACCCACAGACTAAGCAGAATTAAAATAAGACACAGAGAAGTTATTTTTCTCATTCAGAATACAGAGTTAAGACTCAGATTCAGGCCTTCCTGTGTTCATTTCTTTCACACTGGATTTTATTGCTTTATTAATATTGAGAGAGAAAAAATCAAGGTGACAGAGAGTATTCAGTTCTTTTTTCTCCATTTCTTTTCCTAATTTCTCCATGTTGATCCATTCTATTAAAAACTAGCTCACAGAAACAATAGTAAACTCCTAGAAGTTTAGAGGGATAAATTTAGACACTAGATATAAAAATGCTGTATTTTGCTGGCATTTTTTGTAAATATTCTTTGTTAATCTAGTAAAGCTTTGGAAAGGCATCACTATAAATTGAAAAAAAAAAACAGTCTGAATTTTTTTTTTTTAAATCATCTTCCTTCAAATACTTAGTGACAGGTTAAGTATTAATTCAATGAATCAGCTTCACAGAGGTTAATAGCCTTTATTAAGCAAATGTGCCATCTATAAATATATAAAAATTATTTTTGCAAGATTTGTCAGCATGTTATGACATGGTAATGTTTTTTTGTATGTTATTCTTTCATCTTTTTGATACCTACATAACCTCCCACCCCCTGGGAAAAAAAGCACTTTAATTCATCCCTGTTTATGTTTTAAAAGTTGTAGAATTATTTAAATGTTAGAATATGCCAGAATATTCAAACAAAATTTTGATGGAAAGTTCAGTACCCATGATAGTTATTATTATTCATATTGATTGCATTCCATTTATATGTTTGCCTTTGACATTTCTTTAAATTGGGAAAAGTCATTAGTGTGATTTCTTTCTGTGTTGATTTATATAGCTTGTTTCCTTGCTTGGTTCTAGGATACTGACTTCATTTCTCATGAAAGATACTACAGACCATTAAGTTTAGCAGTCTGTATAGTCCTAAAGTTTTGTGCCCAAATAATTATTTTTATTTTGTAAGAGATTTGTTTGCCAAAAATTCTTGGATTAGTCTTTTAAAAGGAAAGAGGAGGGTTTAGCAAAAACATGAATCCATTCTGCAGACCTCAGCAATTGTTTCTCCCACTGCGTAAACTCAGAGCTATGCACAGGGAATGCGATTTGGGCATATTTGGAACAATTTCCCATTCTGTACTTTTCATCCCTCTCTATTAGAAAGTAAAAATATAAAATGAAATGAAACAAAACAAAAACATTAAAATCAAATAACTGCAAATCATGAGAATGTGTGCAGGTGGTCAAGAGGAAGTATTTAAAATTTTATAGAAGATACCCAAGCTTATTTAGTGCCACGCTGAGTTAATTGGGATAAAATGCTGTTACTCATGCTATTCTATTAGGCTGGATTTGAAGTTATTACTGCAGGAGATTAGGTCAGAGTGTACTATAAAGCCAGCCAAATTTCATCTAACTTGTTTATTTTTACTTCTCTCTTTAAACTGTGTATGTACATGTATATAAAATAGCTGACTGCATATGAGATTTACATTGGTTTTAAATTACTCTTATTTGCTAAGAGTGTTTAGTAGCCTGGATAACCGAAATTTTGTGATTTAGCCCTCTGTCCTAGCAATACTTCATTAAAGATAGAGGACATTCTTTTGAATCACCTATACAAAATGGGGACAGTGACTTTGGTCCCTTTTTACATGGTAAATAACTTTTTAAAATAGTGGGTCAGCTTAACTCACAGTGGCTTTTAAAGAAGAGCAAAAACAACAAATAAACTTTTGTTTTCTACTGAGTTTTAAGTTATCACTTAATTATCTGTGGGAAAGGGGAAAATGGTGAATTCAGAGCATCCTTGAAGCTGTTTCCTGAATGGATTTGAAAAGGGTATTCAGTGTAAATTTACAAAGTCCCCTCAGGCTAGAGAATGTTTTACCCCTGTAGATGATGTTTAAATCAGGAGAAGGGGCTCTGGTAAAAAGAGTGGGGAAGGTGGTAGATAGTGATGCTATCCACATAAATGCCAACAATTTTGTGTCTCATGATATATGCCTCATTAATTGTTTTGCACCAAAAAAATGTACTGCCAAATTTCATTACCTATATATTTTTTTCAACAGTCTTCAATCTGGTATCACCCAACTTTTTACAGAGTGTTTTGTTTTACTATATTATAGGCATTATTTGAAGCCTTTAAAGTGTATTAATTCATTTAATTCTCCCAAGACTCTAGAAGGCATATACTATTTTATTCTTATTTTATAGATGGGGAAATTAAGGCATACAGAAGGTAAGTGACTTACCCAAGTTTATCCCAATCTTAAAAGAGAGGTATAGGATAAACATGTTTTTTGTTTTTTTTTTTTTAATTTAAGTCTAATAGTTGTGTTTGTTTTTTTTTTTTTGTTTTGTTTGTTTTTTTTTTTTAGAGAAAGAGAGAGAGAGAGAGCAAGCACAGGGGAAGGAGAGAGAGAATCCCAAGCAAGTTTCACTGTTCAGTGTGCAGCCTGATGTGGGGCTCCATTCCACAAACCACAAGCTCATGACCTGAGCTGAAATCAAAAGCTGGATGCTTAACTGACTGAGCCACCCAGGTGTCCACATTTAAGTCTACCTTTAAAAGAAGTTGAAACTTTGTTATAATAAGGAATATTTGAAAGCAATACATTATAACCTCTGAAGGCAACATCCACAGAGGCATTCCAATGATCTTTGGAACAAAGTAGGGTACTGAGAAGTGTATATCCTCTCAGGTTCACTTTTTTTTTCTTCCTAAGACTAACACTGCTGTGGTTGCATAAGGCCTCATTTGCTTTTCAAAAACAAAAGCAGCATTGCCTTGGTCTTCGCTCTGATGCTTGTACAAGTGATTCTTTTTCTGGTAAAGTATTCACCAGACTGCCTCTTCATCCTCCAGTCCTCACACACATACAGATACACACAAACACATACACGTCCATCTCTGTGTCAAAGTATGGGAGTGACTGTGTCAGGTTCTCTTACAAACTCATTTGCTCTGGAAGCCTTCTGTAAGAATCCCACCTGACTCCAACCATCAGATCCTAACCTTGCAATTTGTCACTTAAGTTTTATAAAGCCCATGAGGACATTGACAGGGACTTTCTCTAACATAGGACTGAAGGCTGTGCTGCCCCCACTACCCATGTCAGTGGGTCAGATGGTCAGCATGTCCAAGTCCAGATTCTTTGACCTCTTGCTAATCAGAAAGGAAGCCTGGATAATGAGAGCAGATTAATGCAGATCTGGAGATAAGCTTGCATGAGCAGTGAGCTTCCCACAATGGTCAAAAAAACAAAAAACAAAAAAACAATAAGACTCTTCCATGGGTGTTGGGGTCAGTACTTACTGTTGATCTCAGTAGCCCTCAGCTTCCAGCTCTAACCCATCATATTATATAAATGCCATTATTCATTATAAAATTGCCCAGCCCTTCTACAGCACAGCTCTGTAGCATTTGACTCTGTGACCTACTATCTTAAAGTGACTCTTAGGGGTTGACTCCATGCTGTGCGCAGAGAACATTTTTTTTTCTCTTTATTTGTTAAACTTATTTTAGTCATTAACCTCTTACTGTAACCCTTTGATCTCCCCCTTCCTCTGGTTTCATCATCTGAGTGAGAAATAACTGACCTGTTGTCTGGAACCATCCTAATAGGAAATCCCACAGTGAAGCCTTCTTGGATGCAATTTCCCTAGTTAGGCATAAACTCTCCTGACCACAACTTTGCCTTTATGTACTTTTCACTGGGGGCCAACTCAAGTATCCTAAGCTGTCCAACTCCCTGGCAAGTCATTCTGCAGTTTCCTATAGGGAGGGAAATGATCACACATCTAGGGGTCTGGGTCATATTCTCTGCTCTTAGCTGAATTCTGTGACCAAAAAGAAGGTATTTTCAAAGAGGAAGTTAAACAAAGTCTCTTTTGTCAACCAAAGTCCCTAGCTGAGATGGAGGCATCCAAGGAAGGCAGTGTACAGGAGCCAGAGTAAGTGGAGCACAGCCATGTCCATCTGCATATGAATTAATGGCAGGATGCCAGGCCACGGGGGTCAATCACTGGTGCCAGTTCTTCCCCACTGAGTCCAAAAGTTATAAGGAAGTCCTTTGAAAGTATCCATACAGGGTATTTAGCAAAAGCACAAGAGCCTTCTCACACTTTGGAATGATCACCATGCCACATTCTGCTGATGGGAAGGGTGGGAAGAATATTCCCTTGGCACTAATGAGTGGTTGATAAATATCTGTGGGATAAATATTTTTATCCCACTTACATTTGAATCTTTCCAGAAATTTTGAATCTTTCTAGGCTTTTAGTTATGTCGTTTGTCAAATTTAGGACCAGTGATTCTTAAAGTCTGGAGCCTAGAAAACAACATCAGCATCACCTGGAAACTTGTTAGAAATACTCATTCTTTGGTCCTGCCCACACATATTAAAGCAGAAACTTTTAAAGATGCTTATTTCCTGCCACATTTTGAATCTCTTTTCCTAGTAAAAAATCACTAGGTCCCATCACCTTATGTCGGCTCACTGTGTCTACATATCACCACAGCTACTTTCAAAATAGCTGCCTGATTATCTGTGGTTCATAAAGCCTTTAAATATGGCTTGAGCCAAATCAAAACCTTCAGATTCCCAGCATTTTCAAAGGAATCACGGTATGATAATAAAGGCTGAGATGGGTATGTGTGGGTGTGTGAGTGGGTAGTATGCCAGTGTGTCTATGATAATGGTATAGTTGAAAACTTTATTACACATAATATATAGATTATATAATTGTCTACTGTGTTTTCTTATGAGCTCAGCCCTTAACTGATTTGGATTTTAAAAAATTAGTTTTTCATCTCTACATATTCTTGAGTTAGCCTTGATAACTACTAGGCATTAGGCTCTGAGGCTTGCAGAGATACTCCTCTCTTTCTCTGGGGTTCTATAAACCATCTGGCATCATTGAACTAGAAAGCCAGGATCTCACAACTACTTTTAAGGGCACTTTGGGGTAGACGATGCAGTTGAGCTACTTGTAAGCCATGAAATGATCCCATCCTTCTTGACTTGGGACAGGTTTTATGAGCCTATTCCCATTTAGATTGTTGGTTGATAATGCCATTAAAGAACATGGGAAATTGGGGATTGAAGAAGTCTGGAAAACAACTTGCATATTTTTTACAATTTTCATAACCTAGTGATTGTTAATTCTGGCTTAGTAAGAAGGACTGACTAGCCATTTAACACTTAACGTTTTGAATATACAATACTTTTGCCACACACACAAAACAAAACAATAACAACACAAAAGTTATTTAAAAAGAACTCAGTACTTCTCACGCATTATTTCTGATTGTTTCTCACTTTTTGTCTCCTCTTACATATTATATATTTCTCTTGAAGGTCCCTGAATTTCTAGGTTACCCACTTCCTTCTGATAAATTCCATACCCTAGATTCTCCTTTTTCCCCCTCCCTGCTTGCTTTCTATCAGAAGGATTATTTTTCTCCATTCTTTAGTGCCAGTTTTGTTAAACTCTAATAAAGTAATTTTCCTAATTTTATTAATTTCTTCATTTACGTAGTACATATTGAACTCCACTTTGGGTAGTGTATTTTTCTCAGTGATGGGAATACTCAGAGAATTGGGGCATTGTAAGAGTAACTGTGAGGAGAGGTCTACTTTACACAAAGTGGTCAGGAAAGGCCTTTTCTCTGGAATGATATTTGAGATGAGGAGACCTGACTGTTGAGAAGGATTCAGCCAAGTGGACATCTTGGGGCGAGAACTCCAGGGAGAGAAAATAGGTCAAAGCTGCTGAGGCAGGAACAAGTTTCTTTTATAAAAGAATAGCCATAAAGCCTGTGAGGTGCTAGGGAATAGTAAGTAGGTAGAGATAAGGGAGTAAAAGAGTTAAGGTTCAGGCTGCAGGTCAAGGTAAGTAATTTGGATGTTATTCTAAGTACTTGGGAGAACTGCAGAGGCTTTTCAGCTGGTGGCATGATTTGATTTAAAGGATCACTCTGTTTACTGGTGGAGGAAGATGGCAAAGGGGTAATTGAGGGAAAATGTGAGACCAGTTAGGAGCGTAATGCAAAAATACAGGGAAGACACAGTGATGGCTTGGCTAGTTTGATGGCAGTGGAAATGGAAGGGGCCGGATTCAACACATATTTTGGTGACAGGTTTTCTAGGCCCTGCTGATGGGTTAGATGCACTACAACAAAACAAGTGAGTTATATCCCAGTGGAATTAGCCATTTAAAGGAAGGCTCTTTAAACCTGGATTGCCTTAACTCAGATGAATGCGTTGCTAATGCTGCAACTCTATTTAGAGGGGCATATGAGGGCAGGTGTCTTTTATAATCCCTCAAATAACACTCATAGGTGAATCAAGTGCACTATTTAATGCTCAGTAACTCACTTAACTAAATTCAGCCTTTCCTCATCTGCATGACAAAGGCTAATTATGCTTGCTAAATGACTGCAATTTACTGAGAAATAAATAACAAAACAAAAGCCAAGTTACAAAAAAAAGAAAGAAAGAAAGAAAAGAGAGAAAGAAAAGAAAGAAAAGAAAAAGAAAGAAAGAAAGAAAGAAAGAAAGAAAGAAAGAAAGAAAGAAGATAGGAAAAAAGAAAGAAGAAAATAAAAGAACACCAGGTTGACACATCCTGATTTAGGCCTTATAGGTTTCAATTTCCTTGATCACCATGGTCTGCCCACCGCCTGTAGTCTGGAGGCAGCTTGCCCATGAAAGAAGCAAGCCCTGTTAACTTCGGTTGACCTTCCTATCACTTTGGAAACAACCACAGTAACAGCAGTTGCAGTAGCAGCAGCCATAAAATCCCCTGGCCTGACTCTCCCTCTCTTTTATTTTCCTCGCCTCCAATGGCAGTGAACACAAAGGACAAATCTGTCATTAACTATTTGCAAATGATCAGTTACCCACTGCAGCTGTTTGCTCACCAGATAGCCATGCCAAGCACAGCTGCTCAGATGTGCCAGCCCAGTTTGGCTGGGCCACTCACCACCCACCCCCAACTGTCCCCCAAACTGCCTCAAGGAACAATGGGGCAGGCTGAACCCTAAACTGGCAGAATGAACTGTGGTTTTCCACTCTCAGAGAATCCCAGTGTTTCCACTTCCCTGGGCCTTCATGGACCACTTAGTGAAACTGGCTGAGAGGCGCTTGACTCTCACCTCCCATGGATGCTGCTGGTCTGAAGACTGAGAAGTGATAAAGTGGTAACTCTTTACTGACCACTTCTTAAGAATGGTAGCCTAACTGCTGCCTGGGTCCTTTTTTTTTTTTTTTTAAGAAGCAGCTTTGTGCTTTCACTTATTAATTTTCACCAGCTTCTAAAGGTCAACGACCTGGCAAGCAGAGATGCACAAATAACAGGTGCAGAGACTCTGCCGCCTGCCTCCATGGGACATCGTTCTGTCACTTTTATTTACTGAATCAATCCACCAGTGTCCAGCAGGAGAACAACAGCTAAATGGCCATTAATTGTGGGCTGATGTACAGATGAAACAAATCTCCAAAGGGACTGTAAACCTTTGTTCCTTCACCTCCTCCTGCTCTTGCTATGGGATTAGCAGTAAATCATTCAGCAGCCTCATCTCCTTATTATAAATTTACCATTAGGGGCATCCCAGGTGAGCTAGTGCTAACCTCTCTCTATCTTCTTCCCCATCCTTAGCTCCCTCCCTCCTTCCTCCTCCTTCCTTCCCCCTTTTTCTTTCTTTGTCTTAATCTTTTTTATTTCTCCTTTTTCAGTCTTTCTGTCTCTATTTTTCTTTCTCTCACACACATATGCTCATCCGCAAACATAATGGCCTTTATTAAAGTTATTTCATTGCCCCAGGGAGCACCATTTTCTGCTCATGCCAACATCCATCTTTGCCCTCTTCCCACGTGTGTATAGGTAGGCACAGAGTATGAATACAGCTGGGATTCCTATATAATAATAATAATAATAATAATAATAATAATAAGGCAGAAAAAGTTCTCTTCAAAGGGAGTTTTTCCTTTTCTCCTTGCTTCTGTCATTATTTCTTAGCAAAGCTCTTTAACTCCTCAGAGTCCAAAAGGAGCTTAATTAAAGTGTAAAAGAGAATCTGAAAGTAGGCAATAGACAAAGAATGAATGCAATGGATTTGAGCTCTGTTTAAGAGTCTGGGGAATGCACTGCAAGATTTTTTATTATCTCTAGGTCATGCGTAGCACTGATGTGGCCTCTGGTGGTCAACCGTTGGTGCAGTTTGATTTGAGAGGCATTAGGGAGGCATCCTCAAACTCCAAAATGAATCCCTAAACTGGTCTCCATAATCACAAATCCATAGTTTATTTTAGTCCATTTTACATCTTTGTATTAAGCATGGTCTTTTTAATGTGTTCTTTGAAAATGTTTGTTTTATGTTAATCAGTCATCTACACCTTAACATGAATATTTCTTTCTACAGTCATCGTGGGGTTTAGAGAGCAGCAAAGTGCTTATGGAATGGATGGGAGTGGAGTGGTGTAGGGCCCAGAAAAGACCTGTCCTCAACAGAATAATAGTGTAGAAAAGCAGGGAGGGCAAGGAGGGCAAAAAGGGTAAAGTTTCCATACTTGATACTAGGGCTAAGTAAGAACTCTGGGAGTAAATTCCAAGAAAGCTAGTCTTCAGACTTGGAGTAGGGGATATAAATCACACTTGCTTAGTGATTGCCGCTACTAATAAAGTCCAGTTATTGATGGACAGAAGTGCATATCTGGTGAGTTATTCATGACACACATTTTTGTAAATGAATAGCATAGTACCTTGCCTGGGACACAGGAGAAAGCAAAACTAAATTACATGAGTACATACTGAGGGCTGAAGATAATCACAGATGGATTCTCTGGTTATCCAAAATTCCAAAGTAACTGAAGAATAACCAGATTTTAAAAATTTACATTGAAACTATATATTTTATTGTTTCTCTCATAATATTTTAAAAATTTGGAGTAGAAGCAGCTTAGTTTTGAGGATATTGTCTCCAAATCTAGACATCCCAGATTCATATCGCACATTTTCTGTATATTCATTGTAGGACCCTGGGTATTTTGACCTTTCATTAATTAATCAAGATATACTAAGAATATAGGGTTTCTAGAGCCAAAAGAGTGAATAGAAGTTGACAGTGGCTTTGCCTCCATGACACTAATAGCCTAAATGTAAAATCCTGATTCTATGAAGTACTGAGAGGTATGAGAATTCATGAGACAGTATAATTTGTCTTTGACCTAGTAGAAAGGAGTGAATGGTTAGCAGTGTTTCTCATTTCTGGGCTCTGGGCTGTGGGGAATAAATGCGTTACAGATGTGACCAGAAATTTCATCCCTTTGCCTTCAGGGTGACCAGATAGGACTCGGGCTGAGTGAAAACCTAGAGAAAATTAGTCCTACTATGAGCAATCTCCTCATTTTGCTTTAATGTTTTTTAATGTTTGTTTGTTCTTATCATTTTTCTAGTTATACTATGGTGTGAAAGTGTTTGGAAACAATAGAGATCTAAGTAGTGACTAAGTATTGACTATATGAGGTGAGGCACTGAGGGTAGGTTCTAAGCAGAGCATGTTGCTGGTCTGGGAGTCAAGTGATTAGGGCTTCTCCAAGGACAATGGAAAGCCAGCATGACAGGAATGCAAAGTAAAGGGTAGCAAGGAGTGGAAGGAAGGTGCAAGAGGTGGAGGCTTAGAGATGCAATGTCTTGTGGAGGCCAAAATGGAGAAATTGGCCTCAGTGCCAAGGTAAGCATTTCATACAAGGGCATCTGGTAAAGACTCACTGAACTTTCCATAGCCTCATAACCACCGGACATTGTGGGACATTATCTGAGTTCCAGTGCCAGCTAGGCTAGAAGTAACTTTGTACACTTTGGTCAATTTGATAATATCTCTGTTCCTCAGTTTTCACATCTCAAAAATCCAAAATTTTAAATCCCCTTCCTGTAAAACTAGGTCTACAATTCTTATTATCAAGGTTACTGATTCTAAAGGTGCAGAAGATTTGTCTGATAGATAATCCCTGAATATATCACAAAATTTGCTTTTTAATTTTTTTTCATTTTTGTTTTCTACATACAATAAATGATTGTGTCACTTGACTTAATAAAACCAACAGTGAAGTAGAATCTTTCTGTAGCCATAAAATGTAATTATTGATGAGAATACACAAATGTCTGATTTTCAGTAGAGACTTTATCCCTAGATAAGCAAATCCTTACAATTTATCAAACTTCTTAAAATACAGAAATAAAGGGAGAAATTCCATATGGAGCATCCCTTTTAAAGTGTTTAAAAAAACAAAAACAAAAATTCAATGAAAGCAATCACAGAATTATAATCAGACGAAGAAGCTGGGGCCACTCAAGGTCCTAGAAGGAGCATTCCAGCCTGGGTTTCATGAATACCAGCCAGCTGCTTGAGCTTTGTATGTGTGGAGTAGAGCTGGGTTCTGATCAGTGATGATTTATGTCTGATCCCCAGTTGGGTATGTATGAGCTGAAGATATTTCCAATGTTCAGAATCACAGGAAACTCTTGGCTAGATAAAACGATTGGGGATTTAAAAATATTGTTTAATGTTTATTATTGAGAGAGTGAGAGAGAGACAGAGTGGGAGCAGGGAAGGGGCAGAGAGAGAAGGAGGTACAGAATCTGAAGCAGGCTTCAGGCTCCGAGCTGTCAGCCCAGAGCCTGACGTGGGGCTGAAACTCATGAACCGTGAGATCATGACCTGAGCTGAAGTTGAATGCTTACCTGACAATGCCACCCAGGCACTCCACCATTAGGAATTTTTAAAAATCAGATATGGGGAAGAGAGAACACATTTAAAACTTTCTGTAAATCATGTGGTCATTCTGCAATGAAGACGTCTCAATTACTATGTAGCTTTTGTCCAAAGGCCCCCTTAATACTTTTGGTGGTAGTGCAATTTTATTTTCATGTTACAGAAAGAACAAAAAATAATGCTAGTGATTCTATTAGAAAAGAAAATTTGTTTGTTTCCCTCTTACTCCATGCTGGAAATAGCTATTGTTAACTGGAAAACCTACCTACATCATTAACTTGTTTAATACTTTATTTGTCAAACAAATTTGAGTGCTTCTCATATGCCATGTGTTTGATGCTGACAAAGTAGAAAGAGTTTCTCCCTCATGAAGTTTACAATCTGTCTGAGTACTTGGCTTGGAAACTAGTACATGTCAGAGCACATAAAAGGGAATCCTACCTGCTCTCAGAAGCCAGGAAAAAACTCTGAGAAACAATATTTGACAGTAGATCTTAGTAAAAGTCCATGAACGATGCCTGAGAACTTAGAAAAAGTTTCAACTTCCTGGCAATTGTGGGAAGCCAATATCCATCTTGAACTTTCTTCTTCATTTCAAGAACATCATCCAATACGCAAGCTTTACCAAGCTTTGACAGTGAGAACTTTACTTGCAGCACTTTTTAAAAATCTCCTGGGTATCTCCACACATATTTCAGCCTCAGCACCATTAAGAGATTGGACATGAATATTCTTTAAACCTTTGATCATTTCAAGAGGGTAGAACAGGATAGGAGGAGTCTTTCATGCTGGAAATTCTTATGTCATTGTCCAATGTAATACATAACACACCTGTCATCTTCACAAGAAAAAGCTTGGTTGCCTTTTAAAAATTCAGCCCTAAGGGTCTATCCTGTGATATGTGACCTAGAAGACAGATAACTAGGAGGATTCTTTGAGTGAAGGAATCCTAGGTTTTATTGCTTTCGGATGTAACCACCTCCAGAGCTGTGGAAGAAGTTGCTATTTAATTAGAGAGATTAAACCAAGAATGTACTTTTCTCCTAAGAAAAGAAAAAGACAAGGGGCTCAGGGGACTTCTGGGTGTCTATACCTTGCCCAGAAGGCAGGATTTGCCTCTTTAAAATGACTTATCTATCTCTCTGGATCTGGGCTTTCTATATTCACCTTGTTTTATTCATACTTACGAATAACTGTCCGGTGTCCAGGAAACAGTGGGCACATTTACTTATCTGTCCTCAATGATGTGGTTCTGCTTATAACAGAAGGCCTTGAGATGGCTTAGATGGCTTAACAGAACAACCATGACAGAAGTACCTATTTATATAAACCAGGGTAGGAAAAAAAAAGACTATATTTGTGGGATTTGGGGAGTTTACAGAAGGATTTATATTTGAGAGATATATTTTCCCTTGATACCTGGTTTTTTTTTTCATCATTGGAGAAAGAAGCAGTGTACAGATTTAAGATACATAGGGGGCCATTGGCGAGTATGAGACATAAAAGGTTTATTTAGGAGTAGCCATGTCAGGGGGTTTGTGATGTACTCAGAAGACCATAGAGGCCCCTTCACGGTTTTGAACAAGAGATTGCTGTATTCCAGCTTTTGTTTTCATAAAATAACAATGACAGGATTTGAGGCAAAATCCAATACAATGTATCTGAGCATACTTCCATATTGTTAGTATATAAATGAGATCCTTATGCTGATTGGAATTTCAGTGTAGCCCAGATGGCCTGGAGAGAACTCAAATGACAGCAAATATAGCTATAATGGCCACCATCTTGCTACATTAGACAGATTTAACCCCTGTTCACTGTGACCACTGCAGCTCCAAATCATGTGCAAACAATTCTACACTGCATTTCAACTAAAAATCTAATTTGAACGTTATTCAAGCCCTCTCACCAGGTAACCTTGTCTTATTCCTTTAACCTCAGTTATGGTCCATGCCCTTACTGTATCGATGGTCCAGTTCTAATGAAATTTTTGCTGTCTTTTTAATTCACATCTACTTTCAAACTCCCATGCCTTTTCAAACAGTGTTCCTTTTCTCAGAATTCCTTTTTTTCCCCTTCTATTATCAAACTCCAACTTACCTTTAGGATTCAGTTCAAACGCTGCTTCCATTTTAAAGAATACCTCTGGCTCTTAATGAGGCTTACTACTGCTTCCACAAAACCATGTTTGTGCCTAATGTTAGCATTTCATTCACTTAACAAATATTTTTTGAGCAACCATTACATGTCAGGTACACTATTACCACCACTTGGGATACCTGGTGAGCGTATAATACTTAAGTGAATTTTTTTCATGTATTGCTTCCTGACTAGACTATGGATATCTTGATGATGGACCCTATTCAAATCATCTCTATGTCCCAAGGACATAGCATGTTACTGTTATTTAAAGTCCCCAGTAGTTACCTGATTTACGAATTGATTGAATAAGTACAGTAAAGCCTTGGATTGTGAGTAATTTCTGTGAGTGTTCCACAGGATGAACAAGCATTTCGAATAAATTTTAACTTGATAAACAAGCAAAGTCTTGCAGTACAAGTAGTATGTGATGCCAAATGTCATATGATTGCAAGTGAGCCAATGGTTCTCTCTCTCTCTCTCTGTCTGTCTGCAGGATTATAGGTGATCATCTCCCATGCTCAGATGCTCAGTGTCAGGCCTTGGTGTTTGGTAGAAATCAGTGATTTTTCAGAATGTTGGAAGGTGCCCACAAGTGACACTAGTTTATGTTTTGTCACTTCAAAGCACCTATGGGTGGTCCTTTGCTTTTCCATACAAAAGTAAGCTTAGGAATGCTTTGCTTCATTGTAGGTCAGCTGCCTGCAGATATAGACTCTTTCCTCTGCTACCTTATTGCCAGTTACATTAAACAGAGTATATGACAGGAGTTTATTAATGCTGTACTGTAGTCAACATCCATGCAAGCATATACAATGGTCCCCATGCAGATAAAGGTTGAAAAGAAAGGCAGTAAGAGTAAGGAGATGATTATGGTGGAAGAAGGAAATCATCAAGGGGCACCTGGGTGGCTTAGTTGGTTAAGCATCTGACTTTGGCTTAAGTTATGATCTCGCTGTTCCCAGGTTTGAGCCCCACATCAAGCCCTGTGCTGACAGCTCTGAGCCTGGAGCCTGTTTCAGATTCTACCTCTCTCTCTGCTCCTCCCCTGCTTGCTCTCTCTCTCTCTCTCTCTCTCTCTCTCTCAAAAATAAATAAATATTTAAAAATATTAAAAAAAAAGAAGAAAGTCATAGAGAAGTACCAACAAGGTATGTGAGTGGCCAAAATTGCAAGATATTATAAGAAGTCTGTGTCAACCATTTGCACAATATTAAAGAAGAAGGAGGAAATAAGGGGGCTAGGTGCAACAAAAGGAGTCACAAGAATATCAAATCAATGGCCACATGTTCTAGAAGATGTAGTAGGTTGCTTCTGGTTTGGATAAATGAGAAGCAAACAGCAGCTGATACTGTGACCGAGAACTTTATCTGTGAGTTGCCTTGTACACCAACCTCTTAAGTAAACTGCCAGGTATGTCAACAGAAAGTGAAGAAGGCTTCAAGGCAAGAAGGGGATGGTTTGATAACTTTAAGAGGAGAAGTGTCAACCATAGTGTGGTGAGGCACAGAAAGGCTGCGGTTTCAGATGCTAAGGCAGCTGAGGTGTTCACTACCAAGTTCCAGAAGCTCATGGTTTCTGAGTGTTACCTGCCAGAGCAAGTTTTTAACTGTGATTAAATAGGGCTTTTTGGAAAAAGATGCCAAAGAGGACCCACATTACAGAAGAAGAGAATGCAATACCCAGGCACAAGCCCTTGAAAGATTGTCTCACCCTCTTTTTTCATGCTAATGCAAGCAGGGATTTCAAAGTCAAGCCCCTGCTCCTGTATCATTCTGAGAATCCATGAGCCTTCCAGAAATGCAAGGTGTAGAACAGCCAGTTAAACATTGTGTGGAGGTCCAACAGCAAGGCTTGGGTCACTCGTATCTTGTTCATTGAGTTGATCAACAAGATCTTTCGTCCTGCAGTGATGAAATACCTTTTAGAAAAGAATCTGCCACTCAAAGCCTTGCTGGTTATGGATAATGCTCCTGTTCATCCTCCAGGTGTTGAGGCTGACTTACTGGAGAAGTTCAAGTTCATTAAGGTCAAGTTCCTTCCTCCCAACACCACTCCAATCCTCCAGCCCATGGATCACCAGGTCATTTCAAACTTTAAAAAGCTTTGCATCAAAGCACTATTTCATTGATGCTTCGAGGTGACTGAAGGAGAAACCTTATCCTCCGAGAATTTTGGAAAAATCATTTCCACATTGTGACCTGCCTCAGGATCATCAATAAAGCCTGGGATGGAGTCACCAAGACAACCCTCAATTCTGCTTGGAGAAAACTATAGCCTGATTGCATTCTTGGACATGCAGGAACATGGCCAGGAGCTAACCATCGACGAACTGATGGATCTGCATTGAGAGCAACAGCAAGAGGTTATGGAGGAGATCTGGGCTTCAGAAGAGGAGGAGAAAAAGGCAGAGGAATCCCTCACTTCAAATGAGATTAGAGAGGTGTGTAAAATGTAGGAGACAGTGCAACATTTTGTAGAAAAGCACCGCCTGAGTAAGGCTGTAGCAGTGCAAGCAATGAATCTGTTTAACAACAACACAAGTCACATTTCCACAAAATCCTCAAAAAGAAGCAAAAACAAGTGTCATTGGATGGGTTCTTTGTTGAAGTTGCATGAAAAGAAAAATATTCCATGGAACCAATAGAGAGCAGTGATTCCGTTAGTGATAGTGAAAGTCATCCTACACAATAAGCCACCTCTCTCTTATCTTCCTCACACCAGCCACGAAGGCTTTCAAAGGCAAGTGAGGTTAATTTGTTTATTTTTCTTTATATTTCATATTTTCTTTATTATTTTTTGTTATATTCCAGTATTATAATCATTTTATATGAGCATTT
This sequence comes from Panthera onca, assembly GCF_046562875.1. Lineage (NCBI taxonomy): Eukaryota > Metazoa > Chordata > Mammalia > Carnivora > Felidae > Panthera > Panthera onca. The sequence continues at coordinate 60,891,904 of NC_138350.1, read as the reverse complement.
TGGGGTTGTGGAATGAATCATCTGGGTTTGTGTTATTTCTTACGGGGAAATTCGCTTTGTATTACAAGTGCTTTGGATTACAAGCATGTTTCCACAACGGATTATGCTCACAAACCAAAGTTCTAGTGTGTATTTTTAGGGACTCCTGATTCTTAACACATTAATATCACCTGCATCTCTTGGTATCAAACTACTGTCCTCGTATTTACTTTATGTTTGTAAAATCATTTGTTCATTAAACAAGTTTTGAGTTCATAATCCAGATATTTCCATTTGTCTCTTATTTCTTCATAAAACCTTGCTTGTTCCTTGTTTTCTAGGCCATTTTATTAAGAGTAAGGAAATTAAATAGAAATAAGAGGTGAAAGAACTTTTGAAGGTTACATATTTCCATTGTACTGGCTACAAGGAGTGGTGAATCATATCATAGGACATTCATATCTCAGGTTGGACTAGCTGGGGTTATAGAATTGGGGGATTTCATTTTGAAGAGATTTTGCAGGTTACTTAACTCCACATTATACCAGAGACTTCTATTCATCCCTAATAAGGCTTTCATGGTCTATTTGAATGCTTCCAATGAGGGAGATGTCTTAAGATACTTTAAGGCATTTTAATGTTTTTAAAGTTGTTTTTGTTGTTGTTATTGATTATAACTTCCTGGTGCTGGAAGTCATTAGAATAAGTAATAATTAATATGTAACAAGTTGCAGAATCTTATAGGAAAATCTGATCTCTCACATTAGAAAGAGATTATTGAGATAAACTTCAAAGTCAGTGTGTCAGTGTCCAAGCTGAGCACCTACCTTATTTTTGCTTCCATGTGACCCAAATTAAGGGGCAAAGGCTAACAGTCCTTAAAGCAATCAGGGACTCCCTTTGCAAGTTTCTGCTCTGTTGAACCACTGGAGGCTCTAGCTCACCCTCCTAGTAATTAACTTGCCTGTTTTATCTTGGTCATTGACAGATTTTACTTTCCTAGTTTGTGTGAGTTCATCAACACTTACAGAATGCCTGCTGTGACAGAACTGTGTTCTAGGCTCAATGGAAATAATAGCCAACAATGGCCATGGAGGTCACAGCTGTTTTTTTTTTCCAGGGGCTTGCATTAAAGAGAAAGAAAGGAAGAATATAGAATACAACATTCAATTCTCATTCTTAGTCTTCTTTCAGTCTTTGTGTGGCATCCTATCGAGGTCAACAACATATTGTATCTTGAAATCTGTGGACCTTAGGTTATAGATAATTTATTTAAATATTCTTTAAGATACAATCATACTGTTATTTCCCATATACATGCGTATATGACTGAATGTTCTAACCCTAGAGAAAAAGCCAAGCATCTGACTATGTTGACCTCAGACCCTGAATTTGTCACTTAGCAGGGATCATATCTGGCTATATCAGAATCCTTAAGCCAGTGGCCATAGATCCATATTATACTCCAGTTGGTTTTGTGCTTTAGCCCTCCCCACAATTATAAGCAAATTAATGTGAATGCTAAAATTTTGAGAGTGAGGATGTTTATGGCTTTCATCAGAAAGTAAAAGCTTAAAGTAATAATTGCTGCACAGAGCTATGACAATGGAAGGGGAATATGAACAGCACCTTCTCTATTTCCAATAACTGCTTACTCAAGAAAGTCATTTTCTCCTTATTGTGGCTTTATCTTTTTGTTCTGTACCTAAAATGCAGAACAGCAAAATAAAACAAAATGAGTACATATCCTAACAACAACAGGAACAACAACAAACTTTTAGTAGAGTTATCTATTGAGATATCTATTGAGAATGTTGGGGGAAAAACAGAATTGTTAAAACAGGATTTATAAAACATAAACCAATATTCACATTTTTTAAATATAAATAAATATTCAGTTGAAGTTAAGTTCAGGATCACTTATATTCATTATTGATCAGATGGTGTCCTATCATTATTAATCAGATGAATATAAACATAGATCTTTAAATGAAACAAACATAGAAAAGAAAAATAATGTGAAGTTGTTGTTAAAGACAGTGACCAAATAGGTCAACTATCAAAGCTTTCTTGATAGATTATTTTTCCATGTTTCATTATTTCTGGGGCCTGTCAGTTGCTCTGGGGAGAGAAACAGTGTGTTGTTATGAGTTTTCCCGAGGAGAGGGAAAAAAAAGGCAGTTAAAAGGCTTTTGAGTTCAACAAATGTGTCCTGAGAGCCAAATGGAACAGGGGTGAAATCCTAGCTAAAACCCATGGGGAATAATTTGTTGTTAGCAGCATCTGGAAAGGAAGTGTGGCAGCGGCTGCAGAGTTTTGTTTAGAGAACAAATGGAAGAAAAGGGGCTTTAAAAAGGTAGATTTGATGACAGGAGGGGGGAGGGAGAAAGTGATGGAGGCCTCGAATGAGTTTGGGGATTTCGGAAGGAGATTTAATAGACTGAATAGCAGGTTACCACTAAAGAAGTGAAAACCTGAGCAAGAGATATCAGTAAGAACACACTGTGTTAGTGCACAGGCTTCGAACCTAAAAGCAAACTCAAATTAAATAGTTTATTATTCCTCTGGCTGCTCCTACCACTAGTAATGTGTTTTCCCTCAAGAACGGAGTATTTTGAAAATCTATATTAATCATGGAGACCAGTGTTTGTACTTCTCCGTGGGCAGCCTATTATCAAAGCCACCTCAATACTCCCTGCTTCTCTGGAGCAAACCGGAGACCGTGGCCAAGGCGCTGGACTCTGCAGCAGGGAGCCTGTGGACCTCCACCCTGCAGGGTCGCCTGGGCTCATGCTGGGATAAAGCCCGCTATTCTCTCCTACACTGCACATTCAGTTGGCAGAGCACCCTGCCCTGGACTCTTCATTGTAGGAACAATATTTCAGTTTTAGGAATAGGGGAACATAAAAGCAACAAATACTTCAGCAGAGAATGTTCTATTCCAAATGGTCTGTGACCACCATCCTACTCTAGCCTTTTCTTCCCAAATCCCTCCACTTCTCTTCCACAAACTTTTAGAGTCTGGACAAGTGGAGAAGGCAAGAATCTGTGTCTATAGTGTGCTTCCACTGTCCCTAGGACCACATCTCAGGGGTGTAGTCAAGGCCAAGGCCTTCCTAGGCTGCTTGGGCCCTGATGCATGGCTTCTTAGTCCAGTTCTATAAGAAGAATAATTTTTTCCCAGTCTGAAAGGCTCTCACTTACTTCCCAACCTGTGGAGTAAGTAGTGGTAAAGAGTGAGGGAAATTAGAATAGAGTCAAAGTTAACTGTTGGGTTCTTATTACCGCCCCCCCCCCCCCCCATTTCATCTCTCCCTGACTCTGGAGCATTTGGGCAGCCCTCTACTTCAGGTCCATCTAATACTTACTGATAAGGGACTCTCTAGAATGCTTTACCCTAGGAACTAGGCTGGTGCTTGCCCTCCTGTGAATATTTGAATATTGCAGAAGATTCAGCCCAGTGACGACTATCATTTATTGGGAGAATAGTGTTCACTACCTGCATGGATTCTGGGGTCTAAGGACCTGGCTTTGAATGTGGATCCCCCACTTGCTGGCTGTGAAACTCAAGGCAAATCACTAAACCTCCCAGTACCTGAGTTCTTCTATCTGTAAAATGGGTTGTTGTGGAGGATAAATGAGCTAATATATGTACAGTGTTAAGAATAGAGTCAGAGTCATAAATCTCACTATGTGTGTTAAATATTACTGTTATTTATCACAGCATTGTTATTATTATATCGCTGATGTTGTACAAAGTGTTTACATATGCTGCTTATTTTATCTGAACAATGTTGTGTGGCATGTATTTCAATTATCATCCATTTTATACATTAGTAAGAGAGAGAGCCAGTATTTGAACTTGCGTCTGTTCCCATATACTGTACTTCCCTCACTATGCAAGTATTTCAAAGTATTCAAATGTTAAATTATAATATTAAAATTTCTATTATGGCAGATGACAGAAGAGATTTTAGATATCTAATAAGATTGTAGATAACTAATAATATCTTTTACTTTTTATTTATTTCTTTTAATTATTTACTTTGGTGCCAAATGTTATACAAAACTATCAGTATTTCATTTTACTGTAAAAAAAATCCTGTAGGGGCACCTGGGTGGCTCAGTCGGTTAAACATCCGACTTCGGTTCATGTCATGATCTTAACGGCTCATGAGTTCGAGCCCCACATTGAACTCTGTACTGACAGGCTCAGCCTGGAGCCTGCTTCAGATTTTGTGTCTCCCTCCTTGCCCCTCCTCCACTTGCACTCTCTCTCTCTCTCTCAAAAATAAAATAAACATAAAAAAATTTTTTTAATCCTATAAGGCATCTTTGATTATTAGTGTCTAAGATTTAATGAGGTGGTTTTTTTTAACTTACATATAGTTACATAGCCAAGTAAGTGATAAATGTAGAATTTATGGCCCTACTCAGAGCCCACATTCTTACCGAAGTGTGTCTGCTGTAGAAAATGACAACTTCTGCATGTTCAAAAGACAATGATCAAACAGGATGAAATATTTAAAAAAAATTAATGTTTATTCATTTTATAGAGAGAGAGAGATGCACAGAGCACCAACAGGGGAGTGGCAGAGACAGAGGGAGACACAGAATCTGAAGCAGGCTCCAGGCTCTGAGCTGTCAGCACAGAGCCCAACACAGGGCTCAAACCCAAAAACCACCATTAGATCATGACCTGAGCTAAAGTCGGACGCTAAACTGGCTGAACCACCCAGGCGCCCCAAACAGGATGAAATACTAAATGGTAGTTGAGTTTGCTTATAACTAAAGAAACCAGAAGTTCTTGGGCAATGGCATTTTAATGGCATTAAAATGGCAAATAAAACCATTTGAAGGAATTTTAGTGCTGAATAAAAATGTAGCATTAGAGGTTCAGATCCATGCTTTTTTCCTAATCTTCTGGAGCACCATTGTTATCATTACAGTCATAGTCATCTTAACAATAACCTAATGAGCATTGCTTCTTTATATTTTTAAAAAGCTTCGTGTATAATATCTAATTTCTCCTTCATTACATATCTTTGAAATTAGCATTATTCCCATTTGAGACTTCAGAAAACTGAGAAACAAAGTGCAAAGGACTTGTCAAAGCTAATGAAGATATGACCCAAATCTCTTGATATGTCACTCTAGCCTCTTAACATTTATGCTGGTCCACTTCTAAGAAATATACCAGAAAAAAAATAAGAGAAGAAAATGGACATTTTTCTACCTTACTCTTCCACTGGTAACTCCCAGTTAGTGGCTTAGATTAACAGTGTATGTATATGGGTGCAACAGACAAACCATGTGGCAGAAAAATAAAGTAATACAAATCTCTTTTAATTATTCACATTTTTAATTTTTATGCTTTCATTTAGCAAATATAGTTTGGGCAGTTGCTCTGTACTAGCCAGAGTTTGGTTGCAGAAATGAATAAATGTGATGGTCAAGGCCTCTGACCTCAAGGATTTGAAAGTCCATTAGTAAAATAATACAAGTACAATAGATGCAGTGACATAATATCACAATAGAGGTGTCAAGCAAGACTATGAAACCACTAGGGATGAACAGTGGAATCTAGGGAGCCTTTAGAGAGGAGAGTGTTAGATCTAGGAATGGGCAATTTCTTATAATTCTTCAGGCAGAAAGGGAGGTAAGGAAATGTAGGTGTCATTAATAGCATGTGCAAAAAAGGCCCAGGTGCATGACCATTACCCAGATCATCTCTCCTGATCAGAAAGAGTTTGGTGATATTAGTATTTGGAATCATATGACCACAGCCAATCCTATCTGGATACTCTAAATTTAATAAAATGACTTGAGAATAGTATGGTCCTGCATGTCAAGGTAATATCCAGTTCTGTATTCCTGACTTGCCAATAGGGCTGTGTGGCCTTAAGGTAGTCACATTATATCTTAAACCCTCTGTTTCCTTATCTGCAAAACAAGAGAGTCGGTTTATGTTCTGTAAATTCTTTTAACATCAGGATAAAATCCTCCAAATGATGAGAGAAGCATTTGTTCCCCCACCAGATTCTGTGGATGACTTATATGATCATTGGACCCAGGTGTTTTTATGATTATGATAAATTGAACAAATACTGACTGCTCAGTGGCCTTCAAAATTCAGCTTATCATCTGTGTGGTAGGCTGCCCTTCTAATAGTGGTGGAAGAAACCACCTACCCACTGACCCACTTCTGCCTTGGATATTTCAAACCCAGAATTTTGTGAAATTTTAATAAGCCAATAATTTTTCCAGAATAGAGAGAAAAAATACACACACACACATATATACATGCATACACATGTACATATATACACACATATATATGTTTATATATATATATCATATATAGAGACATATAAAGACAATTTATTGAGTTACACATCTTGATGTCCTATGGAGGAATGAGTTACTCTAGGGTAAAGAGGATCATGGCACAAAACTAACTTATGATTTGCAAAGTCCCTAAGGTAAGAGAGCCTACCATGCCAAGTAAAGAAGGGAAAGAGCCTCTGATGGTCAGGACAAATGAGAAACCAAGAAAAAGTGTATTAGAAGAATTGATAGTTGGAAATCAAGATACATTGACATCTTCCCAAAAGGAGACCACATCTAAAACAATAGATGTTTGGGGGGTAATTAGCTGAGTAAGTTAATGGTAATGCAGTGTCATTTTCCAGGTTCTATTTGCTTTTGTCCTAACCACAGTGAAAAATAAATGGGGAAGCTTGTTCATTTATTTGGCAATTAGTTATTGAAGATTTAATCTACACTGGTCATGTCTTTTCCCATTACCACATGCTTGCACTTGACGTTATCAAGAAATAACAACAGAACCTCTAGATAAATGCTGGGGATATTAGTTACTTTAGGATGATACTAAATTGCCGAAGGCCAAGAAGAGAAAAGAAGTTTACCTCGAACTGAATAACCTGACATCTCACTCCTATTCTTTTCTCTTCCCCTCCATACCATTGCCACCACTACTGTTATCACTGTCTTGCCAAGGACACTGGAAAAGATACATCCACAGAGAGAACAAGTATAACCAAACAAATATGCATTGCTCTCTGGGGATTTGGCCTCCACGTGTATTCAAGAGAACACCCTCTTTTTGGTTAAGCTAGGTATATCTAAATTTCAAAACCTAGCTCTAAATAAGGCTAAAAGTCTATACTTAATAATTCCAACCAAAACCGAGATCTGCATTTGAATTATACAACTGCAACTGATGTGAGGTACATGCAGTCCATGCTTTTGGGAGAAAAAAAATCCAGAAAAAAAAAGAAAAAAGACGAAGGACATTTACTACTCTGTTATTTACATTAGACTAGCCAAAGCTACCTAGAAGGTTTTTTAGAAGAAGTACCCAGCTACTATTTCCCAATGAGTAGATATGGTAGACTTTCAGAGAGGGTGGCTCTTGAACAGGACCTTGAAGAATGAATAAGAATTGAGAAGTAGAAAGAAGAGGATAGAAAAATCTAAGGAGGTAAAACACCAAGAGAAAGGCACAGAATGGCCACAACCCTGGACCTAAAAAAGAGTTTAGTTTGGCTAGAGCAAAGGATATGTGGAGGGCAAGGTAAGCACAAAGATAATAGAAGCCCATAGGATTTTTGAGACAGAGGGAACAACACAGTTAAAGTTCCCTGTTGAGGAAGATTAATATGGGACAAAAACATAAGATGAATACAACTGGACAGTGATTGGATGGACGTAGGTTTACCAGTCAGGAAACCACTAAAAGGACACAAGTAAAAAAGAGATAATGAATGTTACTTAGGCAGTTAGAATGGAAAACAAAATGAACGGGAGATGTTTTAGGATAGTTGAACATATTGAATTGGAAACAAAGTCCATGCTGTAGATAAGGAGAAAGAAAACATCAAAGTTATACAAAGATGAGAGTTTAAATCTGAGATCCTGGAAGGGGTATTGGGGCATTATATAGAAAGGGAATGTGCAAGCAAGAAAGAGTTTGCAGTTAAAATTATATATTCACTCTTAAAAGTATTGAATTGAAAAAGTCTGCAAAGTATCCTAGATAAAGAGTTCTTATGGAATATTAGAAATGTAGAAATGTAGTTCAAGAGATAACTTACAGTTGTAACATTTCTCAAGGAGGTGATTTCAAATTTATAAGAATGGGTTATATTTTTCGTATAGTCAGTGCAGAAGGACAAAAAATGCAACAGGGTCAGATCTTTAGGAAATGTGTATATTAAAGCATAGGAAGAAACAGAGAAGGAAAGGGGGGATAGGAACAAGAAATAAATTTATCAGAGAAAGAAATTAAAAAATATATAAAATGATAGGTGTTTAATGGCACAGGAAAATTGAAAATGATGGCTAATTGGAGAAAAGAGAAAAATAGATTTTATACCTAAGGGTATTGTAAGCTTCAAACAACAACAACAACAACAACAACAACAACAACAGTGTGTGTCTTGAATAGTGGGGGAGAAGGGAGCCAGACTGTAAGAGATTAAGAAATCTGTGGTCAGTAAGCAGCGTAATGCATGATTTGATGAGTCCTGTGTCTGCAGAGGGGCTAACAGTCTGGATGTGAGGAATCTCCCAGCATCAGTAATCTGTGTGTTTCTTCACTTTGTACAATTGATTTGAATTGAGTTCAGGTCCATACTCTTCTAAAGTGATGAAAAATAGCATTATAGAACTGATTCCTAAAATACTTCAAAAACTTACCAAAAATGGTATGGATTATAGAATAAAATATACCACAGGCTGTATCTGTAGGTTACCAACATAGAGGTCAATTACCCCTATTAGTCAAAACTCTGGGTCCTAAGTGTATAAAACAATGAATTTAGTAAGTATTATTGAGATAAAACAAGTTGATTTATTTAAGACTGTTTCTGTTTTAAAGAAAAATATTGCTCTTTTTCTTGCATACCTTATTGATTATTTCAACAGCTGGATTCAAACAAATTCCAGCATCAGTAGGACATTGATTGCAGAGCAAGGGTGATGAGGACACTGATGGTGATGGTGATAATTGCTACAATTTTAGGGGCACCTACCATGTTTCAGGTGGTTGATGACATTATTTATGCATGTTATTCTCATTTCCTACTTGGGGAGGAAGAAGGAGGCTATGCTTTTTCCAGAAAGCTTGTATTTGGTGGGACCATCTCCCTCTGAGCTCATTAGTCTTCAGCAAGCATGACATAGTAATACTATTTAGCACTTCCCATCTTCAAAGTACTTGGCAAATATTAGCTAATTAGTTCTTCAAACACTCATGAGAGTTTTCTAAGTATGTATTATTGTGCTTATTACTTTGTCACAAATGGAGGCCAGCCATCTACATGGCTTTTCCAAGGAAGTAGAAGGTGTCATTGGTAAAGCCAAGAATCTAACTTAGAAATATTTATTCTGACGCTTCCTTCTGACCCCAGGACTATGTGTCTCACTTTCTATGGAAAACATTTACTAATATTATGTAACTAGTCCTGTGAATTAAAAAAATATATATATCTGAAATATAAAAAAGTTTTAATTTATTTCGTAGCCATTTACAAGGCTCCCCTCTCTCTCTGTCCTCTGCATCTAACAAAGTGGAAATTATGTTATTTGATGTCTTTAGTTTCTAACTTTTGCTGATGGTTTAGGCATTACTAGGTTTTCCTACAGAAAAATAATCACATCTGAGACCATGAAGGCTCTCTTCTTACTTTCATCTCCTTACTGACTAGGTCTTCTCTCCAGCACTCTACTTCAGTTTTGATTCAGTGAAGGATTCGATGAAGGAAAAGTTTATACTGAAGGATACTGTGTCTCCCAATCAGGCTTACTAAGCCTGATTCACTTTTGACTGTAAGAGAACATATATATGTTTTATATAACTTTCAAGCTGCTTCTTTCACATATCTGATCAAAATTAACTTTCTTCATACTTTGTTTCTAAATTTTCTTTGAAATTTACATTCCCATTGTAATTTCTTAAGCTTCATTCCCAATTTATTTTTGTATCTCTCAGTTTGCTATCAACTTCAAATAGAATTGCTTATAGTCTTAACATGTTAGCTCTTCTCAGTTTTACTCTATCCATGTTGCTGGCTTTCTCCAAGTTGCTCAGGCCCAAGCCTTGAATTTACTACCTCTTGTATGTTTCTGTAAACACCCACAAAAAGAAAAACAATATCAAATATTCTCATTATACCATTGGGTATGTACTATGGCTACCCACCCAATACAAACCTATCATAATAGGTTCCTAGTTTGCAATCACAGTGTTTTACCATAGTTAAGTGATCAAATCTTATATGTAGCCTAACTGGATTAATATTGTGTTATTCTACCAGATACCAGTAGAGGTAAATCAGAATAGTAAAGGAACTGATTGACTTCCTTTGAAAGCTAAGAAAACCTTCATGGATTGTATCAACTGGCATCTGAAAGCTCCTCAGCTTCCAACATCAATTCCATGTTGGGAGTTCTAGCCTTTAACATTCTGGGGGTAGAATCCAGCCACACAGAATTCTGACAGCCAGGTATAAAATAAAAATTAAAAACGAGAACAACAAGCAACAGCAAACAAAACATAAACCAGACCATCTACCACTACCACCATCACCAACAAAATAATGGAGTCAGAAACACAGAAGGTTCTGTTCCAGAAAATTCCTTAGGGTATATTAGCAGGACCCAGCTCCCGAGAAAGAGAATTCTTCAGAGTTAGGGAGGGATCACAGGGAAGCATCCAGTTCTTGTATATATGAGTGAGTATCTGTTTCCACCCTATTTATTATTTTCAGTGTTTTTACTTGCTGGCTGCCCTTGTTTTATATATATATATATATTTGTTTAGGGCTTGTGTTCTTTGTTTAAACTACTTCAACTATTGTTTTGTATATTTTTCCCTAAAGAATCTGACTTCATTGTGAGGCCTTGGTTGACCAGTCTGCCTAATGTAACTGAATCCTAGTTGACTAAAGACCCCTTTGAGATTGAGGATTAGTATTTGTAACATCCAGTTCACATCTCTGCAGAAATAGAGAAAGTGTCCAAGATTGGGCAATCTGTGTGCTCGCAGTAGAACATTATTTCCCTTTTCTTTTATTTCTGTATTTCTTTTCTTTTGTCAGCTTCTTTTTTATTGACATTTTGTGGAGAAACAATACCAAGCAGAAAGCGGCAGTTATCTGGGCAATCTGATTATATTGGTTGCTTTCTTGTTAATCAGGTGGTTGTGTGTGTTTTCATAAGCCTTCAGTCTATTGCCTGCTCTCTTATATAGTTCTTTTCTACTTTATTAGTCTGGTGTCAGCCATTGGAGTATATGTTCTTCAAGGAATGAGAAGCTAGTGCAGAATTTAACATAACATTCACGCTAAATGGACCCAGACAACATTATGGATTAGCAATAAATTCTTGTGAAATGAATATGCGATATTGTAGAGAAATATATTATGTAAGCCTCAATTTTCGTCTTCTCCTATCTCTAGGAATCATAATAAAGATAATTTATAGAACACGTTCTTGTGTTTAGGGAATGTTTTGGAAAAAGAGAATGCATATATAAACTAGAATATACTAATTAAACCTAGAAAATATATCAATTGTGTACAGTGGAATATATATCTTTTTTTTTTTTTTAATTTTTTTTTTAATGTTTATTTATTTTTGAGACAGAGAGAGACAGAGCATGAATGGGGGAGGGTCACAGAGAGAGGGAGACACAGAATCTGAAACAGGCTCCAGGCTCTGAGCTGTCAGCACAGAGCCCGACGCGGGACTCGAACCCACGGACCGTGAGATCATGACCTGAGCCGAAGTCGGACGCTCAACCGACCGAGCCACCCAGGCGCCCCAGTGGAATATATATCTAATCAGTTAATAATTTAAAGTTTAGGAAAGGTCAGTGTGAGTGTTTTAAAGAAAAAAGATATGAGAGGATGAAAATAAAACATATGATCTGGGAAATTTAAATAAAAATCTATTATTTCTTACTGCTTCCTGATTATTTCATTTCTCATAATATCCTGTATTAACTCATATTGATCAGTTCAATATTTTTACAGATATCCTATTGTATTGCTGTTGTATGTAGATATGTGTGTTTCTAAATAGGTTGTAAATTATATTCATTCCTTTAGTACTAACCTAGAAGCAAAAAAGGCTGCTGTTATTGTAGGTTATTATTCCTGCCCAAGAGATGACAGGAGAGGCAGAAACTATTTGGAGCTCCGTCTGAATTGCAGTTTTAAGCACATCTGATGTAGTACATGTCTGGAGGTGGCATTTCTAACCTTTTTATCAACTGGGTTCCATGGATCAGAATAAATGATAACAATAGCTCACCGCCTTCTGCTGGACAGATTTGCTACTTGAAAAACGATCTGGGCCCTATTAAGAGAAGCCACACCACCCTAATGGGGAGCAGATCACAGGCCAGGTCTCTCTGCAGCTGTATCTCTCTGTGTGAGAGGACATGACCTTGCCTGTCTTTTTCCCTGGAATCAGTTGAATGATAGACTTCTTTTCTTTCTCCGAATTGTTATAGCAAGAGGAGAGGAAGGATTGCAGATTTTTTTTCCTTTTTCTTCAGAAAAGAGACATGGCCCATTTTAACATCCCCATTATCTATGTGTCCGTCCACCAAAGCTCTATTTGAAAAGGCCCTATGGTTTCACAATGATGACAAGCCCTTTCTAATGCCACTCTCACTGTCCACAGTGTACCTGGGGCTCCATTTTCATACTTGGAATGGCAATACATTTAGTAACTGCCCCCGAACTTTCTTTACACTGACCCACCCCTCAGATTTTGCTCTGGTCTTCCCTTTCATGAATCATATCCTGTTCCTCCTTTTATGTCCACATATTGCAGTTCTCCTTCCAGACATAATTCAAATTCTGCATTCTCTCTCAAGCAATCCTTACCCATTCTGACTCACAACACTATCTCTTTCTTTCTTATTATTCTCAAGACCCAATAGAGATACTGAAACTTATTATACTATGTTCATTTATTTATGGTGTATGAATGCTAGAACATGATCTTGTTATATTTTGATTTTTTTCATGTTTCTTCTATACCCTTTTTCATCTCCTCCATAATTGCCCAAATTTGTCATCATCTATAATCAAAAAAATGTACACATCCATTAAATTTTTAGGGTGTTATTTGGGTTTTTTATAAAACATATCTATAAATGGTATTGTGCAATATTTCTTACATTATTTCTTACCTATTGATCTACATTAAATCAGGAATATAAAATAGTTAAAGATAGATGGGTGTGTATGGATAGGTAGATAAATAGATCAATATCAAGAGACAGCATGAGAGAGAAGAGAGATAAATAGATGGATGGATAGCAGACAGTCACAGACTCATTACAAAGCTCCAGTGAAACCAAGGTGGAAACAAAAAGCAATCAGAACCAAACTGTCATTAACTATCTAGTCCCCATTGTAAATTTCAAACAAGCAAATGGAGAATCCTCGGCCAGGAAAGGCCAAGTGTTTCCAAGAAGGTTACATGATTTAAAAAAGAATGAATGAATTATGCTTTTGGTTTAACTTTTAGAGACAAGAACCATCAGACCATCTCAGGGAGAATTCTTACCTATGTTTCTGAAGAAGCTGGTGTGTGTTTCTGCCCTTGCTCCAGGTGTGAATGTAGAATTTTCACATCTGACTCTTCTCCATCCCAGGCTGAAAGAAATGTGCAATTCTGAGAGGTTCAGAAGTAAGAGTACTCCAAATATGTAAATTATTTTCAAATAGAGTGAGGAGAGGTTTACCCTTTTATGTGCCCTAAGTACTTCTGCCTTTGTGGGCCTCTTCCTCCACTTTATAAAAAAAAAAACAAAAACAAAAATAAAAACAGTCAACCAACAATATACATTATATTTATTGACTCTGTTGGTGTAATATTAATATACTAATCTAGGATGGATTCATTTATTATTTAGTATTGTTATAATTACTTTTCTTCTGATTTAAAATAAATAGCAATTATACATTTTCCTGGCTCCTAAAAGTGTCATCTACCTTAGGCACTATGCCTACTATATCCAATGGATAAACCAGCCCTGAGTGAGGGGAGGGAGAGTATTAGCTATCACTCCAACAACGTCAACAATTCACAGTATCATTTTATAGTTTGTAAAATATTTAGTCATTATCTATTTGGTACTTCTAAAACTCTATGTAGTTGGTATTAATGGCATCAGTTTTAGAAATACTGACATTGAAGTTCTGCCTGTTGTAGTGCTGTCACAACTAGACATCAGCAGCTTGATGGTACAAAAACTCATACCTGTCTTAGTTCTTAAGGGGCCAGCGCATTCTTTTTTATCGAAGGATCAATGTTAGATGAAGAGTTGCTTCTGTTTTATGCTTGACCATCTCATCCTGTTATATTATGGACAAATCAATTCTCCTTTTTGATGTGAAACAAAGGCTTTTTCTCCTGTCTCATATATGCTTGATCAGACGTACAAAATGCATGTTTATTGAATATATGAAGATAAACAAAAAGAGTACTCTTAATGAGCCTAAGCTTTCATTTTTAACAACTGGCAACCACCTCTCCCCCTCCAAAAAAATGGGAGCAAAAATTGTAACTTTCCTTAAGGGAATTTTTTTTTTTAATTGGATATACCTCAAAGCTTCAAATAGTTTTAGGATTGGCCTATTAATGTTAAAATACTTGTATTTTATGAATACAAAAAATATTTATATAATATCTGAACTCTGTTAGCTTTGTTCCTAAGAGAAATATTGGTAACACAAGTTTGAATATTTTTAAGAGGGTGTAAAAGTGAAGCTCTCCCTTCTGTCTGGGGGTAGTTCCCTTATTTTTGCAGAGGTAACTACATGTAGTAGAGTCTCTCGCCTTCTGTAATGCACAACACCATTCATCTGTCAAGCTCTTTCATTTGAAAATAATGAGTAGCCAAGAGTTTGAAAAACTAAATCTATTAAGAATATTTATGCAGGAAAACTATCACTAAACACCTCCATTCACTCATGTAATGAGATTGGCATCACGATAAAATTCTTGTCTTGTAAGATAATGGTCTTATGGCTTTTTCTGGCTCTTAAACCAAAGATAATTGGGTTAATCTCTGCGGGAAGTCCATCTGTTTCCAGTAAACCATTTTAATTGTGGATGACTTTATTTCAGAAATGTGGAAAAGGTCTTGCCACCCGCTTCCTGATCTTGGGAAATACAAGAATGGATATCAAAATTCAAAATGTGGATGTATAAAATAGAATTGCCACAGTGGATTTGCCAGCCCGCAAATAGTGTGATACTGGCAATATCTTATATTTGTTGAGTGCATTTCATTACGGATTTAAAAATTAAGTTTTGGCATGAGTACTTGTGCAGCTTTACTGAGATAAGGACAGAGAAATGTATCCATGTTGCAGAGGTAACATGGTATTATACACAGGCAAAGTTTTAAAATTAAGAGTATACGTTGTGTTTGCAAACCTTCTATATATGGTGCCTTGCATGCAGCATTTGGTCATACATTACAGTATATTGTGGCATGTTCTAATTGTTTCATATGTGAGAATCCAATTTATCCAACTCTATTTTATAAGCTCACTGAAGTTAGAGACTACGTATATGCCTTTTTCCAATCCCACGGTTGCTAGGCACATATTAAATGCTTAATACATTTTTAAATATTTATTTCTGAACAATGGATTAATTCATAATTGAGTTAGATAAGTGATAATTCTTTTTTAAAATGCAATGGAATTACATGGTGAGTTAGAAAACATTCTCAAAACACATTTGCCTTATTTTATGTATTCTTTTCATATATGCCAAAACATTGTTGAATGGAAAGAGATATATAGATAAATGTTTTTCCCCCTCCAGACTTAGATCTAAGCTAGTGGATTTAAATCTCAACTCTGCTAATTACTAGTGGCGATAACGTGACAACATTGTCATGACGACTAAAAGAGTTCCTTGTAAGAAGTAAACAATATGTGTGTGTTATGCTTTGCTGTAGCCATTGTTAACACTTTACGATTATGGCTGTTGAGAGCACTGTGCCTTGTAAACAAACTTTTGGTTGTGGACAAGTTGCTGGGAATGCCCTTTCTTCTTTTCATAGCTTTTGCCTATGAGATCAAGAAGCACTCTGCCCCCAACAAAACAGTTCTGTATCTCACTTTTTAGAGTTAGAAGAAAATTTTTGTTCTATATTCCTTCTTTTACATTTTGAAAAGTAAGATCCAGTAAAAGTGACCTGCTTGCTGTCATACCAACAAGAGCTAGATCTTCCACAGAGAGAAAAGGGAGCACATGATAAAATTTTTGGTTTCACTCATTTAGTATATATTTCATGACTTTCTACCATATGACAGACACTACACTGTAAGCAATATCAGAGATGTTTCTGCCATTCTTTGACACTTGCAATCTAGGGGACAAACCAGTCAGTACCCATTGGTACTGGTACTGGTAACACACCAGTGAAAATACAATTACAGCTGTGACCAGGACTACAAAGGGAAATGACATGGTGCTCGAAGAGCACCCATCTAGGTACTCAGGAAAGACTTCTTTGAGGTAGTACTAATGGAACTGGGATTTGTGCTGGCTGTCATAGAGCCAGTGGTGTTCAAAGCAGAGCTGTTTGAAATGTTAAAGAAACAGGGAGAATTATGTGGGAAGCTTCTTTGATGGAAAGGAACAAGGCATATTTGACAGACCAGAAGCAATCCATAGAGTGTTTAGTATAAAGATGGAGGGTGACTGTAGAGATACGTAGAGCTCAGTCCATCCAGGGTTTGAGGCTAGAGCAAGGCTATGATCTTTATCCTAAAAGTTTTGTAAGACCTCTGAGGTTTTTGTTATTGTGGTCATTGTTAATGAATTAATTAATTAATAAACTTACATTGTTATAAAGTATATATAACACAAAAATTTCCATTTTAATTACTTTTAAGTGTGTATTCCAGTAGCATTAAGTGCATTCACAATGTTGTGCAATCAACACTATCCATTTCCAGAACTTTGTTCATCATGCCAAAAAGAAACTCTGTATCCATTAAATAGTAACTCTCCATTCCCTCTTTCCCTCATCCCTGATAGCCTCCATTCTACTTCTGTCTTTATGAAATTTCCTACCTTAAATTCCTCATATAAGTAGATGATACAATGTTTGCCCTTTTATGTCTGATTTATTTCACTCAGCATGTATTCAAGGTTCATTCATGTTTTCCATCAAGTGTTTTAAACAGAGAGGGAATAGATTCAAATTTGTTTCTGAATTTTCCTCAAGAGATAAGATGGTGAGAATATGGGAGACAGATAAAGGCAGACCTTCTGGCGTTATGGTTCTGGTAGGGTGTTATGATTCTCATAATGAGAGATGATGTAGTCTAGATGAAGGTAGAGCAGTGGAGGGAGAGAAAAACCAGTAAGATTGAGGAGACATTTAAGAAGGAACTATTGCCTTCAATGAGCTTATTATTTAGTTGGGGGGCATGAAATAAATATAAAGCATAATAATGCTAGTTTAGTATAACTATAGGGCTATGTACCAATGCACAAAAGCAGATACTGATTTGATAGAATTGTGACTGACGATTGGCTAAGCAAAAAATAGTTCAGGTGGAAAACCGGGCATAAAGTATATGGCAGAAAACAAGGCAGCATGATCAAATGTTAAATCCTGGGATTCAGAGAAGCCTCATAATAACTATAGAAGTTGTGATAAGGTAAAAATGAGTGAAAGATGGAGTAGGCAGGGAAAGCTTCATGAAGGAGGTAGGACTGAGCTGATCTAATTTGACAGGTAGGATTTGGTTATAGGAAGGAAAAAGAAGAACTTACCCAGGAAAGACAAAGTCAGTACTAAGAAAATGCCAAATTAGTCCAACGCCATAATAAATCTTAAGAAATGGATGAGAATTTTTTTCAAAGAAAGAAAGGCAGTGTTTTCACACGTTAGCAAATAGTAAATAATGCAAAAGCAGAGTATCAATCTAGCAAAAGATAATCCTTCTTTTGACCTCTTCCCACTATGTCCTAAAATGTTTGAGTTAGATACGCTTTCATCTTGAAATGACTGCATGGGGATCAGCAGAACTCTTTTCATTTAGAGCAGCATCCCCCCCTCAATATGAAGATAAGTTCCTATTTCCTAAGTTTAATAATGTATTTGAAATTCTAGAACAAATAGCCAGAAAAGAAGTGTTTTCTATAACATGCTGGAAAACTCAAATCTGACTGTCAAGGAGCTGAATATACTTTACACTGCCAGGAAAATTGCATTAAGTATCTGGAGCAACTAATATCAGTAGGTGAAGGAGATAAGTAATGAGGCAGAAAAAGAACAAGAAGAAGACTGGGTGTACAAAGCAATCTGTGGTGAGGCAAGATACTGATTTGAAATTACAGTTGATTACACTGGTAGGGGGCAAAGAAAGCAGTATTTTCTCAGATGTGAACAAGTGACATTTCAAAGCACTTTTTGTGTGTTTGAACTCAGACCTCTCATTGGGCCCAGGGTGGGGAGAGAGAGAGGAGACGTCATTGCATGAGGTCGGTTCCCTTTGTTTAGAAAAATGCGTTTCCTAGATAGATTCTCCATTTGGGGGTTGAATAATATCAGATATAAATTATCATACAGCCATAACATTTTCCTTTAGCTTTAACTAGAAGTTTCCCCAGAACTTCATTTGGCTTCACTTTTATAGTCTTTGCCAAATAATCAGTTAGAAATTATTTCCTCAGTATGTGTTAGTGTAAGCAAAACAGTGGATCAGGCAAATCACTAGGACCAAGTCCAGAAAACTGAACACAGAATACAGTATTATAAGCCATATAAATGGTAAGAAAACAAGTGTTATGGGACTTAAAAAGTCACTGTGGACAAATGGGTTCAGAGGTGTTATGGAGCAGGTGAACCATGACTAGAGCCTCGAAGGGTTAATAACACTCCTATCAGGCAGGCACAAGGGAAAGAATGTGCTTCAGGGGGCAAGCATGTGAACAAGGAAAGTGAACCTCAGTGTTTCCAATGGACAGTAGGAGTGAGGGTGTATTGGAACCACACAGTTCTTTCAGGAAAGTCTTGGTTGGAAGAACAGAATGAATCTCCATAAAAGGAGGATCAACTCTTAGGCTACAAAGAGAGTGTGACTTTAGCATATATACTTAAACAGGCCCTCAGTGATTTTTGAGAAAGCTGGAGATATAATAAAAGGCAGTATTTTAATAAGTTTGGCTAATGGAAAAGATGTAGGTTGGAAGAGAAGTCAAAGTAAAAGGGACAAGGTTAGAGATATTACTACTCATTTAGGAGCAGAGGAGTGATGACCTCATTTATGGTAGGCCAAGAAAAGTTAGAGGAAGGAGCAGAGACAGGCCAGCCTTCCCTCCCCTGGTGGACTCAGATAAGATGGGCTCAGTAGCCTGTGGGACACCTGCTAAAGAGCTTAGAATTTCTAGGTAAAAGCTCTAAAGGACTAGTATAGGTTAAAAAAACCAACAAACAAGCAAACCAAAAATGCCCCCTGCCTGAGCAGAACTTCTAGCACTACATAATTTAATGGTCCTCCTGGATTTGTGCAAAGAAGAAGGCCTGGAGACAAAGGTAATAGAAAGTTGGAAGGCCAGGGGTGAAGTTAACAGGCCTAGGATCATTCAGTGGTGGCAGAAGACAGTAGAGTTGTGTTTAGATCAAGGACAACAGTCACAGTAGTTCCCCAGGGTTTAATTTGTGATAGTGAAGGCTGGTTTCTCGAGGCTACTTTCTCAAGGGGCCCCTGACACCTCACCAGCCCCTTTCCATGAAGTTGTCTTTCATTATTTAAGCACCTACCCAATTAAGTGTGTTAATTCCACAGAGACAGATGTTGCTGGGTTTTAGGCAACAAAATTCTTTCCAGAAAGATAGTGCTGGCTGTCAGTAGGCATGGACATTTAGGGAAACTATTCTCAACCTTCACTGCCTTTTAGAACCACCTTAGGTGCTTTTAAGAAGATGATAGGAGGGTGCTCCATGAGCTGATTAATTTGGAATCTTTGGGGTGGATAGTAGCATTATTATGATTTTTTTTTTAAATTGCCCAGGTGATTAGAGGGAATTATAAAGAGTCTAGATTGATGTTTGTTTTAGCGTGAATTACTCACATCAGACTCACCTTGGGCAGATTCTTTGTGGTCTCCTGCGATGGTGTCAGTCGTCTGCATTTCTATAAAGCACTGCAATTGTGAGAGCTAGTAGCTTAGATGGATGCCCTTAAACATCCCCAATTGATAGATTCTAAACAAGGCCTGGGGAGACGGGGGGCGGGGGCTTAAAATGAGATGTGTCTCTGAGTATTTACTTCAGAATTCTGAAACAGCAAAGACAGCTTTAAAATCCTTCTCTGAAAATGTATAATGATATCACTGGGTCCTGGAGTTACATCCTGAGTAGAGGCTGGTCACTTTAACTGCAGAAGAGCTTTCCCTAAATCTGCCACATCTTTTAAATAAATGATGAATGGAATCCTTACAGTCTTGAATATATCAGTAAATTTAATCCTAAAGTTGTACCTGACAGCATTGTCACCTGTAGACATTTACTGGACATCTCCATGTAGGCCCTGACAGTTCATGTGTATGAAACACAACCATGTGCTAAGGGATATTGGAGTCACGTTAGGTAGGACAGTGAAATGCAGAAAATGTAAAACTGAAATTTTTCTAGCTTTGTATTTCAGCATTTCAGATTTGGAAACTAAGAGCAAAGATTTGGTTTATTCAGTTACTCTTTTCCATTTTATATCAGTCACATTTTCCATATCACTTCATCTAATAACCTCTGCAAATGTTGCAGGACTTTTTACCACAACACCCAAGATCTGTTGTCTCACCATTTTGAAGAATCAAGAGGTGGACACAAAATGAGCAGCAGGCAAAAGTTTATTAGAGTATAAGATTAGAAAGGAAGAATAGTAAGAAAACTCTCTTTACGGAGAGGGGACATTCAATAGTTAATGCCCAAGGACTATGGGCAAAGGTCCTTGTTTTATAAGCTTCTGGTCAGCCCTCCCCCTTCCCTTCCTTTTTGTTCCTTCCCAAGTTCTACCCTTATTGGCTGGATAACTCTAGGTGCTAGGTTGTCCATTCCTGATTGGCTCACATGAGGGGTGGTCTATGGCCATACTTAGGTCTTTTATCAAATTCCTGAGGGGAAACCTGAGGGGGAGTAGCTGGCATCTGTTACATTCTTAAGAGGAACCTCACTCCTTAGGGGCTTTGCTATGGTCAGATACTCTCAGCATTGTTACAAAATAGGTGTTTTTCCCCACCCAGGGACCTCAGGCCCTAATCTTTCCCTGTCCGCCTACTGAATCATATCTTCTCCTATCATGCAAATATAACCTTGCCATAAGTAGGACAACATAACACATGATCTATCTGAATAATCAGTTGTTTTTTTTTTTAATGTTTACTTATTTTTGAGAGAGAGAGTTTGAGCAAGGGAGAGGCAGAGAGAGAGAGAGAGAGAGAGAGAGAGAGAGATACAGAATCCAAAGCAGTTTCCAGGCTCTGAGCTGTCAGCACAGAGCTGGACACGGGGCTCGAACTCATGGCAAGATCATGACCTGAGCTGAAGTCAGATGCTTAACTAACTGAGGCACCCAGGTGCCCCTGAATAATCAGTTTTAAAAATGTATAGTTTTCATTCTAAATAAAGAGACTATCATCTAGTGATTATGGCTGGTACTTAGCAGTCTCTGGGTATTCCTGCCTTTATTATAGTCAAAACATTGACCCAAGAAGAGTTCTGTAATTCACTCCTTGCGTTACTTTGAAATGTGTTGGCTTTATCATATTTAACATCATATATGTAATTTTCTTGCCAAGGAATCAAGGTTTTTATTCTTTCTTTCTGTTTTTTATCCACTGTTTACATTCCAGGAATAAAAACGCACCGCTTTAGTGTTTTCTGTTGCCATTTTCTTTGCATATACTTTTTGGCACTGTTCAATCACCTTTGTCCTCCACAGAGTTAATAAACAGTCTCCTACACTCATGAAGCCACTTAACAATCAAAAATTTTATATTTACTGCCCACTGAAATCTAAGTCATTATCATTATCATTAACCAACTGCTCTTCCAAAGCATGAACCAGTCCAGTGCATACATTGAGCAGGGAAAATAGTTTCTAGCCATGGGCAGTAGATGGTGGCCAAAAGAGTTCAGTGTAAAGGAGGACAAGACAGTTGGATACCAGACTAAGCCAAGAAGGAGTTGGTATCTACCTTTTGATTTGTGCCCCCAAAGAGGTGATATAAATCTAAGGATAATGTTTATCCAGAACTTGGTTTACCTGATTACCAGAAAACACTGCAATCATTTCAAGTTGATTTATATAATCTGGGATGATTGTACAGCCCTGTCAGCAAATTTACCAATCAGGTAAACTTCCTATCATGGGAATTAATGGGATGTAACTCCCTTTGCTCATTGTGAAATTTATTTGTATTAAGTTATTAAGTGACCCAGATCAAAAAGACATGTGTGTTTTGTTGTTTGTTATTTTTTGTTTCTGTGTTTGATTTAGTATTACTTCAGTCACTAATATTAATCTCTTTCACATAGATAACTGACAGGAAGACATTTACATAAGTATTAGGCAAGACAAAAAAGTCCTACAAACTTTCCCATTCTTCTCCTCCATTCCCTCTACTCTCCTTCTCCATCTCCCTCTCTTTCTCGCTCTCTTCTGTGTGTGCCCCTCTCTCTCTCTTCCTCTCCCTCTCCTCATCTTCTCTCCCTTTAATTCCATAGCTTCCTGAAGAAGAAAAACACACACACACTTTTTGTTTTTTACAGGAAGGAACTTACCTCTAATATAAATCTTTGTATAGGGCTTTGTTTTTGTTTTTGCAGAAGACATCCTCATCCAGTTCAACAAGGGCCTATGGAGACTCATGCTAAGCACTTAGCCAAGTGACGAGAGTACTCATATCAACAGGAACTGAAT
Organism: Panthera onca; assembly: GCF_046562875.1. NCBI lineage: Eukaryota > Metazoa > Chordata > Mammalia > Carnivora > Felidae > Panthera > Panthera onca. The sequence continues at coordinate 60,868,922 of NC_138350.1, read as the reverse complement.
GCCATAGAAAAAATAAGTAGCTTTATGACTTACCTTTAACATAAAACTTACATATCCGACACCTCATGCACATCTGTTACCATACTTTTCATATTGGCATTGGTTCTGAGAAAATAGTGCTGTGTAATGGAAAGATTATTGCTTAGGAATCAAAGACCGGAAAATTACCAATTTGGTTTAGGGCAAGTCATGATTTCTGTGGTTCTCAGCAGCCATGTATGTCAAGTTCAGCTGACTTGTCTATCTCATGGGGTTGTGAGTGAAGACCCAAAAACAAAAAGTAATAGAGACACTTCAAATTATTTTCAAAATAGATAAGTTATAAATAAGTAAACACACAAATGTATTTTTAAATAATAAAAGGTATAAAGGATGACTATTAATAAAGATACATTTTTGCAGTGAACAGATGAACAATCTCAATCTGACTCTGGCAGTGCTGACTGAAAGAGTCAGATACCAAGTGTAAGCTTATGTGGAAGGTGTCCTATGAGGTGGGTGAGGGGCATCAAGAAGTGTTGACCATGTGCCTGGTCCAAGGCACAAGCAATGCAATTAGTATCACAATGAGAAGCCCACATTTTGAATATTTGCCCTAGTTTTTCTTTTCTTTTCCATTATATAATCCCTTTCAAAGAGAATACCAAAAGGCTATTTTGATGATCTGGTTAGCAGTTGGGTAACCTGAGGAATGGGCTGAATAGCTGGCTAATACCCCCTAATCACAACCCAGGTTCCAGCTTGCTAAAGAGAAGTGAAGGGGACGCAAGTCACGCAGCTGGGCACTAAACGTGTAAGTATTGAACTCTCTCTGTATGCATAGTCTTCAGACTGGATGCAAGGGAAGGTATCGTAACCACTCTACATAGGGAGGATAAATTCAACCCATATATATTCCAGATATCTTCAGACATACACTACAAGAGTAGGAAAATGTTTATAACTTACAAAATGAGGCTCCCTGAGTAGAGAAGAACAGACTGCCCAAGCTGGTATGAAATAGCTTGAGTGGGCAAGGAAGTGACACTGGCTTGGGGTTTGTATGAGGATGAAGTGGTGGGGTCCAAGTGATAGGTCCTGGGTATGAACAGGACTTTAATAATTTGAGTTTTTCTGCTGGCACAAAAGGAGGGATCACCTGGCTTTTCTTAGCAGTGTGTTCTGATGTGGGGTAGAATAAGGACAAAATAAGAGTGAGGTTTAAAAGCTGCCAGGAATCAAAGATAAATACATTCAGTCAAACTTTATTACAGAAGTTTAAATCATGACCAAAAAGCTTTAAAATGTAATTGTCACTGTTAGCCACAGTCAAAAATTTTAAATAACAAAGGTAAAAAGTGCAGTTAATATGGGGCGCCTAGGTGGCTCAGTCAGTTAGGTTAGGTGTCGGGCTTCGGGTCATGTCATGAACTTATGGTTTGTGGGTTCGAGCCTCGCGTGGGGCTCTGTGCTGACAGCTCAGAGCCTGGAGCCTGCTTCAGATTCTGTGTTGCCCTCTCTCTCTTCCCCTCCCCCACTCATCCTCTCTCTCTCTCTCTCTCTCTCTCTCTCTCTCTCTCTCTCTCAAAAACAAATAAACATTTTAAAAAAATGTTTAATAATAAAAAGTGCAGTTACCATTAACTGGTCATAACTTGATTAATTATCAAAATACGTTTTGGATAATAGGCAATATAGGGACTTTAAAGATGGCCATGGTATGAACTAGAGCAGTCAGGATATGTTCTAGAAAGTAAGCAAATTAGACTGGGTTTGAAACACAGTTAGAATTTGAGTTGGCTGGGGCGCCTGGGTGGCGCAGTCGGTTAAGCGTCCGACTTCAGCCAGGTCACGATCTCGCGGTCCGTGAGTTCGAGCCCCGCGTCAGGCTCTGGGCTGATGGCTCGGAGCCTGGAGCCTGTTTCCGATTCTGTGTCTCCCTCTCTCTCTGCCCCTCCCCCGTTCATGCTCTGTCTCTCTCTGTCCCAAAAATAAATAAAAAACGTTGAAAAAAAAAAATTAAAAAAAAAAAAAAAAAAAAGAATTTGAGTTGGCTAAGAGGATAGGGGAAGATTGTTAAAGTAAAAACCTTCTCTGTCTCTACTAGAACATCCATTTTGTACCATATGTTTTGTTTTTTTTTAATCTAAGTGTATACACAGAAAAATAATCATCTTTGGGCAAAATTTATGACAGAATATATGGCCTACTATGCATGGAATGCTCAGACAGAGACAAAGAAAAATATATTTTAACGTTTGAATTCAGTCATTATTATTTATATGATTGCTTCCCTTTCTTCTTCATTTATTTTCCCTTTGCACGTTTGTTTGGTGATTCTTGCAGATAGGTGGGAAGGTGGGTAGGCATAGATGTCCAAACCATAAAGCAGCTTTCCCTGGGGTCAAAGCAAATCACTGCATAAATCAACATACATGAGAATTTCACAGTCTCTGAGCCTCAGGAGGATTTTTGAAAACTGACATGCTGTAGCTTTTCAAGTCGCCTTTGTATAATTTGCAGGGTATTCTCAGCATTACTCCCTCACTACTTCCTACAGAAATGTTAGAAGACTTCAGACAGCAGCTTTTGCCTTTGAAACTTTTGGATATTTTTCCACCCACAGCTTTGTTTTTTGAACCTTGACTGGCACAAGCAGCCTTATAAACTGGATTGCCAGAGCCCAGGGATAGTGCACCCCCAGTCGGACAAATATGAAGGAGATTCTGCTGAAGAAATCTCCTGGTAGGCTCCCCCTACCCTAAAATGAGGATTTGGAAAGACTCAAAAGTCTTCTCTCTTCTCTCAAAAACTGGGCCCACAGGGCCTTGAACAATTTGTAAAACACAACAAAAGGAATCAAGATAAAAAAAATCTATATACCCTCCGGCAGGGTTTTATGCATTCATACACAATTTCAGTGGGCATTCTAGAACTCCATGGAGGGAGTTGAGCTGTGAGGAGATGCTTTCCTTGTTGTTTTGTTTTGTTTTTGAGAGAGAAGCAGTTTCATTATTTAGGTGTTAAGTTGAAAAATAAAAGTGTATTTTAAAAAATCCTAGTTTAGTTTTATTTTACATTAGATCATCAGCGGGACAGTGAGGCAAAAGTGGTAATGGTATTCAGAGAGCTAATAGGATTCAATGAGATAATTAGCTTAGTACTCTATTGATGGCAAAGTGCTTCATTTCCCAAGTGAGAGTTTTTTACTCTCGGACATCAACAGCACATCCACTTTTCTTCCCCTTACCTGGAAGATTGGCTCCAAGCCTATTAAAGGTCATTCAACACATATTATTGGCACTTACTATTTGCTATTGTATTTTCTAAGAATATAAATTGAATTTTAAAAAGAATTTTTGTTTGTTTGTTTGTTTTTGTCTTCAGGAAGCTCCCAATCTGGAGTGGAAAATGGCTATAGGAGCAAATAATTGTAAATAGTTTGATGAATACAATAAGAAATCTGGGTTGGTGTGCATGTGGGAAAATGAAAGGGAGTCTACTAAGGAAGAAAATTTACAAAAACAATATGTCGTGCACATAGGCCAGGCGGAGAGATTATTGCTGAAGAACTCACAAGCAATGGATGCTATTGCTCCATATGCTTTTTTGTCAAGGGCCAAATACACATACACACACACAACTTTAAAGGAATGGACAAATAATTATGAAAGTAATCATGTTAGAAAATAATATACTTCTACAGCATTTTTACTATTTTAAATTCTCTCTCAAAAACCTAATGTGACATTGTAGTTATTGATATTTTTGATTCATAAGGAAATAACTTAATTGGACACAATCACAACTTATGTTAAGAATAGAGTATTCTGATTTCTAGTTTTCTAACTTTTAGTAGATATTGTTTGTAACAACTTTTGCTTCAGTGGGGAAAAGATTTTGTTAGAGTAGAGACAATATAATGGCCAAGATAGAAAGCAAGGGTCTGCTTAAAGAGGTGTAAGTTTGGGTAATTTGATTAATTGGGGAGTTTAGAACAAACAATGGCCTAATCTTGGCATCCTAGTGATAAGAACATCAAATAGTTTCTGATCACATGACAAAATATACAAAGCATAATTAAACAATGAAATAATAGAACATAAAATAATAATATGCTGTAAATAAAGCAAATTACAGAATCATAAGTCTAAGGCATACTTAAGGAGATCCAGTAGAGATGGAGAGACTTAAAATGAATCAGAAATGGGGAAGATTTTATTTTTTTTATTTTTATTTAAAAAAATTTTTTTAATGTTTATTTATTTTTGAGAGAGACAGAGACAGAATGTGAGTGGATTAGAAGCAGAGAGGGATCCGAAGCAGAATCCAAAGCAGGCTCCAGGCTCTGAGCCGCCAGCACAGAGCCCAACGTGGGGCTTGAACTCACAAGCTGTGAGATCATGACCTGAGCCAAAGTCAGATGCTTAACTGACTGAGCCACCCAGGCGCCCCAGAAATGGGGAAAATTTTAAAGGAAGAAGAAATGAGCGAAGGGATTAATTGTATGAAGTAGGAATACTATTTTTTTTTTTTTTTTTCAGAAGTAGCAGGAATGGAAAGGGGCAATATATGCTAAGATTTCTAAGTGGACAAGATAGAGATAAAGGAAGCTCATTTTTGGTGGTATAAATAGCCTTAGCAAGTTTAGAAGTTCAGACATGTTTTAAAAGTAAATGTGTAAAAGATGAGGTTTAAACCTGAGAAGATTGGAGAAGGTTTGGAATATGTAATATGAGGAATGGGACAAAAAGAGATGAATAAAATGATTGAGGAGTGGATGAAGATCTAACTCAGATTAGATGGCAAGGATGAATAATGGAACCGGTTAGTGTACTGAATATCTACAATTATACCAAACCAGGGGCAGAATATATGAGAACAGGAGATAAATGTCCTGGTTTGGAACATCGTTTCAGACGAATGTGAAAAATATTGGGTGGTGGTGAAAAGGATGATAGTGAAATGAATGGATTTCTGAGACAGCAAATCTCAGCTTTAACATGAAATAAATTAAGTAGTTATGATGGGGATAAAATTAAGAGATTTTTTTTCAAGAGTAAAGACACTAGAAGTTTAGGGGCGCCTGGGTGGCTCAGTCAGTTCAGCATCAGATTCTCGATTTTGGCTCAGGTCATGATCTCACAGTTTTGTAAGTTCAAGCCCCGTCTCAGATTCTGTGCTAACAGTGCAGAGCCTGCTTGGGATTCTCTCTTTCTCCCTCTCTCTGCCCCTCCTGCACTCTTACTCTCTCTCAAAATAAATAAAGTTAAAAAAAAATGAATTTAAAAAAGACAATAGAAATTTAGGGATGGAAGTAATGAATGTATATTATAATAATCTCAATATTTACAAAAAAGACAGTAAATAATATAGCCTACACAAAATATCAGCAAAAAATAGAGGGAAAAGTACTTATAAATGTGAGAAAAATTAATAGAATCATAATCATAGTGAAAAGTTTAATTTGTAATAACAGTTTAAAAGACCAAAGAGACAACGTAAGTATAGAAATATAGAATTTTAATTGCATATGCACTCATTTATTAGATGTTACCACTTGGTAGTCAACAAATAAATAGAAATGCATTATTCTGTCCATATGAAAGGTTTAAAATCATGTACGTGGTCAAATTGGGAATTTCAATACGTTCTTGAAAGTGGAGAACTGACAGTCTAAATTCTCCGATTATGATGTTGCCCAGATAGAAATGAACAAGATAGTAATCACCAAATGACTTTAACCACTTCTTTCTTCAAAACAACCTGGCGATTTTAAATCAAAACAAGGAAATGTATAAACTTTTAATAAAAAAAAATTAGAAAATCAAGATATGTAGCATTCAACATAAGCTGTTATAATAGAATAACAATATTAACCAAAATAAAAGAGTATTAATGACAATATTGAAAATTAATTGATCAAAAAAATAAAAAGTATATTTGGTTAATAAAACTATTTTGTCAAAAATAAGCAGATATCTGAATATGTAGTGTGTATGTGTATCTATCTACCTATCTTAACCACAACTTCATTTGAATTGCAAAATATTACATGTGAATTGATATTAATAAATTTGAAATGTAGGTTATTTTTCTATAAAAAGTAGAAATCAACTGCCTCAAGAAGAGGTAAAAATCCTAAATGGATTTTTAAGAATATAAAAAGTTTTATTAAATAATTGGTATTTTAATGATATCTAACCCAGAAAGATTTAGAAGCAGTTCTAATTTTCTAACATATTTTATAAAACATTCAAATTATTCCAGGGCACAGAAAAAATTACAAAGATCTCATCAATTCATTTCAGATAGCTTAAAGTTAATTAATATATGTTTATATAAATATTAATATATAATCTATTATCACGTAATTATGCATCTTATTACATATATCATTATATAATTATATAACATACATAATATATATAATGTTTTTAATATACACTTAATACCTTGGAAATATTGTGGATTTAGATCCGGCCACAAGAAAAGCAAATATTACAGTAAAGTGAGTCAAATGAATTTTTGGTTTGCCAGTCCATAGAAAAGTTATGTTTGTACTGTATTGTAGTCTATGAAGTTTGTAATAACATTATGTCTAAAAAAAATGTACATACCTTAACTTTAAAAATACTTCATTGCTGGGGCTCCTGGGTTGCTCAATCGGTTAAGTATCTCACTCTTGATTTCAGCTCAGATCATGACCTGGTAATCATGACCATGTTGGGCTCTGTGCTGACAGCACGGGGAATGCTTGGGATTCTCTCTTTCCCTCTCTCTCAGCCCCTCCCCTGCTCATTCTCCCTCTCTCTCTCTCTCTCTCTCGAAAAATAAATAAACAAAAAAATACTTTATTGCTAGAAAATGCTAACCATCATCAGAGCTTTCACCACGTTGTAATCCTTTTGCTGGTGAAGGGTTTTGCCTCAGTGTTGATGGCTGCTGACTGATCAGGTGATTGCTAAAGGTTGGGTGGTTGTAGCAATTTCTTAAAATAAGGCAACAATGAAGTTTCCTGCATCAATTCACTCTTTCTTTCACAAATGATTTCTCTGTAACATTTGATGCTGTTTGATAACCACAGTACAACTTCCTTCAGAATTGGAGCCAGTCCTCTCAAACTCTGCTGCTGCTTTATCAGCTGAGTTTATGTAATATTCTAAATCCTTTGTACTCATTTCAACAATCTTTAAGGCATCTTCATCAGGAATAGTTTCCATCTCAAGAAATCACTTTCATTGTTCATCCATAAGAAGCAATTCCTTATCCATTCAAATTTTTCCATGAGGTTGCAGCAATTCAGACACATCCTCAGGCTCTACTTCTAATTCTAGCTCTCTTGCTATTCCCACTCTACCTGCAGTTACTTCCTCCACTGAAGTCTTGAACCCCTCAAAGTTATTTATGGGGACTGGAATCAACTTCTTCCAAACTCCTATTCATGTTTATGGTTTTACCTCTTCCTATGAATCATGAATATTTTTAATGCCATCTAGAAAGGTTTTTAATTTACTTTATTTTTCCTAGGTCCATCAGAGGAATCACTGTCTATGTCAGCTGTAACCTTATGAAATATATTTCTTAAATAGTAAGACTTGAAAGTCAAAATTACCCTTTGATCCATGGGCTGAAGAATGGATGTTGTGTTAGCAGGCATGAAAACATTAGTTTTGTTGTACATCTCCATCAGGACTCTCGTGTGACCAGATGCATTGTAAAGAAAAGTAGGACTTTGAAGGGAATCTTTTTTTCTGAGCAGTAGGTCTCAATAGTGGGCTTAAAACATTCCCATTATAACATGGTTTCATGTTATAAACAGATGTGTTGTCATCCAGGCTTTGTTGTTCCATTTGTAGATTGTAGAATGAATATATATATATTTTAATGTTTATTTATTTTTGCAAGAAAGAGAGAGAGAGAGAGAGAGCAAGCAAGCAAGGGAGGGGCAGAGAGGGAGACACAGAATCCGAAGCAGGCTCCAGGCTCTGAGCTGTCGGCACAGAGCCTTATGAGGGGCTCAAACCCATGAATGAGTATATTTAGAATAATTCTTAAGGGCCCAAGGTTTTTTAAAATGATAAATGAACATTGGCTTCAACTTAAAACTCACCACTGCATTAGCCCGTAACAAAAGAGGCATCCTGTCCTTTGAAGTTTGGAAGCCAGGCATTGACTTCTACTGTTTTCACCTTTGAAAATCCTAGATGGCGTCTTCTTCCAGTATAAAGCTGTTTAATTTACATTAAAAATCTATTGCTTAGTATAGCCACTTTCATCAATTGTCATTTTTCTAAACTTTTTGAGTGTGGTTGAAAACAATGGTACATTATTTCATTAATTACTTTAACTAGATCTTTTATTTAACTTGCTGTAACTTCTACATCAGCACTTCCTGCTTCACCCTACACCTTTTTGTTATGGAGGTTTCTTTTCTTAAACCTAAGGAACCAACATTTGCTAGCTTCAAACTTTTCTTCTGCATCTTCTTCACCTCTCTTAGCCTTCATAGAATTGGAGAGAGTTATGGTCTTGCTTTGGATTAGGTTTTGGCTTAAGGGAATGTTGTGGTTGGTCTGATCTTCTGTCCAAACCACTAAAACTTTCTCCATGTAAACAATAAGGATATTTTACACTCTTATCAACCGTGTGCTCAGTGAAATAATGCTTTATTTTTTTCTTAACTTAAATCCAAGTTAGTTAACATATAGTGTGATAATGATTTCAGGATTAGAATTTAGTGATTCATCACTTACATATAACACCCAGTGCTCATTCCAACAAGCGCCCTTCTTAATGCCCATTACTCAGTAGCCCCTCCCCTCACCTAACACCCTTCTAGCAACCCTCAGTTTTTTTCTCTGTATTGAAGAGTCTCTTACAGTTTGCTTCCCTCTCTGTATCTTATTTTTCCTTCCCTTCCCCTATGTTCATCTGTTTCTTAAATTCCACGAGTGAAATCATATGATATTTATCTTTCTCTGACTGAGTTATTTCGCTTAGCTTAATATACTCTATTTCCTTCCACGTTGTTGCAAATGGCAATATTTCATGCTTTTTGAATGCCACATGCGAGTAATATTCATATATGTAACAGTCATACACACACACACACACACACACACACACACACACACACACACACATCTTCTTTATCCACTTAGCAGTTGATGGACATTTGGGCTCTTTCCATAATTTGGCTATTGTTGATAGTGCTGCTATAAACATTGGGGTGCATGTGCCCCTTCAAATCATCATTTTTGTATCCTTTGGATAAATGCCTAGTAGTGTGATCACTGGGTTGTAGGGTAGTTCTATTTTTAACTTTTTGAGGAACCTCCATACTGTTTTCCAGAGTGGCTGTACCAATTTGCATTCCCACCAGTAGTACAAAAGTGTTCCCCTTTCTCCACATCCTCGCCAACGTTTATTTTTTCCTGAACTGTTAATTTTAGCCCTTCTGACAGGTGTGAGGTGGTATCACATTGTGATTTTGATTTGTATTTCCCTGATGATGAGTGAGGTTGAGCATTTTTTTCATGTGTCTGTTAGCCATCTGGATGTCTTCTTTGGAAAAATGTCTATTTATGTCTTTTGCACATTTCTTCATTGGGTTATTTGTTTTTTGGGTGTTGAGTTTGATAAGTTCTTTATAGATTTTGGATACTAACCCTTTATCTGATATGTCATTTGCAATTATCTTCTCCCATTCTGTCGGTTGCCTTTTAGTTTTGCTGATTGCTTCCTTCAATGTGCAGAAGCATTTTATTTTAATGAGGTCCCAATAGTTCATTTTTTCTTGTTTCCCTTGCCTCCAGAGACATGTCAAGTAAGAAGCTGCTGTGGCCGAGGTCAGAGGTTGTTGCCTGTTTTCTCCTCTAGGATTTTGATTATTTTCTGTCTTACATTTAGGTTTTTCATCCATATTGAGTTTATTTTTATGTATGGTGTCAGAAACTGGTCCATGTTCATTCTTCTGCATGTAGGTGTCCAGTTTTCCCAATACCATTTGATGAAGAGACTGTCTTTTTTCCACTGGGTAGTCTTCCCTGCTTTGTCAAAGATTAGTTGACCATACATTTATGGGTCCATTTCTGGGTTCTCTATTCTGTTCCATTGATCTTATGTGTCTGTTTTTTGTGACAGTAGCATACTGTCTTGATCACAGCTTTGTAATACAGCTTTAAGTTCTAATTGCTATGCCTCCAGCTTTAGTTTTCTTTTTCAATATTAATTTGGCTATTCGGGGTATTTTGTGGTTCCGTACAAATTTTAGAATTGTTCATTCTAGTTATGTGAGAAATGCTGGTGTTATTTTGATGGAGATTGCATCGAATATGTAGATTGCTTGGTAGTATTGACATTTTAACAATCTTTGTTCTTCCAATCCATGAGCATGGAAGGTTTTTCCATTTCTTTGTGTCTTCTTCAATTTCTTTCATAAGCTTTCCATAGTTTTCAGCATACAGATCTTTTACCTCTTTGATTAGGTTTATTGCTAGGTATTCTGTGGTTTTCAGTGACTTGTAAATGGTATCGATTTCTTGCTTTCTCTTCCTACCACTTCATTATTGGTGTATACAAATACAAACATTTCTGTATGTTGGTTTTATATCCTGCAACTTTGATGGATTCATGGATCAGTTCTAGCAAGGATTTTTTGGTGGAATCTTTTGAGTATTCCACGTAAAATAGCATGTCATCTGTGAAGAGTGAAAGTTTGGAGTAGCACTTTTAATTTCCTTCAAGAACTTTCCCTCTGCATTCACAACTTGAATAACTGGTACAAGAGGCCTAGCTTTCAGCCTGTCTTGGCTTTGACATGCCTTCTTCACCGAGTTTAATTATTTCTAACTTTGGATTTAAAGTGAGAGATATGCAACTCTTCCTTTCACTTGAAATCTTAGAGGCCATTGTGGAGTTATTAATTGACCTAATTTCAATATTTTTTTTAAATTTTTTTTTAACGTGTATTTATTTTTGAGACAGAGAGAGACAGAGCATGAACGGGGGAGGGGCAGAGAGAGAGGGAGACACAGAATCGGAAGCAGGCTCCAGGCTCTGAGCCATCAGCCCAGAGCCCGACGCGGGGCTCGAACTCACGGACCGTGAGATCGTGACCTGAGCTGAAGTCGGACGCTTAACCGACTGAGCCACCCAGGCGCCCCCTAATTTCAATATTTTTGTGTCTTAGTGAATAGGGAGGCCTAAGGAGAGGATGAGATGGAAAACAGTCTGCCAGTGGAACACTGAGAACTAACTCATTTGTCAGTTAAGTTCTCGGTCTTATTTGTGTGTGGTTTGTGGTGCTTCCAAATAATTACAATAGTAACATCAAGTTCCTTGATCAAAGATCATTATAACAAATGTAGTAATAATAGAAAAGTTTGCAATGTTGTGAGAATTAACAAAATGTGACACAGGGACACAAAGTAAGCAAATACTGTTGGAAATGGCACCAAAAGACTTGCTGGATGCAGGGTTGCCACAAACCTCAGACTATTAAAAAACAGTATCTGTGAATCACAATAAAGCAAAACACAAGGTATGCCTATATATACGAATACAAACACACACATCACAGAAATTTAACTGTACACCATTCTTATATATGAGAAGGAAAATATCTAAATAATAAGTAATAACTTTGCATTTATATATCACATTATGTATCATTTTATATATATTAATATAATTTTTCAAATAACCATGAGTTTAGAGTTATAGCCATTATCATCGTCATTTTATAAGTGAGGAACTAATTCAGAGACTTAGAGTGATATTTCCCATCACTTTCAGTAGGTAAAGTTTGGAACTGGAGCCTCAATAATGTGGTTTAGAATCTGCTTTTGTTTCCAGGATGCTCAGTCCTATGATGGGCAGGGGGTGAAGGCTGCAGGCTTTATTCTTCCACAGTTGTCATGATTGGCTCAGCTGGAAATTTTCCTCCTACTGATGATATCAGTCATAACGTTGCCCAACAGACATCAACACATTTACACTGATACACGCTAGTCTGTTTCTGATCCTAGCTGATCTGAGGAAGTATCAAAAGCAAAGTGTATAGTACAAGTTTCAAGGAGACCTATGTCAGAGTAAGAGGGAAGAACGTTGGCTAGTGGTCATTTTACCACTGTGGTCCCATGGTATCCAGAGATTTCATAAATGGGGGGAGGGTGTGGAAACAGACTGTGGGTACAGTGTGTTACTCCTTAGATGAGAATATAGTGGGGTGGCCCAATAAAATTTTGGATCAGGAATTAGAAACTTTCATTGGTGGGGCACCTGGGTGGCTCAGTCAGTTAAGCATCTGACTCTTGATTTTGGCTCAGGTCATGATCTTACAGTTTGTAAGTTCGAGCCCTTCACTGGACTCTGTGCTGACAGTGGAGAACCTGCATGGGATTCTCTCTCCCTCTCTCTCTGCTTCTTCCCCTGCTTGCACTTTCTCTCAAAATAAATAAATAAATAAGCATTTAAAAAAGAGAAACTTTTATTGGTTCATTCAAAATATATTTATTAAACAGCCAGTATACCTTTAATTTTTTGCTGTTAATTCATGAACTATACATGTTTCTTGCCCTTGTGGAGTTGAAAACTGATAAAGGGAAATAGACTGTAAGCAAACAATTAAAACAATACCTAATAAAATTTTGTTCTATTATTGGCTACTGTGCTGAAGGTCGGCTAATACTTGGACATTTTAAGTCATGAGATTCCTGGGAGGTCCTTCAAATTTTTCAACCTTATATTTTCTTCTACAGAATGAAAATAATAAATTTAGCTGTGTGATCTTATTATGGTCCTGATAAGATAATATGTATGAAAGCATATTTAGAGCAAGTAGCACCTCTGTTGATAAAAGTGATTATTATTAGTGGTATTACTTTGCAGATAATCAAGATAAATGAACCTGAAGTTTATAAATCATTATTTCAAGGTCTTGTGGTGATATTATTTTTACTTTATTTTGTTGTTTAGGGAATAAACTAATTACTATTAACTTTGTAATATCACTATGGAATCATTAAAAGATAATTATGAGGATAAAGTAATCTTTGTTGAGCAAGCTGTATATATATATATATTATATTTATATATATATAATAATATTATATTTATATATATATATTTAACAAATATTAAAAGAAATATATGTTTTTATTTTGGTTCACTAGCAATTTTTGTAATTACTATTTTTATTTCTTTTGCTTTAAATTTTGGCCATTCAACAGGTAATTAATTGTTCCATGAAGAGAAGATGTGATTAGGGGCTAGAGGATGAAGGTAGAATTCAGACTAATTGCCATCTAATGTGTCCATGTAGTTCTAAAAGAATTGAAAACAGTTTTAAGAAACCCTTATTCATGTCATCTAGCACTAATTGGTAGTAAAACAATCCACATATGGAAATGAAATTAGAAACCCAGGGGAAAAAAATCAAAGCTAAAATGAAAGCAAATTGCATAGCAAACATTACTTACATTATGATATCAAATAAAGGAAAACAGTACAAGAAATGAAGCCACATGAGCAAAAAGAAATTTGATTTCTATTTGCATGTCTAAACTCCTTTTACTTAGATATGAATCTGAAGGCCTAACATTTGACCCTGCTGAATTTGCTCAGTTCCCCTTCCCCATTAGTTTAATTGAATATATCTTAAAAGCAAACATACTTTTTTTGCAAATAGTTTGATGAAAATAATTGTCTCATTATACAATTCTTTGAATATCTTAATTGCATTCTCAGATGAGAAAATGGATGTTATAATGAGGCCAAAAGGCAGAACAAGGAAGATGTAGTGTTTGTTGTTATATGGGATATTTAAGACAGATGTTGGGGCAAATTTTAAGCTGTGACATTCTAGAATTTGAAGAAACTGTAAAACTGTACCATTAGAAACTGACTCATTTTTGTCTCTACACAGTATAATAAATCTTGCCTGGTGACAAAGTGGGATGTGCACTTCTTTTACCTCACCACCTGAGGATAAGGGCATGTTTCTGAAACTTTTGAGATAATAACATCTCACATGTACATACTATTTTGTGGAACAGAACTCCCTTTCATGCATTTTTTTAAAAAATGTTTTAAATCTTAAAACTGTGAAATGCACAAATTTCCATAAACAAAACCAGAAAAATATCAGACACTACACTAACATTATTGCTTTCCCTGCACTTGAAATTTTGTCCATAAACTGATTTACTCTTTCAGCTATTTTTTCCCTGATTCTTTTATAATCTTCACTGTTTTCCAGAAAATGTTTTTTATTAATCCCAGTTAAAGACATTTTTTGTTAATATTTCCAAATTCTATTTTGAAATAAATATATTTTTCCTCTTTTGCAAAGGAAAATATGCAGATTATTAAAACCTTAGAAACATGGAAAGAATGTAATGGAGAAAAAAAAATCCTACCTCTCCCATCCACAGCTTACCACAGGGGAAGAATTACTTTTCAAAGCCTTTTTTTCTTTTAAGTTTATTGTGTGTGTGGGGCGGGGGGAGGGAAGACTAGAGAAGCAGAGAGAGAGAGAATCCCAAGCAGGATCCGCACTGTGAGGGCAGAAACCAATGTGAGGCTCAAACTCATGAACCACAAGATCATGACCTGAGCCAAAATCTGACACTTTGTTAACCAAGCCACCAGGCGCCCCAAGAGAATTACATTTTAAAGTACTGGTGCATTTACTCTTGGAATTTTTCTGTGCATGTTTGAACACTGCTATAAGTAATGTTGGGCATATGAAGTACTTAAAAAAATAATGTCTATTTATCTTATGGAAGTTTTCCAATTTTTTAGATTTATGAGTACAGCATGAAAAAAAGGCTGAAAGAAGCTGTTAAACATTTTTCTTTCCCACCAAAATTTTACTTCTATACTGAAGAATATAAGCCCAGATCTAATGGGACATTTGAAAATGATGTCCAAATTGTATAAGGGGCACCCTATGTTTCTTTACAACATGACTTTCTATGTATTTGAGTCCATAATATTTATTCCTCTAAAGTGTTGGTTGAAAAACTATGTACTGTGCTGCCTAGATTGCTGCAGTTAGCTCACAGGGACACTTCAGTTATTTTAAATTTTTGAGGGAAATATAACAACATCTATTAAACCCTATCAGGTTAAGGTAGTTCACAGCTTCAGGTCAAGGTAGTTCACAGCTTCAACATTAGATCACATACATATCTTTATAAAACTGGATTTTTCAGGAGATGCTGTGATAAAAAGTAAACATTGCATTATAATTATGATTACACTGTATATAAGAATGGTGATACGTCAAATCTAATTCCAATGTTTGAAAAGTTGCACAGTACCCAACAGGTGAAAATATCCCATTAATAAATGATGGTGGTTATTTAATAGTGAAATGAAAATATCATTATTATTTTTTAAAATTTCTTCATATTATTTTTCAGACATGTTTTAAAACACAAATACTTAAGTTATTTTAATCTAACCTCTTAATAAACAGAGCTATTAGGTATTTATTTTGATAGGGGTATTGTAAGAAATTACTGAGATAATAGTGTGTCATTTCTGGAAAAGGTTGGAAATTCTGGCTTAAAGCTTATATTCTAGGAATGCTTTTCAAAAAGAGTTTTTAACGTTTACTTATTTTTGAGACAGAGAGAGAGAGAGCATGAGTGGGGGAGCAACAGGGAGAGAGGGAGACACAGAATCTGAAGCAAGCTCCAGGCTCTGAGCTATCAGCCCAGAGCCTAATGTGGGGTTAGAACTCACTAGCTATGAAACCATGACCTAAACTGAAGTTGGATGTTTAACTCACTGAGCCACCCAGGTTACCCTACTCTTCAAAATTATTAATGAATGATAATTATTTAAATATTTACACGTTTAATATTTATTTTTAATCCCTTTACTTATGCAAGATAATTCAGCTGGGTATAAAATTTTTGAATTGTAAACTTTCCCTCTCATAGCACTCTAAATTCATTTTCTCTATTTTAAAACACTGAGTCAAGGGGTACATTCATAACTCAAAAGAATATTTAATTAAAAATATTGTTTAATGTTAGTGAAATAAATGTTGAACAAATTTGAATAAAAAATTATTGAGAGGATAGAGACTATGAACTATCTCGATTAATTTCAAAATTAATAAAGATTTCTTTACAAGAGCAGGATTTATAAACATTTAATCTATGAATCCTCTTAAATAGTGTATAATTTTGTATGATATACATTTTTTTCTTCAAAGGAGCCACAGTGTTCATTAGTTTTCATTAGATCCATCATTAATTCTGCTTTCTACTACCAATTTTATTTTTCCCCCCACAAGTTGTATAGTTTTACAGCTGCTAAATCAACAGGTATACATTTTATTTTATTTTTAAACTCATTATATTTTGAATAAGCTCTATTTTATTTTTTCATTTCATTTATTACAAACATGTAACTGCTCATTGATTTTCTTCCTGACAGTAAATATGGAGGAAGAAACATCACAAGATAATTTTTCTGTTAATTTAAACATTATTTCTCTTCTTGTGTTGCAAGGTAAGCAGCAGTCCTGGACAATGAATGATTTTGACACAACTATTCAGTAGATATGACCATAAACAAGAAGCTTGAAGTAAAATCACAGGGAGAAGGAATCCTGTAGGCATAGGTTGTTATAGAAAAACAATTTGCTATTCTCCGCCTTGATCTTTAAAACCAGTTTCCATCCTGAATAAGTTCTGGACACTTTGTGGTTCTGGCATTGCCTATGCTGCTGAAACTCAGCATGCTGGATTCATTGATATTCATTTAAATTACTCATTTGGGCTCCCAAGGGCCTGTACTTCAGTTTCATTTTGACTTTCAAGCATCAGTGAACCAAAAATAAAAAGCAAAGAACAGCCAAAACCATAGCATCTCATTTCATTTTGAGATTGAATTTGGGAATTTGCAAGAGAAATCATCTTGACACAGAAGAATGCCCAGTATTGTCAGGAATTCCTGTAAAAGCCAAGAACCTTTTCAGGAATTGAGCCTGATGATTTGGTTGATAACATAGTAAAGAAACCAGGTAAATATCAGGTGATTATCACCTGGTTTGGGGTTTTGCTGCAAACATTTTGCAGAGCTCTAACTGTGATGTGCATTAGTCACGCTACTGGAGCAGAAAATCAATAAAATGAGGTTCCAAAAATAAAATATTCTTTTGGAATGTTGCTCTGAACTAATTAGCAATGAGTCATTTAAAAGGACTTACCTGTCATTAGGTGGCAGGGTTTGGAGGGAGGTATTTACCAAAACCAGTTTCCTGACAAAACACTTTTTGGGATTGAGGGGAAAAAAAAAAGATTAAAAACTTTGATTCACAAAGTGACTTTTATTTTGACAATAAATAACACAGAAGTCACATTGCGAAATGAGAAACTTAATCATTTTTCTGTCATGTTATTTGTCAAAATATAGAGAGGAAAAAATGATAACTCATAAATGAAAGGTAACTTTATTTCTTTTTGCTACTTGAAAGTTATAAGAAATAAAAAAAGCTTCATCTGTTGATGATTTGGGATCACATACAGACAGGATGAAAACAGATCATAGTTGCTTCTGCTTGAATTTTGTTTGAAGTTAAACTTTTTAATATGCTAAGCTCTCCAAGTAGATAAAAATCATTTTTTAATCAAACAATTCTTGTATACTGCATTTTAAAAGTAAAATTTAGCATTATAAATATATAATCTTTACATAGAGTAAGATTTCTCCCCCCACTATGTAAATTATATTATATATAAATATAAAATGAATGTTAATATATTATATAATAAGTATGAAATATTTATATATAAATATAAAATTATGTTAAATAAATTATATTAAATTTATATACAGTTAATGGATTTAACATTAAACATGGCTTTAAATAATTTTAGATCAGTTAGGCTTGCTTCACTTGCTTTTTTTCCATGTCAGGAAACTGTCTTTCAAATGTAGAATTTGTATAAGTCTTAGAACTAATTTAAAGGGTTCCAATATATTCACTTCTAAACATTACCACTGGTAAAAGGTACAATGGTCCAGATACACAAAAATTCAGATTATTTTATTTAAACGGACTTGAAGTTGAAATGTACTTTTTAATTGTATTCAAATAATATTTGTGCTTCTAATATTTTGAGAATGTACAGCTTCTCAAAGTGAAAATGACAACAACCAGCAAGCAAACCAAGAAATGGCAATTACTCAAGAGAGTATATATCTACCTGTTGTCTCCTTCTAATCACGGTTGTTCTATCCCTCTTTATTCCCCTCCAGGTCACCTTTCAAATTGATGAAAATATAAACAGCTTAACATGAATCCCTCTGTCCACTTACTCTTCTGCCATTTCCTCTCTCATTTTCCCCTGTTCCATTGATGAGACGTTCCTATATTTCTCCAGAGAGAGGCTTCTGTTCTGATTCTTTATTCCAGACACTTGGAGCCTGAACTTGTTGACCATAACACCACCACATCTCCATCATCAGACTCAGTATCATGCATCCATACCCTACATGTGTGTATGCACTTCTGCTGAATCATGTCTGCATTCAGAATCACTCATCCCCTGACTCAGATGAAGAGAGGCAAAGGAAGGAATGGAGCAAATCCAGGAAAGTCATCCATAGAAAGGCCTGGGCAGAGGGAAATTTAGAGGACATTGAAAGAGGAAAATTGCATTTAAGGAGAAGAGTTGGGGGCAGGTGGGCAATGAAGCACAGTATGATGGGGTTGGGGGTAGACAGTAGAGAAAACCATAAAATCTAAAGATATTTTAAAAAAATTAATGTTTATTCATTTTTGAAAGACAGAGAGTAAGCAGGGGAGGGGCAGAGAGACATGGAGACACAGAATCTGAAGCAGGCTCCAGGCTCTGAGCTGCCAGCACAGAGCCCAATGTGGGGCTTGAACTCATGAACCGTGAGATCATGACCTGAGCTGAAGTCAGACACTTAACGACTGAGCCACCCAGACACCCCAATCCTAAAGATATTTTGATAAAACAGCTGTGGCTTCAAACTTAGAAATCATCAGGGGCACTTATCAGGCCTGAACATCAGAGCAAGCATTTTTATTATCTTCTTCAGAATATCTAATTCGGAGAATAAGTAGGACAATAGACCATATTAAAGTCACCTGCTTGTTAGTTTACAACTAAAAAAAAAGTGCTATTAAAAGATTTATGGGCCAACAGGAGAATGGTCAACTTTGGATCCATATATTTTTAAAAATACTTCTTACATACCAAAACCCCGCAATAAAAAGGGCCACCAACCTGTTTGGATGCATTTAGTGGAATCAGTTTTGCAAATCAGCTTCTATCAGCTTCTATTTCTCTCTATGAAAGACAATTTTTAGAAATTTATTTTTAAAAAGTAATTGTAAAAGAATTCCAAACATGAGAACTGACAAATTAAGAAGTTATTATCCAATTTAATTTAACAAAATGTAACAAAGAATCATAGAGTATGGGAGGGAAAGCAGAAAATAATGTTGTTATAAGCAAAGGGGAGACTGAATATATGAAGCATAAATTCTATCAGATAAAGGGTCCCAAAATGAACTGATGAAAAAGAGAAACTACATGGAATGTATTTTATTTTTAATTCATCATTTGATATAGGATTTTATAAAAGTTTGCTTGCAAATTAGTTTAAAGCTATTCGGGATTTAAAAAAAAAATCACTTCAACCAAGAATAGACTGAGAAAGAAAAGAGGGACTAATGCCAAATGGTAATATATGCATTTGGGAAAGGTGTGAATGTTAAATCCTGCCTTGTTTAATATTTTCGTGAATTAGAAATACATGAGATTGTGGATCATATTAAATTGAGGTGATTCTGATACCACAGAGACTAGATAAATCTTCTCTGCTTGCAAATCTAAGCTTTTCTTTCAGCTTTCCTTCTTGGTATCTCTGATTTCATTCTAACTGGCAATGCTTTGAATAGAGGACAGTCAATGCTATGTGGAAGAAGGAACTCAGGAAACTATGGCCAGCACACATGAACTCCTTTGGGGACTCATTTCCTTATTAGTTGATAATCTAATCAATCTCTTAGGTTATCAGTATCAGTATTTTCTTGTATAAGATGGAATGAGCAATATCTTTCTTATAAAGATATTTTGTTTTAATGGTAAAATAAAAGGAATACCCAGGCTTATTTTTTAAATTGTATCCAAAAAATAGTGAGTAGTGGTATTCAACAAATATTACCTTCTCTCTCCCCCACCCCTTTTTAAAGTATGTGGCCCAACATGATCATTTTTCAGGTAGGGAAACCACAGCTCAGAGAAATGAAGACAACTATTTGAATAAGTGTGCATAGTTGGTTACAGAGGCAAGTATACAGGACAGACAATACCCTAATTCACAGGTCAGCAGTCTTTTCACCTTACCATTCAATCTTCTGATTTTGTTTCTTGACTCTTTCCCTAAACTTTAATCCTCCCAAAAGCTCATGATGGTAAAAACAGTGTGCTTTTTTTCAACTTAGTCACTTTTAAGATCCACAGGCAGAAGGCTTTACACTCTAGATTTTTACTTCACCTGCCCATAAGGTTTATCTATCTGAATGTCCTAACTTAGGTCAAAATCACTGTTAGAAAATCTATAAAATATTTTTCCTCCAAAGTCTTGATTGTTTCCCAAAAGCTTCCATCATTGTGAATATTAACTTTATTTTGCATTGCCTAGAAGCAAATCCTTAGAGTTATTTGTGAAATCCTCTCCTTTTTCAACTCATTTTTATGAAAAATTCCAGTCTATTGTTTTAATATATTTTTCCATTCATTACATTTCCATAACCACCACTGAATTCTAATCTCATCGCATATTCACTTGTGTAGTAGAAATATTTTGATACATTTTAATGGGTATGGTTTTCAATGTCGATAACTTCTTTTCATATACAGTTTTCTCTCCTAATACCTCCATCTTTTAAAACAAATGTTATTATCCATGACTGTGAGAAAGAAGGCCACCACAGAACATCACACAAATAAATGACCAAGAAAGTTAATTTCTGTCTGTTGAGCTTTAAAACCCAAATTTCAAAGACAAATAATAAATTTTAAAGAATATTTGCAAAGCAAGTTTATTTTATTTTGTTTTCTGCCCCTGAGGAAATACACTTACTTTGCTGGAATAGATCAGAAGGCATGATTCAAATGTAAGAGAAATAGGGTTCTGTTTTCAGCATGCTGGTGTCAGCTTTTAACAGACCACAGATGACAACTATAAACTAAATAACATACAAAAAGAATTACCTGAAGGCCCTGAAAAATGAGCAAAAACAGACTAATTTTGGTGATAATCTAAAGTTAGCAGAAGAGGACAGCACAGAATGAATTTTTCATTGCCACAACTTTAGTGTTGAGGGCAGACCTCAGACGTGGAGTAATATGGCCCAGGGTGGCTAAAATTCTCAGAGAAAACCTGCTGTCTTTATGGTCTGAAGAAACAAGACAGGTTCAGGGCCAGGGTTAACATAACTATCAGAATATTAGGGTTGGGGACTATCTTGAAGGAAGTAAACAGAAAAGCAGAGCTCCAAAGTGTATGAAAAAAACTTTTCAAATATCTGACTAATCCCTATATCATGAATGAGCTATGAAAATTCAAAGAAACTTTTAGCTAATAGAATTTAACTAATATTTGAGTTGCCCACTCTAGGTGAGGCAGATATTGCTATTTTAGTTAACAAAGTTAATTGATTGAAAAAAAAATGTTTAAATACTGTCTGTTTTTGAAAGATTAGAGCAGAATACAGAGTCTCTACAACTAAGTAGTCATAATATCCATAATATAATCTAAAATTACTCAAAATATAAGGAATAGGAAAATATAACTCCTTCTCAAGGTTGTAAATAATTAACAGGGGGCAGTTGTGAAATGATGATAGGATTATGAGACAAGGAAGCAGCTATGATAAAAATGCTAAGTAAGATAAAGGAAAATACATTTGTAATAAATGAAATGTAGAAAAAATATGTCAAACAGATACAAACATTTTTTAAAAGAAAAAAATATGAAATTAAATGATCACCTAGATAGGCTCAATAATAACAGTGGAGATGGGAAAGAGTCAGTGATCCTGAAGCTAAAAAAAATTATCACATTTGAATAAAATCATTGAAGAAAAGCTGAAAGCAAATGAAGAAGACCCTCAGAGTCCTGTGAGACAATATAAAAATACCTCACATAATTTAAGCTATAGTTGCAGAAACAAAGGAAAGGGAAATAGGGCAGAAAAAGTATTTGAAGAAATAATTGCTGAAAAAATGTACAGTCTTGGTAGATGTACATTTATAGATTTAAAAAGATCAGTGAAAGCTAGACCAGATAAATAAGAATAAAGCCATGCCTAGGTACAACATAGTCAAATGGTTGTATACCTATGATAAACATAAAATATTGAAATAACCTGGGAAGAAAATGACATATTACATACAAGGAACAAGAATTAAAATGACTGTATAGTTTCTCATAAGAAACTGGAAACTAGGGGGACCAGGAAGACAGTTTAACATTAATTTTAGGGGCGCCTAGGTGGCTCAGTCGGTTAAGCGTCCGACTTCAGTCCAGGTCATGATCTCACAGTTTGTGAGTTAGAGCCCCGCATCAGGCTCTGTGCTGACAGCTCTGAGCCTGGAGCCTGCTTCCGATTCTGTGTCTCCCTCTTTCTCTGCCCCTCCCTAGCTCACATTCGCACTCTCTCTCTCTCTCTCTCTCTCAAAAATAAATAAACTTAAAAAATGAAATAAAATAAATAACATCAATTTTAAAGTTCTGAAAGAAAAATAAAAACCTGTTACCCATGAATTCTATATTCAGAGATGTAGATTAGAAACAAACTGAAGATTTTTCAGGTAAAATAAAACAGACAATTTGGTAATAGCAGACTGACCCAGAAGAAGTGCTAAAAAACAAAACAAAACAAAATTCCTTAGGGTAAAAAGGAAATGATGTTGAGTGAAACTTGGATCTTCAGGACAAAATAAGAAACATTTTCTATATATAATAAATGAATATATAAAAATTCATATATATGAATATGCAAATGAAATAATATTAATTTCTATAAAATGCAAATGACTAAAGAAAAAATACTGTCTAATCCTGTTTATGGTGATATATATAAATAATGCATGTGACAAAAAATAGCATACACAATGCTAAATGGGTATTAAATCAATCTATATGGATAAAAGTTTCTGTTTTAATTAAGTAAAGTAGTAAAATACTAACTCTTAGTTTTCAAAATGTTGAGGATGTATATTTTATCACTAGAATAACCACTAAAAATATACTGAAAACAGGAGAACTGAAAAGGCAAACCTAAAAAGTTGCAATAAGATGGAATTCTTTTTTTTCTCTTTTTTTAATGTGAAATTTATTGTCAAATTGGTTTCCATACAATACCCAGTGCTCATCCCAACAGGTGCCCTCTTCAATACTCATCACCCACCCTCCCCTCCCTCCCACCCCCCATCAACCCTCAGTTTGTTCTCAGTTTTTAAGAGTCTCTTATGGTTTGGCTCCCTCCTTCTCTGTTTTTTATTTTTTTCTAAAAAGCTATTCAAACAATCTAAAAAGGCAGGAATGAACAAAGCCAACAAACAGAAAACAAACAAAAAAACATAGACTTCAATCCAATCATAGTAATAATTACAGTAAATGTTGTGGACTAAACAGTCCAATTAAAAGGCAGGATTTCTCAATATGGAGGAAAAAAGGCAACACCTAGCTGTAAAGGTTCAATTAGGAGAGATGAAATGGGGTTGGTGAGGGAGTGATTGTTGCATAGAGAATGGGCAAGGCCTGTCACAAAGAAAGACTGAATACTCTGGCATTGCTCAGGTGGGTAAATTCACTGAAGATCACTCTACCCATTGGTTAGCTTTAACTCATTATATTTCTCTTGTATTTTGAAATCTAATATAAAGAAATGCAGTCCCGTGTGAGTAGTCAGTTGAGATAAATGTCTACAAATACAGAATAGTACAGTAATTAAGAATTGAACTCTGAAATTTGACATTTTAACTTTCCCCAATTTTGCTTTTCTATACAAAATTAGAAAATAGCAATATATTTTAGAAAGCTGTTATAAAAGTTTAAGTAAATAAAACCTTTCTAAATACTTTCAAAAGTGCCAGTAAATTAAAACTTTCAATAAATATTTATTATCATCATCATCATCAGTATCATTGTCATCACATTCATCAGTACCATCAACAGTATCCTTTGGGACCATGATCAATGTCACAGGAAGTTTCTGTCTACTTTGAAAGTTGCAAGTTCAGTGTTCATTAGCATGAGTTTTTCTTCTTGGTCTCTGTAAGAATATCCTCTTCTTTTTCAAGAAAACCCCATTTTGTGGAGCAAATTTGAATGGACTTTGTTTTCTTGAGATCATATGACGCCTATATAAAAATCCCATTTGCTGTTCAATATGTATCCCTAAGTAAAATTAGCACATAGTTTACTTTTATTTTCTGCACGTTATAGTCATTCTCTTGTAATCCTGTGCTGACTCCCTCCTTCTAATGAACTACTGCTTCTTCACTTTCTGTCAGTTCAGATTCTACCTTGTGCTTGCTTCAAAGGCTACCTGAAATAAGTTTGTTAATCTCCATATAACATGATGTTCTATGATAAATCAACCCATTTTCTGAAATAGTTCGCAACTAAATATACCTACACCATAATCTAGTCATTACACATGTTCTTCCTTTTAGTGTTTTTTTGTTTGTTTGTTTGTTTAGCTGTTGTCTCTTTGTCACGCCATATACCTCAATAATAATGAAAGTCCTTTGAAGGTCATAATTACATCTTTGAATTCTCTCTCATCATTTACGCTGCATGAAATAGGTCCTGACAAATACAGTTTGTAGTTACCCAAAAATTATTAACAAGTTACGTAGACACTGTCTCTTACTTCTGAAAGGTCTCAATACAATATAAGATGCATTAATCAACCGGATGGAGCAGAAACAGAGGGGGAAGAAACAGTCAGGGATGTACAAACTTCAAAGGGAATGACTATCCTGTTATCTATTCCCTTGCCTTTGTAAAGATAATTACTTAAATATCTCCAAAAGATGATTAAAATCAGTACCTTTCCCATAGGTGTCTGTACCTATTCTTCTTGCTTATATTTTTGTTGTTTTTTTAATGGATAAAAATGTAAGATATTTGTTGGAAAGGAATCTTTGGGATTTATTTGCTTGTTTATTTATTAATGTGAAGCATAAATTTAAAAGATCACTTTAGTTGGACTCAAAAGTCCAGGATTTAACATAATCCTACTTGGCCACTGAATTATTATGTAAACTTAAACAATTCAATTAACTGGACAGGGCCTCAGTTTCTACATCTGGGAAGAAACAGAAATTTTAAAATCCAGCTGGACACATACTGTGCATTTGTAATATATGCTCTGGAAAATGAAGTTAGATTCTGAGATAAGTTCCTTTCCAGTTATATACAGATACCTAACACTTTCTTATCATTTGGTAAAGGAAGCATGATACTTCTACTATCAAATATTTTAAATAACTTTAGTGTCTTAATTAAGAAACTTATTCTCTGTATCTAAGAGAGCTCAAATTCAGTTCATTTGCAAAAAATATAAATAAGTGTTTGCACTTACATGACACAATCTGAGAAGTGTACATTATTTTGTGAGCTAATTAAGGAAGACAACAAATGACACTTATTTAAAACAGGAAATGAAAAATAAGAAATTGATTCCAGAATTGACAAATTACATTTTTTCACTCCACCATTAAAAGCCATTGACTTTTAAAATACTGCCTTTAAATACCATGATTATCCTACCATCAGCGAAATCCAGGGACTCCTCTTTCAGGAATTTCACAGAGAAGGCTTACCTGAGGTCATCCATGTCTTGCCATTGTGGACTGAGACTTTAGAAATAACATATCTTTGTGACGGCTGATATATATAAGGTCTATAGACGAGTTTTCAGGTACATAAGAAGGTTAAATGATCCACACAAAATTTTCAAACTCCATGAAATTAGCCTTCTGGCACAACACTTTAATCAAGGCAAAATAAGCCATAGGCACTGTAGAATTTATATATGTATGATGCTATTACATAGATGTAGATATGCATCTACATGAGTATACATAACTGTCCTGTCTATGCATATTAGAGATGGCTTTTTGAAGAGAAACACTATCCTAATAGATCACCAAATGCAAAGCATTACTCTGCTTCCTATACACATCAATTCATTGAAAAAGGAGAGTTGGCATATACAAAAAAGGTAATGTATCAATTTTACTTAAGAGCAAGATTTTAATTAAATTATTCTATGTCTACCCAACATATCTCAAATAATCAAACATATGTAACATTCACCAAAATAGGTAAGACATTCAATATACTTTAATATCCTTGCAAATTAGAGACCGATGGTTATTACACACCGGGGCTTCATTTTGTTATTGTTTATTTGTTTGTTTTTATTTCCTTCACCTACTGTTACAGTTAAGTGTTGGGTATTCAGTGGCTTACCTAATGGCCATTCATAATGCTGTAATTTGTCATTGATTCAAACGTTCTAGAATTAATTTTTCTTGAGTGTGCCAGCGAAAAATGTTAGGTATTTCCTTAACTATTTTTTCTCTTAAAGAACACTTCTAAACATCGACAGATGCTTTCAGCTATATCTTGTTAACTTCACCACCATCTTTTTACCTCTACTTCTAACACCCCTTGTTTAAGATATCAATAGTATTCTTTGGAATTCGATAATATTTTGGTCTTCTTTGTTGTAATCAGTCTCCTCCTTCACATTTTTCCTCATGCCTCAGTCAGAGCTATCCTTTAAAAAATATATTAGATATGCCATTTCCCTGTTGATAACCTCTAATGGCTTCCCATCACCATAGAATAAAATCCAAAATCCTCCCTGCAGGCACCATGATCTAGTTAGTTCATGGCTAGTGTTTTCTACTACTTTCTCCTTTTTTCATTCCTATCCTATAAGGACAATGTCCTTACCTATCCAAGTATAAGCATATCCCTAATTTTGGGCCTTTGCATTCTTTGTTGTCTATTTCTCTCTCCTATTCTGACTATATTTTATTCAGGTCTTTGTTCATCTATTACCTTATCAGGAAGGCCTTATGTCACATCATAATAAACAGTTTCTCCATTTCTCACCATCTGTTTTACTTGCTTTTTTTTTTTCCTTCATAACAATGTTCACACCCTGAAATAATATTTGATTTTTCATTTGGTCATTTATTTTATTGCCAGTAAGCTCTATAAGGTCAGGGAATGTTCTGTTTTATTTATCCCTGTATACTCAGCTCCTAATCAGTAGGTATGTGATACCTACAAATAGGCAATGTCTATACCTATATAGTTAACGAACTGACTGAGCCACCCAGGACCCCTTATTTACTTTTATATGAGCTTTCTCAAACTCTTATCAATCTTGAATACATTACAGTCATAATTGTATCCATTTTCTCAAATATGTTTTATTTTAATTAAAGGGAAGAGGAGCACCTGGGTGGCTTAGTTGGTTGAGTGTCCAACTTTGGCTCAGGTTATGATCTCACAATTCATGGGTTTGAGCCCCATGTCAGGCTCTGTGCTGACAGCTCAGAGCTTGGATCCCGGTTTGGATCTGTGTCTCCCTGTCTCTCTCTGCCCCTCCGCCACTTATGCTTTGTCTCTCTCTCTCTCTCTCTCTCTCTCTCTCTCAAAAATAAATAAACATTAGAAAATTTAAGGGAAGAAAAATGTTCTATGTTTTGGGGTTTTTTTGGTAGTCCTTTATTGAAGATTTTTATATGTGCTTGAGTTTTGCAATTAATCATATACATGTTTTTTATGTTCCTAGGATGTAACCTCTATGTCAGAGAATTTTCATTTTTGCATACTCTTTTTTCACATTCAATCTGATAAAGATGATGTGGTATTTCTCTTTATTAGAAAGTTCTCCTGAAAAAAAAAAAAAAAAAAGAAAGTTCTCCTGAACAACTGTCTTCACTGTGAAAACAACTATCTTCATGTGAAATATAATGTCCCTCTGCCTGATCTGGGTATGAGCCCTTTCATTTATAAATATGATGACATTTAAATCACTCTTTCCTTATCAACATTCCATGATATTTTCTTGTATCAGCAATTATTTAAATTAAAAATGGCATTTAGTTAATTGTGCCTGGTGCAGCTGCTCCTAACTTCTTAAAACAAAATAAAACAAAAACTGTAAAATCCAGTTAGGGGAAAAAAATGTAAAAGTTTATGGTAGACAGGTGGATAAGGAATATGTGACAGACACACACACACATAGACACACACACAGGAATATTAAGCAGCCATTTAAAAGGATGAGATTGTACCATTTGAAATAACATGGATGGACCTAGAGGTCCATCCCATACCCATACCCAAAGAGGGTATTTTGCTAAGTGAAGTAAGTCACTTATTACAAATACTGTATGTTTTAACTCATATGTATAATCTAAAAAAATACAAATGTCATATGTTTAATTCACATGTGTAATCAAAAAAAAAATGATGAAACAAATGAAAAGCAGAATCAGTCCTATATATACAGAGAACAAACTTGTAGTTGCTAGAGGGGAAGAGGGTGGTGGGATGGACAAAATTGGTGAAGAGGAGTGGTAGATACAGGTTTCCAGGTATGAAATGAACAAATCATGGGAATAAAAGACACAACATAGAGGCTATAGTCAATGATAATATAATAGCATTGTATGGTGACAGATGGTATCTACACTTGTGGTAAGCATAGCATAATGTAATAGAGAGAAGTCAAAATACTGTGTTGTACACCTGAAATTAATGTGACATTTTATGTCAACTATACTCAAATTATTTTTTTAATGTAAAAGTTTGCATTACAGTTAAACACATAGAATAGGAAATTGCTAAAGATTGAAAAACTGGATTAAGAATAATAGTTAGGGGCTACCTATGATATGTTTCTTAAATGAAGTATCTATGTCTGCCAGTAAGAAGATATGAAGTAAATTAATATTTCACAAACTCATTGTCCCTAGTCCAGAAAGGCAAGGTTTGTGCCAAACAGAAAAATTGGCAGGTGTTATTTCTGGTACTTGCTTTTCTGAGTGCCCATTGTGCTCTTCCCCTGCTGTCACCTTTTACTCTCCATTCAGAGGAAATAAGTTGAAAACCATCACAGGTAGCAGTGTGGGAAAAGAGGATAAAATATATCATCCCAGGAAATATGTAGTCCCATAAATAGATTGTTAAAGGAAATGGAGGGATATGAAAAGCCTGTTAATACTGCATGTAGGAGATACCATTTTTTGCATAATTTATTGATTCAGATTGCAACAAAACATGGAAGTTAGATTAGAATATGATCCTCTGCCATTTCAGTACAACCACAGTAGATGAGTATTTGTTAGTATTTGAGAGTCTAGTAAGCAATCGTACACATCAAGAATTGTGCCAGGCAGGAATTTAAAAAGACACCAAACTAGAATCAAATTATCAATAATTCATCAGAAGCTGAGGAGGGAAACTTTACTTCTGCTTTTCCTGTCAGAAATGAGACAATGACCCCATGCTTTTATGAGAGCAGTGTCAGAGATTTTCACCTAAAACCAGAGTCTTTAGACATTATACAAAAATGTCCAGATTTCAACCAAAAAATCATTACTCATCATACAAAGAAAAAGGGAAATCTCAAACTGATGGGGAATTAAAAAAAAAAAGAAAAACAATCAATAGATTCCAACAAAAAGATAACAGAGATTTTAGCATATCAGAAAAAGATCTTAAAGTGGTCATGATAAAAATACTTAAAAAAGCAATTATGAACATGCTTGAAAAAAATGAAAAAAAAAATAAAAGCCTCAGCAAAGAAATAGAAGATGTATATAAAAAAATGGGAATTTTAAACTGAAAATATAATAGTTTAAATAAAAAACTCAGTGTATGATCTCAACAGGATAATGGAGGCAACAGAAAGGAAAGAA
Source organism: Panthera onca (assembly GCF_046562875.1). NCBI lineage: Eukaryota > Metazoa > Chordata > Mammalia > Carnivora > Felidae > Panthera > Panthera onca. Next base: position 60,838,914 of record NC_138350.1, on the reverse strand, counting down.
AGAATGAAAGAAGTAGAAAATAAAACAACAGAAATTACCCAGTCTAAATAAGAGAAATAAAATACACTGAATAAAAATATAGATTGAGTCTCATGGACATGTGGGATTATTAAAAAATATATAATATTCATGTTATCAGAGTTTCATAAAATGAGAAGAGAGTAAGGCTGGAATGGAAACTGCATTGAAAAAATAAGGGCTGAAGCTTCCCATATTTGGCAAAAGATATAAATCTATAAGTTTCTAAATTTTCTTCAAATTTTGTTCTAAGAATTGTTCAAGTTACTCACAGGAAGACAGGAAAAATAAAACAGAAAAAAAACAGAGGGGGGAAAATAACAGAAAATAAAACAAAACAAAATGGCAAAATTAAGTCCCAAAATACAAATAATTATATTAAATGCAAATGGTCTAAATACACCAATTAAAAGACAGAGATTGGCAGAGTGGATTAATAAGCAAGACTTGATTATATGTGAGTTAGAGGAAACTCACTTCAAATATAAGAATATATGCAGATTGAGAGTAAAAAAATGAGAAAAGATTTGTTATGCAAACATTAATCAAAAAAAGTAAGAGTGGCTTTATTATCATCTAATAAGGTAGATAAATTTACCAGAGAAAGAGGGAAACATTGTATAATGATAATAGTGTCAGTCTACAAAGAAGATAGAGCAATCCTAAATGCATATGTTACCAGAGAACTGATTCTGAACTTGGGTTTGGCTGCTTGCTGCTGGAAAATAAGTACTCGAAAGATAAGGAAAGGTTGCTTTATTCAGGAAGATGGCAACCTGGGTAGATGATAGACTAATGTCCCAAAGACCATCCTCCCAGCCCAGGCAAAGCCAGAGTGTTTATCAGGGGAGAGTGGGAAATTATGGGGGCTAGAAGAAGCTGGTACTGAGGCCATTAATCCTATGTCCACATGACCCTGAAAAGACTTACTGGCATCAGTGACAGCTGTTTTCAAAAGGTTCAGGATTTATCTTCTGGGAGGGTCTGGTGCTTCACACTTTAAAGCTAGTGGTCTGCAAAATCTCAAGGAAAGGAAGTTCTGCTACAAACCAAGTGGCTGAGGTCAGCAAACAAGGAGTTTGGAGGAATTTAACCCTTAAGACTGGTTGGAATGCTGTTACATATACACCACAAAGAAGAAATAGCAATTCTGAATGTGTACACACCAATCAACATAGCTGCAATATATGTAAAACTAAAACTGGTAGAATTAAAAGGAAAAATAGAAGAGTTAGTAATTATATACACATACACATATATGTAATATTACATTTATATCAGAATATATATGTGTGTATATATATATATGTATATATATATATATATATATATATATATAATATCAACATCTCTCAACAATTCAACAACAGCTCTAGAAGATCAGCAAAAATATAGGACAAAACAATATCAATTCATAATAGTATATTGGCATTTGTAGACCATCCCACCAAATTCAGAATATAAATTATTTTGAGGTGCCCACACAACATAGATCATGATAGACCATATCATAGACCACAAAGTAAAGCTCAACAAATTTTAAAAGTCAATTTTGAATATATTTAAAGAAAAAAAATGAGTAAATGGATAAGTCCATCATGTTTTTAAGTGGAACAGTTAAATTGTATAAAGAGCAGAATTCTTCCCAGTTATTTAAAAGTGAATGGAAATTTTCACCAAAGTCAAAATACTGTTTGCTTATTTTGCTTTTTAAGAACATGAATATACAACTCCACATTTCATCTGGAAAATAAGTATGGTAGTCATTCATAGTATTTGTAAAAAAAAAAAAACATGAAAGGAGTTAGATTCTAAATCTGACATTGCAACTTATTTCTGGTAATTTTAGAGACATTAAACATTTCTGGATTTATTCAATATAATTTATGTAATTGAATTGTCATGTATATTTTATAGTGCAATTGTGATAGTTAAAATGTAAAGAAAGCATTTAGCACAATATCTGGCATATAGTTTATGCTCAATAAATGGTACAGTTTGTTTAAGATTTTTTTTCCAAGCTGGATAACAGCAACTGGATTTTCAAAGGTTATTTTTTACAATAAATTCTTGCCCTTAGGATGAATACTGAAATTTATATTTATCTCAGACACACTCCTAATTTTTGGAAGTTCATGTTATGGGCTTAATTCATGACTGTACCATCTAATTCTGCCTTCTACATATATTAATAAGACCTTTATTCTTATATAAATACTTCAAAATATAATTTTTATGCTGAAATTATAACACATATGAAATAACATATTAAACAAATTGGGGAAGCGTAGATATAGTTAGTTATGGGCAGCATGAGCTGGAACTTAGGGGTCTCTATTCTTAGTCTGATGTTTTCTGAAAATTTTTACTGTTCCTCAAATGAAAGTAAGATATATATATATAATATATATGTGTGTATGTTATATATATATATGTTATATATATATATATATATATACACACAAACACACACATATATATACACACAGACATATATATATACATATACACACACACATATATATATTAAAAATAATGAAAATAAAAACATAATATTATTTCTCATTTTCTTCAAAGAAAAATGTATATATGTAGGTTTATCTCCTTCTAGGCCTATTCATTTATTCTTGGAGTAGTCGACTCCTTCCACTCCTGCCTGGTTGCTAATGTAGAAATGGGTATAAGCAGGGACACCTGGGTGGCTCAGTCATTTCAGCATCTGACTCTTGATTTCCTCTTGGGTCATCATCTCAGGGTTGTGGGATCGAGCCCCACATTGGGCTCCACTCTAGGTGTGGAGCCTGCTTGGGATTCTCTCTCTCCTTCCCTTCCCCTCCCTGGCTCTTGCTATCTCTATCAAAAGAAAAAAAAATTGGTACAAAGATTTAGGTGATAGTTCTGAACACAACACTTCTATTTGTTCATTAAGGAGACATCAATTCATGTACAAGTAATTGCCACCTCTGTCACAGTTAGAAAGAAAGTTATTTGTATTTCCTGTAAAATCAAACATCTCATTTAAGAGAGTGTGTCTTAAAATACATAAAAGATTCTAAGGAAAACTTCTAAAAGTCTTAAGAACTGATAAGATACTACCAACAGAAAAGATTAACTACAGAGATGCCAAATGGTATAGTTCAGTAACAGGAGTAAGAAAATGAAGAAAAAGAGAACAAGAGAATTCCTCCACCCCCACCCCATCCCCATCACCAAATCCTTATTTTCTGATGAAATGAATTAAAATATTAAAAACATATCTGGCTATATTCAATACAATAATCAGGATTCGTGAAGCATAGGGACTGTTGGTGGTTATAGAAAAGCTGTTTTATAATGTGCCTTGTAATGGGCTTTAATTTTGTTCTTTTTACTTTCTTTTTGTTGTTTCTCTATGATCCTGCCACACAGTAGGATACATTTGACTGAGGGTGCCCAGAGAAGACTCAGCTCAGTTGCTGCATCCTTGGGTTTGTGAGTCTTGCTGTGGCTTCTTTCTGTGACACATTTAATATTTCTGTCCCTTTCCTCATTTTCCTTATCATGGACCCAATTAGGGAATTCTTTTTTACTTAAGACAAAAGGATTGGGCGTATTCTGTAGCCTGGATTCTGTCCAAATGCTGGTGGAATTTCTGTAGCATGTCTAACCAGTACAAAAAATAGAACTTTTTTCCTCACATAGGTGCTAGGAGAACTAGTTAATGTTTATGAAGCACCTCAGATCCTTGGATGAAAGGGCCCTGAAGAATTCTCTCACTTGAATGTTATATTATTGCATCATCTAATCCTGTGGTGAAACAGGGAGACCAAAATAGTCCTTTCACTGGTATCATAACCAGCTTTAACTCTGTGAGGGAAGTGTAGTCTGATCAGTGTCTGGAAAAAGGCATTTACTAGGTATTTTCAAGGAAAAATTGACTGCATGCAAAAGTTGGATTGTACGATTTTCTTTCACAGGAGAATTTCCCATTTCTGTGTGCTTCCTTTCATTGGTGGATACTGTTTCTTCTCTAAATATAAATACCAAGGACACACTCTTTTTTATTTTTCTTTCAAAATTTGATACCAGAAAATTTTAATCATTCACATATTAGTATAAAAACTGGTAAAGTTTAAACTGACACTCTTAGATACTATACTCTTAGTAGTAATTCATACCATAAAACTCCATACCCCAAAGGAAATATGCAGGTGAATGGGGGAATTCTCAAATAAGGAAGATTTTGGTTGGTTTAGGTAGTCTTGCTGCCCTCTCTAAATTCAGAATACATCATCTCCCATTACAGAAAAACCAGGTAAGACAGATTTAGTGGCAGAAAAAGCTAATTGGAACTTATATTTTTTCTCTCACTAAAACAAGTTTTGACTAATTTAAGCCGGTCTTTATTTCAAATTGTAATAGATATAGATTGGGCTACTATATTTATTCATAGGAATTTGTAAAGGTAAACATAATAGACATAAATTTATCAATAATAATAAAAATCAAACTAGGATTTATAAGCTAATTTTATCTCAGGAATGGTTCTAAGCTCTTCATCAATACTTTCTTGTTTAATTCTCATACTTACCTGAGAGGTAAGTGCTATTATTTTTATTGCTTTACAGATGAAGAAATTAAGGCACAGAAAATGGAATGACTTGCCAGAGATGAGAGACTGGAATAATGGAAGTTAGATTTAAATTCAGGCCATTGATTTCAGAGTCCCTAGAAGTGCCTATAAGATGCTTACTGTGAAGCATCATGAAGGTCCATTTGATAACTAAGCTCTGAATATGAAGAATCATATCCACTTTGTAAAGAGATGACTCTTGAGGAGCACATAGTTAAACAAAATATGGAAAAAGGAAATGTATTATTTTGCTCCCTATAGTCAGTAGTATACATCTCTGCATTTGAAAAATAGTGGTCCCATGAAGTAGGAGCGTGGCTTCCTGCCAAATGAGAACTTTAGGGCTAACAGCAGGACAGACTGTGAGCCTGCAGACAAAAGAGGACTGTTCATGCTTGTTCTGTATTTGGGCCTGTTCCATCTTAGCCAGACACAATTGTGTCCTTGGACACAAATAGAGATTTGAAGAACTCACAGTTGGCATTTTGTTATTGAGTGTCTAGAGAAGTTTGGTTATCTCTCCACAAGGAATCCTAGGGCTGGACCTGTGACCTTGTCACAAAGACTAAGCCTTGTGCTTCCACTGAAAGAAAATAAACAGATGTGTCTCCCCTGGTTAAATGGGGTGTAAAACAGCACTTAGGCTTGTCACTGTTCTTCCCAGTGTTCATCAGAATCTCACCACTAAATAGTGTGCTCCCAACATAAGCAGCTGCTGTCAAGGTAGGAGGTGACAGGCTCTTGGATGGCAAGACGTGTTTTTAGACGTGGAGTAGTCAAGGCACTGACATGAGTAACCTGTGGGGGAATTTAGCCATGGCAATTTTATTTTCGGGGTAATGAGTCAAAGGGAAGGGCCCACCTATGTCAGCTGGCATCCAAGAAGGAGAGACTCACAGACACATTATGCAAAAAATAAATATGTGCTTAAAGGATCTGGGAAATTTGCTTGTCTTCCTCATATACCTAATCATAGCTTGTTTGAGAATCACTGGGTACATAGATAGCAAGACCACCAATGTGATTATCAGCAGAATGGGATATTTGACTTCATATAGTCTCACCCTTTTGGCTGTATTCCCATATGTTTCAGAATAGATTGGGGAAGGTTAAACACTAACCCTGCTTTGGACAGAAGCCTCTCTGTGCCTATATACCTTAAAGGCATTATCAGACTCAGAGAAGAGAGATAATGCTTTCATTTCAGTCTCATGAGTTTTGGGTTGTGTGGGCCAACACAAAATAAAGTCCAAAATATATCAGTGACAGCAAATTCTTTTCAAAATTCTTTGGTTTCCATTCTTTGAATTAAATATTCTGAACATTTCTAGTGATTGAATTTGCCAGAAAATTTGGATTTCTGTTGCAGTATGTGCTGCATAGTGATAGGAGTAAAATGCTAACTAATGATAGCATTTGTCTAGTAGTTAAAATGTCAAAGTTGAAATTTTAGATTTTCTGTAGATATCCCACCCATGTTCAAAGTTTTGCCAATAACAGAGCAATCATTCAAAATCTCTGTTCCCAGGCATGGTAGAAGTATAGAAGAGAAAAGATATATAATATGGCACTGAAATGCAGGAATTTAGATTGTAGCTATGGAGAAGTTACTCGATTACATGAAAAAATAAGAAAGAAAGGAAAAGAAAAGGAAACAATATAAATAATACTGATTTTAGGCCATAGAGCTTAGCAGTTCAGAATTTGGACCCTAAAGCAGTATTAACCACATAATAATAAAGACTTTCCACTTACTAGTCATATGTCCTTGTATAAATTACTTTGAGCCCTGGGTTTTTCATCTCAACTATAGAGTGAAGAAAACAGCATCAAAATCATGGGGTTATTGTGAATATTAAATGGAACAATGTAGGAAAGTGTTTAACCAAGCACCTGGTACATAGAACATATTCAAATGTATTAGATGTTATTGGCATTAATAGTATTATTATTTGTTAACACAAAATGTGTTATAGATATTGTGGTGCTATAATACTAAGGACAAAAACATGCTTCTAAATCCTACTTATTTTATCTATATTGTTTAAAAAAAAATTAATGTTTATTTTTCAGAGGGTGAGACAGAAACAGAGACAGAGCACGAGTAGGGGAGGGGCAGAGACAGAGCAGACTCCAGGCTCTGAGTTGTCAGCCCAGAGCCCAAGATGGGACTGGGACTCACAAACTGTGAGATCATGACCTGAGCTAAAGTACGATGCTTAATTGACTGGCTGAGCCATCTTAATCTCATCAGATTGAGATGATAATAACAAATAATCTTGATAATTCTTTCTACCTCAATCTGTGTATCTAATTCTAAGTTTATAAATTCCTGTTCATATATATTTATATTTTAGACACTGATTCTAAAATAGATACATATAGACATACCACACACCAGGTGGTGAAATGTGGAAATTCCCCCTTGTTAGGGCTTATGTATAACATCTACTTTTTCTACAATGAACATATGTTAACATGTATTGTTTCTACTATGGGAAAACAAAACAAAATACTCTTGAAATGTTTTCCTCCTCCTCCAAATTATTACTAATGCCTTTGATCATGGTTTTTTGTTTCTTTGTTTGTTTATCATTTTTCAGCCACATTATTGGAGTAGCTCCTTTGATGACTCTCTTCCATGTAGTGATTTCCTTGAGAACTTCTAGTGGCAACTCTGTAACTGTATAATTCTGGAGAACATAGGCCTTGAACTACTCTCTATATGTAGGCCATGAACTACTCTCTTTGTATAACCTTTTGCATAACTCTAGCACAGGATATTGTATCTGTTTCTGTTTCTATGTTTGTCTCTTCTCTCCCACTGAAATAAATGAAAGAGTGGAAAGAATTTTCTCATCAAATTACACTCTTTTCCCCAAAGACTATAGATATTAGGGCATATGTAAATGTAAGGCTTTATGTGTAAATTTAATTTCCTTTTTGAAGTACACATTTTTTTTTAAGTTGAAAATCCCCACCCAATAGAAGCTGGGTGGTAATAATTTACTTTTTCTATGTTTAAATTCATTTGAAAATAAAATGAAATGAAATAATTCAAAAGAAATATATCCTTTTAATGTTGAAGAAGGAAATAACCAAGATTTAACTACTTTTTCCTTATATAAACTGCCTGTTGTACTGCAGAATGTCAGCGCCTGGCATGCCTTCCTGCCAAAATGCAGAACAGATGTAGGAGGGCACCTTGGGAACCATACATTATAAAGTGTGGCTGAAGAACTATTTTCACACCTCTCCCAGCCCTGTCTTCACCTGTTTATGCAGGAAACAGACCTGTGGATTTTAGTTCCTCTGGTTCCATGCCAGTGGATTCCCAGCGGCTCCAGACAACTGCTTTCTCATTTGAAGTTCTGTTCTTTTTCTCCCAGTTTTTGGCTGACAGTTGCTCAGTTTTGGCTGCTGGCAGGATGTCAGAGGCCGCTTTGCTACAGGTTGCTTCAGTTTAAGAAGTTGGAAAAAAAACAGATTTCTAGGAATGAGAACCAGAAATAAGGATGGCATTATTTTAAAGAAGGAGACTTCTACATAGGCACGTTTGGGAAGACAAGCAGACTTTAGGTTTTCCTTCATTCTCACATTTTACCATGAGCCTATGAACATGGGGAGGGGAAGCTTAGACCTGTAAACTGTAGGCATATGTCCATACCCATCAATTAACAAAACCATACCGTGTAACAACATCTAAACAATGCCCTGTAACTAATGATTTTTCTGTTATGCATTCAGCCAAGTAATCAGATGCCCCAACAACCTCAGTCAAATGTGTTAAGTTATATTAGTTGTGTTGAAGTTTAATAATTAAAAAAGAATTAGCCATAAACCTATGTGAGTCAGAAAACTCACACTTTGATGCTTTATGGATTAGAATGAATGGAGGCCAATAATCAGATGTAAAAAAAAAAAAAATGTAGGTAGGGGTACCTGGATGGCTCAGTCGGTTAAGCATCTGACTCTTGTGTTTGGCTTAGGTCATGATCTTACTTACAGTCATTGGATTGAGCCCAGATTCAGGCTCTGTACTCACAGTGTAGAGCCTGCTTGGGATTCTCTTTTTCCCTCTCTTTGCCTCTCCCCTGCTCATTCTCTCTCAAAATAAATAAATACACATTTTTTTAAATGTAGGCTAAAATTCAATATTTCTATTCCCCATATCTTCCTTGGCATCAGGAACATTGCAGCTGCTTTCCCTGGGGTGTGGCAATTAGTGCCATAAGGGCTATGCTTAATCTCACTTTTGGAATTTTATTCCAGAGAGGCCCGCACAGGTAATTTGAATCCAGTTGGAAAAATGTCCACATTCACTTTACAGATTCTTTGGATGAAAGGGATCTGAATGATGAAACGTGTGTGTTTCTTTCTCTTTCCATCCCAGTGGAATTAGAATATTTCTGAGGAAACAAACAAGCAAACAAACAAACAAACAAAATGCTACTCGATTTTTATAAAGAAGGCACTGGGTGTGACTCCGCACTATGTGTCAATCTACTGTCTATGCACATGTTGAAGTCTTAAGGGACATATTATGAAGGGGTTTGGAAGAGAGGACAAGATGTCTTACGAAAGACTTTTTAAGTTTATTTTTTTATTTTGAAAGAGAGAGAAAGAGTGGAGACGTGCACGTGTGTTCATGTGAGTAGGGAAGACAGAGAGAGAGGGAGAAAGAGAATCCCAAGCAGGCTCCATGCTGTTAGCGTGGAACCTGATGTAGGATTAGATCTAACGAATTGTGAGATCATGACCTGAGATAAAATCAAGAGTCCGAGGCTTAACTGACTGAGCCATCCAGGTGCCTCTTGATTTTTTTTTTTTTTTTTAATGTTCATGTACAGAGACTGAGTTGATGAAGTGTCAAAAATTTACAAGGACAAGATTAGAGATCTTCTAGGATTGAAGGTTAATATTATAAGCCATCCTGATAATGTTCCTTGGTCCTCCCTGTATTGCGTGGATATCTGACTTAGGGAAAGTGGTTTGGGAAGTTATACTGATATTGGCACTTCTGACACTGGGAACTATCCCCCCAGCTTTAGGTTTAAAACTTTCCTATATTTCCTCAACATTGGAGACAATTTCTCAGCATAATAAAATATTTACTATTACGTGGCCATGGATATGTCTTAGAATGTGGGTGTGTTAGGATCTAGCTGTCCTTCAAATGTGAGTGTTTTTAGAACATGTTGAGTGTCTGGGGGTAGAGTGTTACACTAGTCTCTGAAAGAATACTAGTCTAGACCAAAGATTAACAAACATTTTTTTTTTCTGTAAGGAGAAAATAAATACATTTTACATTAGTCATGGATAGGCTTACTGGTGTTTACTTAAATTCTGTAATCCTAAAAGGCAGTGTCATTATAAGTTCTCTTCTGTTAAGTTGTTCCCTTTCCTGGTAAGTATCCCTCACTAGGAGAGAAGGGTACATTTTTGCTGAGAAGAGTAGGAGGAAAAGTTCTAGAAGAGGGGTATGGAAAATCAAAGACTTCTGAAATTTTAGGTGATGATTAAATAGACTTGAAAGTACCTTAATATGAAAAGTTTGTGTAATTGTTAAATTCTCTATTTTACCATTCCAGATTGGGGCCTGTGAGCCTCAGAATTTGATGATTGTGTTGTTTAAGAAAAACATGTATGACAATTCTTGGAAATACATTGGCTTTCTGTTTTCATTATGGGCAAATATGGAGCTCTTTTTAGGCTAAAAATCTAACTTATAACTCCAAGCAAATATTGTGTCCGGGTACATTTATTTTTGATAAAAATGAATGTCAATTTAATTGCAAATGAGGCACTCTCCTTAGACTCATGGCAAATTGCAATCCTGGCCCTCAGTGCTGAAAGTTTGGGTTTTCGTGCTGGATTTTCCTGACCTGGTTTAGAAAATAATGTTCTGAGTTTCACCCAGCAATATTTAAAAAGGCATCCTGTGCAGATGGTTTTATGGAGATGTGAATGAAAATGAGTTGAAGACGTCTCAAAGCAGCTGTAGTCTCTCATTCAGAGCAACCAAAGACATCAGAGACGCTGCATGAAAACAGAGGACTTGGCCATCTTCCTTATCAGGGAGCTAAGTTTCCTATCAATGAAAAGAGCTTCTTTCTTTTAACGTGATCAAGATGGGTCCCTTAGGGTCAAAGATGAAGTACGTTAGCGGAGAGATTAAAACCTACCTTCTGCCCATCTATATTTAACCTGACCACAAAAGATTAAGAAGATTTTAGACTCTAGTGAGCTGACTCATTCTTATTCTCTCTCTCTCTCTCTCTTTCTCTCTCTCTCTCCATGAACACTGAATTTATCATTTAAATGTTAAAAAGGGAAACCAGATGCTATAGTTATTAACTTTTGGAATCAACTATAATCTTCCTATTAAATTCTTCCATCCAGGTACGGGCAATTATTTGCTTGATCTAAAGGTGCAGAAAATGCAGGCACACAGGGTTTCAGAAAGTCCACTTTAATAAGACAGGTGGGTAACTAATAATGTGGAAAATTACCTGCAGATTGAGGATATTGGGAATGACTAATGGCCAAAACTAAGCGAGTAAATTAGTTGCAAAATGATACCATTTGCAATAGTTGTGTGAACGGGGGATGAGAAGGCACAGTGGCATGTGGCAGTGAGCAGAACTAAGCAGAGTTTGAATGTAGCCCAGACGCAGAAAAGCATGCCATCAACTTACGCCTTCCCCAAACCCCCACCCCTGCCCTGTGCCTGCCTCGGGCCTTCATTTATTTATTTATTTTTGCTCATCTGTGCTGTGAATGTAAGGTTTAATAGCGCTGGCTCTGGAGTCTAGTTAGCTTTGTGAAGTCTAACACAAGGCCATCACCAAGGTCAAAACCATCAGTTATAAACTTGAATTTGTCTTACAAATCCAGTAGATTTCAGACACTCAAATATGGTCAATATTTGTAGGAAAAAAATGGAGTGGGCTTTGAAAAAGTTTTTTAAAAATTAAGTTTGTTACTAGCTGGCAATATGTTGGTATTATCCTCCTAGACAAGATAGTTGAGCCAATATAACATGAAAAACTTGTTCAAAGACATTTTGGAATGACAAGAAGTCTAAACACAAGCAGTCTCTTAAAGTTGATATAGTTGTTTTATGTGTTGGTGTTTCTCTTTTCCTTGAAGAATTATTAATAAATTGATAGTGTCTCTTAAATTCTGTGATGCCTTAAGGTAGATAAGACACTTACCTATTGATATCAGATCCATTTTAAAAATTTTTTTTTTTTCAACGTTTTTTATTTATTTTTTGGGACAGAGAGAGACAGAGCATGAACGGGGGAGGGGCAGAGAGAGAGGGAGACACAGAATCGGAAACAGGCTCCAGGCTCCGAGCCATCAGCCCAGAGCCTGACGCGGGGCTCGAACTCACGGACCGCGAGATCGTGACCTGGCTGAAGTCGGACGCTTAACCGACTGCGCCACCCAGGCGCCCCCAGATCCATTTTAAAATAGACTTGCAAAGCTATCTATATTTCCTTCTCCCAGAACCTCTTTAGGTATCATCTCATACTAGCAGTTCAAAGCTGGTAACTACTAACATCTCAGTTCATTGCCTAAAGTTGTCTCAATGACAAGATGACAATTGGGGCAACTTTAATCAATAAAATTGTACTATTACTATTTTTTCTATAAACTGTATGAATATAAGAAGTTCTCAGATCTAAAGTTCTTGCTACTGAAGTGGTAATAATTTGGAAAAGAGGGTAATTGACCTCCTAATCCCTCTTCTCTACTAAACATGTAGTGAAAAGTTACCTTGTCCTGTCCCATGATAGTAGGGGAGGGTACTGTGTTTAAGTGTTTAAGAGAATTATAAAGCAAGATATCTGTCCTAATACTCATAAAACTAAGATGCTTAATTGTGTAAACAGTGTGTCTTTAAGTACTATATAGCGTAATCTATTCCCCTAAGTCACAAGGTAGGAGATTTAATCTCTTTTTCCATAGCTAGGGTAAAAATATGAAACACATAATTACCTTCCTTATGCCATAACTATCAAAAAAATGTTTTAGTTATTTATGTGTACAAGAAAGTAATCAACCTTACATTCAAGGCGCAGAATGCACGTACATGTATTTTGACTGTTTAACTAAACGGTTTAAAACTTCCTTGTGTTGACTTTACTCGAAGACACTGTCTTCCCTCCAGGTCAGTTGATCTGTGTCTATCCAATAAAAGAGTCACATAATTCCCTGAGTGTTTTGATGACCAAATCATTCATGGACTTCTGAAAAGTGGCATGAAAGACCTAACATCACAACTCTAAGAACCAGGGATTAATCTCCTTTTCACTTTTTCTTCCACCATATTTTGTGATGCTGGTGGGCAAAGAAGAAGAGCTATTTTTATGCTAAAATGTGCTCTTTCATATTTTTAGGATTGTAACAAAAGTCATAGTCCTCGAGGACCGGAGCCTGAGAGGACAAAAACTGCTAATGCTTCTGTAAGTTGGGCATGGACATCTCAGTTTGGTAGGGCATTTTAAGTGTCACAGTGAGCATTATGGGAAGCAAAACTGCAACTTCATTAGCAGTTACCATATCGAATGTAATGCCGTTAATGTACTTCTAGTCCACCTATTTGTTGTGAAGTCCAATCTTTTCCCTGTGTAGGGTATATACAATGGTGATGCATAATAAATAGATGAGACAGATGCAAGAATGATAACTCACATTTGGAAATGCTTCTGATTTGTTAGAGGACTTTGACATTTATTATCTAACTTATCCCATTTTTCACTTCCAGTGTTCCAATATTCAAAGCAGTCCCTTCCCTTGCCTTTTTATGCTTAAACCCTGGCAGCCATGTTGATTAGTTCTCAAGTTCTATTTTTTCTGCCTATACAATGTTTCTTATACCTGGAATTATGTTTCTATTTTACAGCTATTATTCCTTTTATTACTATAAAAATTTCCTGAGTCTTCTCCCATTATTATTCACTCATTTAACAACAACAACAAAACTATCTTAAGAGGATAGAACTTATTTTCAGCAGGGTAATTGTCCTACTCCAAAATAGTACACCTCCATTGTCTATAAAGTTCATATTACTAGTCAGTCTCTGAAAGTAGATGGAATCAACCTTTCAGGAATTATACCTCCATCATTTTCTACCTAAATCATCTGATTCAGGGTTGAAACTGAATTTTAAGGTATATGTATTCTTTTCTACCTTTCTTTACTCCTTTTTTCTCTGTCTCCAATACCTGTGTTATTGGACTTATTTATAATTTCCGAAGAAGTAGTGAGTGACACTAAAAATGGTCTCTTTCTCTACCTGACATTGGCAGGTGTAAACATGTACGTGAATCATTCCTCAGATTCCCAATAAGGGTCCAGAGGTGAGTTAAACTCACTGCCACTCTTGTAATTTTGATTGGTATTGTAAGCCAAATGGAACTAAAAGAAACATAATCAGTTGCAATGGCATATACTCTGCAAGTGGGGTATAGAGCAGCACTCTACCACTTTCTTAGTCTTTTACCTTCATATCTTAACACAGAGGACACAATGTTTTTCCATGATAAACCAATGGATGATATTATAACAAGCAATCAATTTTAGCTAGGTAAAGAAAAGTTTTGTTTGTTTTGAGGAATATGAGATTTCAAGATGAATGGGGTTTACTGGTTCTACTACAGGGAACCTGACATGATGAGACAGGGACCCTGAGAAGATTAAATAAAAAGAGAGAGTAGCCTACCTAAGGAAGGCTGAAGGCCCAGAGCACTTATAGGAAGCAAACGCTAAGTGAAAGAGGAGGAGGAGGCTGATGGGAATAGTAGATTTTTTTTTCTCAACATAATCTCCACTTTAAGAGATCTGTCTAGTAATTATGTCTTAAATGGTATTTCCAGGTCTTGACTCTGTGGGCTTGTTGTGGCCACTTTATATACACAAGATAAACTCCTGCATGAAATTTGCCTCACTCTCAAGACTGATGATACCACACATGCACAAATACACACGTATCCAAGAAAGTATGAAAAGGTTTATTTCCCACATAATGAGGCTTTCTGGGGAGAACAAAGTGGCTCTCAACAAGATATGAAAATTGAGAGATCAAAAAAATTTGGTTTTAGGTTTTTGTGTTGTTTAGGAAAAGTGAGCTGGGATGAGGGTTTATGAGAATGTGCAGAAGATTGCATGATTTTAACTTCCCACCTGCGCCAAAGAAGGGAGTGCCTAGACTTCTACATCAGCTTGCCCAAATGCGGTACATAAGGGGAAAGGGAAGAGTGAAGTATAATAACTGTCAGCAGGAAAACATCAGAAAAGGGAGCCAGACTCTTTATTACAGAAACATAACTGTCTGGCAGTGGAATATCAAAGGTGGGAGGCTGGTGGTGCAAGTGGTCTACCCCAAAGGGGAGAAACATTTTATCATGGATATTGTTTCAGATTGCTGGTGGATGCTGGTGATAAAAAGCACACCAATTTTTAATTATGCTTTTATTATTTAAAAAATTTGTTTTGGAAAGAGAGTACTCCCTTACTGTCTGCACAGTGTACACTCCCATAGCATTCTCTCCCCACTACCTCAGTATCCCAGTTGTAGCTAGAGGAATACAAAATCTCTGTGTCTTTCATTCTACAAAAACAGTTTTCCATTATTTCTAAGGTTGAGACACTCAGAATTGATCCCCGAGGTGGTTTGAGTTTGCAGAGGGTGTTGGCAGAGCATTGGGGTAGATTTCCAAAATAGATGTTGCAGACTCTGCAAAAGCATCCATCTTCCATTCACTCTGAGGTAATATCCCTCATTTGCAAAGGCTGACAGAAATTTGTTCTTATCGTATAGAAACTGTCATACCTTTTATTATATTATAGTTATTTTTGTGATTTTAATTTTTTGGTAAACTTTTTATTTCGGGATAATTTTACATTTCTAGAAGAGTGCAAAAGCAGTACACAGAGTTCCTATATAACCCTTACCTCATTTCCCTAATGTCAAATGTTGACAGCACTATGGTATTTTATCAAAACTAGGAAACCATTATTGGTGTATTAAACTTCAGACTTTATTTTATTTTACCAGGTTTTTTTTTTTTTTTTCACTTTTGCCTTTTAAAAAATATTCTCTTGCGGCATCCAAACCAGAATACCACATTGCATTTATTCATCATGTCTCCTTAGTCTCCTCTGGTCTGTGACAGTTTCTCAATCTTTCCTTGTTTTCTGTGACCTTGACAATTTGAGGAGAACTCGTCAGATATTTTATAGAATGTCTTTCAATTTCAGTTTGTCTGATACAGTTCTCATGGTTAGGCTTAAGTTACGGAGTTTTGGGAGGAATATGATAGAGGTGAAGTGCCTTTTTCATCATGCCATATCAGGGGATGCTAGTTTTTGTTTGTTATAATATCTCTTATGCTAGACTATACAAAAGCTCTTCAAGATAAGGAGCAAGAATGTCTTTTTCATTTTTTTATTATTCTGTACTGGTTAATAAAATGTTTTCTAGATAGCAGGTACTGAATATGTATTTACTGACTTAATTAAAAATGAATAAATTCTTATAGTATTCACTATTTGGAGGGAAGAGAAGGGAATATAATATTTTAATTAGAGTCAAGAAAAGGGAGGCCCACGTCATAAAGTTGGTAATTAATCCAGTTAGGACAAGAAAACAGATTTTTATGACTTTCATTTTTGTGCCAAAACTAATGAATCAGACTGCTTTCTATTAATATTTGGTATGCCTAGATTCTCAAATCCCAGAGTTTTCTCTTAGAAATAAATTGATCTGGGGCACCTGGGCAGCTCAGTTGGTTAAGGATCTGACTCTTGATTTTGGCTGAGGTCATGATCCCATAGTTTGGAGTTCAGGCCCTGGGTCAGGCTCTGTGCTGACAGCACGGAGCCTGCTTGGGATTCTCTGTCTCCCTCTCTGTGTCCCTCCCTTGCTTGCTCTCTGTCTCAAAATAAATAAATAAACTTTTTTTTTTTTTTAAGAAGAAAGGAATTGATTTATTTTCTGTTCAGGGAAATCTCAAAAATGCAGGGAAGCTAAGCTAATCTTCAGGACAATTTGAAAAGTTAGGAAACTATTATGTTAGCTAATGTGGTATACTGCTCAGATATACTCAGTTAAAGTCAGCTTCATGATATAACATTAAGTGGGGGTTTCAAGATTTCTACTTGTCCAGGAGGAGTAGATATTTGTGACCCTTGAATCTTTTTACTTTTTCTGCCTTTACATTATAGTTAGCTGCTTCCTCTGCTTACACATTGTTTGCCCAGAGTCAGGATTGAGACACATCTGGTCTCCTAAGGGATTCAGAATTTGGGGGTCCAGTATTTACTTTTCTAGTCCTTATCATACCAGTGTTGCCTGCCAACAAGACTTTTATGTGTGGTTATTCTTTGAACCCATCTGGTAGGAACCAGAAAACTAAAATAAAATCTCATTCAAGAAGCAGACACATGGATAAGAAATGCTGCTGTGAACATGCATTTCTTGAAACACTTGCTGTAATTCCCTCAAGTCCTATAACCTTTCCTGACATCAGTGAAAATTATTAGTTTTGTTCTCTGCTGTCATGTATCATGGTTACCTCTAATTGAAATGGAGGTGTTCCGAATAGCACAATAAGTTAAGAATCTTGCCAAGTGCCTCATTTGGATAATTTATAGTAGGATTCCAGGCTGATGAGTTCAGAGCCCATGAGTCCCCAGAGTCCTTAATCTTTGATCATATTTTGTGGTGGGACAATGCTTGATGAGAGTGGAGTTTGAAGATAACTGCTCCCTGCAAATGTATTTATCAAATACCAATGTTCCCAGCAAAGTGATTTGAGATGGGGATTACCTATCACTGGAAATGAACCACAAGGAGTATCTTAATTTGAGGAAAGTACAGGCTTGATACTTTTTAATAAATTCCTGATATTGAATGCAATGTACCACAGCTCTCAAGTTTAAATGACTTTTTTCATCAGAGACGTGTAGAAAGTGGAAAAAGAGCTAAGAAAGAAATGAAGGAATTAACATCTTTGGAAAAGATTCTGCTGAGAAGTGGCAATGATAAAGGTAAAAAAAAATGTCATTCTGGATCATGTTGGGGCACATTCCAGTCCACTGCCAATGTGCTTCTCCAGGAGTCTTCAAAATGTGGCATACCAAGCCTAGGAAATTTGTAACATGATCCATTAGGGCATAAAAATAAATTATTAAAACTTACTAGATAGATCTAAATAATATTTAGATTAATATTTAATAAATATTAATATTTATCTACGTAGATAAATCTAAATCTATCGATATTTATCTATTTACACAAATCTTAGTGTAAAATATTATACACATTATAAAACAGATCCCCCAAAACTGGAGTGAGGAAAAAAATGAACTAGTAAGTTTTAATAATTTATTTTTATGCCTTAATGGATTGTGTTGCAAATTTCCTAAATCTATCTATCTATCTATCTATCTATCGGGAGTGCATGCAGCAGTTTTTAAAAATTGAGATACATATGTGATGAGGAAATTTTGATGAACACTGGCAGACTAAACCAGTATGATTTGTGAGCATGTGAGACTGTTCTTGATAATGGGAATACCTTTGTAAATATTCATGTTTTCTGTCATTTATCCATGGTTACTTACTGTACATAGATATACCTGAAAGTTTTCTAAATCTGTGTTTTGATCATATATGAAGTCATATGTGACTTCTTGGACTGAGTTTTACATGCTTATTAGACCCTGAAAAGTAGTACTTCCATCATCTACTATATTTTTATTTCAAGATTTAGTGCTTCTTCCCATTCTAGTAGTCTGGTTTGATTGAAATTTCCAGGCTTTTTTTCTTCTGTTACTTTTTTAATTTGATGAATGATGAACATAAACCCTTTTTAAGATAATTAATTCTCATATTATCAGTGATTCTCCATTTGATATTCGACACTTAACCTTGTTTGAACTTCCTAGAGGTATATTAACCAGAATGTTTTACTGTATTAGATATATAGACATATATAAAGCATTGGTTTAACAATGTATATCACTATTGGTGTTTAGATAGTATGACATTTATTTATTAATTCATTTAACATATTTATTGAATGTCCAGTAGATGCTATAAATGTGCTAAGACATGATTATTGACTTCATACAAGATATAGGTTGATAAGGGAGAAATATGCCTTTCCTTTCATCAACTGTGATAAAAGCTATGAAGCAGAGACACAAAGTGGAAAGCCTGATTGAGTTTAGAGGTCAAGAAAGGTTTCTAGTGGAAATTCTTACACCCGAATGATGAAGATGATGATGCTCAAATGATGATAAACAATGGTACTGAATGTGATGATAATGTATATATTTTTTTGAGTGCTTATGAGTATCAAGCACTCTTCTGAGCACTTTCTGTGAATTCATCCATTTAATTCTCATAATAACCCTAAAAACTAGTTAGTATTATTATTCTGATATTTTGAGTGAGGAGATTAAAAAACAAAATGTAATAATTTGTAGTTGTACAGCTATCAAATGGTGAAACTGAAATTTGTATATTGTCTACCTGATTCACACCAACTTTATAATGACCATAATGGCTGTGCTGCCAAATAGAAATAAAGGATGGTAGAAATAAAGCTGAGGAAAGATGTTGCAAACACTGGGAACAACATGTAAAAAGAGTTGAATCATGCAGAAGGTAGCATGTATTATTAAAACATAGAAGAAGAATACAGCAGCTGAAGTATGGAGAAAATTTAAGTGAGACAAGAAAGGGATGTGGGGAGTAAACTGAATTGACTGTAATATATATGAAGATTTTGATTTATATTATGGAGATACTGAAAAACCATTTAAGGGTTTTAAGTTTATGTGGTATATGAGTATGTTTGTGTGAGGGGGAGGGAGTATATATTATTTGTGCATGTGAAGGGAGCTGGTGCTTTAAAGATTATTCTGAGCTCTATATTGGGAATGGGTGGCCAGGGGCCAAAAGTGGAGTTGAAATAGTGTCAACCAGGAGGTTGCAGTAGTCCTAGAAATACACTTTGGTGAGTTGGAATAGGGTTGTGATGGTGGAGATAAAGAGAAGAGAATCTGTTCAGCAATGTTTTTCAGGACTCAGAATAAACTGGATCAGTGATATACTAGATGTGAGGAAATAGGAAAATGAAGATGTAGAAGAAAACCTTACAGTTTTTCTTTGTGTAACTGCATAGACCATATTTCCATTACCAAGTTCAAAAGCACTGGAAGAATAATAAGCCTAGGGCAATAGTGAGTGACAAAAGGACACTAAACTGAGCCTTACATAATGTGTAATACCAACTCCTGGTATTGCAGTAGAGAAGAATCCTGGTAAGACAGTAGAGAAGAATCCTGTAAGAGGAGTTAGGGTGCAGTCATTAGGAAGACTGCAAAAAAATCAAAGTGTACTCAATAGAGGTTAAAGAGAAATTTAAGAAGGGAGAGGTAAATAGTCAATTGATTGAATGTTACTCAGAAGTCAAAAAAAAGATGACAAATAGACTTGATATGGTGTCATAGACATCCACATACAACTTTCAGTCTTACTAAATGTGTTGAGTGTTCTAAATTTGATTCAAGCACTAACAGGTATGCAATTTATATTCTGAAGTTTTAGTTTATTTGCTTTTAAAATAAGAAAAAACTAAGAAGAAAAGATAATTAAAATGTGTGATCTCTGGAGTTCTTCCTAGTGTGAAAGTTCTGTGATAACAATTAAACTCATTAACATACAGAAAAAGAAAGTATGGATATCAAAAGAATATTGGTACTCACTGAAATGATTTCTGTGAAACAGCACCTACTCTAGTAGTAACCATTCTTTAATAATAACCTGATTACATCTAAGCCCAGAAGATAAAAGTGGTTGAGTGCTCCATTTGGAAAACTATGAAATGAATAAACTGCAGATATTTGCAGACAGCCTTCCTTTCAATGATTAAGAAGAAAACAGCCCTGGAAAAGGAAAGCCCATCTATTCTCATTGGAATCACCTGGAAAATTACACATATAAGTAGATCCTCTAGTAGTAACACAGCTATTTGGGGAATTTTGTGGAAATAACAATTATGAGTGGGAGAGGAGGACAAAAAAAAGAATGGTACTCCAGATTGTGGTAAATACTAGTTTGTTACCAAAGTAATCACCAATCTCAGACATATGTACATGAGTCTAGTGTGAAAATCTGCAGAACTAGCAGCTTTAAAGAAGGCTATCAAAGAGATACATTAATTTTGTTTACAAGCATTAGAAGATAAAGGACAATATAATAAGAGACCCATGCAATGTACAGTATTAAGCCACATTAAACCATGGTAAACCTCACTTTCCTGACCTGTACAAAAAGGATATTTATAGACATGCAATGGAATTATAAATACATATTAAACATTCATTTATACAGACTGTTTCAATACCTATTTTATGTCACGTTTTCTGCTGGGCACTAGGACCTTCCCTCTAAAACTTGCATCTCAGTTGAGAAAATAGCCAAGTAAATAAACTTGGTCAACACAGAGTTAAGGTAGTCTTATACAGGGGCATTTATTTAGAGGAAACAGAAGAATCTTCCCAGAAGAGGTGATATGTAAGCTACATCTTAAAGATGAATAGTCAAGAAATGGTATGTGTTGGGGGGATAGAAAGTAATCCAATACTTTATTTTGAGCAAAAATAACCCAAAGGCCTAGAAGGGAGGAAAAGCATATTGCATATATGGTAATTCATGTAGGACAGTTCGGATGGAGAATTGAGTGAGGTTGTAGGATTAAGAACAAAGAGAAAATTGGGGAGAGAAAATTCTCATAAGACTAGTGTGCCTTGCTAATAGTAGGTTTTGGCAGAGGTTGTCTTAGTCAAGTTTGAGTTGTCTCTTTATGGAGTTTGTTATAAAGTCATTTTATGGAACATAAAGTGAAGGGGATCATATGGCAATCCAGGTGAATGATGATGGAGGTCTGAGTTAAAGGTTTGTAGAGATGGAGAAAGTTAGATATATGGTAGAATTCTAAACAGGTATGAGAAACAAGATTGTGTGATTGGCAGGGAATGGGGATAAAGATGTCATCAGGATTTTTTCTGGGACACCTAAATGGATAAAGGGCCATTCACTGGGATAGTGTCTTGGTCTCCTTGGGGTGCTATAACAAAGTACCATAGACGAGGAGCTTATAAACAACAGAAATTTATTTCTCACAATTCTAGAGGCTGGACATTTGAGATCGGTGTGCTATAGTATGGTCAAGTTCTGGTGAGGGCCCTGTGATGATTGTAGACTGCCAACTTCTCATTATATTCTCACATGATGGACAGCAGAGACTGCAGAAGCTGTCTTGTGACTCTTACAATAATCCTATTAGGAGGGCTTCACCCTTGTGATCCTATCTAATTCTAATCACCTCTCAAAGGCACCACATTCTAATATTATCACCTTGGGAGATAGGGTTTCAATAAATGAAATTTGAGAGGACATAACATTCAATATGTAACATATCGGGAAGAAAGGAGGAGAATATAGTGCTTTCTAGTACACCCAAGTAGAGTTTGAAGTTTCATGGAATATTCATGAGGGTAGATTTAGCTGGAAGTTAGATATTTATGTGATTGGATTTCAGAGAAGATATTTAGGTAGTAATAAAGGTAATATTTGACTCATTGGGAGTAGAATTGAGGTTATCTAGGAAAAACATTTACAGTGAGAGGAGGAGAGGAAAAACTCTGAAGGATGTAACATACAAACAAAAAGCAGATTAATAGAGAAAATGGAGGAAACCGAGAAGTAGAAGCCAGAGAGATAGAAGGAAAAAAAAAAAAAAGTTTGGAGACATAGGCGCCAAAGGGAGAAAAACCCTTCAAGAAAAAGAGAGGTGTCAATAGTGTCAAATGCATGAAAGAATAAAATACAAATAAATATACTGGATATACTAAATATGAAACCATTGAAAGATTTTGTGAAAGCAATTTTTGTGGAGTCATTCAGTTAAATGCCATATTGCTTTGCTCTGAGCTCTGAGTGGGATATTAGGCAAAAACTAAGGACAGCTGTGTTGAGAAACTTGTCTGTGTTAGGTTATTTGGCTCACTTCAATGCTGATATTAGGAACCTATAGATAAGAAGCTAAAAATAACAAAGCATGGAGGATTGAAGAAGGATTATCTGAAGAGTTAACTTCTTCCGGAGGAAGTTTCTCTTCTCTCTGCAGAAAAGTGATACATATTTGGATATGTTATACCTAATAACTGACTAGCTTAAATATTAAGCAGTAGTACTAAATGTTTGGTTTGGTTTAGAAAGTGACCATTTCTTT
The DNA here is from genome assembly GCF_046562875.1 of Panthera onca. NCBI lineage: Eukaryota > Metazoa > Chordata > Mammalia > Carnivora > Felidae > Panthera > Panthera onca. Next base: position 60,815,963 of record NC_138350.1, on the reverse strand, counting down.
GAAATGCCTCAAAAACTCAGTTCCATAGGAGACACAACTTGAGGAACCATTGAGGAAGAAAGTGTAAAGGCCAAAAGGAAGGCCTTTACACACACTTACGCACACACACACACACACACACACACACACACAGAGCAGATTAAATATTACTCATATAAGCAAATATACAGTAGACCCATAATCTTATACATTTCTGAGCAGAGGTATAAGTGATAAGCATATGAACAGGTTGATCAAATTTCCAAAGACAGTACACAGCTGCCCCTAACTTCAAGACAATCCCTCTACTCAGTGTAAAAAATCCATTAACACAGGTGTCTGTCAACTTATACACATAGACAAAGAATTCTGACAAACGTGGACTTTTCACTTGTAGCTGATGGGGTTGTTGTCCTGTAGACTCAGATGAAAAGATTCATTTTATAAAACCAAGACTTCTTCCCAACCCCCAATGTATAAATCCCCACATTTTAATTTTTCTCATCTTGAAACTCTCATAAAGGACCAATTTACCAGTTTCCCGAGTAAGGGTAGTGAAGCCATAGGGAAAGAGAATGTCTTTTGTTTCTTGGCATAAGTACCCTTTTGAATTCACAACAGTATGTGAGCACGCTTACAGCATTTTCAATATAACATTAGAGTGTGAAAAAGAAAAGGCAGCGATCACCCTGAGAGAAATGCTATTGAGAATAACTGGAAAAAAGTCATCTTCTTCATGGTAAGATTCACAAAGTAATTCCATGGCAGAAAAGTCAAGGTAAATATTTACTCCAACTTTCTGAGAATCTGCAGGAGGCTAAAACCTTCAGTGTTTCTATTTTAATATTTATTTCATGCTTTCGTAAATTAGTTTCATGACCATCATTTCCCAAAGGGTCACTATTTGAGGAAATTGCTGCATGGGGACCATTCTCTGATGCTGATATGGAATAATTTTTTTTTTTTTTTCAGTAAGGAAAAAAAATATCCCCATCAGCCCTTTGGCATAGAAGGAATCCAGCATTTCTGTATATATCCTGGTTGGGCCACCCATATCCTATGGGAAAAATACATACTAGTTAACTGTTTTGTTTGTGAAGGAATTAGAAGGTAACCCTTGAGAAGAAAATTTCAGAATTCATGACAGTGGCTAAACCACCAAATGAGTAAACTTGAATATTGCAAATTATTGTGATTTTTCAGGATGAAATGACCCAAAACTCCTGTGCATATTTGACTTCTCCTTCATGCATGGATAAAAGAAACTCTGTGATTAAAAAAAAATGTTTTTGCTTTCTATCTCATCTGCCACCATGTTCAGCTCCATGAACTTTATCTGAATCTGGTATAATAGGAGCTGGACATAAGTATTTAGTCATTGTCATTTTCAGTTTATTCAAGGGTCCAAACTTATCAATCATTTATCAAACTAGAATTCAAACAATGAGCTTATTTTGCATTAAATCAGGTATCTCTGTGGTGTATATGTGGGGGTGAGTGTACGTAGAAGACACTTTTCACCTTAACTAAAATTCTTAAATCAATTGCAGTTAGATGTTAGCCATATTTTGGAAAGAAATAAATAGAACAGGAAAGGGGAGTAAAGATGTTATAGCTTCTTCTTTGCTAGGAATCAGAGGAGATAGTGGAGAAACGGATCCAAAGAGAGAGCTATAGGAAGTTACAAAATGATTTAAGAATAAATTTTGATACATTGTTTATCTGGATTATAGTTGGTTACATCATAGTTTTAAGGAGAAAGTTTAAGATTATAGGTTAGATAAGATTCACGATTTGAATTGTGCCTTCACCTCTTAATTTAGTGTAATCTTGAGCAAGTTACTTTATCTCAAAGAACCATAGTTTCTTTATCAATAAAATTGAAATGATAATATCTACCTTATTGAGTTGCCAAGAAGGTCAAATAAAATAAAGCCTGTGAAAATCCTTTTTAAATTATAAGAAGTTATACAAATATTAGGAATATTATGCATTGAAAATTTTCCAAATGGATAAAATAGTAAGGATTCTTCCCACATTTTCTTTATAAAAGAAATATACAAATGGCTCAATTGCCCAGCTACCTTACTGGCAGAAAGTCTAGTGTCTCCCTATTGACTATCAGTAACACTCAAGGGGGACACACAGTCCTAAGAGGAGGCTGTGTTTTGTTTTCACTTTATAATTGGTAGAGAGCTAGAGTCTAATCAGTCTACCACTGCCACAATTTATTGCTGTCACATGATATTGCTGTTAAAAATGGATCACACACAGTTCACCAGCTTATGCTGGGTCGCTGCAGATACTCCAATCAGGCTGCCATGGCTTTGCAGAGAGGACAGTCCTACTCATGCGAAACTCAGCCAAGCGTTCTGCATTGGTGGCAGCTCTTAGAAAGTTCTAATATTTTGTTTACATTGTTTATATTTCCATTTCTGTATCTGCCAGGGCACAAACAGGCTCTTGGAACTCCATTTGTTTCGGGACCACTAACAACCATGTCAGGAACCCATTAATAGTCATCCTTTGCCTGCCAATCAATCCATGCTCTCAAGAAGAGCAAGATATCCTTCTAAAGTTCTTGTGCTGTGTATGTACTTCCTTGTCATTCTGTGGGAGGCTAAATGAATTTGAATTTGGAGCAATTAACTTTTCTATGAATGTCTTCTAAAATCATTCCAATAAATTCCATACCTACCTTTCAGGGAAAGCCACTTTCATCCATCTCCAGAAGATTTTCTGCCACCTCCTTCATTCAAGAAGAGAAAACAAGGACAAAATGAAACTGTTAAATTTAATTTTACCCCTCTAGTAGGCTACAGAGTCAACAGAGTTTGCTATAGATCAATAATTTTGAAGGCTCCGTATATTAATTGAGCAATGCAAGATGCTATAACAAACAAACCCTAGAATTTAAGCAGCTTAACATCATAGATGCTTCTCTCTTCCTCAGGGAACTGTCCAAACTGGCTCCAGCATCCAGTGGGCCTGTGTTTTCTGCCAGTAAATTAGGGCAGAGAAAGCATATTGGCTATTTAACTTGCTTCAGAAGTTACATCACCTGGGTTCATATTTTATTGATAAAAACCAGTCAACCCCTCCTTTGATCTATGAGGTAGGAGTAAGAAGACTGGGGAATGTAGTCCTTGGCTAGATCATTACTAACTGATAACAACACAATAAAATACAAGGGAAGAAGGACAGCAAAGTACTTCTGCCACATTATATCTATGCTACCACCCTCTAAGCTCTTTAAATTCTGTTCCAGTATAAAGCCAGCACTCACCCTTGCAACTCCTGTGTTCTCCCGTGTTGATGTTCCAAGAGTCAAACCCCTGATTACAAATTTGGCTGATAGAAAATAACTACTAGTCATGTGGCTTGAAGGGTACCCAGCCTCATGTAAGATTTTAAGAGAACATGGCATTTGAATCTTGAATTATAGGCTGCATAACTGATGAAAGAAGGTGTAATTAAAAGGCTGAAAGAGAGGGGCGCGTGGGTGGCTTGGTCAGTTAAGCGTCCGACTTCGGCTCAGGTCATGATCTCACGGTCCGTGAGTTCAAGCCCCGCATCGGGCTCTGTGCTGACAGCTCAGAGCCTGGAGCCTGTTTCAGATTCTGTGTCTCCCTCTCTCTCTGCCCCTCCCCCGTTCATGCTCTGTCTCTCTCTGTCTCAAAAATAAATAAATGTTTAAAAATAAAATAAAATAAAATAAAAGGCTGAAAGAGAGAAATTGAACAACGCTGATGTCCACCAACAATCTAGTTGTTTCAATTTTCTGAGAAACAGTGAAAGGTATCACAACTATTTTCAGTGAATTTATTTAAGCTAGCATGTATTTCTTGGAATAACTAATTAGTTTAGAGTTTCAGAGTTTGTAGACTTTAGATAATCATTGTATTCACTATAAATATAGCTGTGCACCTAAATTTCAGAATCCACTATCATGTTTTCCCTCAACTCACTTTGTAATAGAAAGGCAGGCAGTGTATAGAGTCTAACAGAATTCAATGAAGGAGTGAAGGTAATAAACAAAGGACATTTTTGCCTTCTGATGCTTACATTGCAATTTTCATTTTGTTCAATAGCTGAGATACAACTCTTCTAAACTCACCTGATACCATTTGACCTTTTTTCCTGTATGCATTCCTCAGTCTTTCCAGGCTTCTGGGTGCTGTGCTACCTATTTCCTCTGTTGGGCTTTCTCATCCCCTACCTCTTGGCATAGCCGACTCATCTCATCCTTCTGGTTTCAACTTTGCTCTCCCTGATCCTACAATCTAAAGTCACATGCTCCCAACCCCACCATTCCTTTAGAATTTTCCATCAGTGACATTCTATTTGTTTCCTCTTTGCATTTATATAAACATCAGAAATTATTACACAATCATAAATATCTGGCTAAATATTTACGTATTCAGTTGTTTCAGAAATGAAGCTTTCTGCTTTGTTTTTCTAAAACCGAACTGAATTTCATGTTAAGAAAGTCCTAGGTCACATTTCATGAGGTGACAGACACTTGATCTCAGTACATTAAGGACACCCCAGCCTCTCGCTCTGTCACCAGATTCTGAGTTGTCACTAAATTTTAGGGGTTCACCTAATGCCCCGTTAATAGGTGGTAAGGTGTGGTATGTGTGTGGTGGGGAGGGAATCCTGTGATGTGTTCTTTTCTGCGAGACTAAATGAACTTTGAGCTTCAGGACCCCATCCATTGTCTTGTATCCAGTTTTGTATTCTTTCTACTAAAAGAGAAGCCCCCAGTTGTGTAAGCTTTAAGTTCCCCAAAACCTAAATCTGCTCCTGATAATACCTTTAGAAAGCCCATAGAACTAAATGCTGTATTTTCATTAGTTAATCCTTCCATGCAAGTATCATTTTCACTTGGGGAGCCTCAGATTAAGAGGAAGAGGGACAAATTGCTTGCTCTGATATCTCTGTCATTGGAGGGGTGTTTGACACTGCTACTACCACATTTATGCCCCCAAAAAGAAGCCTATGTAGCCACAGTGGCCATGTTTAAAATTAAAAGACTGATAGATTCTCACGCAAAGGTGTAATACAGTATTATTTTGTTAATTCCAACAGAAGGAACTAGAAGAGGGAATAAGGAATAAAGCAAGTTTATTGGGGACCAAATATATGCCAAGCACTTTAGATTTTCTCATTATTTCTTATGGACAGATGAATGATGAATGCATAACAGATATGATTCACATCTCTTTACAGAATAGAAAACCTCAGAAGGAGTGAATTTCCTTCCCAAGGTCACTTATCTAGTAAGTGGCCAAATAGATGCACTTACTTCCTTATGGCTCCCAGTTCTTTATAGGTACAATAAATACCCTGTGGAATATAGGGTATTTGTCTCTGTTAGTATGATGTGCTTAAGACCAGCATTACTGTGTAATATGAACATTATATGTATGCTTTCAAAAATAATGATATTTCTTAAATGTAAATGAGTTGTGTATTCTACACATATTTTTAAGATACCCTATGTATTTTGATCACAGCAAACCAAAGAAACAGACAAATGAAAGAGAAACACAAAAAAGTAGGTGTATGCACACAAACCACCTTTTGTATGAGACATGGGGAAGCAACCACATATACTGCTGTGAGACCTGTGGCCATCAGAGAAGCATTTCAAAGATGATAGGTGAAATCAAACTGGATTGGAGATCGTGGACAGGGATGGCAGGAGTGGGAATCTCATGGCTAGAGAAGAAAAAGCTGATTTGGAAAGAGGGATAGAGGGAGCAATATAAAAAAAAACAAACTCACAATGGAAGGAATGAAAATAAAATAAAACAAAGCTCTTCCATTATTTTCAGTCCCATAAGGAGCATGCCAAACAACAACTTGCTGTCAGAATGAAACTCTGAGTGTTCCCATCAGAACTAAGTTACATTAAACAGGAGCAGCTCTCGTGGTATTATCTGCTGTCATTTCTTGGTAAATCCGTGTCATTAGCATTGATTTCTCAAGGAGAGATTAAAAGAGGTTTAGTTAGGAGAGTAAGGCAGGAGTGGATATTATCCAAGCCAATGCAGCTCTGGGTCTCAAAGATGACATTTTCCTCTCTGCTTCATTAACTTGCAGAGCTTGTTGAGCTTTGGCTGTTTCTAATTAATTCTTTTACTGGCTTTTTGAATGTGTATCATCGCTGGCAAACCATATAAAATGAAGAAATCTCTCTAAGGTTTTACCCTTTTAATTATTATTTTTATTGCTTAAATGAAGCTCCAGAATTGCAAATGTTGACATTTTGGTTTATTCTAGTCATTAGAGTTTTAAAAGGGGGGAAAAAAGAAAAAAGAAAGAAAGAAAGAGGAGGAGGAAAAGGGTAAGGTGGAGAGGTGGTGTTAAGCCAAGGAAATGAGAGGAGGTTGGGTCTCAATTGTGGAGATAAACACCAGGAAGGGAAAAACAAACAGGTTTGTCGAAAGTGACCTCCATGATGGTTTTGCCCTTTCTCAAAAGAACAGGAAATGAAATATCATTAGAGGTAATTCCTAGTGGTCTCTCACACCAGCCAATACTCAGATTACACAGTGCTTGGTACTGCTCATGCCCTTTGCTTTTATTTAAGCAAGTAGTTCCTAGCAAGTGTGGTACACAGTTTGTGTGTGTGTGTGTGTGTGTGTGTGTGTGTGTGTGTGTCTTCTTTGGGATATTAGAAATAAGAATAACTTGGGGAAAAATAAATTTCAATCAAAACAATTTGGTTAACAAGGGAATTTGTTTTGGTGATTCAGAGAGCAATCCCTTAGAACAGCCAGCTCTGGCAGGCCTAATAAGTCAGTTTCAGCCAAAATTAATTGAATACCTATGTAAAAAATACTATGTTGACCATGTGTATATATGCTGGAGGATGTTTATAGGTAGAGTATTATAAAGAAATGCTGGAGAAATCTACGTCTTAGTATTTTACATGGAGTTATAAGACACATTCAAATAAAAACATAACACATGCTATTACCAATAGTTTCCTTTCCATACATTGAAAGGAAGTTTGATTTACAAGTCCATTTTTGAAGTTGGGAGGCATTTTTCCTGTGGAATTGTGTTTTAGATAGGGCGTTTTAGTTCCCAAGCCACTCACAGAAGCCTATTTAAGTCATAATGTAGCTGAACTACAGTAATGTCCTAATAACACTGTGGAAACTAAATACAAAGCGAAGCAATGTTTCTGTGGGGTAATGCATTCAGAATTTAAATTTGCATCTCCAGGAATGGGTCTCTGCCTGCTGTTGTGGGTAGGAAGTTATCTTAACTCCAAGTCCTTAGGGCCACTTTCATTTCTACTCAGAGCTTCAGCAGGGCAGGGCCTGTAGACATGTAGAAGTAGGTACTGAGGCACAATAGGGAAGTATCAGAGCATGATGGTGATGAATTTTGAGAAATTGAGGGTTCTGGTCTGTATGAATGCCTGGGGACATGGTTTGGCCTGGCCAGTCCCTGGTTACAAAGTTGTTTTTCATTTATGTACGCTAAGAAAAGGATGGGATTCTCATCTTGCTGTATCCCAGCATTGGCCTCACAACTTTTCTCTCCTTTTAGCACATCCCTGAAAGGACTGCATAGTTCTTTTAAGAATTCTTAAGATTTGTTTGCTTTTTTTTTTTAATGCTTATTTGAAGGCAAGGAAGATACAGAAGAAAAGACTTTTTCTTTTTTTACTTCCATACCCATCTCCTTTTCCCTCAGTGTATTTTCTCATGTTGTAGCTTAAACCCTAGAGAAAAAGCCAAAATATATGCAGAATAATTTACATTTCAAAGAACTAACTGAACACTTATGCCATCTCTATCCAGGCAATGAGAGCATTGAGAGGATAGAACACTAATATAAAAAATAATAATAATAAGTCATATTTATTGATTACCACATGGTGTTTTAGATAATTTGCATGTATTAACTCATTGGATATTCAAAAACATTCTAAATAGTAAGTACAATTATTAACTCTTATGTACAGATGAGAAAATGGAGACACTACCCAAGATCACAGAGCTTCATGGGTGATGAAGTGATGATAGTTTCTTCAAAGGGAATGAATGAGGCCCCAGAATGCTGCTAAGACCAGTGTTGACACCAGGATACTACAAAACCACTGGGCTAAGAAAGGCCTGGGTTAGGGGGTGTTATTTACCTCTAGCCTCCTTTTGGTCCTAATCATCCACAGAAGTTAGTTCAGCCCCTACAATTCTGAATTGACTCTAGAATCTAGCAAGGTAAAACAGAGGGACACATTTCAGAGTACCACCTCCAGTATATAAGAAAATATATTTTCTTATTTTTCTTTAACTCACCTTCATTTATAAATATGATTCTCCATTCCACTAGATTTTGGAAAATTTAGTTTAGTTGCTCTTAAAATTTCCCTAGTGCAATATAGGATTCTAGGATCTTATGTGTAGATTGAAGGTTTGAATAGATGCCGACACCCCATCATCTATCTATATAGATTAACTCAGAGACATCCATTATTCCTGGGTATATGATCTCTTAGGTTTTCAGGTTCTATGTTACCTCCAATTCATACTTGGGATTTAGGAATTTTTAATAAGTTGGAGAATTCTGTGCCTGGAGCCCACATACTCTCTTGCCTTTTTAATTGTGTGTGTTGGGTGGGGGGCGGGGGGGGCCTTGCTATTAACTAGCAGTGCTGCCTGGATATAAAGACCAGAGCCTCATTGCTCTGGGACCTCCAGATTTTCTTCCCCCAGTTCCAAACGAGCTTAGAAAAACTTTCTATTATGGGGAAAGATTCTCTTTTCACATTCCTTCTTGTGCTCCTTTTAGACCATACCCTTACATCACTTATCTTGGAAAACATTCTACCTTCTCTGAAGGATTTAATCTTTTAAGAAAAAAAAAAAATCAGAAACAGGTATAGGCTACCTCAGCTCTTCACCTGGAGCAGGACAATAATAGAATCAGAGAACTAGTTGAATGAAGGGAAAGAAAAGGAAGCAATGTGGAAGACAAATAAAACATGTTTTCTTGATATTTCAAAATGTTTTTCAATCATAGCAAGAATAAGGAGGGATCCCTAGGAAAAGGTAAAAAGGCAGGGAAAAGAAAGTTGTAAGGCAAGCCAATCACTGGCAGCAACCAGTGGGTGATGGGGATTTCTGCAATCCTAATTTCTATCTGGGAGCATTGGCCATCCCCAGCCATTAGATAAAGGATGACTGGAATGGAAAAAACTGGATGATGGAATTATGGAGGAAGGACATGGGGCTTTCTCTGAGTTTTGAAAGATGAGTAAGACTGGGAAAAGCAGGAACATGAAAGAAGACACATGAGATAGAAGACTACCTAGTTAAATATAAACACTTGCAACTATAAGCATGTGGAGTCAAGTATAGCCCACAATGAAAGAAACAGAATCAGACTAGCACTGGGCAAGCACGAAGTTCAGGCTCATGTAGCTGTTCTTTCTCTGCCACACACTGGCCATGAGACCTTCCACATGGAGGTTAAGTTTCTCCTGGAGAATAAGGGAGTGATTGCTATCAGTTTGCTTCCTGTGCTTATGCAGTTCTGTATGTGATACTGAAAAATTTGACCCCCCCACCCAGATGTTGAGCATGGAAGTTATCAATTTGTTTGACTGGGAATTATGAAATGAGCATACTGTGTGCTCCCTTCTCTTAAGGAATTTAGTCACCATTAAATGTAAACATTGAAGGAAGCAAAATATTCTTTTCTTTGCTTCTCTGGCCTGATTTCCCTTCTTTTATTCCTTGAATAAGTCATGCAACTTATTTTTTTGACTGCACCTCTCTCTTTGTTCCTCTTTCTCATCTCTGTAAAATGAGTCCCAGTGAGACTCTGGCCATGAGTACAAGTGTGTAGATGACCCAGTGAAGAGCTGGTATAGCTCGTGTGGCTGTACTAATGAACCAATTCTATAAGTACAGAGGCAATGGATTAGAGCAGTTACGGTGTCTCTAAACAGCCAAAATTAATTTTCTAGAGTTCCAGAGTGGCCCAATTCTAAGATATTTACTTGCACTTCCCTCAGACGCTGTGCTCCTCTGTTTAGCTCTCAATAAAATCCAAGAGTTCTAGGCTTCAAACTGTATCTGGCTTTTTCTTTGAAATTTCGTATAGCTTCCTTCAAGAATCTACATCTTTAAAAAGAGACCTCTGTTCTGTAATTTGTTTTTCAAAAAACAAACAAACAAACAAAAGGATTGTGTGGAGTTCGGCAAGAGGGGAGGATTTTTTAGTATTGGTCAAAATTATTTCTTTCCAAAATATCTTGAGCTTCAGTGTAATTATTTTCCATTAGTGTATTTTTATTTTAATATATTTATCTCTTTACCTCCAATGGGGAGCAGAGAAGAATTAGAAAGGAGGATGAGTCTGTTTGCACTTGGATTTGTCCTTACATAACCATCAGGTGTTCTGGCAAACGACGATACCGAGTTTGAAGGAATGCTGGAAAGCAGTCATCCGGAAGAAAATAAATTGGAGATTAAAAATGTCTGGTTTTTTGCCATAGTGGTTTTTTGAGTCAAATGCCTTTGACTTTCATGAAGATCATAATGAGTAAATACAGAAATGATTCAGTGTTTATGAGTGTTTGAGTTCTGGAGGAGGGAAGCAGAGAGGTGACAGAGGGGTGGCATTTGCCAGTGAATAAAACTTCTTCCAGGCAGGTGGCTAAATCTTGACAAACTGCCAAAGCACTTAACAGCAGCCACTGTTGCTCAAGGCACTCTTCCATGCTTTAATTTTTTCCAGACTGAAATACCTTGAGCAAAAGAAGCTGCCAGCAACTGCCATCAAGGGAGGGTTGTAGAAATGACAGAAAGAGAGGTTGACTGTCTGAGCCAGGTGAGGCAATAGGTGGGCCTTCTGGTGATGGAGAAATGGTGAGAACAAGGTGAATGGGGGTAGCTGCAGGAATGTGAGTGTCTCAGGAAACCGGGAAATCTGCTCTTTAATCTTCATAGAGGACATAGCAAAATCCTAGTACTTGTGGAAACAGGGATCATGCCTGTTAACCCACTGGTGTGACTCCACTGTCAGGCATAGAGTTATAAATATTGAATATTAATTAAAAAGATGGAATATAGTCCAATTGGAGACAGACTGGACTGGGAGGGCACAAGTAAGCTGAATTAAATTGGGTGATAAATTGTGCAGGTAGTTCCCATTTGTCTTGAATACTGGAGCACAGGCCTGGCTTCTAGTTCCACCTCTGCTGTATCTGCCCATGTGATTTTGAAAGTCCAGGTAGCTTCTCCAGAGCTTAATATCTTTCTCTGCTAAACAACAACAAAATAACAACAAAGAATGATTGAATCGTTCAATGATTAATCATAACTTCCAGGCCTGATACTGTATTATTATTACTTTTTTTCTTAGAGAGACTTTCAAAATGGCAGATGCTCAGGGAGAGAAGGCAGACAGAGTGTGTTAAAATGTGATTAAAAATAATACATAAATGCAATAATTGAAATTGGAAATGCAAGCATCAATGAGGTCACTTGTCCATGGGGGGAAGTGAGCTATTATAAAACATATCCCTGACTCTTCATTAACATTAACATGATTGAGAATTTATTTTTAAACCCAAGCAGTATATGATTTTGCCTGCAAATCTGCCTTGACGAAATGAGAGCCTCAAGCAAGAGCAGGGCTGAGAGAGCATAATAGCTTTGGGTGAGTTTAGTAGGTCTTACAGCTTATGTGTTTGTTTGTTTCATATCTGCAAGATCACTTGTCAGAAATAAAATTCCCCTAAGTCTCTCTCTCCGTTTCCTACTTTATCTGCCCACTCAGGAGGCTTGTGTGCATCAGGCACATATCCTCATAGACAGACTAAGTAAAATTTTAGTATACAGCTTGGAACAGAGATTTATTCAAAATCAAATAGTTTCTTATTTGGTGAGAGTGCTTATGAAAGGAATACCAAACATATGGCCACCACAGTGGTGTGACTGTTGGTTTTCTAGGAAAGGGTCCCCCCTAGAATATACTTTGTTGACCTTCTCAAAGGAACTACTTTACCACGGGGCAAATATTTTCTTCCCAATATCACATTCCGTATTCATGCAATATCACATAGCTCATACTCATGCTACAGTGTAAATAAAAGGTAGCCAAATATTATCTGAGGTCAATTTGAAGAGGAGCGGTAAAGGAGTAGGTAATACCATAAATGTTTATATGCTTGAAGCTGAAGCATCATCACCATAATTTTGTCACAAGTTGGTTCTAACTAAAAGGTCAAGTATGAATTAGTCATAATGTACTTTTTATTTTATTTTATTTTTTATTTTATTTTATCGTATTGTATTTCATTGTATTGTATTTTATTGTATTTTAGTTTAGTTTAGTTTAGTTTAGTTTTTACTTTCCTTTTTACTTTACTGTTTTATGTTATCTGGAAGGGTTTACATAGAATGCTAACAAGAAATAAAGATTGGTAGTATGATAGAATAGAAAAAGCACTGCTGGGGTGCCTGGGTGGCTCAGTTGGTTGAGTGTCTGACATCAGCTCAGGTCATGATCTCATGATTTCATGGTTCCTGAGTTAGAGGCCTGCATCTAGCTTGCTGCTGTCAGTGCCTGCTTTGATCCTATGTCCCCCTCTCTCCCCATCCCTCCCCCACTTGTGCTCTCTCTCAAAAATAAATAAACATTAAAAAAGAAGAAGAAGAAGAAAAAGAAATAGGAGAAGGAGAAGAAGAAAAAGCACTCTTCCTGGAATTAGGAGATTTAAATTCTAAACTTCTGGCCTTGCACAAGTCAATATCTCTGAGCTTCTGTTTTGGTTTCCTTTGTTTGTTTTAATGTGTAAAACAAGGGGAGATATGACAGTGAACTCTGTGGACCTCTTCAATCCTAAATTTTTCAACTACCTATAATTAAGAATTAAATTGTTTGGTACAATATTTTAGATTGAAGAGGGGCATCATCCCATATGCACAGGATACATAAACACAATGGGAAATTTATTTGAGAATGTAGAAGATGAGGTTACATAGGTAAGGTTGGGTCAATCTTTGAAGAACGCTAAATCTTGGAGTGGGAATTCTGACTTGGTGCATTTCATTTCATCCTCGACAAATTAGCATACAATGGACTCTGTTGAAGATGAATCTGAAAGAATGGAGAAAGCATTCTTTTACCAATCTGTCTCTCATACTACTCCCTGACAGCATTCTATTATTATTTCAGCCTCACAGATAAAAAATTGTAGACCAAAGATTGGGAGGATCTTTTCCCAATACCTCAAAGAAGTTAAATGGTACAGTCAGAACTTGAACCCAAATCTCACAAACAGACTTTTAAAGCTAAAGTAACATCATAATAAGTCATTCAGGTTAAGACTCCAGGTACATTGCTACTTTTTTTCTAAGTTTTATTTATTTATTTTGAGAAGGACAGAGACAGCGCAAGCAGGGAAGGGGCAGAGAGAGAGAGAGAGAATCCCAAGCAGACTATGTGTTGCTTGACGTGAGGCTCAAACCCGTGAACTGTGAGATCATGACCTGAACTGAAACCAGTAGTCGGATGCTCAACCAACTGAGCCACCCAGGCACACCTAATAAGTACAGTACTACTTTGACAAAACATATGATTCACAAATCTTTTGTTTAAAAATAAAAGCAGATTTAGCAGAGATATTTTGCAACTATATAACTAAAATTTCTATTTTAAAAATGCCTATTTTTGTTTGCCTCCATCATATGGAGATATGAATAAATACTTCTAAGAATGTTCATGTCAATATAGTCATGTTTGATGCCTATATCCCTTTGAAGCTTATAACACTCTTATACTCATTTAAACAAGTGTTTATTATATTATTTCCAAGCTATTTCGGTGCTCTATTAAAGAGAATATAAGACAGTGCTTACCTTCAAGAAATTTGCAGTTTACATCATCAGGGAAATACAAATCAAAGCCACACTGAGATACCACCTCACACTGGTCAGAGTGGCTATAATGAACAAATCAGGAGACTACAGATGCTGGAGAGGATGTGGAGAAACGGGAACCTCTTGTACTGTTGGTGGGAATGCAAACTGGTGCAGCTGCTCTAGAAAACAGTGTGGAGGTTCCTCAAAAAATTAAAAATAGAACTACCCTATGACCCAGCAATAGCACTGCTAGGAATTTACCCAAGGGATACAGGAGTGCTGATGCATAGGGGCACTTGTACCCCAATGTTTATAGCAGCACTTTCAACAATAGTCAAATTATGGAAAGAGCCTAAATGTCCATCAATTGATGAATGGATAAAGAAATTGTGGTTTATATACACAATGGAATTATACATGGCATTGAGAAAGAATGAAATATGGCCTTTTGTAGCAATGTGAGTGGAACCGGAGAGTGTTTTGCTAAGTGAAATAAGTCATAGAGAGAAAGACAGATACCATATGTTTCACTCTTATGTGGATCCTGAGAAACTTAACTGAAGACCATGGGGGAGGGGAAGAAAAAAAAAAAGGTTAGAGAGGGAGAGAGCCAAAGCATAAGAGACTCTTAAAAACAGAGGGCAAACTGAGGGTTGATGGGGGGTAGGGGAGAGGGGGAAAGTGGGTGATGGGCATTGAGGAGGGTACTTGTTCGGATGAGCACTGGGTGTTGTATGGAAGCCCATTTAACAATAAATTATATTTAAAAAAAGAAATTTGCAGTTTAGTTTGGGAACTACTCTTGATAAAAAGTGATAAATAACAGTATACAAAAATTAATTGTAACAGCTTAAAAATGATCAAATGTCATGTCCCCTGGAATCTGGGTAGCATCTGTTTGACCAAAAGAATTTAGTGGAAGTGACACTGCCAGTTTGGGGGCATGGATTTTAAGAGACTGGAAGGTTACATTTCTTATCTCTTTAAATACTTGAATTTGAAACCTAACCAACATTCTGTGAGGAAGCCTAACTAGTCCCACTGATAGGCTTATGTAGAAAGGAACTAAGGCTCCCAACAGAAAGGTTCAACTGACAGTAACCACTGGTTTGCCAACCATGAGAGTAAGCCATCTTGTAATTGGATTTTCTAGCCTCAGTCAAGGTGTTTGAATTGACACTGGCGGAGCACAGACAAGCCACTAGCAAAGCTCTGCCCAAATTACAGCTCTGTGAGCAAAAAATTATTGTTTAAAATGTAAATGCATTAAGTTGGGAGATGTTTGTTAGGTAACAATAGATATATACAACACCAGGTTTTGTTTGTTTTGTTCCGATTTTTTCTAAACATTTTTCTCTCCATAAGTTTGTTGGGACTTTTCTCAGAACTTACCTACTCAGAGGTATCTTCCCTGTCAACTCTACCTAAACACTTTACTACCCAAGTATTTCCCATAACCTTGCTTTATTTTTTGTTATAGCATATATTTCTAACTCAATTATTACATAAATCTATTATCAATTTTTCTCTGCATCACTAGCGTATAAGATTCATAAGTAGAGCGATTTTCTTTTTGTTTAGTGCTATATCCCTACTTCCTAGTGAACTATCCCTTAGTGCTTGACATTATAGCCAATGCTTAATAACTGTGAATAAATGCATGATAAGTGAAATGCAAAGTGCCAGGGTGGCTCAGAGATAGTGGAGGTCACAGTGACTTCTCAGATTAAATAACCAAGAGGAATTTGTTTACCAGATGAACTGGGGAGTATAAGAAGGATTTGGAGAGTAGAAATGGGAAGGAAGAAGAAAAAGAAGAACTTTTAGTTGAGAGAAATAGAAAAAAATAATAGTTCAAAAAAGAGTGCATGGTATAGTCAAGGAAAGTCAGACTATTTGGAATGGAAAAATAATGTGTAGTCATGTCAAATAATATTTTTATTTTATACTGAGAACCACCCACTTCTTTAGATGAGTGACCTATCCTGGTGTGGCAGTTATCTTCCAAGGTGGTCTACCTTCTGGTGTTTGTGGTTTTTGTTGTCCCTTATCCCAGTAAAGGGGCCTGACTTGTATAACTAACAGGATTTTGCAGAAATGGTAATATGTGACTTCTGAGAGTCTGAGATCATAATGATATTATGGCTTTTTCCCTGCTCTCTTGGATCACTCACTCCTGGGGAATTCAGCTGCCATGCTGTGCATCTCCTCTATGGAGAAGGCCATTAGGTGAGCAACTGAGGCTTTCTTGATTGCAGCCATATTAGTAAGTCATATTGGAAGCAAATTCTCCAACTCTATTTAAGCTTTTAGATGACAACAATCCCAGACAATACCTTGTCCACAACATTGTAAGAAGATCCAGAATCAAAACCGACCAGCTAAACTGCTCCCAAATTCCTAACCTGCAAATTGTGAGATAACAAACACTTATTGTTGTTTCAGGCTGAGTTTCCATCATTTGACACACTGGCCATTGTAATCTATATTATAACCCTTCTGATTTAATTGCAATTGCCAAAATAGATAATATGTTTGTATGTTTTCTTCTGTACATGTTCTTCTCTGGGTGGAATATATGCCAATTAGTGCTTTTTTTTTTTTTTTTTTAATCTCTTATTCATCCTTCAAGATTTGGTTCAGCTGACATCTCATCTTAAACGCTCTCCCTAAAGCCCTAGCTTTCATTAGGCTCCCTCCTCTGGGTTCTTTTAACACTGTTTTCAATTATATCTTTTATCTGTTTGTGCTGACATTGTATTGTATTCACCTGAGTACTCATCTGTCTTCTCTACTGGACTCTAAGCAACTTGTAGCAACTGGTTGGCATGCAATATCTGCCAGTTAAATATTTAATGAATGAAATTGTAAAGATGCTTTGGGGTCCCATTGCCAAAGACCTTCAATGTCAGATTAGAGTTCCTAACGTATTCTTGTCTTCACCAGTTAATGAATAATATTTTGATAGCATTAATCAATGAAAGAATATAGAGCTAGAATAATAACAGAATAATACATAATAAACCAAGGGTCAGAGGTAGTGTTCTCTGATGATCCATAAAAGGACAACAGCAACTATCTCTTAAAAAGGTTTTACATGCAAGTTAAGGTAAAGACTTGAGCTCTAAGATCTGTTGCAGTCCTGTGATACCACTAAGCATTCTATCTAAAGGGCAATTGTTACATTGCAGAGACTTAATTTCTAAACTGAGCATTTCCTGACCCGATTTTCTGGGAGTTGATGAGTCACACATGCATAGATTCAGAGGCTTTACTGGTGTGGGTCATTTGTAATGCACAGTGCTTGCAGCTTAAATTAGCATGGCTTTTACAGATCCCTTAATATGCATAATCTGACCCAATATTGAGATGGTCTTTAGAAAGATAGAGAGTTAAAGGGAAAAATATATATGAAGTGATTTTAGAAGATTTCCCAAGTGCTAGCAGACTAATTTGAAGGTCCTTAACTGAATTCTGATCAGAACCTCTCCAAATCTCTCTGTCACACCTGGATTTGGCCATCTGGCTACCCTATTTTATTTCCCAACCATGATTCAACAAAGGGAATATCAGATTTGGGCTCAAAATGATTTTACCTTTAAAAAAAAAGATGAGAGCAGTGAGATAAAGCCTTCAGAAAAAAAGGGAGCAGGCTTGATTTGTGTCTAGTTTGATTGACACTTCCTATCAGAGTATTAGTGAAAATGTCAAATACATCATTTTATGTGTGTGAAGAAATGATGCTTTTATTCCAAATAGCTACTTGGTATTCATATATAATATATTGATAATGAAAAATAATATTTAATTAGAACTCATTATGAGCTAGATAATATAGAGAGAGATATTAAGCAATAGACATGGTTATTACCCTTAAGACGCTAAAATATAATTTGAAAGGCAAGATACATGAGAAATAAGAATCCAGAGCAGTGCCTGATAATTGGATATAGGAGTGCCATTGTGATATTAAACTTGAATACATTTTGAGAGAGGAGAACTGAGGCTACTTCATGCCAACCACTGACACATTTTATTTCATCTCACAATCACAATAATGTTTTAAGGTTCTTATTATTTTAAGGTATTGTCCCTTCTTTCAGATGAGTAAAGTGAAGTCACATATTTGAAGAAAGCTCAAATTAGAAGTGGTTCTTATTCCAGAGATATTTCCCTTTACAATTCGTCATGCTGTCTCTCATTTACTTTTTTAACGACAATATAAGTGATATAGAAAATAAACACTCGGCAATTTCAGAAAATCAATTTATAAATAAATTAGAATTTGGTGGACTTACCAGATGTAAGGAATTAACCTAGCCTTGAAATATGGGTAGGTTTGGAGAGGTAAAAATGCACTATAACAGAGGAAACATATGATTGAAAATGAAAAGGAGAAAGAAATGCACATGGCAGAAAAAAGGTCAATGAGAACCCCCACACTCTCCCATCAAGGATCAAGTGAATGAATTGTCTAGCATAGTAGTAAGGTAAATTTAAATAGTTAGAAAGGGAGGTTGTTGCCCATGAATAATCCTGATACCAGGCCAAGGAGTTAGGACCTTCAAAATGTATACATTTTCTCTCTTTTTTTTTTTTGTATTTTGTCTCGTTTTTGATAAGATGACTTCTGAATGGGAATCTTGAAGGGATGGACTTAAAATTTTGATCCCCAATATGACAAACAATTTTATTCCCCATTTTAGACAAAGTAAAAGGAAAGCTGCTAGTCATACTTTTCCAACTGTTGGCATGGGGAGAAGACAGTGAGGAAGAAGAGAAATATGTTGAAGGAAATTCTGCATGAAAATAAAATATTTAGCTGAAGCAGAGATAGTTCTTAAATGAATGGGAAGCCCTAAGTGCCCTAAGCATAAGTTACTCATACAGGAGTGGGTGTAGCCCCAAGCCTGGAGGCAGTGCTAGAATCCACTGCATGTCCTATAGCATGCCCTCAGTGACCATACTGGAGACACAGACAGATCTTTTTTATGTGGCTTCTACCAAGAAGGAAAATGAAGGCACCTAAATATAACTGATTCCAACAAGGGGGCTTTCAGGCTCCCTTCTGACTTCTGTAACAAAAATGGACTTTCAATTGGAGGGAGATGTGGGGCCCTGCCTGGCTTGTAACAAAACTGTAAAATAAGTCAATCTGTCTTCTTCGGTGCTCTCTTATCACTTCCATTTCCATACTATTTCCCACTCCTAGAGCTCAATGATCCTACCCTGCTCTTCTCTTGTGCTTAGACAAGGAATGGCCTAGTGAAGAACTCAGATTCAGAAACTGGAGCCCTTTTTTCTCTGCAAACTGTCTAGGTTTCCTTGTTTAAAGTTAGACATCTTTCAACCTGCACCTGTTTTTAATCTGAAAATTAAAAGATTGATATATAGGAACTCTAAAGACTCTTTCAAATATACTTTTATGGCTTAGGATGTTATTAGAGTTTATGTTGAAGATAAAGACCTCAAGGTGAAGTTGACCCATTGCTGTGTTGTTGAGCTATCAGTTTTATATTTAATTCATTTTATTTATCTTCCTTCTCTTCCTCAGCCACCACACACTGAGTCACAAGCTCACATCCATCTGTCCCACTTCTTCATATTCCTTTCATGCCTTTGGGCTGGAAGAGACCTAAGAGTCATCCAGCATCCAGGAGAAGGTGATCAGAGGGTCTGGATGACTCAAAGAACCCAATGGGGCTTTCCTCCTAAAAGGGGTTAAAAAGTCAAATAATCCAGGTACTTAGCACTTTGTTCAAAGTAAGAAGCATTAAATAAGAAGCAAATCCTCATCAAAGAAGGCAGCAAGGAGGAAAATGTGGGGTTCTAAATCAATGTAGGTGTCAGCCAAGGGTCAGACAGAAAAGACACAGGAGAGGGTTAAGACAGCAGCTGGTCTGGGATCCGCAACAAAAGGATTTTTTCCTAGAAAGTAAAGTTGATACTAGAGAATTATTTCTCACAGTGAGTGGATTATTTACCTCCTGTGATCACACTTGGGCCCACTTTTAAGAACAACTGTCTTGTAGTGTATAAGCAGAAGAATTTGGGTAGGTCTGGTCTTCTGGAGCAGGTGTCCCAACTCCAGCATTGCTGGAATCTCTGAGACTCTCCTGAAGCCACCTCTTTGTGGTAAGTGAAGACCCAGAGGCCAGAGAGAATAGGTAATGTGCAGGCCTCACTTTCATTTTCTCACACTTTGCCTTATTGTCTCAATTTTTCCTTTTTCCTCCAAGCCAGTAGCATGAAATCACTGAACCCAGGTTTGGATGGTGAGGTCAAGATTAGGTTAGACCAGAAATAATCATCCTGATTATTCACCTTTCTCACATCACCTTTCTCACATCAAGCTACCTTACTCTGCAAATGTCTGACCGATGTCTATGTAGGCAGACAAGCCTGGGACCTAGAGCTCCAGGTTTTTTGTTGATATTTTATTTTAAGGATATAATGCTTAAGTCAGTAATAGGAATACCAGCCTAGAACTAAGAAAAATTTCTTCTTTCTTAGTAAGTATCAGTTTGAATACCCTCTTTGAAAATTAGGTCTTTAGTGGTTCTATGAAAAATGGAAACAGAGTGCAGATGTTGGTTTAACATTTCTGACCTAGGACCACTCTTCATATCAGACAACATGGCTTCAAGAATGGGAGAATCTCTTCAACATTCTGGAAAGCTCTAAATTATGCTAAAGTTAAAAGTTGATTAAAAGATTAGAGTTAGAAGTTGTCTAAACCAGGCCCTGAAGATTGACTAACAGTTGCCTAGGCCCTATGCTCTTTGCACAGTGGCCTGCTTTATGATCTGTGTCAGGGTCTGAAACTTGATGGGAACTACTTTTCTGCAACTAGTACAGGGGTTCCCTCGTGGCAACATTGCCTTTTATTCCTTTCTCTCTCACTTTTAGTATAGCAACTTTACTGTGGAAAAACCTGGTAAGACACCATCTTAATCTATGACCAAATTAAAAATCATGAATAATGAGACAAATGAAAATAATGTGCCAACTGATAGATTGCAATTAGAAGAATGCAATGTATTTTCTGTGGTATCCCTGACAAAGAATTTTTTTTAATGCATAAGCTGTATATTTTCATGAAGAAAAATTGGGAAAACCCAATTGAAGGACTTTATTCAAAATAACTGGTCTATAATCTTCAAAAATATCAAGGTGATATAAGTCAAGGAAAAGTCAAAGAACTTTTTCCAGATTTAAGAAAACTAAAGATACATTACAGCTAAACTAACACATGATCCTGGATCAGAACCTTTTGCTGAAAAGGGCTTTAATGGGATAATGCACAACACTTGAATAGGCATCTCTGGATTCTATAACAGCAATATATCAGTATTAGTTTCCTGATTTGGACAGTTCTATAGTGGTTATTTAGGAGAGTATCTCTGTAGGAAATGCAACTGAAATAGTTCAGGGTGACGGGAGAGCACATCAACAGCTTAGCTTCCAGCAGTTTAGGAAAATTAAATATTTGTGCTACTTTTGCAACTTTTCTATAAGTCTCAAATTATTTCAAAATTAAATATCTCAAAAAAAGAAAAGAAAGGATCAAATATCCATAGGCTTATAGGAACCAAGTGTTCTAATTCCTTAAAGGTTACTCAAGGAAAACTACTTCTTTATTCACATCCTTGTGACACCAAATGTATAGGTTTTCCACACCAAGAAATTGCCCAGTCTTCTTTGGACATCAACTGCATGTCCTATGATTTAATTCAATTCTCACCCTAACTACCCAGAGCTGGCACAGACCGTACAGGTTAAGAGCTCAGTACCACAGACTGCTACCCTTCAGATACTAATTGCAAGTAGTGGGTCCCGAGGACACCTACAACTTCTGTCCAACTCCACCAAAAATTGGGGCTTCTCATATCCCACCCCTCAGTTTCTTTCTTTTTTTTTTTTTTTTTTTTTAATATTTTAATGTTTGTTTATTTTTGAGAGAGAGAGAAAGAGAGAGAGAAAGAGCATGAGCGAGGGAGGGGCAGAGAGAGAGGGAGACACAGAATCCGAAGCAGTCTCCAGGCTCTGAGTTGTCAGCGCAGAGCTCGATACGGGGCTTGAACCATGAACAGGAAGATCATGACCTGAGCCGAAGTCGGATGCTTAACCAACTGAGCCACCCAGGCGCCCCTCACCCCTCAGTTTCAATAATTTACTGTAACAATTCAGAGAACTCATGGAAACACTTTACATACTGTTACCAGGTTTGTTATAAAGGATATTATAAATGATACAAATAAATAGCCAGATAGAAGAAGTATATAAGGGCAAGAGTCCTAAGCACAGGGGTTTCTACCCTTAGGGAATTTGAGGGGCCTTGTACTTTGTGCACGTGGATATCATTCACCAACTGCAAGCTCCCCAAACCCCTTCATGTAGGGTTTTAATGGAGATTCAGTTACATAAGCACAAATGAGTAAATTCTATTACAATTTTCTAATGACATAGCTGGTTCCTCTGGCAATCAGCCCCCAACCTAAAGCTATCCAAGGGGCCCACCAAAATCACCACATTAGGGTAAACTCAGGTATGATTAAAAAGGGTTTGTTATGAATAACAAAAGCTGCTTCTTTCACCCCATCACTTCAAAATTTTAGAAGTTCTGTGCCAGAAACCAGGGGCAAAAACCAAGTATATATTTCCTATTATATTACAATATCACAAGTACCCAATGCTTAGAAAGAGAGTAAACCATGTAGGGTTATGATAGGAGAAGATAGGATTCAGTAGGCAGAGAGGGAAAGATTAGGACCTGAGGTCCCTGGGTGGGGGAAAAACACCGATTTTGTAACAGTGCTGGGAGTGCCTGACCACAGCAAACCCCCTCAGGCATAAGTTTCCTCTTAAGAATGTAACAGACCCACCTACTCCCCCTCAGTTTTCCCTCAGGAATTTGACAAAAGACAGAAGTATGGCCTTAGAGCACCCGAGGGTAGAACCTGAGAAGGAACCAGGAGGAAGGGAAGGGGGAGAGCTGACCAGAAGCTTATAAAACAAGGACCCTTTCCTATAGTCCTCGGTCATGGGTATTCACTTTCAAAAGTCCCCTCTGTAAACAGAGCTTTCCTGCTATTCTTCCTTTCTAATCTTATATCCTAATAAACTTTTGCCTACTACTCATTTTGTGTTCACCTTTTCATTATTCCAAGCAGCGAGACAACAAATCCCAGGTATTGTGGTAAAAAAACCCTGCAACAGGATTAATGTACATTTCTTTTAGGAAACATATTTGAATACTAAACATAGAATACCATAGTCCAAAGATTACTGAATTGGAACAGCTGGACTTCACTTTCATATCCTCCATGGGCAGGGAGGCACATGAGACCGTTTCCCTCTGACACTTAGGTTCCTTATCTGCAGGTAGGGAGCACTATCAAGTTTTGACAAGAAGGTTCAGATTAATCCATAGTTCTGAGATGCTTAAAATGGCTCCCTGGGTGCAATGAAGCATCATTATCTTTGGGACATCTTTTACATAGATAAAAGTAAATATGCTTTCATTTTCTTTCTAATATGACTGCATTTATTTCTCACTTTTATATTTTGTGTGTAGTCACAGATTCACTCCTAGTAAGTTCTGTTTCCAGAAATGAGTTGTTCAAGTCCACTGACATTTGGTACATGGGGTTTAATGGTAAGGTTTTTTCCCATCTCTCATCTGAAACAGTGACATAGAAATCAAGAAATACTTAGACTATTCATGTAAATAATATGTTTTTATGACCTTGGGATAATAGAAGAATAGTGAATTAGAGGAATAGGAAAGGGAAGGAGGTTTATTGTATTAATTACACCAAACTTGGCTGAAACCGTTCCTGTCTGTGCTCTTAATCGGACCGGTAAGATTAGTGGTCTGAGAAAACTGCCCTCCCCAGACAACCCCTCATTTACTTTCTGTCACTATAGATTAGTTTGCATTTTCTAGAGTTTTATAAAAATGAAATAATCCAGTATGTGTTCTTTTTTTGCTTGGCTTCTTTCATTCAGTGTAATTATTTTGAGATGCATCTGAGCTGTGTATATGAAGAGTTATTTTTATTGCTGATTAGTATTACATGTATATACCAAATTTTGTTTATTCATTCACCTCTTGAAAGACATTAAGTTTCCAGTTTGGGGTTATTATAAATAAAGCTTCTATGAGCATTCATGTACAAATATTTTTATGAACATATGCTTTCTTTTTGTTAAATATTTAGGAACAGAATGGCTAGATCAATATAATAGATGTATATTTAACTTTTTAAGAATCTGTCAAAGTATTTGTCAAAGTGGATGTACCATGTTACATTCTTACCATTAGTGTAGTCCTGAATTTTTTTTTTCTAGGTTGGGATTTCAGATCCTCAAAGGTTAATAGTACACAGCATATGCAAATGTCAATCATCAGTCTTCCAAAGACAATATAAAGCTTCAATGCAGAGACTGCATCATGGCTGTATTGAAAGGTTTTTTTCTATTTTTCCAGAATACAAGATTTTTATCTTCCCAAATTCTGACTTCAGAAGAAAGGAAATGGTATTTTCTAACTTGCATATAGCACTTCATATTTTATAAAAATTTTCACATATTAATCTAATTAAATACATTATTATATATTATTTATCATTCTCTTTGAGGCAGTGGATGGTCTTTTCATTTTTTTAACAGCAGATTTTAGAAAACACAAATTTAATTTTTTTATATGGTGTGAGATGTAATTATCATTATTATTTTATATATAGATATTCAGTATTCAACACCACTTATTAATCTTGGGGTTTTGAATAAGAAAAACAGAAGTCCCAATTTCACCAAATAAAGATTGTCAAGTTCCATTACCATTATTTTTTAAGTGTAGTATATTATATCATATATATGCACTGATATATAAACTTGATTTGCCATTTTTGGTATTATGCTAAAGTCAGTAACTGTCAACTTGATCCACACACACACAAATGTTGCTTCCAGAGATAAGAATTAGAATTCTAAAATACTGTATGTACGTATTTCAATAAAGTCATTAATACACCATTATGCACAGAGATATGCCCACATTAGTGCCTTTAGACTGTTGGAATTTTGTGGTTTTGATACATGAAGTCTGAATGTCCGTTTTCTGAATGGTCAAGGTAATTCACTCTTAGAGTTATGGGGAAAATTAAATATGATGATATATAATATATATTGAACTGGATTTATATGTGTAATTATTTTATAAAATACAAAGTGAATATATATGTAATGAACTCTCAAAATTCAATTAGAAAGAAAACAAAACAATTTAAAACACAGACAAAAGATATAAACCAGTATTTCATCAGATAACATATATGAATGGCAAATAAGCACAGGAAAAGATGCTTGACATCATTAGTCCTTAGGAGAATGCAAATGAAAACCATAATGGGATACTACTACATACCTATTGGAAGGGCTAAAATTTTAAAAGCTGACTATACCAAGTTTGGAGAGGATGTGGAGAAACTGGACGTCTCATATAAAAATAAGCACTACCTAACCGTGATATATAACTACATCTCTTAACTGTGATGAATAAAATCTGTTATCATTTGTGGACTTGGGAAGTCAGAAACAACATAGGTGCTCATCAATAAGTGAATGAATCCATAAAATGGGTTACGTACAAATAGAATCAGTAAATTGGAACAGGAATTGTTAATCCAAGGTAAAGAAGATAGAATTTGAGGAGCCAATGAATTTAGGTGGGGAAAAAAATACATCCTTATCTTTACAAATCTCTGACATTTAGCATTTTATTTAATTAAGAATGACGTCAACAAACCACAGTTCTATTAGCAGTACCTTGACTTTATTACTAACACAAGTCACATATATTCAGAAAGTAAACTTGTTTCATACATTTCAAAACAATTCATATGCTAATCACCAACGTGGAATGATGGTTATTATTAAACTGGCAACTAGATTGTATTATTTAATGTGTGAATAAATAACCACATATATTGCTGTGCTACACATGTGTTGTTTTAGTAATTTGGTAACTGTATTTCAGTTTAATTGATTCATTTTATAACCCAGTGTATTTGACTATGTTTGCCACAAATATTAAAGACATAGGATTTCATAAAAGATTATTCTGAGAGTCTAGACTGCCAAAGAGGTCTATAGGACAGAAACGTTTATGAACTCCCAAAATAGAGTTATATACAAGATCAAGGATATATATAAAAACATAGATTGAGTATTAGAAACACAAATTACAGTGAGATCTGACATACAATATCATTTATATACATTGAAAAGTCAATATACACCATATTTCAAAAAATATACACAGATATACCCTATACAGACTAGGGAGGAAAGTGAAGAGTACGTATGTATTTTTGTATTGGGAAAAAATTTGGTAGACAGATCAGGCATAATAGATCAAAGTAATAAAATAAAGACCTTGTAAAAACCAGTGATGATAGGTGTCTGCATATGAGGACCAAAAATGAAAAATAAAATTATTAGAAAGTTGTTTCCAGACCCATAACCTCCAATAAGTCAACCAACCTCCAAGAGAATCCTTTAGAGACAGTCTTTTATATCTGAATTCACAACTGTCACACTCTGTTTAGGTAGAATAAAAAGTATTGTTCCTCTCTCTCCCTCCTCCTCCTCCTCCTCCTCCTCCTCCTCCTCCTCCTCCTCCTCCTCGTCCTTCCCTCCCTCCCTCCCTCCCTCCCTCTCTCTCTCTCTCTCTCTCCTTTAACAGGAAGAGTTCTAAAGCATGTATTCTAGAGTTTCCTGTTTCTGCTCTCATCAACAAAGCCAAGAATTGTTTTTCTTCACCACTTGTGACTTCATCAACCTTACAAGTTTACAACAACCCCTTTTCTAAAACATGTGGGGCTTGTCTGACCAGTGCAATTGGCCTTTTAATTGCTTCTTAAACAAACAGAAAAAAATGTTGGTCCATGAGTATGTCTATACATTGAACCAAAGTGCAAGTGTACACTATTTCTATTCAGAGAACACATTCTATATTCCACTTGAATTCCCCACAGTCCTTCATTTTAATCCAGACCTCATAATACATTGCCACAAAATACTTGTTAGTTGAATGTACATTAGTATTATTTGGCAGCAGATAAATCATAATTTTCTTCATATAAATGCTGTTTAATTTATATCTTTGGCATGTAAAAGCCATATAAGCTCTTCCATAACTGTTAAGATTTCTTTTAGTGTGTTTGAATGCATATACTATCTTTTCATCATTTACCATAAATATACCCTTTCTTCATATGAATTTCATGAGCTTGGCCAATATCAGGGTCTCTTGAGCCATCTTCTTGGTATACTAGTTTGATATACTACTTTTTCCTTGGCCAGGCTGGTTACTCTGCTTCTGAGTGTTTGCCTACATGATGAGTAAGGGAATCTATTAAGAAAATATTTCATCCTCACACACACAAAATTTACTACATTTAATTCATTAGAAGTCTGGGTTTTTACTATTGGTTCCCTTAAATAGCTTCATTGGCTGATGTCAATAAATATGTGTTCAATGAATTATATCAGCAATAAAGGAAAAAATAAGGTGAAAAATTTATATTTATGTTTGGATCTCCTATGGCAGTCATCTATCTACAGCCCTGAGATGTGATGCCAGATGCTGAAGTTGTTATTTAAGAATGTAACCCAGTGGTTATGATTTTTTTCTTTACTCTTGTCTGTTATTTCCAATTTCCCATTATGGGAATTTACCATAAGATTTTCTATTAGTTTTTTCTAATAGTTTTCTATTTAGTTTTTTGTTTTTGTTTTTGTTTTTAGGTTTACTTCTTTTTTCAGGTGGTATCTCTGCTGAGAGCCTAGTAATTTTTGATGAAATATGGTGATTTTTTAAAAATCTTATTCAGGAGCTGATGAAAGCAAAATAGTATTATCATCTCTGCAATTTATTCTCATTTTTTGGAGAAATATTTTATTTTATTTTATTATTATTTTTTTAATATATGATTTTTATTGTCAAATTGGTTTCCATACAACACCCAGGGCTTATCCCAAAAGGTGCCCTCCTCAATACCCATCACCCACCCTCCCCTCCCTCCCATCCCCCATCAACCCTCAGTTTGTTCTCAGTTTTTAACAGTCTCTTATGCTTTGGTTCTCTCCCACTCTAACCTTTTTTTTTTTTTTTTTCTTCCCCTCCCCCATGGGTTTCTGTTACGTTTCTCAGGATCCACATAAGAGTGAAACCATATGGTATCTGTCTTTCTCTGTATGGCTTAGCATCACACTCTCCAGTTCCATCCACATTGCTACAAAAGGCCATATTTCATTCTTTCTCATTGCCATGTAGTATTCCATTGTGTATATAAACCACAATTTCTTTATCCATTCATCAGTTGATGGACATTTAGGCTCTTTCCATAATTTGGCTATTGTTGAGAGTGCTGCTATAAATATTGGGGTACAAGTGCCCCTATGCATCAGTATTCCTGTATCCCTTGGGTAAATTCCTAGCAGTGCTATTGCTGGGTCATAGGGTAGGTCTATTTTTAATTTTCTGAGGAACCTCCACACTGCTTTCCAGAGCGGCTGCACCAATTTGCATTCCCACCAACAGTGCAAGAGGGTTCCCGTTTCTCCACATCCTCGCCAGCATCTATAGTCTCCTGATTTGTTCATTTTGGCCACTCTGACTGGCGTGAGGTGATATCTGAGTGTGGTTTTGATTTGTATTTCCCTGATAAGGAGCGACGTTGAACATCTTTTCATGTGCCTGTTGGCCATCCGGATGTCTTCTTTAGAGAAGTGTCTATTCATGTTTTCTGCCCATTTCTTCACTGGGTTATTTGTTTTTCGGGTGTGGAGTTTGGTGAGCTCTTTATAGATTTTGGATACTAGCCCTTTGTCCGATATGTCATTTGCAAATATCTTTTCCCATTCCGTTGGTTGCCTTTTCATTTTGTTGGTTGTTTCCTTTGCTGTGCAGAAGCTTTTTATCTTCATAAGGTCCCAGTAATTCACTTTTGCTTTTAATTCCCTTGCCTTTGGGGATGTGTCGAGTAAGAGATTGCTATGGCTGAGGTCAGAGAGGTCTTTTCCTGCTTTCTCCTCTAGGGTTTTGATGGTTTCCTGTCTCACATTCAGGTCCTTTATCCATTTTGAGTTTATTTTTGTGAATGGTGTGAGAAAGTGGTCTAGTTTCAACCTTCTGCATGTTGCTGTCCAGTTCTCCCAGCACCATTTGTTAAAGAGACTGTCTTTTTTCCATTGGATGTTCTTTCCTGCTTTGTCAAAGATGAGTTGGCCATACGTTTGTGGGTCTAGTTCTGGGGTTTCTATTCTATTCCATTGGTCTATGTGTCTGTTTTTATGCCAATACCATGCTGTCTTGATGATGACAGCTTTGTACTAGAGGCTAAAGTCTGGGATTGTGATGCCTCCTGCTTTGGTCTTCTTCTTCAAAGTTACTTTGGCTATTCGGGGCCTTTTGTGGTTCCATATGAATTTTAGGATTGCTTGTTCTAGTTTCGAGAAGAATGCTGGTGCAATTTTGATTGGGATTGCATTGAATGTGTAGATAGCTTTGGGTAGTATTGACATTTTGGCAATATTTATTCTTCCAATCCATGAGCAGGGAATGTCTTTCCATTTCTTTAGATCTTCTTCAATTTCCTTCATAAGCTTTCTATAGTTTTCAGCATACAGATCTTTTACATCTTTGGTTAGATTTATTCCTAGGTATTTTATGCTTCTTGGTGCAATTGTGAATGGGATCAGTTTCTTTATTTGTCTTTCTGTTGCTTCATTTTTAGTGTATAAGAATGCAACTGATTTCTGTACACTGATTTTGTATCCTGCAACTTTGCTGAATTCATGTATCAGTTCTAGCAGACTTTTGGTGGAGTCTGTCGGATTTTCCATGTATAATATCATGTCATCTGCAAAAAGCGAAAGCTTGACTTCATCTTTGCCAATTTTGATGCCTTTGATTTCCTTTTGTTGTCTGATTGCTGATGCTAGAACTTCCAGCACTATGTTAAACAACAGCGGTGAGAGTGGGCATCCCTGTCGCGTTCCTGATCTCAGGGAAAAAGCTCTCAGTTTTTCCCCGTTGAGGATGATGTTAGCTGTGGGCTTTTCATAAATGGCTTTTATGATCTTTAAGTATGTTCCTTCTATCCCGACTTTCTCAAGAGTTTTTATTAAGAAAGGGTGCTGGATTTTGTCAAAGGCCTTTTCTGCATCGATTGACAGGATCATATGGTTCTTCTCTTTTTTTTTTATTAATGTGATGTATCACGTTGATTGACTTGCGAATGTTGAACCAGCCCTGCATCCCAGGAATGAATCCCACTTGATCATGGTGAATAATTCTTTTTATAGGCCGTTGAATTCGATTTGCTAGTATCTTATTGAGAATTTTTGCATCCATATTCATCAGGGATATTGGCCTGTAGTTCTCTTTTTTTACTGGGTCTCTGTCTGGTTTAGGAATCAAAGTAATACTGGCTTCATAGAATGAGTCTGGAAGTTTTCCTTCCCTTTCTATTTCTTGGAATAGCTTGAGAAGGATAGGTATTATCTCTGCTTTAAACGTCTGGTAGAACTCCCCTGGGAAGCCATCTGGTCCTGGACTCTTATTTGTTGGGAGATTTTTGATGACTGATTCAATTTCTTCGCTGGTTATGGGTCTGTTCAAGCTTTCTATTTCCTCCTGATTGAGTTTTGGAAGCGTGTGGGTGTTTAGGAATTTGTCCATTTCTTCCAGGTTGTCCAATTTGTTGGCATATAATTTTTCATAGTATTCCCTGATAATTGTTTGTATCTCTGAGGGATTGGTTGTAATAATTCCATTTTCATTCATGATTTTATCTATTTGGGTCATCTCCCTTTTCTTTTTGAGAAGCCTGGCTAGAGGTTTGTCAATTTTGTTTATTTTTTCAAAAAACCAACTCTTGGTTTCGTTGATCTGCTCTACCGTTTTTTTAGATTCTATATTGTTTATTTCTGCTCTGATCTTTATTATTTCTCTTCTTCTGCTGGGTTTAGGCTGCCTTTGCTGTTCTGCTTCTATTGCCTTTAGGTGTGCTGTTAGATTTTGTATTTGGGATTTTTTCTTGTTTCTTGAGATAGGCCTGGATTGCAATGTATTTTCCTCTCAGGACTGCCTTCGATGCATCCCAAAGCATTTGGATTGTTGTATTTTCATTTTCGTTTGTTTCCATATATTTTTTAATTTCTTCTCTAATTGCCTGGTTGGCCCACTCATTCTTTAGTAGGGTGTTCTTTAACCTCCATGCTTTTGGAGGTTTTCCAGACTTTTTCCTGTGGTTGATTTCAAGCTTCATAGCATTGTGGTCTGAAAGTATACATGGTATAATTTCAATTCTTGTAAACTTATGAAGGGCTGTTTTGTGACCCAGTATATGATCTATCTTGGAGAATGTTCCATGTGCACTCGAGAAGAAAGTATATTCTGTTGCTTTGGGATGCAGAGTTCTAAATATATCTGTCAAGTCCATCTGATCCAATGTATCATTCAGGGCCCTTGTTTCTTTATTGACTGTGTGTCTAGATGATCTATCCATTTCTGTAAGTGGGGTGTTAAAGTCCCCTGCAATGACCACATTCTTATCAATAAGGTTGCTTATGTTTGTGAGTAATTGTTTTATATATTTGGGGGCTCCGGTATTCGGTGCATAGACATTTATAATTGTTAGCTCTTCCTGATGGATAGACCCTGTAATTATTATATAATGCCCTTCTTCATCTCTTGTTACAGCCTTTAATTTAAAGTCTAGTTTGTCTGATATAAGTATGGCTACTCCAGCTTTCTTTTGGCTTCCAGCAGCATGATAAATAGTTCTCCATCCCCTCACTCTCAATCTAAAGGTGTCCTCAGATCTAAAATGAGTCTCTTGTAGACAGCAAATAGATGGGTCTTGTTTTTTTATCCATTCTGATACCCTATGTCTTTTGGTTGGCGCATCTAATCCATTTACATTCAGTGTTATTATAGAAAGATACGGGTTTAGAGTCATTGTGATGTCTGTATGTTTTATGCTTGTGGTGATGTCTCTGGTACTTTGTCTCACAGGATCCCCCTTAGGATCTCTTGTAGGGCTGGTTTCGTGGTGACAAATTCCTTCAGTTTTTGTTTGTTTGGGAAGACCTTTATCTCTCCTTCTATTCTAAATGACAGACTTGCTGGATAAAGGATTCTCGGCTGCATATTTTTTCTGTTTAGCACACTGAAGATATCGTGCCAATCCTTTCTGGCCTGCCAAGTTTCAAAAGAGAGATCAGTCACGAGTCTTATAGGTCTCCCTTTATATGTGAGGGCACGTTTATCCCTTGCTGCTTTCAGAATTTTCTCTTTATCCTTGTATTTTGCCAGTTTCACTATGATATGTCGTGCAGAAGATCGATTCAAGTTACGTCTGAAGGGAGTTCTCTGTGCCTCTTGGATTTCAATGCCTTTTTCCTTCCCCAGTTCAGGGAAGTTCTCAGCTATAATTTCTTCAAGTACCCCTTCAGCACCTTTCCCTCTCTCTTACTCCTCTGGGATACCAATTATGAGTATATTATTTCTTTTTAGTGTATCACTTAGTTCTCTAATTTTCCCCTCATACTCCTGGATTTTTTTGTCTCTCTTTCAGCTTCCTCTTTTTCCATAACTTTATCTTCTAGTTCACCTATTCTCTCCTCTGCCTCTTCAATCCGAGCCGTCGTGGTTTCCACTTTGTTTTGCATTTTGTTTAAAGCGCTTTTCAGCACCTCGTGACTGTTCCTTAGTCCCTTGATCTCTGTAGCAAGAGATTCTCTGCTGTCCTCTATACTGTTTTCAAGCCCAGCGATTAATTTTATGACTATTATTCTAAATTCACTCTGTTATATTATTTAAATCCTTTTTGATCAGTTCATTAGCTGTTGTTATTTCCTGGAGATTCTTCTGAGGGGAATTCTTTCGTTTGGTCATTTTGGATAGTCCCTGGAGTGGTGAGGACCTGCAGGGCACTTCCCCTGTGCTGTGGTGTATAACTGGAGTTGGTGGGCGGGGCCGCAGTCAGACCTGATGTCTGCCCCCAGCCCACCGCTGGGGCCACAGTCAGACTGGTGTGTGCTTTCTCTTCCCCTCCCCTAGGGGCGGGATTCACTGTGGGGTGGCATGGCCCGTCTGGGCTACTTGCACACTGCCAGGCTTGTGGTGCTGGGGATCTGGTGTATTAGCTGGGGTGGGTAGGCAAGGTGCACGGGGGCAGGAGGGGCAAGCTTAGCTCGCTTCTCCTTAGGTGATCCACTTCAGGAGGGGCCCTGTGGCAGCGGGAGGGAGTCAGATCTGCTGCCGGAGATTTGGCTCCGTAGAAGCACAGAGTTGGGTGTTTGCGCAGAGCGAGCAAGTTCCCTGGCAGGAACTGGTTCCCTTTGGGATTTTGGATGAGGGATGGGCGGGGGAGATGGCGCTGGTGAGCGCCTTTGTTCCCCGCCAAGCTGAGCTCTGTCATCCGGGGGCTCAGCAACTCTCCCTCCCTTTGTCCTCCAGCCTTCCTGCTTTCTGAGCAGAGCTGTTAACTTATGACCTCCCAGATGCTAAGTCGCGCTTGCTGTCGGAACACAGTCAGGCCCCTCCGCTTTTGCCAGCCAGACTCGGGGGCTCTGCTTGGCCGGTGAGCCGCCCCTCTGCCCCGGCTCCCTCCCGCCAGTCCGAGGAGCGTGCACCGCCTCTCCGCCCTTCCTACCCTCTTCCGTGGGCCTCTCGTCTGCACTTGGCTCCGGAGACTCAGTTCTGCTAATCCTATGGCGGTTTTCTGGGTTATTTAGGCAGGTGTAGGTGGAATCTAAGTGATCAGCAGGACACGCGGTGAGCCCAGCATCCTCCTACGCCGCCATCTTCCCTCTCTTGGAAAAATATTTTAACTTGCTACTTTAAATCATATGATATGTAATGTT
Source organism: Panthera onca (assembly GCF_046562875.1). Classification (NCBI taxonomy): domain Eukaryota; kingdom Metazoa; phylum Chordata; class Mammalia; order Carnivora; family Felidae; genus Panthera; species Panthera onca. Next base: position 60,782,142 of record NC_138350.1, on the reverse strand, counting down.
TTTTTAATATATATTAATTCCAGTTTGAAAAGATGCAAATCTTCAATATATTCTTCCGTCACCTATTTCTTTACCTAATTTTCAAACTGATGCTGAGATATCTATATGCCTAACTTTCATAATATTTCATTCTCAAAATGTTTCCCTATGTAGTTATTGAAACTAAAAAAGAGATAATTTTACTAGTTTGCATTATATATTGAATTCCAGACTAGATCTTCCCAATACCTGTTGCAATCAAAGCTGTATGAGTTGTATAAAGAAAAAAACTGTGGAAATAACCTACTAAAGATTGTGGGTAAGGACAAACAATCTGGGTAAGGACAAACAATATATACAATCTATTTGAATTTTTAAAAAAATTCAGGGCTCCTGGATGGCTCAGTGGGTTGAGACTCTGACTCTTGATTTTGTCTCGGGTCATGATCCCAGGGTCATGAGATGGAGCTCTATATTGGGTTCCACAGTCAGGGTGGAGCCTACTTAAGATTCTATCTCTCCCCCTCTGCCCTTCCCTTGCTCTCCCTCTCTCTCAAATAAAAAAATTGGGGGGGGGGGGCACCTGGGTGGCTCAGACGGTTAAGTGTCTGACTCTTGATTTCAAACTCTCATAGTTTGTGAGATCAAGCCCTACATTGAGCTCTGAGCTGACAACATGGAGCCTCCTTGGGATTTTCTCTCTCTCCCTTTCTCTCTCTGCCCCTCCCCTCTTGTGTTCTCTCTCTCAAAATAAGTTAACTTAAAAAAAATTGTAACAGTTATTCAAATCAACTTATTCAAAAAGGAAGAGAAAAAAAGGGAATAGGAAACAAAAGTGTATATTCGAATAGAGCTAGGAGATAATTAAATTAAGGAAACAGACAAAAAGTTGGAAGTAGGATGGGCAAGAAGAGTGTCAAGAGACCAGTTTCATCAGGTCAATCCATTGCTTTCCATTCTTATTTAAACTATCACTTTCCAGATTGGAAAGGTGAGTTTCTAATTAGTTTCTTTTTCATCAGTCAAGGCTCAATCTCTCTAAACAATCTTTGGGTAATGATCATATCCCCACTTTGATCAACTTCAGGGAAATTGCAGAGCCAAATATTAAACAGGTGGTTATGAAATTGTGCTCAACCACCTGTTATCTGACCTCTGGCTGACCCTGGTAACAAAGACCAGTGTACTTCAATTAGTGCAAGTGATACCAAATGTAATCAACCCCTAATTAATACTGGGCATTTTTCTCTCAATCTTGCAATCTGATGTTCTCATCCTAATCTTTGGTATATTTTATATCTCAGTGAAAAATTATGAAGAACCTGTAACTTGGCCCTGAAAAATGTATGTATAATGACTACAATGGGAAGGACTATAACCTTCCCCCACTTTATTTCCACATTTATTTAATTTGCTTATATTTATTTGCCTTAGGGCTAAAACAATTACCTGTGTAGATCTGTTAAAGCATTTTCTTTATGTTAAAAAAAATTTCAAACTTTGGTGTCCATCAGAAATTTCTGAGGGATGTTTAAAAAAGAATTCCAGGAACACCTGGGTGGCTCAGGCAGTTAAGCATCTGACTCTTATTTCAGCTCACAGTTTGTGAGTTCGAGCCCTGCATTGGGGCAGACCTGCTTGGTGTTCTCTGTCTCCCTCTCTCTCTGCCCTTCCCCTTCACTCTCTCTCCCTCTCTCTCTCTCACGTGCTCTCGCTCTCTCGCTCTCTGTGTCTCTCTCAAAATAAATAAACTTAAAAAAAAGAGAGAGAATTCCAGATCCCAGGTCCCACCTCAGAACTATGAAATGAGAATCTTCAAGGCTGGATCCTAGATGTTTATGGTTTTAATAAATTGGCAAGGTGATTCAGATGTAGACCTCAAGGATGTAGGCTGGCTATTGGAACTTTAACAAGTCCGTCAGGTGATTCAGATGTAGACCCACACCTGAACCATACAAACGAACTTATATTTAGAGGACACCTAGAACCAACCTTGAATAAAGCATCGTAACTTTGACCTTATTATCCATTTCTGTGGTGTAGTAACAGGACTCTTTTCTAACATAGGAACCCCATAAAAAGTCGGTGAAAACTGTTCTGGATATATAAGCAAAGAGACAAGAATTACTTATCTCTTACTGTCTATGCTGGTCTCAAATTGGTCCTATTCTTTCATTCATTCTTTTAAAAAATACGAAGTGTCTATCATTTACACACACACACACACACACACACACACACACACACATACATATCTTGTTCCCAGCTTCTGTCCCAACATATGTAGGGAATACAATAAATGCCACTTCTACATTATGGAGTCAAAGTGTTATAGTAGTTAAGGGTGCAAGTTCTGGAGTCTGACAGCCTGCATCTGAAATCTGTCTCTGCTGTATAACAACTTACTGCTTTTTCATCTGGAAATAGTGAATATTGATACATAGGTACTAAGATTGGCATAAAGACTAAATCCTTGGCTCATAAATATTGTTCTATATAAGACTGTTTACTGATAAACAGATACAATTATTCTCTCACATAACTGTTTTTACTGTTTATTCCATTATATTTTTGATATTTAACTTTGCTTGGTGTTTTACATTTTACTATCCTAAGTGTGCCATATAAGTAAAAATTTATATTTTTTAAAAAGAAATGTTTCCTCTTTAAGGATAGGTAATAGTTTTTAATATCTTTGTCTTAGTTGCTGGAGAGCCAAATGCTTAAAGCTATATGTCTTATTAAATATCTATTAAGCTGAATTACATTATAAATCAAATAAATCATAATATAGAATATTTATGTATCTGTATTTATGTCTGTATGTATTACCTACTGCATACTAGAAATTGTCTCACAATTGAGCAGCTTTAAATAACATGTGCATTTATGATCTGGCCATTTCTATGGGTTAGTAATCTTGATACAGATAAGCCAGGTCCTCTGCTTTAAGATCAATCACAAGGTTGCAGTTAAGGTCTTGTAAGGGCTGCAGACCCATCTGAAGGCCAGTTTTGAAAGGACTCACTTCTAAACTCATTCATATACTTGCTGGCAAGATTCAGTTCGTCATAGACTATTGGATTGAGGGCTTCAGTTCCTGGCTGGTGATGGTCCAGAGGCTGCCTTCAGCTGTTCACTAGGTGTGATTCACCAGCTTTATCAGAATAAGAAAGTGAGGAAAAACCAGGGAGAGAGTACTAGCAAGATGGAAGTTACAAACTCTTATATTACAAAGTCATAGCCATACTCTTATTTATTCTAAGTGGCTAGATGCAGCCAATTTGCAAAGTGGGGGTTTGATTATACAAGAATATGAATGCCAGGAATTGTTGACCACTGGGAGCCATGCCAGAAGTTGCCTATCACTATACATATTGGTGTAGCATTTGTAAAATAAGTGGCCAGAGAGTGCTTAATAGAACCATTCTTCTAAAGCATTCTCAAACTCTAACCTGCATTCTGGAAAACTCCCCAGAGTTTCTGATTCAGCAGGTCTGATGTGGGACTTTATAACAAGCCCTCAGCTGATCATGTTCCTGCTGGTTTGGGATCAAACTTTGAGAAATCCTATTTTAGAGGATATAACATGATTTACTGCACAAGGGTAACCAAAACTCACTTCTTACCGTAAGTTCATTTGTTAGCCAATCTGGCAGTCCTCCTTTTCCCTGCTGGGATAACTACTATATCTGTTGTCATGTGTGGCCATTTCTGAAAAAGACATTAAGAAGGTTTCTTCTGCTGGGAGCTTTTTTTCTTTACTAGCTCCTTTATAGATTGGTAGACAAATGGGGATCCAGGGATTTTGTAGGGTGCTAAAAAATTGTAGACAACCCTTGTCTAGAGTTCTCAGAAAAATTGACACTTTGGATGCACATTGAAGAGCAGAAGGATTTTGAGAGACAGAGAAGGAGAGTCATTGAGTGGCCTAATAAAACCATTCTTTTCTTGTCCATTGCAGCACATTCTTCATTTCCACATAAAGAAAGAAACCTAAAAGACCAATTAACACCCTGGAAAGCACTTTGGAATTGCTTTCTAAACTTGGTGTAATGAAAACAAATGGACATTTTGATTAAATAGATATCATTAGGATGACATGTTATGATCTCAACCCCTGGTTTAATGATCTAATTAAGACCAAGAAAAATTCATTATGGACTCTCATTCAAATAATTCATTTTACAGAGCAAAAGAAAAAAAAAACACCACTATCTATTTTTTTAGGATAGGAAGACTGTCCTCAATGATTGAAGAAAATAAATTCAAGCCTGGGAACTTTATAACTATCTTTACTTCAAAGACAGAAAAGAATCAAGAAGAAGAAGGGGAAGAGGAAGAGAAAAAGGAAGAGGAAAAAGAAAATATCAATGGAAAGCACAAATTAGTGGGAAGAAAAGAGCCTAGGCCTTCAATGCATTTTTGCCCTCGACCATTCCTTGCTATATTTACCTCAGCTTGTCCATTGCAATAGGAGAAATAATTGGGTGATGAAGTGGATGGACTAAGATAAATACAACCATATATGTTTTTGGAGGTGTGTTATCATATCAAGGGGGTTAAGACAAAGCAGAAAGTAAGAAAGCAGGTGAAAGAGTATAAGAATTGCACATGGGAGATCAGGAGAAGCAGCAATAAGAAACAGAGGTAATAGCATGGGAACTGGACGGTTAACTTTATGTATCAATTTGACTACCCTAGGGAGTCTCCAGATAGCTGGTAAAACATTATTTCTTGATGTGTTTGTGAGGGTGTTTGAGGATGACATTAGCATTTGAATCAGTTGACTGAATTAAAGAATAAATATACCAGGATGCCTGGGTGGCTTAGTTAGTTAAGCATCCGACTCTTGATTTTGGCTTAAGTCATGATCTCATGATTCATGAGTTAAAGCCCTGCTTTAGGCTCCATGCTGTCAGCATGGAGCCCACTTGGCATTCTCTCTTTCCCTCTCTCTCTCTGCCCCTCCCCTGCTTGTGCTCACATGCTCGCTCTCTCAAAAATAAATAAACTTAAAAAAAAAAAGAATAAGTTTTCCATTACCAATGTGGATGTGTATTATCCAATCCATTGAGGGCCCAAATAGAACAAAATGGTGGAAAGCAAACTCATTCTCTCTTTTCTTGACCTGAGACATTCGTCATTTTCTGCTCTCAGACATTGGATCTTCTGGTTCTCAGGCCTTTGGACTCTAGTACTTATGTTCTTAGGTTTTTAGTCTTGGTTAGGCTGGGAGATACACATCAGCTCCCTGGTTCTTAGGTCTTTGGACTTAGACCGAATTATACTACTAGCTTTCCTGGTTCTAAAGCTTGCAGAAGGCATATCATGGCACTTTTCAAGCTCCAGAATTGAATGAGCCACTTCCTATAATAGATCTCTTTATCTATCTATCCATCCATCCATCCATCCATCCATCTATCCATCCATCTATTGGTTTTGTGCCTCTGGAGAACTCTGACTACAAATATCAAGAGAAAAGGGAAAGGGAATGCACTAAAATGAAAGCATGAGGCATCTATGAGGTTCTTACAGAATTAAACACGTAGTTTTCTTTGATAGTGTTTCCCCACGAAAAGTTGAATATCAGTAAAGCCTATAATCAAATAATTCTGAATTCACAAAGTTATTGCATGTCTCTTGGCTGAAGGCTACACTTAAATATATGAGAAAGAGAGAGAGGGAAAGAGAGAAACTTTTAGATCATTGAGTAGTATTCATCGGGAAGACTTTAAGATCAATTCACCTAAAAACTTAAAAACAAAAATTTAACAACATTGCCTGTGGCTTTGCCAATGGCAGTCTATCTACTCTATTATATCAGGGGACGCAGGAGGGGGGTTACATCTAACTGTTGTCAGTCTTCTTTCTTGTCACTTTGAACATAATACTTTGAGCCAACCCATTTGACCCTTCCTTTTTTACTTAGGCTTAGCTGTGTGAACTGTTAGGACCTCAATCATATGAACAGGGAAGGGGTCCTGTTGAAGGGGTCCTGTTCAAGGAGGTTGAATTGGACAGAATGATGAATAGGGAAATTAATCTAGTTATAGATGTGGCCCCTTAATTGTAGCCAACTAATATACAAATTCTGTGATTTTTTCTTGATTAGATAAAGTGTTAATGTCTGAGAGGACTGAATACAGATAGTGTAGTCCAAATGGTAAGTAATACTTAAACCAATCTTGATACTGTATTCTATTATGAGTATAAATAATGACTTTATTCAGGGACTGGGTATGATCAAATTTGATGAGATTCTTATGAAAATTAAGCAGAATGACAAAACCTCTACTCTTAGAAGAGAAGTATACACAGAAAACAAGGAAAAAAGCTGAATAAAAATAATTGGGCCATAGTGACAGGAAAGTTGAAGGTTGTGACTTACATACTCACAGGTGCCAAGGTTTTACCACTGGCATGGTGGGCTAGATCTAGAGGCTACTGTTTAGAGCTTGCTGATACCTGTTTTGCCCAGTTCCTACTAGCTGGGATGGTGGAAACATTCATCAGTATAACTAACAGGATGAGTAAGGCAAAGTTTGACAGAACATACCGCCACTTTTTTGAGGTCATTGCCTCTGTTTCTTTCTGCTCATGGAGCTACCTGACTCCTTTCTGCCTGACTACTAGCATAGACAGCACCGTGTGTTGTAACATTACTTCTTCCAGTCATAAGTATATAATCTTGTTACCACTTCCTTAACAGCCAGAATGGAGAAGAATCTTCTGTCTTTCTTAAAGAGTGTATTTGAAAGCAATATTCCCACAAAGCTTTGTGGCAGAGTAGATAAACCACACTTCTGGAGTCAGGCAAAAACTGAGTTAAAATACTTAACTGCTGTTGGGTCTTGTATGTAACCTGAGGTTTTGTTATTTATCTCTAAACCAATACAGCATTGTCTACCTTGTGGAGTTACTGAGATGATTAAATAAGAAACAAACAAACAAAAAAATCAAATGCCTGGTATACTAGCTAATACTCAACAATTATGAATTTTCTCCACTGCATCACATCTCATCTTTATCTTTCTCTTATTTAGGGATTCATGACATTCACCTTCTTCCTGTTTATGTACTCATTTTTGTGGCTCCCTTAGCATCTTACCTTCAAGCACAATACATGTAATTGGACTTATTATACTCTAGGCTGGCAAAGTGGGTGCCTATTTGTGACTCATGGGGAAAAATTCCATTTAACTGGGGTGTCATCACCAACCCAGATTATTGAATACCTAAAATAAATTAATCAGTTGTTGGACACAAATGGGATTTAAAAGTCAGAAATCTGAGAAGTTAAGACAGCTTTGACAATTTGTATATACCTTGAAATATTGTTTATAACTTTTCAGGAGTAATATAAACTTTAATCCATGTCATTTCCATTTTATTGTAGAGTTAATACAAACTGGTACTTTCTAAACCTGTGATCTCATTAACTGATGTAAATATAATCTGTCTGTCCTTTCTCTTGTCAAAAGTGTTTTGTCTTTGTTATTCTGTTTGTTTGTTCTTGCTATGTTTTATTGTATTTTGTGTTGTTTCGGTTTGCCTTACAATTGTTAAAATGAAAATTGATTAAAATATCTTAAAGATGAGAATATTAATGAATAATGTTTAACATTTCTTATAGTCAAGTAATATAATAGGTCAGAATCTTTGCATTTAAGAGGCTATAGTGCTGTTTGAAATGATTTTACTGACTGTGAACTATCTTTATATAAGGTCTGAGAGGAAGCAATTTTTAAACATTTTGAGACTATGTAAAAACATGGATTATGCCTAAGTGGTATTCACAGAGTTGAGCTAGTCCACTTCAACCAAAGTATATAAATGAGGTGCCCAGACCTTTCTTTGATAGGAAAGATAGTTTACTTGCAGAGATAAGCCTGTTCAGTTCAGTTCTCATAGGTACATTGATAAGAAAAAGTGAAAGCATCTGAGGTCTTAATAGATGGAAATTTGGAAAGGATCATATTGTGAGATAATTTTAAGACATATGGCCATTTAATGAGGAAGGCATTTGGACTCTATACACCAAAGAAATTAGTTTTTCATAGTGATAGGTCCTCCAACATGAAGCTTTGGGGCAGAAATGCCATCAGGTTAGATAAATAAGTCAACTCACAAATCTGGGCTTGAGCCTTCTCAGAATAGTGTCCTGTTCTTTTTTCTAATGAAAGAGGAATGAAGTACCTCTGAAGTTCAGCGTTCACTCAGGTAATCCTGAGAACTCTTCTAGATGAGGTCAACATAAGACTCTTCAGCAGGAATGAGGCTCTAAAATGGTAAGGGTGTAAGATAGCCTATATGAAAGTTAGTTATAAGTCCACAGGGATCATTTCAGATTCCCCCTTTTCTAGAATTTTTAGGAGAAAACCACATCAAAAATTATTGATTTATTGGCATAAAAGCTTAGGTCTGACTATGTCAAATATACTCAGAACATAATATTTATGATATCCCCCCTCACAATGTATAGTTATATGTTAATAAGGAGGGAAATTACTATATACTGCTTCATAGATTGGGTTGAATGGTATGGTAAAGAATAAAGACTGAGTTATTCCCATAAAATATTTGAGTAATTGCTGGTTAGCAAATATACAATTTTTCTAAGGCACCATGTATCCAACAAAAATGTGATGCATGGTACATGTGAAATTCTAAATTTTCTAGTAGTAACATCAAAAATATCCAAAGAAACAAGTAAAATAATTTTACAGTTAAACAATCTCTGTTGAGATGATAGTAAGTTTACATTCTGTTTTAAGAAATAATACTGCATTGAGGGGCACCTGTGTAGTTAAGCATCTGACTTTTAATATCAGCTTAAGTCATGATCTCATGGTTGTGAGATCAAGCCCCACAAGAGAGGAAAATTCTCTCTCTCCTTCTCCCTCTGCCCCTCTCCTGCTCGTGGGTGCTGTGAGTGTGTGTGCATGAGCTCTCCCTCTCTCAAAAAAACAAAAAACAAAACAAAACAAAAAACAATATTGCATTGAGATCTCTCTACCCTTTACCCATTTTCCCCACAGATAAGATCTTATAAACCTTGAGTACAATGTCACAACTGGGATATTAACATTGATACAATTCATCAATCTTATTATTAATTTCCCAGTTTTACTTTTATTCATATGTGTGTGTGTGTGTGTGTGTATGAAAGAGAGAGAGACAATTTAGATTTTTGCAGAGTCAACCTACAACAATTAGATCACCAACAGGATCCCTCCTACTGCCTTTTTATAACCATAACCATCTCCCCCTAACTCCTGTGTCCCACATTCCTAACCACTTGTAACCAGTAATATATTTTCCATTTCTATAATTTTGCTTGGTAAAATTAGTTTTAATGACATTTTATTTATTGTAATATATCTAAACTATTACCATTTCAATGTATAATCAATATAAAAATATAAATGAGATATTCTATATTCTTCATGTAATAGTAAGTCTTTGAAATCTCAGGTGTATTTTATACTTACAGAATATATCAATTTGCACTAGTGACATTTTGATTGTTCAGTAGCCACATGTGTCTCGTGCCTACTGTATTAGCTCAGGCCTCAGGGGTAAATGTTTGCCCTTGAATTGTCCATGTCACTCAATGTAGAGGTTTTAGATTCAGGGAAATATAAAAAGCTCAGTGTATTTGACACTTAGAAACAACCTGAGTATTTGGCATTGGAGGAATGGTGAAGTAAAATATTGTACAACATCTTTGGGAGATATTATGCACATTAAAACTGTTTGCAAAGAAGACAAAGTAAACTGATGGAGGATGACCAACAATCCCATTTTTCCTGAGACTGAGAGGTTTCTTGAGATGTGAGACCTTCATTGCCAATAATCAGATGGGAGCCCCAAGTTGATGGGGAAAATTCTTAATATAGTAGAAGTTTTACATGTATATAAATAACATATATTGTGCATATATGTATATATGCATAGATATGTAAACTTTATATATGTATAATATATACTATAAAGAGAATGACAACACTATTCATTAAAAATCATTTTCAAAAAAAACAGTAGATAATAATTTCTAAAAATTCCAGCTGAGGTATATTAATAAAATTGAACTTTGCAGAGCAAGCATAGAACAGAAGGGAATTTGGGGCGGGGGGGTCTCGGTTTTTTCATTATAAAATTACAAATGGAAGTAGATGATCTCTAATATGCCTTTTAGTTCTAAAATTATAAAATAAATAAACCCAAAATTACTGTGGAGAACTCTAGAAGTGATTTAAGTATTTACAAAAATGTTCACAGAAGATGTGGGAAGTAAATATGACTTTGAAAGATGGGAGAATTTCATCTACGTGATAGAAGACAAGAGATAATCTCAAGCAAAGGAATGGTAGTTAACAAGTCACAGTAACAAAAACAATAAGGTCCTTATAGGGAACACTTCAGGCAAGGAAAATTATTTTTAAAAAAACTTTATTGATCACCCTTAAAGCATTCCTCACTGTATTAGTCATTGAGTAAGTGAGCACTTTTCATTTGCCAAAAACATTATAAACAGAAGTTATCAGTTGAAGAGAAATGATCACTTATATTAAAACATACTAGTGTTCTACATTGTATGTTATTTAAAACCTTTATCTGATATAAACTCTAGGTAATAAATTGCATTCAATGCTGTGGGGGATGTGTAGAGGGGAAACTTGCCTTTTGTTGTGTCCATTTTAAAAGGCTAATTCTTCTAGTATACCATTGTCCAATTAGAACCCATGTTTGCCTCTAAAAAGGGCCTTGATACTGATAACAATCACAACAAAAGATTCACTGATATGTGGCCACTCTTTTACTGATTCTATGAATTGATGGTGCTCAGTTACGTCTCTGGAAAGGCAAACAATAAAATAAAATAAAATAAAATAAAATAAAATAAAATAAAATAAAATAAAATAAAAATAAATTCACAGAGAGACTTGATCATATAGATAGGCTCTGAAATCTGAAATCATTTAGGGAGGATCATTTACAGGATTCCAGTGGAGGACAAGGAACAGAGTGATTGAGCAATGTCCCAGATCTGGAATGAGTTGGAGATGTGAGATAATGTAAAGACTGGCTTCTCTACATAGTTGGAAATGTAGCGTAGGACCAATTTGAGGAATGTCACAACAATCTGAATAGTTTGGGATTTATCTTTTAGGTAAGAAGAAAGACTTATATATGAAGTGACATGTACAAAGTAGCATTTACCCTAAAGCTAGTTTAATGTACTGCTTATTTCTCAAAGCAGAAACATTCTTCTCTTCATTATCCATTAAACTTTACAGGAAAAGTTATGCTTCTAAAATAAGCTCCTTTGGCCATCATTTTATCCTTGGATGAGAACTTTGTACTTAATAAATTCCTCAGTTTGGGAATAAAATGGCTCTATTGACAGGCAGTTTCCACTTCATTTATTTTGCTTACAATATTTTGACCAAGTTGAGCACTTAAAAGCATCAAGGTGTATTTTCAAATATAATATTAAACAGTGTATTCTTGACCTTGCAAAGTATAATTAGTAACAGGCAACACAGACCCAAGTCATAATCATTTACATAAAAAGTTAATTCAGACACATCTGAAAATTCAATTTAAATATCTCTATTGAAGCCCAGATCACCAGTTGCTATTTGAGGCAACAGGTCAGGCTTAGAATTCAGATACCAATAACAAAAAGAACAGAACTGAAATCATACTGTATCTCTACATATTCAATATCTAAATGAAAACTTAAGTAAAAAATCCACTTGTGTGGATGATCCATCTTTTCAACAACACAAATTCAAAAAGTGAAAATTAAAGAGTAACGTGGATTCTCTTATAAAATAAAAGAAAATTCTAATTAAATTCAGAGTAGACAAAATAAAAATACATGGCTATTGCTAGATGGAACAACAATGAGAGACAGGTCTCTAATATTCCATTTAGAAGAGAATTTCCTTCCAATTTTCTAGAATATCATGGTTCAATGCCTGTATAACCACATATACTCATTCAAGAATTTTGTTAACTCATGTATTCAAATATGAATTAAACACTATGTTTCAGGCATTGTACAAGGCGTGAGGATACAAGGATAAAATAGCATTTATCTGAACTTTGACTAGGGTGTAAATTCTGAATAATTAAATCCTATGGTCAGAAATGTCTAGATTTTTAAAGTTTATTTATTTATTTTGAGAGAGAGAGCATGCACACGTGAATGGGGGAGGGGCAGAGAGAGAGAGAGAGAGAGAGAAAGAGAAAGAATCCCAAGCAGGTTCCACACTGTCAGCCCAGAGCCCGACATGGGGCTCTAACTCATGAACCATGAGATCATGACGTGAGCCTAGATCAAGAGTTGGGCGCTTAACCAACTGACCTACTAAGACACCAAGAAGTGTCCAGATTTTTAGTGACAAGACATGGATGAGTGAATTGGACATACATACAATAATGACAACTCTGTCCTTAATCTGCAGAAACAAGCAATAGAAATTTTATTATTTGCTTGTCCAGCTACTTACTGACCTAGCTTGAGAAGTAGCTTACAACGAAACCTTTGGGATGCCTACCCAAGATTCACATTATTTCTTTGCAAACTACCCATTTCAACCCATAAAACAGACTCCTGTTGCAATGTGGACAATTTGACTGTCCTTTCTTGGCCATATCTGATTAGACTGGACAAGGACACCTGACATAGAAAAAGCTAACCCATTAGATAAGCTTAAGTCAGTCAAATTCTCTCTTCTAGGAATTTCTATTGAGCCCAAGAAATAGCTCAGTTAGCTATGGCAAGAAACTTATGAGAATAGTAGAGTTGAGAATTGAATAGTCATGCTTGGGTTATGGTAAAGTGTAAGAGCAAATACTCTATAGAAACAAAGAATACAAACAAAAGTGACTGAGAAGGCATGTTTCTACAAAGCCATATTTCTGGTAGTCAAAATGGCCTCTGGCCTTTAAGTCATTGTTAGTTCAAAGATATAAAGAAAGGATAGTTAAGTCTGCAGTCAAGTGAGAAAGAAAATCTGGTGCTGGATACTGTGTGCATAGTGTTATTACCTGTGACCATTAAATGTTATTAATGAACTTAAGCAGGCTGTGGAAATAATGCTTCTCTAGCTGTTTTGTTTTTGTTTTTTTGTTTTTTTGTTTTTGTTTTATTTTTTTTAATGAAGAATTTTCCACAATATCTCTAGGATTGAATCTCTTGGTTCACGGTGTCATTCCTGTGAATGGTGACAAAGCCATCCTTACCAAACAAAAATATTTCAAGTATGTACATGTGTATCAAATATATTTTGTACTGCCACAGTAGAACAAGGAGAGAACAAAAATTTACTCATAAGCAAGCATGAACTCTACATTTGGAATACTTCTAGAGTGAAAAAATTAGGTCTTGGCTTTCTATAGAAGAAAGTTACTCTTAAGGAACTTTGGGGTTCCAAAATCCAGGTGTGTTGAGTTTCCTTCACATGGAGCTATATGGTACCATCTGTTCCAGGACCAAAGAATTTCATCTCAAGCTATTTATTTTCCACTTAAGGATGAATGAGGGAGTGGTTTAAAAGTTTTCTGGGTAATGTGATGACAGACTAGGCAGTGATTCCAGTTCTTTCTCTGCCTGGGCATAAGAGGTTGATTTTGATGAGCTTGCCAAAGGACGTAGACACTTCTCCTCCTCCAAACATCTGTGGGTGATCCATTCCCCCCACCCCAAAATGACAGTATCTGTCTTCCTGCTAGCTGGCTGGAGAGCTAGTGTGCCAGACTCTCACAGCTGTGGGGGCACAGCTGACAATCCATCTTCAAAATGCACCACATGCCGGTTGTTTGGATCAAGGTAGCTTGGAAAAGTCACTTCTTAGGAAGAAAACTTTATCTGTGAGAAGATTTTCTCATAAGGAGTACACTTCTGCTTTTCCCTCAACTTCTGGACATATGAGGACATCAGAGTATAAAATAATTACCTTGTCTTTGGGGGTTCTTCCTATCAGCTTTAATTTTTTTTGTCCTTGTTTTTTTTTCAAAATATGAAGTTTATTGTCAAATTGGTTTCCATACAACACCCAGTGCTCATCCCAAAAGGTGCCCTCCTCAATACCCATCACCCACCCTCCCCTCCCTCCCACCCCCCATCAACCCTCAGTTTGTTCTCAGTTTTTAAGAGTCTCTTATGCTTTGGCTCTCTTCCACTCTAACCTCTTTTTTTTTTTTTTTTCCTTCCCCTCTTGCATGGGTTTCTGTTAAGTTTCTCAGGATCCACATAAGAGTGAAAACATATGGTATCTGTCTTTCTCTGTATGGCTTATTTCACTTAGCATAACACTCTCCAGTTCCATCCACGTTGCTACAAAGGGCAATATTTCATTCTTTCTCATTGCCACGTAGTACTCCATTGTGTATATAAACCACAGTTTCTTTATCCATTCATCAGTTGCCTATCAGCTTTTAACAGCATAACTGAATCACCTGGCTGAGAGCTTTGCTTAGTATTCCCTACCTTTAATAAAAGCTTCTTAATTTTCCAGTGCATGTTGACAGCTGGATACTTTGAAAGTTACAGCTATCCTCCATAAAAATTTCCCCCACTTTTGCTTACCAGGAAGAACATTAATAAATAGATACTTCTGCCAATGAATAGATGCTAGGTATTCATTTAATCTATTAGTTGCCATTTCAAATTCTATGATATATTTTGAGGGAAATTCCATATATTAATATGTTTTAAATATTAATGTAAATATGATATAAATCCATTTAGCAAAATGTGTCCTAAGGCATCCAATCAGGTAACAAAGTATATATATATAATATATATAATACATATATATATATATATATAGTATATATAATACATATATATATAATATATATAATACATACATATATATATATATAATACGTATAGTCAAATACTGTGTATATGCATACAGGCATATAAAGACACATGTGTACTCTGTAACTATGTACAAAAATACTATCTTATTAAGTAACATGACTCTAGTTCTAAGTATATGACTAATCTGAAGGTTTTACATAGATTTCTATGACAATATCTCTATACCCCCTTTTTAGCATTCCTAAATGGATGCAGAGGGGCAAAGAGCAGAACTCTGATGTGATTTTCATGCCTTTAAGTATGGCTGACTTCATAAGATTGACAAATTGTCATTTCCTTCAATTAACCACTCCTTTGAGAGAATTGATGGATTACACCCAGTGAAGGCCAATTACTTCTCCACCCAACAAATGATCCTCCTTAGAGGGCTTTTTGATTTACCTTGTGAATATGGTTTCCCTGGTTCACATCTCATACTATCTATAAATAGGTCACTGATGTCTAGTGCACATTTATTAATAGAATAAAAAATGTAATACGCTTGTAATAAAATAAGCATTTTATATTCTGATGTAACTTTTTTTTAATTGAAAAATTAATAATTTGTAAATTAGCATTGTTCCTGGCACACAGTAAGAGTTCAGCAAACGTTTGTTTTTGTTTTATTAATATTATGAGGCACCGCATTAGCCATATCAAAAAGGTCAAATCTAAATGTTTTGCTTTCTCTATATTCAGGAAAATGCTGAGCAGAGGGACTGAGCAAGAGCTGAGTGTGCTCCATAGAGCTACCCATCAAATGGCATGTAGGGACCTAAAAGCTTCATATTGGAGTGTAAATGAGGTAAAAGGCCAGATTTTGGAAGACAAATAGGCAAATGAGTTGTTGCTTTTCAGTAGATCTGTCTAGAAATTATTAGTTCAAGAGATAGAATAAAAAAGAGGCCACTCATAGTAGCTGATTTAAAAAAGTTGCAGTTACTGTTTTCACCTAAACAGTAGCATTGCTTCAGTGGCCAAATCTTTAAAAAATAAATGCCATGTTTTAATATATAAAATCTATTTGTTGCTAATGAAAGAATTTTATTTATGTTTTGGAGTTTTGAACGAGATATCATTTGAAGATGGCATAGTTTAAAATATTTGAAAAGCACTAGTGTAAAGACTAATGTATTTACCACACAATACAATTACTGTACTAGAAATGTGTGTGCACAGGGTGTGACATTAAAGCAAGGCATAAGTACACTTCTTTGTGTAATTTAAATAAAAAGAGAACATCTACCTCTATGTTTACAGAGGTCAAGATAATAAAATATGAATTTAGAGAGATTATTATCTAAACAAATAATATACATATAAAAATATGTGGTATATGAATATTTTGACATTAAAGATCAATTGGAAGTGAGGCTACTTAGGTAGGTAGGACTTTTGAGATTAGTTCTAGTTGATTTGCTAAGGGCAACAAACTTTTGTGTTGGTGGATTCATAATTACATCTCAAAACAATTCACACATATTATTTCTTCTGTTCCTCAAAACCCCACAATATGTAGAATATTTATAATTAAATTAATTTTGGATGAGTAAGTACAGCTATAGAAAATATGCATTGCTTACCAGAGTTTACAGAGCGATTTTCTTTCTAAAGACATGTAGAAAAGTCCTCAGGAGCTGGAATGGGGCAGCTATTTCCCCAGGGACATCTCCCCTTCAGAAGTGAAGAGTTCTGCTTTGCCCAACCTGCATTGGCAATGCCTGCTTAATGTACTCTTTTTCCCTCTCTAGTCACTTTTCCAGATAGCATCTGTCAAAAGCAGCCTTGGACAAAGCTCAGAAGGAAACATGTGTATGCAAATCTTTTTCTTTGGAGAAGAGAGCAAGGGAGGGGATATGTATGGCTTGGGTATCTCTGTTCTCCGAATGATAACTCTATCTTGATTTTGAGCTCTCCTTGGAACAATGAAGGATATGATCTAAAAGAAAGCTTTTCCCTCTTAGGCTGACCTACAAAAAGAGTCACTGCAGCAAACTCCCAGTGAAAGGAAAGTGTCCTTTTCCTTTTGACTGATAAGGAATTCACAATATTTTCAGAATAAGCGGTGGTTCTTTATTGTCTTCGTTAAGCGTATGATAAACGCGTGTAGGGCTTTAAGAAGAGGAATAAACAGAAGAGACAGGGCCACAGGGACTTGCTTAGAAGAGAAATGGGCTGCCATTTGAGGAAGGGGGAAAATAGTTACAAAGGACCTTCTCTTCAGAAAATGATCCTTCTTTAGTATGTTGATAAACTTGACTATAAGAAAAGCTGCTTTCCTTCTCTAGCAGTTTATTTCCTGTAATCATCTTTGATGGAACAGCTGATCCACATAGTTACCTCAGGTATCATCTAAGTGGAGATTGAATTACTTTTATACTACCAACAAATGTAAAAAAAATAAAAGAAAAAATACAAAACCTTTATTTGCAACATCATTTTATTTCCTTATGCCTGTTTGGAATAGTAACTACTTATTTTAATCCTATTTAAACTGGCTTTCCATAAATATACTAAATATAAGACTTAAACACTTAGAATTGGAAGATGCCATTGAGCAAAGCTGCACTCATTATCTAACCAAAAGAAAAGAACTTTGGAAGAAAAAAAAAACACAAATGGCAAGACTTTGAAGAATCTAGTTGTTATCTTTTCCACTCTGGTGATTTTAGACTCCCCCACCAAATTGAAACACCATTTTCTGAACAATAATGTAATACATTTTTGACATCACAAAAGAATGCTTTTAAGGCATAAAAAATGCATTTCCCTTATGTAATCAAAAACAAAACCCTATAAATTATAATGCAATGAACAGTCCAATTCCTCTATTGAATGTATTTAAACGATATGTGCTGATTAAGCTCTTAGTCATTTGTGTTAACTGTCTAGTGAAAGCTTTTTGAATCTGGTTTAACCCATAGGAAATGCCCTAGTGATAGGTCTCAAATAAAAAGAGAGGGGGAAATTAATCCTAGTCTTTGTCCCCTTATATATTTTAATAAATGCTGCTGCATGTTTTTAATACATTTATGTTTTACACAGAATGCCAAATGGTTTCTTTTGAATGAAAAAGCCAAAAACAAATCACACTTTAAAATGTAAGGCAATTCAACAATATAAGCAATATTTTCCCAAAGATGCGTTTTCTGTTTCTTAATAACTCTTCATAGTAACTTCAGCTTTACATAGAAGTAGGCTTTGCCAAAAGTTTTCACGATATTGTTTTTCCCCCTTTTTCCCTTTCGGCATTCCTGAGATCATCTTAAGACTGTCTTGTGCGTTCTTACATTAATAGGTTCTACTTCTTTAACATAGTGATTTGTAAGTTGATAGGGACATTTGCTAGATTTTCCTGTGAAATCTCTTTACACAGAGAGAAACCCAAAATAAAATAAAGAGAAGACCCCACAATATTATTAGCAGGGATGCACTTAACAGAATACCAGAACACTGCAGTAGTCCATGAGGTGACTATTTCTGGGGCATCTTTAAATTAAGATGAAATAAAGAGAGCTGGCAACCAAAAATAATTAAAATAAAATAAAGAGGACTGCCCATAGATGGTGCATCCAGATTCTAGTTGCCAACACTCTGGCTTAAGTAACAGGAACAGAGGGAGAGCTATAATGTAGATTCAATTCCCATACATAAAAAATGTAATTGTTTATGGGAAACAAAAATACAGCCAGCTCAGTTGATTATAGTTTAATAAGTCTTCTGAAATAGAAAATTAAGCAGGAGGCACCTTTTAATGATTGATGTCTGCTTCCCGGTAAACTGGTAAAGTGGAAATGAAACGTACAATAAAAGCAGATATGTAGAAGGAAAAGCAGATGGGGACAATTAAGACCACACTCATGGGCTCTGTGACTTGGGACAGATCATTTAACACCTTGGGTCTCATTCTTGTGTTGTTTTGTAATGTTATCTAACCATGAAGATTTCTTCAAACACTAATCCCACCCTTTCCTGGGAAGCCAAATGAAAACTGAAACCCTTCCTGGAGCTAAGCCTCAATCCCACTATAGGAGTAGGCATTTGGGGTGAGAATCATAGTTCAAACGACATGGAATGATGGTCTTCTCCAAATCAAAAGCCATGCCATAACCTTTCTTTCTCAATGCTAGAAATGTTTTGCCCATCTGTAGTTTTTCAGTCTAGGGAATGTGCTGTAAGTCTATCTATTTTAACAATTTAGATGACTTTGAAGCAGGTAAAATCATGTCATTTCCCTTGCTTATTCATTCTTCTGTTCTAGTAACTTGTCCTCTACCTTGTTTCTTTCACCAATTCCCCAATTTTTCCTGGTTTTGATACCTGAATTTACAAGTTAAATGTGGTATGTATTTAAGAGAAATCCTGTATTAGGAGATACTAAAACAGGTCTGTTTTCAGTAGTAGTATAAAAGAGCTACTGTTCTTCTTTTAAAAAAGGACTAATAGAACTAAAATACAGCATTTTTTAAAACTAAGATTAGAAGTAGAAGAAAGTAATCAATTGCTGACATTTTGCATATGCTAATGTGCCCTATGCACCTTCCCCTTTAAATTAATGACTTGCTGATATGCTAATACACAACTAGTCTTATCGACTATCATTCATTGAACATGTATGTCTCTGTTAGGAACATGAGCTCTGAAGCCAGACCACTTGGGTTGGAGTCCTCACTTAAGTGCCTCACTTAAGTGCCTCATTAAGTGCCACTTAATGCCTTCAATTATTTATCTTCATTGTGTCTTATGTCCTATTCACAGTATAGAGGGGGATAAAAATAATAATACAGAACTTATAAGTTGTTGGGAATATTTAATACTGTGATACTTGTAATATATTTAGCACTATGCCTGATGCCAAAGCAATATGAATTACCTTTATTCATAACTATAATATTAATGTTATATAATCAACATAATTATTAATGTTATTAAATATGTTGTATACCTGGTATTAATAATTATATTATTATTGATTTTTTGTCATTAGCTACTATTATCAATAACTGTTACTGTCTTTCAGATTTTTTTTTACATTATATGAATTTGCCATGTATTATTTATTTTACTGATATTATTTTAACTAATCTTCCCTTGAACCCTCTGAGTTAAATACTAGACATGAGATAATTGAAGTATAAAGAAATTAAGTAAAGTGTACAAGGTTAAAGAGTAAATGGCAAATCTCAGATCTATTCATAAATTCTCCTCTGTCTTGTCTTCCTTTGAGTTCTCTCTGGTTAGCCTGCCCCTCATAATAATCTACACTTGCCTCTCCACCTAGAATTGTGGACCACATTAGTGAACCTATCTAATTTCCAGAACTATGTCCTTTAATATCTGGCTTACCCAATTTTGCTGGCTCTCAGTCTAAAGGCATAGGAAAAGTAATGTTAAGGTGTCATTTCTCAGCCCTCTAGAAGGACTTAGGTAGCTGTTTTTTAACTCTTTCAGAAACTCATGCCTGTAAGGGGCCACTATTTATAAATAAATTCTTAAATTCTAGTGTACTTTCAGAAGATATTGCTACACACTCACACACACACACACACACACACACACACACACACACTTCAAGTTATTTTTAGCCTATGTATTAGGCTGTAAGGGTAGAAATTTGGGGGTGAATATTTGCTCCTTATAGCTGATCTATTCCATTCCTGAAAATATTCCATATTCTTGAATATATCTTAAACATGATATTATATAAAGTAACCACCATAATCCTGATAAATAGAAAACTTTCAAAATAGTTTATTTCAACTCTTCTTGTTCAATACCTAAATAAAAATGAGCAGCCATAATTTCTCTGCTCTTTCAAATTCTATTGTATTTATTTATTTATTTATTTATTTATTTATTTTATTTTTTATTTTATTTTATTTATTTTTTCATTTTTAGTTAGGTGACAACCACTGATCTAGCCACCTCTTTCCTTGTTCCTGGCTTGGAAAATATGGGAATCCCTAGCATTTCTTGAGGCATGATCACTTCTCCCTGTGTTGTAACCAGGATGTGGTTGCAAATACACATTCCCCTCATTCACACATTATGTTGCCACTGAATGCTGCAGCCCTTTAATCAGTATTTATAGAGACTACACATCTTCGATTTTTTTCACTTCAGTGCAACCCCCTTTCCTTGTTCTTTTGTTTGTTTTAGTGGTGATAAAATAAACATAAAATTTACCATTTTACACATTTTAAAATATTCATATTGTAGTATAACATCACTGCTATTCATATCTAGCACTTTTTCATCTTTCAAAACTGAAATTCCATAATAATTAAACAATTCCCCATTTTATCCTCCTTCCATCATCAGGAAACCACCATTCTACTTTCTGTCTCTATGAATTTGACTACTCCAGTTACCATAGAATCACACAGAATTTATCCTTTTGTGATTGACTTATTTCACTTAGCATAATGTCTTCATTATTCATGTTGTTCATTATTCTTCATTTTATTCATACTGTTTAATATATCTACCTCAGGTTGAATAGCATATCATTTTATTTATATAACACATTTTGTTTGTCCATGTGTCAGTTGATAGACATTTGGGTTATTTCTATTTTTTGGCTATTCTTTATGTTTTAAGCATTCATCCATGGACATTGTGTTAATCATATAAATTCAAAGTTATGGACCCTTTCAAAAAGATCATTTTCTGGACAGACTTACTTCCTTTATATATATATATATATATATATATATATATATATATATATATATATTTATATATATATATAATGTTTTATATATATATATAATGTGGTATATATATATATATATACATATATATATATATATATATATGTTTTTTCCTTATGGGCAGTTCCTCATCATAATGTTCCTCTTCTATCAGTCTAAAAGTAATCATTAATAATAAAAACAATAAACAATATGAAGTTCAGTGCCAGTTGAATTGCCAAGCTGTTTTGAGGAACTCTCTCACTGAATTTTTTTAAACATCCTATGAGGTGGATACTTATACTCATGGATACCAATAATGAGGAAACAGAAGGGCAGAAAAGTTAGATCTTCAAGGTCATAGAGCTAGTGATTATGAGTGTGAAACAATGAAATTATTTAAGCTCCTTTTTGGATCAATATAACATGATAAAATGTCATGCCCAGAGGTTTACTCATACATGAAAATAGATAGGAATGCCAGTCATTTGAAGGAAGTGGAAGGAAGCTCTAAGGTATGAAAAACAATGGAGAGGGCTTTATGCCCACCCATTCCACAAACAATGTCTCTGACCTCAATAAGTCACTTGAACTTTCTGAGCTTCTCTCTTTTATGAAAAGATATCATGTTGAGCCATGTCATTTTCAAAGTTCACTTCAGATCTAAAATTGAACATTTTCCCAGCTATTTCCTGCTTTTCCTGCTCATGTTAACTATGTTTTAATTGCTTATCCAACATTCGCAGGATCTAGCAAGAAGACTTCATGAAAAGTTATCAAGATGGAATTTGATGATTTGGTCCATGATTTTTAATGGCACATCCAATCTTGAACAATTTAGTAGTCCAACAATATGACTATATTTAATCAATTGCAACATTAAAAAATATGTCCAATTTTAGCTAATATATTAGCTAAAAATATAAACAATTACAATAATTTATACCAACATGTGAGGTATATTCTCTTTTTTCTATTTACAAAATAAGTGACCCTCAGAAGTGTCATAGGTTCCCCTGTAATTCAGCTTAAGCATCCATCTGCTTCAATCTGGTAATCCTCTTCTATGTCTGAAATTCTATCGGGAAGAAAAATCCACCCTTCTGACAAGGGTTCCTACCTTATTCAGTGTGAATAAAACACAAATGAGAAAATAAGGAAGTTAGAATTATACATGAATGTCAGTTCAGCACTGATTAAAACCATAGTCTCATCCGAAATTTTCTGGTATGAATCATTTTGACTAAAGAATAGACCATCCACCAAAGCTATTTGTTTGCTTGCTTCTTATTTCATGTGCAGTTTACAACAAGAATCAGAGGGGGAAAATGAAATAAATATCAATGACAATAAAATCAACAATTTGCCAGACAGTTCAAGGGGAAAAGCAACTGTAAATAGATTGAAAAGTGCCAGCAAAGAATTTCAATGTGCTGGTCCCTCCCTCTCTCTCTCTGATTTCAAGAATGTTCCCTCCAACTTTCTACCACTAAAGCAAAAATAATCCCTTAGGGATTTATGAACACTAATGAAGAAGATAATTTCTATTTTCAGAAGGGAATTTGATTTTTCAGATAGATAGGCAGACAGACGTAAAATAATGGAGGAGAAATAGCCTATTGAGTTAAAGTTTCATCTTCCGACTTTCTCAATGTGACTCACCTTGGAAAAGTCAAAGTTTCCTCAGCAACAAATGAAATGCTATTTCCTCAACACCCTTCAGAGTTTGCCTTAAGTGTTAAGGTACATATTAGGTACATGAAGGATTTGGAGCACCTGAACTTGTTAAGTTTCCATTGTTAGCTTTAGAAATTGTATAAATCTCATTTAATAGCCCTCAAACAATGGTAAAAATAATAAGGAAATGCTGTATTAAGATAACAGAGACATTTTGGATTAAGAGAAGATAAACAGTATGCTACCAGCAGTCTCTCATCTGGAAGATTTTCTACTTCCATGAAAATGTATTTAGAAGAAAGTGCCTCATTGATCTGTCCAGCCTCCAGTCTAAACATTCAGGTAAAGAGCAGAGACCACCTACTAAATTTTCTCCCATTTAGTAGGTTGCCTTTTCATTTTGTTAATAGTTCTATTTGCTATTTAGAAGCTTTTTAGTTTGATGTAGTCCCACTTGTTATTTTTTTCTTTGCTTTTGGTCTCAAATCCCAAAAAAATCATTGCCAAGACTGATGTCAAGAAGCTTACTGCCTATGTTTTCTTTTAGGAGTTTTATGGTTTCAGGTATTATGTTTAAGTGTTTAATTCATTTTGATTTTTGAGTATGGTGTAAGATAGTGGTCCAGTTTCAGTTCTTTGCATGTGGCTGTCCAGTTTTTCTAGTGCCATTTATTGAAGAGCTCATATTTTCCCCATTGCATATTATTGGCTTTTTTGTCATAAATTATTTGACTATATATGATGAGTTTATTTCTTGGATGTCTGTTGTGTTCTGTTGATCTATGTTGTCTATTTTTGTGTCAATACTACATTATTTTAATTAATGCAGCTTTATAATATGGTTTGAAGTCAAGAAACATGATTCCTCCAACATTGTTCTTTCTCAAGATTGTTTTGGTTATTCGGGTCTTTTATGGTTCCATACAAACTTTAGGATTATTTGTTCTATTTCTGTGAAAAATTCCATTGGAGTTTTGACAGTGATTGCATTGAATCTGCATATTTCTTTGGATAGCATGGACTTTTTAACAGTATTAATTTTTCCAGCCCATGAGTGCAATATATTTCCATTTTTTCATGTTTTCTCTCATCAGTGTGTTATAGTTTCTTTTGTATATGTATTAACTACCTTGGTTAAATATATTTTCAGGTATTTTATACTTTTGGTGCAATTGTAAATGATATTCATTCTTAATTTCTCTTTCTGATATTCATTAGTATATAGAAACACAACTGATTTTTGTATATGGATTTTCTATCCTGCAAATTTACTGAATGTATTAGCTCTAACATTTTTTAGGTGGAGTCTTTAGGATTTTCTAGTTTTATATATATATATATATCTCATCTGCAAATAGAGACATTTTTAATTCTCTTCCAGTTTGGATTCCCTTTATTTTTCTTGACTAATTCCTCTGGCTAGGACTTCCAATACTATGTTGAGTGAAGGGGATAAGAATGGGCCTCCTTGCCTTACTCTTTTCTTTTTTTTAATGTTTATTTATTTTTGAGAGAGAGAGGGAGAGAGAGAAAGAGAGAGCGAGGGAGGGGAAGACAGAGGGAGAGACAGAATCCGAAGCAGGCTCCAGGCTCTGAGCTGTCAGCACAGAGCCTGACACAGGGCTCATACCCAGAAACTGTGAGATCATGACCTGAGCCAAAGTCGGAGGCTTAACTGACTGAGTCACCCAGGTGCCCCTATTTTTATCCTTAATTCTATAATTGTGGTGTATCATTGGTTGATTTACACATGTTGAACCATCCTTGCATGGTACATGATTTTTTAATGTATTGTTGAATTTGGTTTGCTAATATTTTGTTAAGGAGTTTGCATCTGTGTTCAAATCCGTTTCTTGTAGGTAGTCCAATATGCTGGCATATAGATGTACATAATAGTCCCTTATCCTTTGTATTTCTGTGGCATCAGTTATAACATGTCTTTTATTTCTGATTTTGAGTTTTATCTCATTTTTTTCTTTGTGAGTCAAACAATTTTTTATTTTGTTTATCTTTTCAAAACACCAGCTCTTAGTTTCACCTATTGTCTTTTTAGTCTCTATAGTTCATTTTTTTCCCCATTCTAGTATTTATTTCCTTCTTTTTACTAATTTTAGGCTTCATTTGCCCTTCTTTCTAGTTCTTTCAGATGTAAAATTAAGTTTTTTGGGATCTTCTTTGTTTCTTGATGTAGGCATTTAACACTATGAACTTCCCTCTTAAAACTGGTTTTGTTGGATACCATAAGTTTTGGTATGTTGTATTTCTATTTTTTATTTGTTTCATGTTTTTTAAAATTTCTTTTGATTTCTTTTTTGACCCATTGGTTGTTCAGTAGCATGTTGTTTAATCTCCACATATTTGTGAATTTTCCACTTTTCTTTTTATAATTGATTTCTAGTTTCATACCACTGTGGTTAGGAAAAAAATGCTTGATATGATTTCAGTCTTCTTCTATTTATTAAGACTTATTTTGTGGTCCGACATATGGAATGTCCTGGATATTGTTCCATGTGCTCTTGAGAGGAATTTGTATTCTGTTCTTTTTGGATGGAATGTTCTATAATTGTCTCTTAAGTCTTTCTGGTCTAGCATGTTATTTAAGGCTAATGTTTCCTTGTGAATTTTCTGCTTGAATGATTTATCTGTTGATGAAAGTGGGTATTAAAATCCTCCAGTATTATTGTATTGCTTTCTATTCCTCCCTTTAGTTCTGTAATATTGGCTGTATATATTTAGGTACTCCTATATTGTTGCATAAATATTTGTAAATATTGTATCCTCTTGTTGGTTTGACCTCTTTATCATTATGTGATGCCCTTCCTTATCTATTATTATTTGAAAGTCTATTTTGTCTGATATAAATGTGGCTATACTGGCTTTCTTTTGGTTTACATTTGTATGGAATATCTATTTCCATCCCTTCACTTTATATATGTATATATATATATGTGTATACACATATATACATATATGTATATCTAAAGTGAGTCACTTGGAGGCATCATTTAAATGAATCTTCTTTCTTTCTTTCTCTTTCCCTCTTTCTCTCTCTCTCTCTCTCTCTCTCAACCTATGGCCATTCTATATCCTTTGATTAGAGAATTTAGTCTGTTTATATCAAAGCAATTATTGGTAAGTATGGACTTATTGCCATTCGTTAGTTGTTTTCTGGATATTTTGCAATCCTTTGTTCCTTTATTCTCTTACTCTCTTCTTTTTATGATTAGATGATTTTCTGTAGTGGTATACTTAGATTCCTTTCTCTTTATCTTTTGGGTATCAACTATAGATTTTTGCTTTGTCATTACCATGAGGCTTACATGAAACTACTTATATTTATAACAGTCTATATTACATTGATTACTTAATTTTGAATGCATTCTAAAGTTCTACATTATTTTATACCCCCTCATGTTTTATGTTTTTGATGTCACAATTTATATTTTATCCTATGTATCCATTAACAAATTATTTTATTTATAGTTATTTTTACTGCTTTTGCCTTTCAATTTTTATACTAAATCTATAATTAACCACCACCTTTAAAACATTAGATAATTCCAAATTTTATTATATATTTACCTTTACCAGATATATATAATTTCATATGTTTTTGTTACTAATTAGGGCCTTTTGTTTCAGCCTAAAGAAATCTCTTAACATTTTTTTTTTTTTTTTAAGGCTGGTTGAGTGGTGATTAACTCCTTAAGGTCTTTTGTGGATAACTCTTTATTTTTCCAATTCTGAATGATAACTTTGCTAAGTAGAGTATTCTTTGTTGACAATTTCTTTTCCTTTCGACATTTTGAGTGTATTGTGCCACTTTCTTCTGACCTACAAAATTTCCACTGAAAAGTATGCTGATATCCTTCTGGGGCTTCCCTTTTTTATATAGCAAGTTGTTTTATTCTTGCTACTTTTAAGATTTTCTCATCTTTAAATTTTTACAATTGTATTATAGTGTGTCTGGTGGGAATTTCTTAGGGTCCATGTTTTGTGGAACTCTCTGTTTCCTGGATCGAATATTTATTTCCTTTCGCAGATTTGAGAAGTTTTCAGCTGTTATTTCTTCAAATAAGTTTGGTGCCATTCTCTTTGTACCTTATGGGATTCCTATCATGAGAATATTGACCCACTTGATGTTCTACAAGTACCTTAAACTGTCTTGTTTTTATTCTTTTTTTTTTCCTTTTGCTTCTTTGATTGGATGAATTCCACTCCTCTGTTTTCTACTTGTTGATCTTTTATTCTGCTTTATCTAGTCTGTTGTTGAACTTTTCTATTAGGTTTTCAGTTCAGTTATATTTTTCAACTCTATGATTTCTATTTGGTACTTTCTTGCATTTTCTATCCCTGTTGAAATTCTAACTTTGTTCATGTATTGTTCTCCTGAGCTTGGTAAGTAACTTTATGACCATTATTTTGAACTGTAGTGGGCAAATGACTTATCTCCATTTCATTAATATCTTTTTATTTTTGTTCATGCTTTATCTTGTTCTTTCATTTGGAAAATTATTCCCCTGCTTCTTTATTTTCCTTGGTACTCTTTATTAGTTTCTGTGCATTAGATAAAACAGCCACCTCTCCTAGTCTTGAAGTAGTGGCTTCATATAAGAGATGAAACTTATTGTTTAATCCTGCCTTAGTTTTTGGTTGTCTCACAAACCTGTGTGATTTTCCAAGAAACCTACTTTGTTCTTAGTAGCCTCCAATAGTAGAGGATGTGCCAAGACTTGTCAGTGCTCCAAAGGGGATTATTTCCTTCAGCACCTAGATTCAGGCTGATTGGAAAGCACGCTGCCAGGTAACAACTTAACGTATGCAGATATAAAAAAAATAATGAAGTATACAAATATACCTCTTCCCGGGGAAGACTGGAAGATGGGTGTTTCTGTCTGCTCCCACTGCACTGAGTCCTGGGGTGATTGACAGTTAAGAATTATTTCTTTGTTTGCTATCATCCTGCTGAATCTGTGAACACAAATCCACTGGCCACCAGACCAAGGCTATCAAGGGGCATCCTCTAGGTGACAGCCATTAAAACCAGGGCACTAGATGTACACACAGGTTTGTTTCTCAGAGACACCCAGGTGGGGTAGAGAGAGAGCATGAAGGTGGCTCCCACAATCCTCCCCCCTGCAGGCTTCTCCTCTTGAGAAGATGGCAGTCAGACCCTAAATGTGTTTTTAATTAGAAACCTGTGCCTCAAGTCACAGCTATGAAAATAAACTAATAGCTTTCTTTTATGGAAAGACTAAGTATTTCTGTCTGCTGCCTCTGTACTGTGCTCTGGCAGGGTGGAGAGTAGCTAGTTAAGAGCTATTTTTGTCATTTTTACAGACCTGTGAACCTATAAACATAGCCCTGCTGGTTATGAGAACCAGGAGATCAAGCGGTGTCCCCTGAGAGGCAGCTGCAAAAACCAGGGCCCCAGATGTATGCACGCATTTCATTCTGGGAGATACTGGCAACCTGGCATCCTGTAGAGGGAGAGTGCAAAGATGGCATAGACTGATCTCTGCAATCTCTGTAGGATGTTTCATTTGTACCTTAGGTGTGTGTAAAATTAAATCCCTGCCCCTCAGCCTAAAGCTTTTAACATAATCAAATTGTCCTTTTTCACGGAAAGACTGAGTTAGGTTTCAGCTGCCTCTGTTCTGGTCCTGGGGGTAGTCACAGTGAGGCCACATGAACACTTTAAGAATTGTTTCTAAGTTTACTGAAGCCTGGTGAGTCTCCTGGATGCAAGTTCTTTTGTTTTTCAAAGCTGGATGTTTTGGAGGCCCATCTCTCAGATGTAGGTCTTAAAAGATGGAGTGTCAGATGTAAGTTTCAAACCCTTTGCTCCTCAGGGGGAATCTGGGATTTGTGTTTCCTTCTACTTGTGGGTCACCCTGCGGGGTTTGGGGTTTATGGTAGGATTGTGTCTCAGCCTTTCTTACTCATTTCAATGTGAGGTTTGCTTTTTTTGTTGTTGTTGTTTGTTTGCTCATTTGCCCAATGTGGAAGAATTGCTCAGTGAGTTTTTGGGTTTCTTTCAGAGAGAATTCTTCCATATATAGCTGTAGATTTATGGGAGAAGGTGCATTTAGGAGCCTCCTATGTCCATCTTAACATGATTTATGAACTAAATGTCTCCCAACGTATGTTATAAATATTTTAAACAAAAATAAACACCTTTAATTATATTATTGTAACACTCGCATAACATTATATGAATATACCATAATGTATTTAAGCAGTTTCTAATTTGGATACAATTCATTCCCAAGTTTATGAGACTATAACACACACATTTATAAATATCTTTGCACACATTTTTTCATCAATCTCTACAATGTCCTAAGAATAAGTTTCTAAAAATATGATTATGGGTCAAAAGGAATACCCATTTTAAACTTAATTATTTCCTCTCCTGAAAAGATGTACCACTTTAGCTTCTTACCACCAATGCATGAAAGTTGTCTTTTTCTTTGGACTTGATATTTAATCATTACTAAAAAAATATTTGACTGTTAGGGGATAAATTGCATCTAATTTTAATGTAGCTTTTCAGATATTTTCGCTTTGGAACTTGTACTACTTTTTTAACCCATTTTTAATGTTCCAAAGATATGCAAATACATATTAAAAAGTAATTTTTATAGTAATATTTTTCAAATTTACATGACTTTAGGAGGAACTGTAAATTTGGAACTTGTGCCTACTTGCTTCAGCATATAAGTATCTAAATCTCATACCTTTGAATATAAAGATGAAATAACAAATTGCTTCAATTTATTCTTGTGTGAGAACTGAAAACTTTGCCCCTCAAATCATTCCTCTCTTACCCTCTCAAAAAATATTATATAACTTATTGCATATTGGTACAAAGAAGATACTTCATCAACTTACAATTAGGAAAAAAATGTTTTGTTTTTTGTTTTGTTTTTGAATGTCAGCTATCTGGAAAACAACAATAATAGGTAAATAATGATTAATAGTGACTTCCTAAAAAAAATTCAGATCTCTTCTTTGACAACATTGACAGAATACCTTTGAAATCTTTCTAGAGATTTGAGATATCTGTATTTCACTTTGAAGATGGAAGTAGCCTCATTTTCTTAAAGAGAATATTAAGATGTCCCTTCTCACTTTCTCACTAGCACCAGGGAACCCATGTTCCCTGCCAATGATATGTCCAATAGTAAGATCCTGATCTGTAAGTACATTAACAAATCAGCATTTAGTTTTGACTTTTTTTAATTTTTTTTTAATATATGAAATTTATTGTCAAATTGGTTTCCATACAACACCCAGTGCTCATCCCAAAAGATGCCCTCTTCAATACCCATCAACCACCCTCCCCTACCTCCCACCCTCCATCAACCCTCAGTTTGTTCTCAGTTTTTAAGTCTCCTATGCTTTGGCTCTCTCCCACTCTAACCTCTTTTTTTTTTCCTTCCCCTCCCCCATGGGTTTCTGTTAAGTTTCTCAGGATCCACATAAGAGTGAAACCATATGGTATCTGTCTTTCTCTGTATGGCTTATTTCACTTAGCATAACACTCTCCAGTTCATCCACGTTGCTACAAAGGGCCATATTTCATTCTTTCTCATTGCCACGTAGTACTCCATTGCGTATATAAACCACAATTTCTTTATCCATTCAACAGTTGATGGACATTTAGGCTCTTTCCACAATTTGGCTATTGTTGTGAGTGCTGCTATAAACATTGGGGTATGAGACGGGAACCCTCTTGCACTGTTGGTGGGAATGCAAACTGGTGCAGCCACTCTGGAAAACAGTGTGGAGGTTCCTCAAAAAATTAAAAATAGACCTACCCTATGACCCAGCAGTAGCACTGCTAGGAGTTTTGACTTTAAAATAACATGGAGATGGTTGAAGCTCATACTAGTAAACATTGAAGTCCTATGTCATGCTAGTCAATCCTAGCATCCTTCACTGCTTGCCTAATTGGATCTTTCTTATCCTTTAAATCTCAGCTCATTTTTTGCCTCTAGAGGACTTTCCCTTTTACCCAATCGAAAGTGAGTTCCTTATTACTATGCCTCACAGCACTCTGTCCTTTTCCCTCTTAGTGCTTATCAACACTCACTAGTTTGAGTATACTGGTTGTTTTCTCTCTAATTAGACTATAACTTCCAAGAGGATAGACCCACACCACAGCTCTTATTTTATGTCAGTACCTGAACCTGTTTATTGGAAGGGAATGAGTGTGGATATAATGACTATAGGGAAAATGTGCAGACTAGAAGGATCAATTCACCATGGAATAACAAATCTAAGAACAGACACTGCTGACTCTTAAAGATGAGAGATTTTTTTTTACAGATTAAATAATATTTGTCTTAGCACAATGGAGCACAATGCTAAAATTATATTCAGAAAATGTGAATAGATTAAAAGTGAGTTTGATGAGTTAATGGAGTAAAATGCAGGAAAATAAGATGCTTTGATGATCTGTGTAAATTTGAGATTGGATCTTGAAGAACATCCGTTCTCCTTCTGATCTAACTTTGAAGATGAGAACTGGGCTACAGGCTGGGGGGATAACTTTATAACTGATGTGAATGTAAGAATCACTGTGCTAAATCAAAGAGGAAAAGAAATCATAATTGAAAAAAAATTCAATTAACGCAGCATAAAGTAACTCTTCATGAATTTTTAAAAAGGTCTAAGACTCAACTTTTGTACTATTTCACCAAATTAGGATTGTAGAATAAAGCTAAAGAAGGGTTTGCTTACCTGTCATGATCTAATTTTAGTAAATAAAGATAACACAATTCTGGATCTAAATTATTTGCACTATTAGGGTCTCGTATGGACAAAGAAAATGGACATATTATAATAAAGTGAATATGTTGTTGGTTTTATGATGTGTAAAGATGAATAATACATACTTCTAGATGGAAATTCCCCATTTCCCTTATTAACACCTTAAAGTTTGCTTTGCTTGCCGAATGCCATCAGAAAGGCAAAGGATGAGGTTCTTTCAGTAGACAATGTATATTTGCAGTTATGCATTGTTTTGTCTTACCTAACATACAGTTCACTTTCTAGCACTTTGAATATGTCTTTAAGCACTTTGTGTCACCCCACTGCATTCTGATCTCCATGGTTTTTGATAAATAAATAGTTGGTAATTTTCTTCAGAATGTATTTCACTTTTCTCTTGATTCTTTCAAAATTTTTTATATTTGATTTTTGACTCTTTGTCTTTTAACACTTTGATTATGATGTGACTAGGTATGGAGCTTGTGATGGTTAATTTTATGCATTACCTTGATTGGGCCATAGGGTGCCCAAACATTTGGTCAAACATTATTCTGGGTATGTCTGTGAAGGTGTTTTTGGTTGAGATGAACTTTTCACCTGGTAGATGGAGTAAAGCATGTTTCCCTCCCAAATATGAGTGACCCTCATCCAATCAGTTGAGGGGCCTAATAGAACAAAAAAGATTGAGTGAGGGGGGAATTTCTGCCTGACTGATGGAGCTGGGACATCAGTCTTCTTCTGCAGTTGGACTGGGCCTACACCATTGACTTTCTTGGGTTTTCAGCTTGCTGACTATAGGTATTAGACTTCTCAGCTTCCATAATCACATGAGCCAATTACTTATATACATACATAAATTAGATAGATAGATAGATAGATAGATAGATAGATATAGAGAGAATAGAGAATATTCATATATATATATATATATATATATATATATGAATATTTGTCCCCCAAATTTATACCTGAAATTTATATTCAAATCCTAACCCTTAAGGTGGTAAAAAGGTGATAGTATTTATTAGGAGGTAAGACTTTTGAGAGTCTAGGGCCCTCTCAGGTCTTCTCTGAGCACATACACAGCTCTGGGCATGCACATGTATGTGCATAACCTTCTGAATGCCCAGAAATATTTTGGACCTTTTCAAAGTGAATCAGTTGCCTCTAATTGTTTTTGACAGTTGCATAGGGAAAAAGATTTTCACAGTGGGAGAGCTCCATTTTAGGTTAGTAAAGACAAAGTTGCAAGTTTTGTCTTTCAGGGAACCACCAGCCAGGTCAAAGAATGGTAATTTCTGAAAATGAAGCTTTGAAAGAACTTTAATGCCAATTCTACTCCCTGCTGGTTGCTGCTGTTTTTCACCATGATTACAGGTTATTGATTCTCAAAGTTACAGTGATCTGGATAAGGGGAAAGGGAATAGCAGAAGGCATGTTGAAATGATACAATGCTTGCTGTTCTTGATAAGAATCAGTGGGTGTCTGAATTCTGTTCCTGAGATTGTTGTGAGACTTTGGTCGATTTCTAGAGTTCTGAAAAACGTTAATTCTGATATTTTTGTCAGTTTTCTCATTTTTGTGGAGAAAATAATTTTTGGAGGTCCCAATTGGCCATTTCCACTGACCATACCCTGTTCCTTTTTTTTTAAAAAAAAATTTTTAATGTTTATTTATTCTTTGAGAGAGAGAGAGAAAGAGCATGAGTAGGGGAGGGGCAGAGAGAGGGAGACACAGAATCTGAAGCAGGCTCCAGGCTCAGAGCTGTCAGCACAGAGCCCGATGTGGGGCTTGAACTCACAACCCTTGAGATCATGACTTGAGCCTAAGTGGGATGCTTAACCAACTGAGCCACCCAGGCACCCCACCCTGTTGCTTTTTTAAACAAATAAGGAGCTCCTGGGTGGCTCAGTCTGTTGAGCATCCAACTCTGCTCAGTCCCCCTCTCTCTCTGCCCCTCCCCTGCATGCTGTCTTTCTCAAAAATAAAATAAACATTAAAAAAAATAAACACCCACCTCAACTTTAATATCAAGGAACAGCTATTAAGCGTGTAAAAATTAGCATTGTAAAAACAATTTTGTTTTCAAAATTTATAGTATAAGTAAAAAACAAAAACAAAACAAAGCACCACAATACTTTTCACAATATATTTTCACATTTTTTTAACGTTTATTTATTTTTGAAGGAGAGAGAGTGCGAGCGGGGGAGGGATAGAGTGAGAGGGAGACACAGAATTTGAAGCAGGCTCCAGGTTCTGAGCTGTCAGCACAGAGCCCAAGGCTGGGGCTCAAACTCACAAGCTGTGAGATCATGACACTTAATGGACTGAACCATCCAGGTACCCCTATTTTCACATTTTTAAAGCATTGTGCTCCTAACGGGTTACATTGCCTCAGTTCCTGGTTGGCTATATTGGTGGTAATCATTGTATAGAAATACTCACACATTGATATTCTCATAGACCTTTTCAGGACCAAAGAGATATCCCCCTAAGTAAGGGTGGGGGGAGTACGGTAAACAAATCACCTGCTTAGAAAACCATAGCATAGAATAAGCAACATGTTTCAACTAACGAAGGAGCAAAGCTTACAAAAAACAGCTGAAGATGAGTGATGAATAGTGGAAAGAAGAAATCAGGCTGCATTCACAAGCAGGACCTCCTACTATTACGGAAGTAGAAATTAACCAGACCCTAAAAAGAAACCCTACAAACACGTAGGATTATAGGAGGTTTATTGTTTTCCCTTTTTAATAAATAAAGAAGATGCAATAACTATGTTAATTAATGGAAGCTTTATAGCTCTACTTTGGTTAGGGGGTGCTCCTTTCTTTCTTTCTTTTCTTTCTCTCTTTCTTTCTTTATTTATTGGTCAAAAAATATGAACTCAGGAAAAGCCAATTTCATGTACTGTTAATTTAATTCTCAACAATAAAACCTTACTTCTGATGGAAAATGAAATTACCTTTTCTATACCCTTTTTATCTGTCAATTAAATGCTGCTTTCTTCCACCCCAAAATAAACCCTGCACATCATTTGGAATATATAGTCATCTCTTGACAAAATTAAAACTAGATAGGAAGTAATTCACTGCAGTAAGTTTTGTAAATCCTGTCACTTATAGTTGTTGACACATGACCTTAGGAGCCATCATATCAAGGTTCACACATCCAATGAGATGATAATTTTTAAGGGTATGTGTGGTGTTACTTCTTATTTAGTAGGGTATGTAGAAGGATGATGTTTTCTTTGAGATTATGTATAGTAAAAACACCTATAGTATTTCACCCAGCTTTAGGCAAATTTAAGTGTATAGTATTTTCACCCAGCTTTAGGTGAATTTATGTCACTTATGCCCTATCTTCTTTAGCATTCTTGGCATAAAAGAATCATAAAGCCGAGTTTGTGAATAGGTTAATTTGTCTGGGATATATAAAAGATAATACTATATAGGGAATGTTTCTCTCCCATTGATGTAAATGCTGGCCAAGTGATTTCAAAGTACTTTACACAAGGATATACGTCAGCTCTGTTCACATTAAATAAACACTCATATAATATTATCTTTGAACTTCTAATGGTCCAGACTTCTTGTTTTCCCTATAGGCTGTATACATAGGGACATAGAACCAGTGTTCAAAATGCAGGTTAGGCTTTAGAAACTGATTTTTATACATTAAAAGTTTTATTTAGAATCATAAATTTATATATACATACACATAGGTCTGTGTGTATAAATTTAAATGTAGGTCCTTGAGAAGAATAATTCAACAGATAACCCTCTCTAGCCTAGTTTGTGAAAAAAGAGAAAGAGAAATGTCAGATGTAATGTAATTTGAAATGTAAAAGGATACAAAATTGAATTTATTAAATAGAATACATACAGTTCTATGGCGATAACTTTGAAAACTTTTGAAATGTCAACAACTTTCTAGTAACATAAAAATTAGCAAAATTAACCTCAGTAAAATAAGTAACTTACATAGAGCAGTTTGCCTTAGTAGAGACTGGAATCTTGATTTAAGGTCAACCATTAAAACAGCCAAAGATCGGGTGGTCTCCCTGTGAATTCTATGAAGCCTTAATGAGTATACAATTCTAACAATACCTAACATATTCTAGGTGTTATAAAATGATGGATATCTTGCCAAGTCATTTTGTTAAGGCAGTACAATTCTAATCTAAAAATATAATAAAAATAAAACTCCAAATCAAATAAACAAAAGCCTATAGAATAATTTTAAGTATAGAGGGAATTATTCTTCAGAATTATTA
Source organism: Panthera onca (assembly GCF_046562875.1). Lineage (NCBI taxonomy): Eukaryota > Metazoa > Chordata > Mammalia > Carnivora > Felidae > Panthera > Panthera onca. Next base: position 60,745,856 of record NC_138350.1, on the reverse strand, counting down.
ATATAATGCATTAGTATATAAAAATACTGTATTTCAATGATATTTATTCCAGGAACACAAGGATGACTCAGTATTAGGAAATCAATCACTGTGTGCAATACATAAGTAAATAAAAAATGTAATTTATATGCTAACTAATTTGTATGTAAATTTTTAAAAATAAAAAATAAAATTAAAAAAGAAATTAAAATATAAAAAATGTAATTAATTAGTTAATGCTGAAAACTTATTCCATGATATCCATCAGTCATTCCTCATTAAAACATCATCAACAACAACAAAAACTGTAAGCAAAGAGGAACAGAAGAAAAGCATGCTGGTTTATATAAAGAGATCTTAATTATATGATTTAAATGTTATTTTTTAAATGGAGGACCAATGCCATTTTCATTAAATCAGAAATTAAAAGGAGAGGAACTCCATTAAATATGATATTTAATCGTCATGGTTTCAGTAGTTCTAAAATAATTATGTATTCATTCAACAAACGCTAAATGAATACTTGATATACCAGGCACTGAAGATACAACAGTGAACAAGGGACACACCTTAGTTCTCACAGAATTATTTCTCCCGGTGGGAGAAACAGAAAATAAATACAGACAGAAGATACAAGGTGATGATAGTGCTATGGAGAAAACTAGGACAGCAAATGCAACCTTGCAACGTTTCTTAAAACTAATATACAGATACCCTTCAACCTAGATTTTCATTCCTGGAAATTTATTTCCTGAAAATAAAAAGTTCCATTAATGACAATATCTTGCCACTATTTAGGTTTATAAAAGAAAAAAAAATTGAGTAGATTGTGGCAAATCCTTACCAAGGAGTAATATTCAGTCACCTAAATGAAAGAATTAGATTTGAACCTGTTGACTTGAGAGAAAATTTTACATTTTGTTATTCAGAAAAGAAATAAAGATGCAAGTAGGAGATTCCATTTTGAAAGAATAAACAATAACAAAGAAAAAATCTGTATATGTGTGCATGTGAATTTATCTGCATACATAAGTACACAAATAAAAATTATGTGGAGAACATATAACAGTAAATGATGGTTACCTGGCAGATGAAGATAATATCTGTGAGGGTAAGCAAAGATATAAAGCCAACTAATCTATATAATGATGGTATATATAATATCTCATTTATGAGGTTGATGAGGTTGTATGAAACAGATATTATGAAGATGTTTATGGTAAACTCTAGAGTGACAGGAGTTGGGGTGGTTTTTACTCACATTTTACTATTATTTTAACAATGATCATCATCATTATTAACATCACCACCACTGCTAATTGGTAGAAATGGTGCAATTCTGGTTTTGGTGCAGTGTTTCCCAGAGTATAACTTGTTACTTAAACACTAAGAAGTCCTTGCTATAAACAGTGAGTAAAAGAAAAAGTCTATGCCACCAAAGAGAATTCTCCAAGCCATGTGAAAAATACATGTGAGTTTCTTGAACACAATGAAATTCAAGTTTGGAACCTCAAATAGAGACATGAGTGTATTTTATCCACACTCGATATCCTACCTTTCCTCTGTCCCATATTAAGACCAAATTAACCAGAATAGCATTTTAAGATAAAAAATCAACTTGCCTTTGCAACCCTTTAAGGCATTCCAAGCATGAATTTCAGTTACAGGATTTGTTAATCCAGAAATGGCTAAAGTAAATCATGCTGTTTAAGATGAAAAATGTAGCATTCACACCACCATTGCTCTCCCTGCTTTGCCCTCAGTTTCAGATTTTTTTTCCTCATCAAAATGCAAAATACAGTTTGAAAAATTAAGCTAGGCCCTGCCTGTTTATCATGAAGTTTACTTGTATTGTCAGCCCTCAGATGCATTAGGCAGTTGGCCTAGTCTGAGCAGACCCCTCAGTCTATGTAGATTACCCAGCACGTTGGGAGTGGACAGAATGTACCAAACTCTCCCTGCAACGGAAGCTCTGTGAATACCCACAGCAGTTTTCTACTTCTAATTAAAATGTAGATGGTTTTAAATCTTAAGTGTAAGAACGTTGACACATTAAAATTTTGCACTTGGGATTGGCTGGTGGTTTTTTCACCCCTCCAGTTCAACTACCAATTCTATAGGGAGGGACCATGGATATTCCCATCTCAGAATCAGTCCTGAGGCATGTTTTCATTTGTGACTTTAGATAAGAATTCTGAGTGAGAAAATCCAATAGGATATGCTACAATACAATATCATACAATATAGTACGGTACAACACAGCATAATGCAATACCTTTCCTAGGTTTAACAAAGAAAAAGTTTAACAAGGAAACTATGTTTTAAATCTTTTTTGTCTGCAATGTTAAAAACAAACTTAAATTTTTTTTTTTTTTGGTTTTTGCAATGTGATTCTTTGTTAGGACCAATGAACTCTGACAAAAGTATCTGGAAGAGTATCTAAGGAAAATAACTGAACAATGATAACTTTGAGAATCATTAAAACCAAACAAATTTTATTTTTCTTAAAGTGGGATTTTGCAAGGTCAAGGTGGGCCATGCACACAAATCTGCGTTTGTTTCTAGTCTCCTTCCATCTAGTTCCCTTCTCTGTTGTGATGTTACTTCATCCAGAGTTTCAATGCCCTCATGATGATGATAATATAATGGGCATCCTCTCATGGTAGTGTTCATTAATTAATTGCAAAAGATAGTTTGGGCTGGAAATCTATTTTTAATATATATGTTTAAAACATCTTGGAATGTTTCTGTTACTTCTAAGATTTTTTTGTTTTATTTTCCTAACTTGATCCAGCCCTTCTAAAGATTCTAACTAGAGTTATTTTTCAAACACACATTACAAAACTTTTAAATAAATGAATATTGAATGACATACATACTTTCGGAGACCAACACAAATTAATCTTGGTAAGTGTAAAACTCACCTGATGGGATCAGGCAGACAATATTAGAGCACAGTAATTCTGTGGCCCACTGGCCACAGTAATTCTGCAGGTGATGGACATTAGTCTATAGGTTTGATGGCTGTGAGAAGCGTTGGTTAATTTAGAAGGTGGAATTACTAATGAAAAGATAAATTGTAATAATAAAGGGCAAAGACACTATGATAAGCTTTTACAAATATAAATTCCTTCTATATAATGGTGCCAACTCCGGGCAGTTTGGTATCTACTCTTTATTCCTAGTAGCTGCCCTTGGTCTATATACCATTGACTACCATTCACATCAACTCATTTATATACAGTTGCAAACATTTTTTTTTTCCTATTAGCAGTAAAAACCTTTTATTTATTTATTTATTTTTTTTGCTTTAAGTTTCACTTATAATTTTTGCACACAAAATACTGCAGAATTAGACTCATTATTTAATGGGTCCATTTACTTCTCAATCAGCACAATTGAAAAGTGATCTAAACCAGAAAGTGAGTAGTGCCTTTTGGAACAAGAAAAGATAGAACAAATTTCCGGAGCATTTTGTTGGACCGGAGTTCAACAAATCCGGAGTTTGTGGAAGAAGGACTGAGCAGGGATTCCAGTTAGGACAGATATTTCTCATTGAGTGTAATTCTTCATAAGCTTTGTTCTCACAGGACAGGATATCTTACATATCTTTCATTTTTCTTAAATAAATGTAAAATATCAAAATGAAGTTTTATCTTGTATGGAACTCACCAAGAGGAAATGAGCTGCTGATAAAGTAGATGCAATTTTGACAGGAAAAAAAGAAGGAACTTCAGGTGAAAATATAGTTTATCCTTGGAGATGTCTAACAACTAGGTGTCTTGGACAACACAAATCTCTTTGCCAATCTAGTGTCCACATACTAAACTTCCACCCAAGAATATTTTGAATGGCATCTATAATGCTAGTGCAAATAATGATATAACAAGTTATAAAAATAATGACATAGAACCAAGTCAAGATCAATCAGACATTGCAGCTCTGTTCTCTTTGGACTCCTGTGCAAGATAAAGAAAACTGGAAGGGTTTCAAGGAGGAGAAAGATAAATCCTGAGGTGAAGGGCTCCTGGAAAAATTTTCAGGGCTTTTGGAGTACAGCTGTTTGAAGAGGACAAGGTTGAAATCAATCCCCTTACCCACTACTTTTAATAGAGCAACTCCAATTTTATTTTTCTCTTTGAGGTATCCTATGACTACATTAAAATATATTAAAAAAAAAAAAAGAAAAAACAAAGCAAACCATTACTTAAAAAAAAGTGAACACTATCATCCTGATTTCCCATCTAAAATCTTTTAGAATGCAAAGGCAAGATTTCTGGAGATTATAGTTCATAGGTCTGAAGTGGGGGTCCAAGAATCTATTTTGTTTTGTTGTTTTGTTTAAATAAGCTCTTGGGTTGACAGTGATAAATGTGGTCCCAGACCACACTTTGAGAAATACTTCTCGGGAAGATTTTATTGTAGATTACTTTGTTGCTAACCTCCCACCATTTCCATCACACCTTATATCCCAGAACTCCCCTTCATCTAGTGCAGATCTTCTTGTCTTCTCAGGATGCATAGAAACTTCCTTTTGGTGACTCTGAACTCAACACTGACTCCTTCCATTTTAACAATATGAGAAATCTATCTCCCTGAAATTTGTTACTTGCTTCATTATGATGAGAAAGAGACTTTGCTCATGAATGTTTTTGAATTCTGAATTCCATTAATAGAGATTGGACCTATAGCCTTTTAAAATTAATATATCATATTTCATAGGGTTCATTTTCACATATCCACATTGCTATGATAATTTTGAAAGAATCAGTGGTTTTCTGTATTTCCAGTAATGTGTTTGTCTCATGTAGTCAGTGGTTTTAAAACTTATGTACAGCATAATTTTTAACACAAAAGTGTATGGGAGCCTTAGTATTTTATTTTTTATTGATTTTAATTTTTTTATGTTTTTATTTATTTTGATATTGAGAGAGAGAGAGAAAGTGTGAGCAGGAGAGAAGCAGAGAGAGAAGGAGAGAGAGAATTCCAAGCAGACATCGTGCATCAGCGCATAACCCAATGCCAGTTCGAACTCACAGACTGTGAGATCGTGACCTGAGCCAAAATCAAGAGTCAGTCACTTAACTGATGAGGTGCTCCTTAATATTTTAAACCATATATAAATTCTTTAGAGTTGAAAGGAAAAGAATAATTTTTGTAAATGCGCTAAGCTCCTCTGGTGGGCCCTAAGTTTCTGAGTAGAATGGATTTGAAATCATTGTCTTCAATTGCATAGCTTCTGTGCTTCTTTCTGAAAAGTGGGCTTTCCCAGCACTTTTCTTTTGCACAGGTTTTTCAAGGACATTCAGTGATGCTGTGTATTAATGCCAAGAATTTCTAGTGAGCTGGAAGAAGTAACAAATGAGCCTTTCTCTTTTAATGTAAATCATAAGCTTAAATTCTCTCTTGCTCACTCTGCCCACCCTCTTTTGCTTTATTATGTCCACATGTGTGAGTTGGGAGAAATACATAAAGTGGACTGTTCATTAAGAAAAGAAAACCATAGCTCTTAAATCATGAATTTATGCAATTTTTAACTGTTTTTAACAAGCACAAAATGGTTCACGGGAATTATGCAAGTATAGATCATTTTAATTTGAATCATTGTGGAATCATAAAAGACTCAGTTCTTTAATTTTGTGCCTTCAAGTTAGCTACTTTGATTAAAAAATAATAAAGCATGAGAGCCGTAGGGTCCTCACAGGTTCTTGGCGCTATCGTGGCTCCCTGATCTTCCGTGCTAATTCTCCTCATTAATATTAATAAAAGGCTGATAGGCCATTGCAAAGCATGATACGAAAAGCAGGCAATTAATTGCTTGTAGTATTTTTATGCTTATTTTGCACAAAGAAAATAATGCCTCAGGACTCACTATCAGCTAATCAATAATATCAACTGTGTTGAAAATGAGCACCTTCTGTTTCTTTTTTGTAGATCTCCCTTAAATCTGAGAAACATGAAAATCCAATGAATGTTCTTGAAATTAACAGGATGGAAAAGAAAGTTTTTATTTTAGCGGGCACTCTTCTATTTGGGGAGAGGAACTATATATATATATATATATATATATATATATATATATATATACACATATACACACACATATATGTGTGTGTATATATGTATATATATATACATATATACACATATACACATATACACACACATATATGTGTATATATGTATATATATACATATATACACATATACACACACATATATGTGTATATATGTATATATATATACATATATACACATATACACACACATATATATATATGTGTGTGTATATATATGTATATATATATAATTTTGAGAAATACTTCTCAGGAGGATTTTATTATAGATTACTTTGATACCTACATCCCACCATTTCCAACACATGTTATATCCCAGAGCTCCCCTTCATCTGATGCAGATCTGCTTATCTTCTCTGGATGCATAGAAATGTGTATATATACATATATACATACATATATATATACACATATATGTATACATATACATATGTGTATACATATATGTGTATACATATATGTGTATACATATGTGTGTATATATGTATATGTATATATATGTGTATATATACATATATATACACATATACATATACATATATATGTATGTATATATATATGTGTATATATATGCATATATATATGTATATGTATATGTATATATGTATGTATATATGCCCGTATATATGTATTTGGGCATTTCAGATTGTCCAATAATTTCAATTAGTACATTTCATATGGTTTTACCTTTTTGTAGGTGAAATTGAAATTTAGAAAGTAAGATTATAGTTAGATAAGCCATTTTGGGAATTCCCAATCACCCTTTTGATTGATTTGATAAGTCCACCAGTTTTATTGGTTTTTCAAAACCTTTGTACTAATCAGTCACCTGACATTTTTAAAGCCAAATGCACTGCCTGTGAGTTGAATTTTAAAAGTCCTACTAAGGTTAAAAATCCTAGACTTAGAGACTTCCCTTCTCACTGCAGACTGGAAAAGCATGCTTCTGATTCTGGTATTTCTGTTTTACTTGTGAAAATTAGGTAAATTCTACTATAATTTTATCATTAAAAAATCTATGCTAAGTATATGAAATGATAAATTTAATCTGACCTTGTCCCTAATGTAGCCATGTTCATTTCATCTTACATGTTTAGCGTTATAACATTGGTTCCTGTGCCATACCCAATAAGACCAATTATTAGGTGTTTAATAAATCCAGTTGCCTATATATGTGCACACATATCACTTAGGTGAAAATATATTGAATAAATTATTAAATAATATTTTCTAAGATATTAAAATAATATTTTCTAAGAAAGTTAGCTTAAAAAATAATTTATGCATTTTCTAACAAAATGATCAAAATGGCAAATGGGCCAGAAATACAATTTTATAAATATCATGGTATTTAAAATAACCCAAAATTCTGACAAGAAGTCATTAGGAATGAAATAAAAATTCTAATCCAGCAAAATAATCTTCTTAGCATGCAGTTTCTTCAATTCAGGCATATGCCAAAGAAAGTAGCCATTTCCAAGTAAAAGAATAGTTGCTAAATGAGTAGAATCTCTTTGTAGGTTGTAAGCCAAATTGCCCAATTAAGAAAAGAAAAAGATATACATCCAGCACAAGAACCTGCTAACTTCAATTCTTAACCAAATAACCAAATAGAGCTATAGTGTAGAATACTATCATATGCAAGAAAGGCTGCTTCCAAGGACCTGGGGCTGTAGCAAATACCAAATTTTCCCATTTTCAAAATGACTTAAATTTACAAAATGCCCATCTGAAGATTGTTTGTCTTGTATTTTGAACCCTACACTTCTAAGAAGTTACCATCAAGTGATGCATGGCATTGTGGATTTAGAGCTTTGACTTAACACATGGTGTCTTGGAGATAAATGGTCGTGAGTTAGATAGTGGATTTAAGATCCTTTACAAAAGCATAACTTTGTTAGTACATTAGACAATGCATCTCAATGAATAATGGCAGAATATAGAAAAGTTGTAGAAATCAACGTTAGATATGTGACAGTATTTTCTATTCATTCTTTTCCTGTAACCAATTATTAAATGCTAACAATTAATTTACTTATATTTATGCATTTTTAATAAGAATTGAGGTATTTTACAGCTAAACAAAATAGAAAATGAAAAATATATATACCTGGAATACAAAAATCCTATCTCCAGAAGCAAAAGAAAGCTCTTGAGAAGTGGTTCCTACTGTTACTGGAAGCTTCATGTGGCTATACAATTTCTAACATCTAATCTAATTTCTAAGTTCTAGAAAATAAAATAAAAAAGGGAAACACATTATGATGCATAACTTTCATTTTCTTATAAAGTATGATTTGCAAATTAGTCCCCAGAAATAATTTTTTTCTCCCAGAAACTCAACTAATTGACTTATCTGAGATTGTACTATTTCTCAGAATGAATTTTAAAGGATATAGAAAACATCTTGCCTTTGTTATAGACTCAAATAATTTTAAAGCTAAAAGTGATTTTGGAAGCCATCTATATATGAACAATTTAACTTTTCATAAGCCTATGAAAAGTAGATAATTTTCCTAAATGACATTCAACTGATTAGCAGTAGCAGCTTACCTGGAAGCCACTGGCTTCCAGATCTTCTTATATCTCACTTTATCCTCACTTGGTCTCAAAACTTGACAGAATAGCCCAGCCTCTCTTTCTGCCCAGCCTGTTCTGGTTAACAAATTCCCATAGATGACTTAAACTGCTTCCCTTATTAGATTATGGCATAATTATCCTATCTGTCTGCTAAGCAGCCCAGTTCAGTTTCCCACAGAAGCTTTTTTTCCCCCATTTGAAATCTTGCCTCTTTCTGTCCTCTTTTAATTGTAGGAAAGCACAACGGCTGGACATCTGTTGAATGCATAGTAGACAGCACTCCACTCTAGATTAAGATTTTTTTCCACTGACCACCATCACATCTTCCCAGCCAAATAGGTGAAAATATTTCTTAGCAAACCTAGGTGTACATCTTCTGTGGGAAGATTTATTGCCTAAGATGAAATGTTAGCATATATCTTAGTCTTTATGTCTCCACCTCACTTTGAGGTGGGAAAACCTAGTCTAGTGCATGTGGTTCAACTACATGCAACAAAATGTTAACATGTAATTATGTTTAAAGTTATTCACAGTGGAGAATAATAAAAACAGGGAATGGCCTATGCCATCAAATAGAAAATAACTACAGCAAGGTAATATTTTTATATATGCCATGAGAAAGTTAGCAAATCAATACTATGGAAGCACAAAGGTGGAGGCTGTTACTTCTGCTAGAGGAAAATATAATAATTTCAGGTAAGATGTATCTTCAGATTGCTATTTGCAATGATTGAATTAACAATTACCATAAGATTGAGCTGAAGTACCATTTCCTCCAATTTCAAATAAAAGTGACATTTAAAAAACAGCATCTCCCATGAAACATTCTAATCATTCCCTGGTGATGGTCTCAGGAATTTTGTTTGTTGTCTAATATTCTCTTTGCGTTTTTCCGTATCAGTATTGTCTGATAAAAATAATGGGTACTCAATGTGTGGAGCACAGCTTCAAGATGAACTGAGTTTACTCCCAGTGGATAGGTAATATGTAAGGCTCAGTCTAGATCAGGAATGCCTAGTCTCTGTGGGCAAGATAGTATCACATGCTTTTTAAAATGCAGTTAAATGTAAATTTCAGGATGCTTAAACAATATTGATTGGTCACAGTGTTGCAGTCATCTTTTATTCTTTCTCAAATGTGCCACCAAATGATACCGAGCTAATACCCACACTTCTTTGGCCTTTGCCATGATGGTAGCATGCTTTAAGTGTCTTAACAGACTCAGACCCAGGGCCCCCAAGATTAACACTGTTTACTTACTCAGGAATATGATTTAGTAGTTGTCTTGATGTAACTGAGCCTCTGCAAGGACCGGAGGAATCAGCAGAATTGGTGGGGAGAGGATGGAGGTGGAAGGGAGGTTCTGGCTCTTTTATTATCTCAAACAGAAACATGTAATGAAATATTATTTTTGTTGGCCAGTTTTAACTATTCTTTAATATCTAAAAGGAAGGTTTTCCTTAATATTTTAAAAAATTATAGCCAAAAAACTCCAAATGGTTCTAAGCAAGGAGACGTATAGCTGCTTATTGGTAAATGCATCTTCCAGTCCATTCTCATAGACACAAGCCTTCAACACAGGTCCTTGGTGAACCCTCACTGAGGAAAAGCAGACAATGATCATATCAGTCAGTTTCATCTCCCTCACAAAAGGAGACCATGAAAGATCATAGTTACTGGGATATTAGATGCCTTACACAATTTTTTTCCTGAAAGTTTCTCCTTACCTACAGAAACTAATGCTTCCAGAGAAAAATTTAATTCTCAAATGCATAAAGATAAAGATTCCACTATGCAGATATGCTTAACTTAACTCTTGCTCTTCCAGATTCTGCTGTTGAACTGTGTTTGGAGGTATCTGGGAGAGGGCACTTTTGTGTACTTCAGGTTCCCTAAAGCATTCTTCCTGATATGTCTTCCAAAGTTTATAAAGAGAATCTAAATGAGTAAATGAAAGCTTGGAAAAAACACAGAGGGACATATCTTTGACACCTTTTCAATTCCCCCATCTCTACCATATGGACTAATCTGTATATAAAGGAGAAAGAAATAGTGAGGGGGGGATGAGAGAGAAAGGAAGGGAAGGAGGGAGGGAGGAAGAGAGAGAAAAAGAAAGAAAGAAAGAAAGAAAGAAAGAAAGAAAGAAAAAGAAAGAAAGGGAAAGAGAGAGACAGAGAGGAAGGAAGGAAGGGAGGGAGGAAGGAAAGAGGAAGAAGGGAGGGAGGGAAGGAAGGCAGAAAGGAAGAAAAAAGGAAAGAAAGAAAGAGTTCCATTCAGTTAGGAATTTAATGAATTGATTGTTGAGAATGTTGTTTTTGGTGGTGGTTCTATGACCCATTTCGAATTTAAAAAGTAGGGGTCATGAACTCCAAACAGATGCACAAGTACTTATCCTTTAAGAAAATGTGCTGTTGCCTAAACCCTGTTCCCTTCAGTGACATTTTCTTGGACAGGTCTTTTGTAAATTTTGCTTACAGTGAGGTCTCCCATATTAGGGTTTTACTGTGCAGCCAGCCTTCCCATGATATCCACATCTTCAATCTGACCTTGACATCATTCAGGTGACAACACTACACCCTTGACATCCATAAAAGAAAGGCCATACATGACTACACACTTAACTCATATTCAAGTTAGACAGTGTGGAGTCTTAAAATGTTACAGAGAAAAATATTCTGGATTTCACATGTCTATCAAAAATGGCTGAATTTGATACTTCTTTTCCACTTCAGGTTTGATCCTGAGAAAAGAGTTACTAGAAGAAAGAAAACACAAACATTTGTAATTGTTGCAATTCAATTTATTTTAAAAAAATTGTCCACAAGGCATACAAGTTGTTTTAAATCAGTTTTAACTTTTAGACGTAGTTAGTAAAATATATTATATATTCAGAGATCTTTCTAATTTTAAAATAATACTGATATAATATCATTTTCAGCTTGCCATGAATGGAAGTAAAATACCATAATGACAAAATCACCCAACCCTAAAGATACAGTAAGTCACCAAATGTGACTTAATGTGGTCCGTAACCTCTAGTATTCCAAAGCCAATCCTTTAAGTGAATAGTTTCATCCCAGTTAAATGAAACTGTTGATTAATGTCACTGCTTATCCCATGAGCTATAATATAATGTGTACTTGGGAACAGTTATTACCAAAAGAAGAAAGAAAAAAAGTCTTACCATCCAATTTACCACCACAATGAAAAGAACAGTCAGTTTATCTGGACAGTATGTAATAGCACACTGGTGTTATAATTACAACCCATTCCACTCTTGGCATATCTACTGGTATTCCATCTGTTTGCCAATAGCATCCTTGGAGTAGGACTCTATAGTAAAGAACAGAAAGCTTCTGTGCTTCCATTATTACTGTAGGTCAACAAGAAAAGTTCTTTGAACTCAGCTCTTAAAACCCAGTGGGGAAGAATTGGAGTCTAAAGGGCCAGAGTCATCTGATAGGCTCTTATTTCTTGAGAAATCTTGCCAGAGACCTAGCCTCTAGCCTGATGATTGCTTTGTAGTAGTCTGAATTATCATCAGCATATTCACATGGAAGGTGAAAGGGCCTCAAGAAGCATATACATAAGAACATTCTGTCAGTGAAACATGCAACATATAAAAATTATAGATTCAAAATTGCAATAATATATAAAGATAGTCACTTGTTTTCTGTATCTCAAGGCAAGGTGGTATTTAATAAATGGCTTAGGAATAGAGGAGTTGTTTCAACTGGTACAACTCAAGGAGGGCTCATGGAAAAGGTAAATTTTGATGTTTTAGAAAGCAGAAATGACAAGTATATGTTGGTGAGACCTGCATATGTTTGTATGGGAGGTGGAGGAAGTACATTCTAAGCAGTTATTCTTATAATCGGAGTAGGAGAGCTCTGTCTCTTGTAGAAATGTAAATAAATAGGTGCATGCAATCTTATTCAGAGGGTCAATTTTGATTAGAAGTAAAAGAAGCTTAAAGAGTTGCTCTGGAATGATAGTGAAGGGCCAGTTATTTGGCAGCATTCATATTTTTTGACAAAAAGAATCTAAAAAGTTGGCATATATATATATAAAATGGGATATTATTAAGCCGCAAAAATGAATTAAATCTTGCCTGGATGAACCTATAGGGTATTATGCTAAATGAAATAAGTCAGACAGAGAAAGATAAATACCATATGACTTCACTTCTATTTGGAATCTAAAAAACAATACAAACAAACAAAACAGAAATAGACTCATAGACACAGAGAACAAACTGATGATTTCCAGAGGAGTGGGGGATGGGTGTGATGGATGAAATAGTGAAGGTACAACCTTCTAGTTATAAAGTAAATAAGACATGGGGATGTAATACACAGCATAGGGGATATAGTCAATAACATTGCAGTAACTTTGGTAACAGATGGTAACAGACCTATCAAGATGATAATTTTGTAATACATATAACGGAATCACTGCATTGTATTCCTGAGACTTACATAATATTGTGTGTCAATTACTCTTTAATAAAAAAGAAGAGATGTGAACAGATATGTCACAAAAGGACTAATAAGCATATGAAAAATGTGCAACATAATTTCAGGGAAATGCCAATTAAGGTCACAATAAGATACCACCAAACACTAGTAAGACTGACAATAATGCATGTTCATTGTGATATAGAGCAACTAGAACTCTTCCATAATGCTATAGGGAGCATAAAAATTGTTTAACAGGTTCTTATATAGTCAAACATACATTTACCATGTGATCTAGCAGTTCCACTCCCACATACTTAACCAAGAGAATAAAAACATATGTACACACACACACACACACACACACACACACACACACATACACACACACAGAATTAATCTCTTCAGTACTATAGGAAGGTTAGTTTCAATGGGTAAGCTGACTGAAAGGGAAATTAGGGCCCTATTTCAGTCTTCTGTGAATGAGACCATATTTTTTTTTATTTAACTTTATTTTTTATTTTTTAAAATTTACATCCAAATTAGTTAGTATATAGTGAAGCAATGATTTCAGTAGATTCCTTAATGCCCCTTACCCATTTAGCCCATCCTTCCTCCCACAACCCCTCCAGCAACCCTCAGTTTGTTCTCCATATTTATGAGTGTCTTTTGTTTTGTCCCCCTCCCTGTTTTTATATTATTTTTGTTTCCCTTCCCTTATGTTCATCTGTTTTGTCTCTTAAAGTCCTCATATGAGTGAAGTCATATGATTTTTGTCTTTCTCTGACTGACTAATTTCACTCAGTCTTCTGTGAATGAGACCATATTTTAATTGAACCAAAGTATTGGTGACAGAAATTGAAAAAAAACAAAGGGAAGCAAGAGTTATTTCAGAGCAACAATTATTAGCAAACTGTGGAGGCATAAGAAGAGATTAGATTCATGAATAAAAAGCTATAAAGAAGTTAGATGACCCGTGTGAATAAAACTTTATTTTTATGAACAGCTGAATTGTGATTTAGATTAGAATTAAGAAAACAGTATAAACATCTCTGTGCTGGAGAGTTGAAAGTGAACTATAACTTCCTCTGTCTTTAATATTTTTATTTTTAAACACTGATGAAAATGATCTTTGCATTGAGAAGAAAACCATTATTTGCGATTTTTGTTTGTGTGTTTACTATGTTGGAAACATGCTCTCATCAATTCAGGATTTCATTGTGTTGCTGCAGTCTAAGAAAGTGTATCTTCGACATCAAGAAGTCTCCCTGTAACAGTAAGAGCTGAGCAGCTTATCATTGTGCTAATCAAAACAATTAGGGAACCGAAAAGAGAAACTGGCTATGTTCCTAAAGAAGGAATAGGGAATGATGAATTTGCAATACCTTGAGTTATTTAGATGAAAATGTGCTCTATTATGTTGGCAATAGATTTGAATTCTGTTATTGCATTTTTCATTTCTCACATTCTCTGTTATCCATTCTTGCTTACATCTGATCCTGTTGTAATTAGTTTATCTTTTTCTTTGCTACTTCCAAAAACAGCAACCATGCAATAGGTCTAGAATTCTTAACATGGGATCAATAGGCCCCTTGGAGTCTCATCATTAGCTTCAAGGTGCCTGTGAAATATGCAAAATATTGTTTGAATGTTCAGTTTTCTCGGTACAACTTTCTGAAGTTTATCAAAGCATTTGTTAGATATTTGCACCGATGCATATTTGTCCATATACTAACTCACAAAATGAAAATGGGTTTTAACGGTTGTGTGGAGCAAGCAGTGAGACTTCTTCCAAATCCTTCGGGTATCCTGTATGTTGGATAATTGTAGTAGAAGTGTTCTCCCAAGAGTTCCTTGTAAAAATTACCATTGTTCACGTTGAAAAGATATGACCTTGTCCCTCTGCAATATGTCCACAAAGGTTTTGACCATCTACATTTGAGTGTAACTAGGAAAAAAAGCTCCCAAAAGGGAGGCCAGTTTGTGTGCTTTGTTAATTGCTGTATTCTCAGCACTTAGGATAGAGCTCAACACATGGTGAATGTGAAGAATATTTGCAGAAGGAATTAATGAACAGCTGTGCATTTGAGGCCTTTGCTCTGGAGAAAACACTTTCAGATGGATTTCCTCCTTTCCCTACTTTCTTAGCTCCACTTCTGCCTTCTCTCCTCTTTCACATCTGGGTTCATCCAGTACTCCCACTATTTTCTACAGGTTTTCTTTCTCCCTCTTTGCCAAATTCTAAACACAAACATTTACATGTCCTAGGGTCCCCCATTTTAAAAATACAGGGAAACAGTTCCTTCCTTGATGTCCTTGATTAAAACACTATAATGATTCACTCGGTATAAATTTTAATCATGGTATACAAAACCATTTCTGATGTACCCTTCCTTTCTTCTCCAGCCCCATCTCTAGCTTCAGGTCTTTGAAATAGAGGGCCTAACCCTTCTGATATTTTATGGCTCAGTGTTTCATCTCTCTACCAACTCTGCACATTCTCATAAGATTGTAAGTCTTACTGGGCCACCACCTAATTATCCCTTTTCTCTTTGACTAGCTAGTTTTTTCTCATCCTTGTACTGCAGCTTTGATTTTACTTCCTGGGAAGCCTATCCGATGCCCTTAACTGTGGGGTTTCTTTGTGGCACTTATGGAACCAAGTAGCTACCCCATCACTATACCCAGCTACTTAGGAAAACTACTATGCCGGGTGATGTGTTCTATGTACTTTTTAACATCCCTTAATAGAGTCCAAGCTCAGTTTGAGCAACACCTGCTTCATCTTGTTTTTCTCTATTTCTCACAAAATATCATTGAAAAAGTGAATAAATAGAATCATGCTGTTCTTACTGTTGTTGTTTTTGTTGAATATATAATAGTTGATGTGAACTTGATCATCCTCCAATTCTCATTCTGACTTCTTGAATAACATAAGATCTGAGAAAGTTCACAGCTTGGAAAAGAAGTTATGTTTTTATCATGCCCCCCCCCCAAGTCATTCTTAATTCTGCTGGGTATTATGTTATCACAAAGAAATGTATTTAATCAAATATCTTCTGCACATGGGACACAGCTAGTCAATATGTGGCGAACAAGTTTATTTCAATATAAAGTGGGTACACTGTGTTTCAGAGAAATGCATTGATCTCAAATGGCAGAGTTAGTCTTCTTTTGTGAGAAGAATCTTTCAAATAAAGCTACTTGAGCGTTTGAAGGTATCATCACTTTGATGTTTCAAAGCCTCAATTATTCAGGTACCACAGAGCTGAGCATTGTATGTCTGCCAATGTCACATTTAAAAAGCTCAGATGGCTAAGATGCCATGTTCTGTTCAAGTCTTCTGATATCTGAAATTAAGAGAAGAGCCCTTTCATTTCAGCAACTCCTAAGGCTCTCCCAGTCTTCATGCTGTTGCTCTGAAACTCAGCATTCATTAAATGCTTGCTTGCAATTTGAATACATTGTTAACAGAGTGGACAGCTTCTGAGGTTGAAAGTTCAATTTATACTCTAGGGCAAGGGGAAACTTTTGATATCTCTGATTGAGATTGGTTATTGAATCAAGGACCTGGTTTGGAGCCAGAGATGTATTAGACAAATTATCTGAGAGGAGTGAATAAAAGGCTTTTATCTTATGAAGCATCTGCCCAAGCTACAACCTTGTTTCAGCATATGGCATTCAAAGAATATGTTGCACTCTTCCCAGATGGGGTTTGAGAAACTGTTTTCAAGAAATCAAGTGCAGACACTGTGATTTTCTACCAACATTATAAAACCCTGCTGTATACCATTCCCTGTTATGTAAAGCTTCAAGTCCAAGGGTTCTGAAGTCACAACCATAAACCTCAGGGCTGTCATACAGGGTTTGTCATACAAATACTTGCATTTAAATTCCTAGTGCAGTTTGCTTCAAAAGGCAGACTTCTCCAGCTTCAAAAAGTCTGTCATTTGTATTGGTCTGAAATTGTCTGGAAATTATATTTGGATTGAATAATCCTTGTGGTAAAATTAATTTTAAATATTTTGAAGAAATAATGCATGAAGCACATTAGAGGTGTCATCAATAATACTGACAAGTGAAGTTCTGACTTCCACCTTTTATATCCAGTCTCACGCAAAATCCAGTTTCTTATAGTTACTCAATAGATAATTGTTTAATCAAGAAGTGAAAAGAAGTACTCATCCTGCATATTACTTTGAGATGATTCCTTCTAAAGCACCAATTTCAAAACTACCTTGGCCACATTACCATTCCCTTTTTGACACCCCATCGTCTTTTTGTTTCCACTCTCAGTATGTACTTTTTTACCTTTAGGCTTCTGCTCACTGTAACGCCCAGCCCCACATCAGCTTTTGCCTGTAGTGGACCTAATCTACCCCTTGAGGATCTGCTAGATTGACTCCTCTATGAATAACTGTCTTACTGTTCCAACCTAGAATGATCTCTTCTACCTCACTCACATTTATCTTACTTACTATCTATCCCATTTATTTGGCATTAAGGCATCCATTGCCTTGTGACATCTGTTCTATTTTTGGCTGATATTGCTGTTGACCTTTTTATGTACATATCTTGTCTCCTTAACTGGATAGAATGCTCCTTGAGGACAGGGTCATGAATTGAATCATAGATTTTTTACACTTACAAGAAACTTTAGAGATCAAACAGTCCAGTAGCTCATTTTATAATTGAGAAGAAGAGAGTCTGGTAGAAGTGAAATAACTGATTTAAGGTCAAACAATAATTTGGTTAGAAGGCCCGAAATAGAGTTCCTAGCTTGAAATACACTGCTCTTATAGTGTGCTCCATCCACTATAACTTTCATAACATATTAGAGTTGAAATGGGCATTAGTAATCCAACCTCCTCAATTTCTAGAGTGAGAAACTGAAGCCCAGTGAAGCTGTGAAATTGTTGCCAACGTCATTTATTGAGTTAATTCTAGTAGTCCCAGGACAACAATTCAGATTTCCTGACTATTTGCACAGTGCTTTGCCCACTGACCTAAACTCCTTTCCTCCTCTATATTCTGCAAGTTCTGTGTACAGAGTAAATAACTATTAAGCGTCTGTTAAGCTTTATACACAAAAATATAAATATCTCCAATACAGAACCCTGGAATCTGGCATTTCAATGGAAATTGAGAAATAATAAATTTCAAAGTTTGACTCTGGCCTTTCTCATTAGTCTTTTTCTGTATAACATTCTATTTTATCTTAGGAGCCCGAAATTGTGTATAAAAATGGATATATTTGGGTGTTGTATGGAAACCAATTTGACAATAAATTTCATATAAAAAAATAAAATAAAATAAAAATAAAAATGGATATATTTGGGAATACCTCTATTTGTAGGGGGAAAAAAAAACCCTGCCTCCTACCCTGTAAGGTTTTCTGGAGTCTGTGCATGCCAGGTCTATATTCCACAGAACTCTCAATCTGTGTAGGATTGAGTTGGAGTTTCAATTTATCCCTACCCAATGTTTTTTGCTTACGTGTAAAGAATTCTTATTTTCTGTATTCCATATGCAAAATTCCTATACAAGAAATATTATGATTCTTTATAAAGGGAAGTCTGTGGTAAAGTCTGAAATATCTATAGCATGTCAATGCACTTGTTAGCCAGAACTCACCTATATGAGTACCATAAAATTAAAACTTAATATCTGTAACTCCTAAAAATCTAGAGACCTGATTTTGGCTTGATTTGTGAATTTTGCTTTACTTGATCCCTCTTGTTTAATAAGACTGGATACTGGATTCAACAATTTACTATGATCACGAGAAGAAACTGTATATTATGGGAGGAAACACTGCCACTGATCCACCAGGTGGTTTTAACCAAGTCCTGAATGTCCTTGGAATTGTTCCTTCATCTGGCAAAAAAACAAATGAATACATAGAAGCAAAAGTATTTGATTAAATGATTTCTGCTCTTTCTCTCTCTTGATAAGTGGACCAAGATATTTGAAGATATATGAGTTTGCCTTTTCAATTGATTAAATTTTTGAAAATTATGATTATAAATTATAAAACTATAATAATTTATTATATTTAATTATACATTTACATATAATTTAAATATTTATGTAATTTATTATATAAATTTATTTATTTATAATATATTTTAAATTATCAAGTATAGAAAAGCTATTTTGTAAATCTAAGCTTTCAGGGATTAATGTTGCCATTAGAGGGCCAGAAGATTTTAAGAGTTCTTGGAAGATAACAGCTAACGTTTGTTGAAGGCTCACAATGTATTGTGAGCTTCATCAGTATTAAATTGCTTATTTTGCACAACAGTTCTATGAGGTAAGCACCGTTATTATGCCCATTTTATAGGTGACAGATTTGAAGCACTGGGTTTAAAGTAACATGTCCCAGAGTGCACAGCAAGCTTGCTACAAGCTGTGCTTTGCAGGCAGATTCAGATTCCTAAGCCTGTGCTCTTAACTGTTGCTTCTGTCTCTCAGGGACAGTCTCCATAGAGCCCATGTGTTCATGCCAGCAAAAGGAGATCAGGGAGACCTACAAACTTCTACTCCCACATGAAGAAAAACAATTGCAATGTAAGAACATGTTCCAATTGATAAATATAGAGCTAGAAGGTGGGTTGGAAGGTAGAAGGTTGTGATGCAAAGTGTTTGGTTTAAAATCAATGTGGTTGATTTAAAAACAAAACAAAACAAAGCAAAACAAACAAACAAACAACAACAACAAAAAAACCTCTGCTTGGAACATTGGGACACTAGACCAGAGACTGATGTTTATATTTAATGAGCACATTTATTCTCCTTATTCTTTCTCAATTGGTGTTTTGTTTCCTGCTCAGTACATCTAGGTCTGTTTTCACCTATCTCTTGGTGTCCTCTATCTTCCTTTGAATCATTAACAGAAATGAAATTAATAATTCCATTGTATGCCCATCACTTTACTCACTACTAGCTATGATAAATGCAAAATAAATAAGAAACAGGTGCTTAAGAAATTCACAAATTTTATGATTTATTTATAGGGAGAAAGCTTGCACAAGAGGGCAGTTGCATTATGGTATGAAAACTTGAGTGTGATGTTATTTGTAAAGTCCATGATTGTTAGTGACCCAAATGACTTCTAGTCCTATCTCTGATATTGAGACACACTTCACTGGCTGAGATTCAAGTACTCTATTTGTAAAATGGGAGAGTTGGACTGGTTTGTCTCTAAGACCTCTTCCTAGTATGCCTTCCAGTTTTGGTTAGATCTTAGAGGCCTCCATTCTTCAGTTATATTACTTACATTGCTTATGGTAAGTAATGCTTAAATATTCTTGGTAAAGTGGTATTTCTCAAAGAAATCTAGAGTAAATGGTCTACTACTTTATGGCTGAAATTAATCTTTTCTAATTACTTACTTAGGTGAAAAGGGTCAGTTTTCTGCTTGGCTCTTTCAAATGGTCTTTGTCCAGCCCATAGAACATATAATCCTTGGGAAGGAAGTTAATATATAATCCTTGGAAGTTGAAAGCTTATCTTCATTAAAGTAAATGACACCGTTGATAGTTGCCCCTTCTGAGGTCTGTGCTATATCTTGCCTGTTTTCTTGCTCCCCATTAAGTTCATATTTCATTCATTTCATTTTGGCTCTAAATTCCTTACTCCTTGTTTCTTTATCTTGATTCCCATTTCCTTCCTCTCTAAGGGCATATTTAACCAGGTGCCTTTGAGCATTCTTAAGTGTTAGTTATTCCTTTGGCACTACTCAAAGAAGAGCTTAAGCAGAAATTTGGTCTTTCATATGTGAATTGTCCATGCTCAAAAGACCTGCTGCCTTTCCCCATATATTTATTTTGTTCATATATATCTATTATTTTTTAATGACTTATCTTTGATTCTGGAGTTCTAACATCATTGGTTTTAATTTGGAGGTTCATCTATGGCAAGTGCTTACCTTCCACTGCATGAACATGACTCATGTTCACTACAACCATATCTATGCTTCAAAGATTAAAAACTTTGTGAAGATAATTTTGCTCAGTTGGGTTTATTTGAAATGAGAGAAAATAAATGTTTGAAATTAAATTATCAGCTCAAAACTATATAATAAATCCCTGGAAATCACAATTATTAAGTATATTTCAACAGAATTAACTATCTCAACCTGAGAGTGAAATCGACGTAGCCATTGAAAGATTCCCCAAACAATCTTTGGCAAGTGATACAAAATAATAACTTACCATTTCCAAAGATGATTTAACACTGAAGTTTGAATTTCTAACTATGAAAATACGAACATAAGAGGAATTATAAATGCATTTTGTCAACTCTCTTGCATTCCAATTTATTGAATGCATGCTTCTGTGTACTATGATGCTTAATTTGTCTAGACTAGAGTACCTACAATGTTACTCTAAAAAAATAATTTAAATATAGAATAGAGATATTTGTGATTTATTGAATTGCCTCTAGAAAAAAAAACGTAGTTAATTAAAAAAGCTTCAGGTCACTATACATTTTCATTAATTTTTAGCTGTAATTTCAGATTGTTAAAAAGGCTAGAAGAAGGTAGAGAATAAATATAGCTAGCAAGCAAGCTAGAGCTACTTTAATTCTGGTTTATTAAAACCTATTCAAGTCTTTGATGGTCTATGAAATCATGGTATTCTATCAATTATGATCTCAAAAGACTTCTGAAACATTTTTTAAGCGAGAAGTAAGTAAATTATGGGTTTGTCTTTTAAAATGTGTTTTATTATGTCATTACTTCAAATAATGTCAGTAACTCAGTACCAGTTTGAATGGTTATGGAACATTTGTAATTCAAGGGGGTGTGATTATCATTGTATATTCTGGTATAAAAAAAGACTTTAGCCAGATTACTTTTTATCGGCTCATGAATTTAGATGCAGTTCTTTTAGTTCCATAATGCAGCTGTCTAGGGGTAGATATATGCAACTCTCCAGATTGGCTGCCATTGAAAACTTGTAGTCTGCAACTTGATAGTTCAGGGTAGGGAGGGATTGCTGGCTCTCCTGGGGAAAACATTTTGAAACAAATAGCTACAACAATGACAAAAAATGAGATTTGAGTTAGCTGTTTCCCAGGTGATATGTTTGTTCTCCATCTATAAGTATAATGAAGGGGGATAAAAAAAAGCAGCTCTCTTTGGGTTCATTTCTAATGCCAGTCTGTATATGATAAATGTTAATTTCTCCAATCATCCAACAAATAAGTCCTCCCTTCCACTAAGAATCATTCACTTAACTGCCAAATTCATTCCTTCCATTTAATATGTTTTTATTAACCACATTTGCCATCAGCAATTTTCAGCCCATCGGCTGATGAAGAATGATGCATTCTCCTTTCATTAATGCTCACTTAAGAAAATAATTCTTAATCTTCAAAGGCTGAGTAGGCACACTGTATACTCTTAACAAAAGAAAAAAAGATATACATGAGGAAAAGACAAAGCCATTTATGCAGACTTGATCAAAACCTCTGAATGATGACAAGGCAGGGTGGAAGAAGAGTCAGGTTCATATTTCTTACAGACACACCTATATCTGTTTATTACAGACAGATTTCAAGTAGGATTCTCAATAACGAGTGCTATAAAGTACATTAAGAATCAAAAATATGGGAAATGTTGATACTGTAAACTTAGTGTTTATTAGAGAAGTCATAAGAAGACTCAAAATAAGACCAGACTTTCATAAAAATAAGGTATCTAATCTATGGTTTTATGGCCCTGAAATCTTCTTTCTGAGACTAATTTGGCACCCGTTCCCAACTCTTTTCCCTCCTTGCAGAAATTAGTAACCTTGTGTTCTAATACTAGATGAAGGGTACCTAACTAAGTCCAGACTAATGGGAGAAAAAATCCAGAGTGGACAAGGCCTGCTATTTATTCTGAAAAGCACAGGAATTTTCTGGATAACAGTGGTTGAGTAGTTAAAGGCAAGCACTGAAGTCCAAGGAGAGAGCCTGGATATTGGGAAGGAAACAGAAACCACACAGCTCATAAAGAAAAGAACAAGTCCTAGTGACTATAGGAAACTGAAAACACTCTTATCCGTCTTTGGTTCAGTGGGTGGGCTCCATGAATCAAACTTGTAAAAGACAGATTAATAGGAGAAAATGATTTATTACATCTGCATACAGGAGCTTCATAAATTAAATAAATAAATGAATAAATAAATAAATAAATAAATAAATAAATAAATAAAGTGATTGAAAACCCAAAGAGCCCATTGACCCAGAGAAATATATACCAGTTGAACAAACTGTAGAAAAGGAAGAAGCTGTAGGAAGTAGATGGTAATAGTAGATTGATGATAAATAGGGTAGTTCAGTTAAGTTCATCATGCAGATTGCATCTTCCCAGGAGATGAAAGTTGTCTTCTGCTCATTCTTCTTTTCCTGAAACAGGAGCAGAGGACACCTTTATAAATGGAAAATTCCTTTACGAAATGGAAATTAATGCCCTATTTTTAGGCATTTAGGAGAGGCTCGAGAGCTTTTCCTATGTCTGCTGTCTCTCAGTCACTTTCAGTTAAATTAATCCTATGCAAAAGTGGTATGATTTGGGGTGGCCTATTATGGTCCCCTTCATTCTGAAGCATAAAGCTATGTATATAAAATCAAGAGAATAATGCATATTTTGTAGGATTGTGTAGTTTTGGAAACAGGCTATTTTGATTGTCAAAACTTTGTTGGTTCATTATTCTTTTTATGGTCATTAAGTAGGGATTCTGTTCAGTGTTATCAATATGTTGTCTCATAAGACCCTTGATACAGGCCCTGTGGAGTTTGTGGGATTAGTCCTCTTTTACATAAAAGAAAACCCAGTTAACAGAGAAGTAACTTCTTGAAGGCTCACAGCTCACAGTGGCAAACATGTAACTCGAGTCTAAGTCCAAGTATTGTATTCTTTCTCCAGGTGTGGGCCCTGCTAGGAGGGATAAGTAGAAGCGCAGGTAAAGAAAACTTCTTGAGGGGTGGGAACTCTTGGCCAAAACATAGCCACAGCAAATGTGTTTAGTTAAAATACAAATATAAATTATAAAAACACATCATAAAGCCAATGTGTCAAAAAAAAAAGCCTTTAGTTTACTACATGCTCAATGTGTACAATGTGTACATGCCTTATAATGCCAAATGTGTAACATGACTTATAAAACATACTTATCAGAAAGTATACAGCTATCCCCATCAGAATAGCCACAATCAGAAATGTTGACAACATCAAACACGGGAAAGGATGTGGAACCACAGGAACTCTCTCATTCATTGCTGGTCAGAATGGAAAATGAAACTTTGGAAGACAGTATGGCACTTTCTTACAAGCTAAACATACTCTTACTATATAATCCAGTAATTGAGTAATTTACTCAAAGAGCTTGAAAATGTATGTCCACACCAAAACCCCCACATGTTTGTTTATAGTAGCTTTATTTATAATTGCCAAAACTTAGAAGGAATCAAGAGGCCCTTTAGTAGGTGAATGGGTAAACAATGATACATCCAGACAATGGAATATTATTAAGCAGTAAAACAAAATGAGCTATCAAGCCATGAAAACATGAAGGAAACTTAAGAATATGAAACCAATCGGAAAGGCTACATACTATATCATTTCAATTTCTATGACATTCTAAAGAAAGTAAAACTATGGAGACAGTAAAAAGATCAGTGATTGCCAGGGATTGTGTGTAGAGGGATGAATGGACAGAGTACAGATGATTTTTAGGGCACTGAAAATACTCTGTATGGTACTGTAATGATAGATACATGTCATTATATATTTGTTCAAACCCATAAAATGTACAACACCAAGAGTGAACTGTAATGCAAACTATGGACTTTGGATAATTATGATGTGTCAATGTAGGCTCATCTTTGGTAAAAAATATACTATCTGGTAGGGGCTGGTGATAAGGGGAAGAGCTATGCATGTGCGGGGGCAAGGAGTAAATGGGAAATCTCAGTATCTTCCTCTTAATTTTGTTGTGAACTTAAAACTTCTTTTAAAAAAATAAAGTCTAAAAACACATATATACTGTTCTCTAGATTTACCCACAAAGCATTATGCTTGATTCTAAACTTGTTTCTCAGAGGATAGGTCAGGGAAGTATGGGAATGTAGTTAAGACCTGACATGGTACCTGCCACCTGGGACAAGGTAGTGATATAGGCAATGACTCAAATTTTGAAACTAACTATAGTGACACATCTGGGTAGGAGAGGTCTACTACTAACTTGGAAAAGATGAACGTGAAACATGATTCAGGAAAGAGTCAACATGTAGGTCTCTGGTCATGGAAATGATGCTCCAGGCAGCAGTTTGAATCAGGAGATGGGATTATGCAAATATCTTCTTAGAGAAACAACATACCCCTTATCTCCAAACCATTAAGAAGAGCATATGAAAAAGTCTTCAAGCTAGCATGATGGGCAAAATAAGTCAGAATGGCAAGTCTCCTTATCACTCAGGGGTACTTGTAGTAAATTTCCAGTGTTTGAAGCCATCTAGGATAACTGGCTGAGTACATGTGTATCAAGGCTTACAGACTTTACTATAAAACTATCAACCTTGGTGAAAAACAACATTACTATTCCAGCGAACATGGGCTTCACCACCTATACAAGTTCACATATAAAATTAGCCATCATAATGCCTATCAAAATATGTCAATGAATTTTAAGTGAAACATTAAAGAATCATCATTAAAAAGGAATGGAATATAATGTATGTGAGAGAATAAAATATATGTGTATGTGATTTTGTCTTAAACTTGAAAATCCTTTATAGTTGATCACTTATGATCCTAGATATGAAAGAGAGACCACATGAAGCCTTTTTGGACAAATGAGAAGCAGAAAAATCACTGAAAAACTGACTTAAAGACAGTTATCTTAGGAACTGGAGCAGAGCCAATCTTTACTTGGATGCATTGATGAAAAAAAACTGGAGGGCCAGGTAATTATGGTAGCAAGGGGACAAGATAAAAAATGAGAATTCTGACCTTACTGCAGGAGCAGAAGTGTATGCCCTAGAACAACAAAGGCAACTGCTCTGTTTTGTTCACACTTGTGAAATATTTTAGTTGTATTAATTGTAAGACACTATCTTTATTTTGAGTTGCTACGATATCATCATCCACATATGATAGGGTTTGTGTCATAGCTGTAGAAAATTACCGCTGATTGTTGACATATAAATCACTTATTCATTTATGTCTCAGATATTGAAACCAGACACACCATGATGAACTGGACTTAACCACGACATTTGCTTATATCCTGTGATGCCAATGCATTTGTATACCACAACTCAAGCACACTGCTCTCCAATTTCCTCAAGATACTGAGAACATATGATAAGCACCCCCAAGACAAGTGAAGAATAACATCAGGGTGTATTTTTCTCTGTTCTGTTTGTATTTTTAAGGAAGACAGCAGAGAAAAGGTAAAGGCTGACTGAAGAATGTAATGGTAAAGTTTTAGACTGCATGGCATATTGCTGAAAAGAGTCCTTCAAAATGCCCCTGAAATGACCCCACAAAGGTACCTAGCTCCTCTTATTTTATATAAAATGGAACCAATAGAAACTGAGGATGTATTATGAATAATGAGGCTGGATTTTAATAAAAACCGTGTCTTTACTAATCTAAATGTTCATTCCATCAAAATGAAAAGAATGTTAATCTAAGTGCTATTCTCCTGACACTTAGAAGCCTGGATTCATTCTATTAAGATTCTTCTCCACTCTTGCAGTGCCCTAAGATAATAGAGAAGCTGTGTTTATTTTTTGAACAAATAGGTAATTTTTCTGGATGCAGTCTGTATAGGAAATGTTCCAAAATATTTATGAAACAGAAGGAAAATTCCCAGTACAATAGAGCATCCACATAGTCCACAATTGTACAATTTAGGCTCTTGACTAGTAAAATACTTTTCTCAGTTGGGTAAAAATAGTTATTGATTAAGAATTGTATGCATACTATTTTGCTGGGTTCTGAGCAGTATAGTTTCCATCTTCAAAGAACATCAACCCTATCTGAGGGAAATAGACATTATAATAGAATCAGCTAAATTATCATATAAACAGGGTAAGAATAAATGTTATACATTATTAGTTGTGCACAGAAACAACCTAATATTTTCAGGACCTAGAACAATCATGTAAATGAAGACCCATGTATCATGTATCTAAGTATTTAGAAGTTTTAAGCATTTATAAGAGACTGAAAGGCTGAGTTTGAGTTTAGGATTCTCAGAGTCCCTGTTGCTGTGCTGGAATACGAGTCTCAGAGAGAGCCCACGCCAGCCCATCTTTAGTAGCAGCCTGCTCCTTTTCCTGTGCACCTCTGGCCCTGGACTGTGCTGCAAGTGATACGTCTCCTGCAGGCATGGGGTTACCTCGTCCACATGTCCGGGAATGTAAGAAGATACCAGCTTCCTGGCTGAACCGGATGGTGAACTGGGCCCCAGATTTGAATAGCACTTGAGATTTGCTGGGAAGAGGTAAAGTCCATTGTAAACAGGACAAAAAATAATCAAACCCCTGGGGAAAGACATTATATTAGATGTTGGAGTTGTAGGTGCTGGGTTTTTTTGTTTGTTTGTTTGTTTGTTTTTCATTGATGGTACTTACAAGAGCGGGGGTTCATATTAGGAAAGAGTAGCAATTAAGATGAAAACGTTTCTTCAATGATTCTGCCTGTAACTGCAGAATTATGTTAAAAACTTACTGGGATTAGCATCAAGATGTGTCACAGTCTAATTCTAGACTATATTTTCATCCTCATTGCTCATCCTATTATTTTTTCATACCCCACTCTGAACAAAGAATGTGACATTTGACTTGACAATGAAATTTAACACTTAAATCTAGAAAAGCATAGTTACGTATGATCAGTAAACCTTTATGTTCCATATGTACCTATCACATCAGGCTTCCCATTCCTCACTCATGCAAATTTTGGCCTCCACATTTTAAGTTATGATGTTTTTTTCAGGTCAAATATACACACTCCTGTGCTATATAGAAAACTCTCCCAAACCTTTACAGTTTATCTCAAATATTGACCAATCATGGAAACTTTTATACTTTCCTTGGAAGAATAATGGATCCTGTTGTATAGTCTCAGAGAAGTGTGTTTGTATCATATCACATATTTGTATACAAGTTATAACTATTGGAAAGTAAATACAACATGATAATGTCTTATTTGCATTTACCAAGGTACCTGTCATCGTCCCTGATAGATTGCAAATATTCAGTTAAGAATGGGTTAATAAGTAAGTATAAATAACTTTTTAATTTAATGTTGGTACAATAGGTAATGGGCATGGGAGGTCAAGTAAATAAGTCTCCTGGAATACAAAAAGGTCATAGGGTACTTGCTTCTGAATCAAATTTCTTAAAATACAAAGAAAATATTTCACCTTGGCCAAAGACACCAAAATATTCCTTATCCTAAGAACTTGGCCTTAGTATAGTTTGTTTTGAAGGGATTCCTACTGGAGTTTATGGTGCTTTCTCTAGTTTAAGTCCCATTTGTCTCTAGATCCCACCTTATTTAAGGAAAACCACCAACAAACTGAAATTCTTCCTGTCACTTTATTACAAACTTCATGGAGCTTCAGCCCTGACAGAAAACATCAACAAGCTCCATGAAGTGATTGACACTGCCTGTCAATCATAGCTTGGGTACAAAGTGAAGGGGAGGTGGTTCTTTATGGTGGATGTACGAGAGGGAAAACATAGTTATCTCGGGTAAGTTTATCTGTAAATGCCAGTCCTTAATACTGTGAGTGTAAATGACTTCCACCCGTTATTCACTTTTGTTTCTTCTGAATGTTAGTTTGCTCCATCGAAGATAACAAAATATTAAGTGGTACAACTAGGTTTTAGACCAGAAGGTAATCATCCTGATAATACTTTTGGAATGATTGTGTTCAATATGGCGGGATTATTTTAGGGTTAATTGGCCTTTGTTTCTGAATTGCTTATGAAAATTCAGTATAGGTGTGAAATACCACAGTGTAGCAATTTGTATTTCCAACTATTAGTTTTCATTGAGTTTTTCCAAACTTCTGTTTTTTGATAATAAGAGAATTGCCTTTTGTGCATTTATATTACTTTTCTCTCTTTTCCCTTGGCTTGGATTACGATGTTCAAAAAGTAGTTAAGTTTCCTTACTATTAGTCTCTAAAATTTTTAAGAAACAAACTGGGAATTCAGTCTGATAATCCAGTACAAATTGTGTCCCTATACCACACACACACCAAAAAAAAAATCCCATAGCTTAAAGATTCACTGAATAGACATTTGGATTGGCAAATCAGGGAGTGTCTGTGTGTAAAGTGGATGTGTTTTTCACATTTTACTCTTCAACCAGATTTCTAGCATCATGGAAATAAGATGTATGAGACATAAAAGAGAGGATAAATATTTTCTTTTCATTTGATAAGTTTTGAAGCAGAGTTAATGAAAGATTAAATTCAATTTCTGAGGTCATATAGCTGGTTAAACCAAAGGTAAAATCAGGGTCTGGGTAAATTGCCTTCAACTCTGACCAGATTTGCATTTTGCATTAAAGAAAATGTTTCTATTTCAATAACCATTTTTAGAGAAACTTGTAATGAGCCTAATTAAGTAATAGCCAGAGTCCAGTCTCTTTCAGAAATACAAACCAAAATATTACCTAAACCACTGAGTTTTCAGAGATCCAATAGCAGAGAAGTTGAGAAAATGTAGAGACAGAGAGTCAGTCTGTCCTCACTACTAGACAAAGCTCTCAAAGCCCATACCCATACAGAATCAGTGTCTCCACTTCCTATTCATGAGAAATAATATAAAACAAAGCCCTTTATACTTATTTGGGCAAATCTACAGTATCCCTTGAGTTCCAGTCTGTGACTAAGCGAGAAAACTATTAGTAGAAATAATTTTTTTTTATTACTAAAACTGCTCTTGACCTCTAGACCCTTTCTGGCCTTCACTTCAGAATTGTGTGTGTGGCACATGAATGAAAATCAGAGGAAAATGCAAGGTCATCAGGCAATGACAGAAAACAAAACAGTATCTGAGAGAAGAAAGATGCCAAAGCAAAAGCAGTTCTGCCCTCATTAGATAAACAATCTTCCTCAGTTCCTCTCTTCCCCATTATAGTGACTGACAAGCATTGCATCATCTCAGAGAGGAGAGAGATAAGCAATCAGGGATCAGGGAAAAGCAAGTGTTTGGGGAAGATTTTAGTACCTGGCTGTGTGATTTTTGGCTTTCTCAAATATAAACACAAAGAAGGGGTGTGGGAAAAATGCTAGAAACGTGAATCTTTTGGGCACCAACAATTCTTTATTTGAAAATAGACCCTACAGACCCTTTCATTTGTCCTCTAAATTGATATTAAAACAGGTATCTGGTATTTTGGTTTTAGTTTGAAGGTATGGAGAGTTAGAAAGAGCCTCATTCCCACCCTCACACAAGAAAAAAGCCGAGCAGAGTGCAAAGTAACAGCTTTTCTGAATCCACTGGAGAATTCAGTGGCAGGGCACCTCACTAACCCTAAATCTAAGAAAGACAGGTGCCTTGGGAGAGACAGATCTTGAGTATTTGCTTACTTGGGATGAAATAGGCCAATTCAGCTAACAACTTTTAGTGAATTGTGGAAGACTGGGTGTGAGAGAGAGTGAGAGTATGAAGTCCCTGTGGATTACATACATAGGGGTGTTTTGTTTCATTTTGAAGACTTTTTATTCCATGTATCCAACCAGGAAGTCACCAGGCGCACCAGGAAGACTATTGAGACAGCTCTCTTGGAATTTGTGAGGTTGGCTGGGGAAGAGGAACAGCAGCCACTGAGGAAACACTGCCTGGACCATCATTCCCATCTCTCCTGAAGGAAAAAGTCTCAACACATTGGTGGAAACTCGCAAGAGCTGTAGAAGAGGAATGAGAGAAAAACTCTGCTCCTAGAGAGTGAACAAGGATATGTGTTAGCTTAGCTCCACAGGGATGAAGGGACAGGAAAAATTGTGAGAGCCTCACCCTGACATAGTGTTTGTCTAAGACCAGTGCTTAATCAGAACATTATAGAACATCCCCCTCTCCCACACTCCTCTACCAGACTAGCAAACATAGAATAAAGACAGCAGTAGAATACAGTTGGGAGAGATACAAGATACAAACTATCTCAGGGTCAAAGCACAAAGGATAACACACAAAGCAAAGGTAGGGTTCAGACATTGAGAAAATAACCTTTGGGAATGTATCCAGCACCCTAAAACATAAGTAATTGCTAGAGAGATAGAAAATCCATGGTCTCTGAGGGTACTAATAAGACCAGCACAACTCAAACACAACATAACTCCTGACTATATTAAAATAAACCCCCACACAAAAGATGTAACACTAGGAAAATCATGCTCATCTCCAAACATTAGAAAAAGATTTACCTGAGTGTCTTCTATCTTACATAAGATCTCTGACTTTCAATAAAAAAACAAAAACAAAAACACGTAATCCATACAAAGAAGCAGAAAATAAAAACAATCTCAAGAGACAAAATAATCACCAGAACCAAAATCAGATATGTCTCAGATGTTAAAATAATCATACAGGCACATTTTAAGTAAATGTTATAAAATTTTTTTTTAAAAAGTTCTAATGCAGAAGGTAGATAACATACAACATCAGGTGGGTGACTACAGCAGAGAGATGGAAACTTTAAGAAAGAATCAAATGATCGTGCTAAGAATGAAAACCATATTGGGGCACCTGGGTGGCTCAGTTAGTTGTGTCCAACTCTTAATTTCGACTCAGGTCACGATCTCACAGTTGGGGGGGTTCAAACCCTGCATTGGGCTCTACACTGACAGTGCGGAACCTGCTTGGGATTATCTCTCTCCCTCTGTCTCTGCCCCTACCCCACTCATGATCTCTCTTTCTGTCAGAATAAATTAATTAACTTAAAATGAAAACCATATTAACAGAGACAAAGAATATGTTTGGTGGCTTTATCAGTAGATTCAACACAGCTAATGAAAGAACTAATGAATTTGAAGATGAGTCACTATAAACTACCCAAACTGAAACACAGAAGGTGGCGGGGGGTGGGGGGTGGTGTGGGGGATGGGGGGAGAATAAAAACAAATAGAAGAAATCATCCCAGAATTGTGGTTCAATATCAAATTGTCTAATATATATATATATATATATATATATATATATATATATATATATAAAATTCTATAGGAGGGAGAGGTAGAAAACAGAGAAATATTTGAATAAATAATGGCCAAATTTTTCTAAAAACTAATGACTATATCAAACCAAACCACAGATCCAAGAATTCAGAGACCTACAAGCAGAGTAAATGTTTCCTCTCTCTTCCACACATAACTAGACATGTCATGTTCAAATTGCTAAAATCCAAACATGGAAAGAAAATCTTAAAAGAAAACCAAGGGAAAAGGTCACATTGCAGAGGAACCACACAAAGAATTGTCAGAAATTCATCAGAAACCACGCAAATATGAAGATGATGAAGCAACATATTAAAATGTTGAAATGAAAAGGAAAACACAACAAAAACCCATCAACCCAGAATTCTAAGCACACCAAAAATATCAAAAGTAAGTATCTATCAAAAGTAAAGAAGAAATGCAAACTTGCTCAGAGAAACAAAAACTGAGGGAGTTCATTGCCAAGAGTCTTACTCTGTCAGAAATGTTAAAGTAAGTTCCTCAAGAAGATGAAATATGAAAGAGAACTACACGCAAATAAAATAAAGAGCATTGGAAATGGAATAAAATTCATTTTCTTACATAAATACCCTAAAACTTAACCATCTAAGGCAAAAATAATAAGTATTATTGTTTGAGCCTATGGAAAAGCAAAATATGTGACAGCTATAGTACCTGAAACTGAAGGTTGGAATTCGGAATACACTGTCCCAAAGTCCTTACGTTACACATGAAACCATATTACTTGAAGGTAATTTTAGATTAATTTAATTTTTTTAATTTAATGTATTTATTCTGAGAGATAAATTATTTAATTTAATTTATTTATTTATACTGAGAGATAGAGACAGTGTGAGGGAGGAAGAGGCAGAGAGAGAGAGAGAGAGAGAGAGAGAGAGAAACCCAGGCAGGCTCTTTCTTCACTGTCAGCACAGAGCTCACTGGGGCTCAAACTCATGAAACTGTGAAATCATGACCTGAGTCAAAACTGAGTCAGACGCTTAACTGACTGAGCCACCCAGGTGCCCCAATCTTAGATTAATTTAAAAATGTGTAAGCCCTAGAGTAAAATAGATACATACATACATACAAACATAAATAAATGTCAATAAAAAAGGTAAAATTTAATAATATAAAGAATGTTCAATTGACCTCAGAAAATATAGTAAAGAAGAAAATTGAAACAAAAAGAGATGGAATAGAAAATATTTAGCAAAATGATAGATTTTAAAAAGACATCCAATTGAAAATATATCAATCAATATAAGAAGGTTAAAAAAATTGGGGCGCCTGGGTGGCTCAGTCAGTTAAGCGTCTGACTTCAGCTCAGGTCATGATCTCACAGTTCGTGGGTTCGAGCCCCGCATCAGGCTCTGTGCTGACAGCTCAGGGCCTGGAGCCTGTTTCAGATTCTCCTCCCCTGTTCACGCTCTGTCTCTGTCTCAAGAATAAATAAACATTAAAAAAAAAAATTTAAAAAAAATTAAGGGTAATTTGTCTAACAGGAATTCTAAAGTTTTACTTATTTATTTTTAATTTCTTTTTCATGTTTATTTGTTTATTTTGAGAGAGAGAGAAAGTGAGAGAACACGAGGAGGAGAGGGACAGAGAGAGAGGGAGAGAGAATCTCCAAAAAGCTCCACTCTGTCACCCTGAGACCCATGCAGGGCTCAATCTCACGAACCATGAGATCATGACCTGAGCCAAGATCAAGAGTCGGATGCTTACCCGACTGACCCACCCGGGTGCCCCAACTTTTATTTATTCTTATGTAGACTATACTAATCTTAATTTTTTTTTCCATTGAATTATAGAAGTGTATATTTTCTATTACCTCTCACGTCAAATTACATGGGAATGTGTATTTCCTCATATAACAGTGGAACAGAGAATTTCATTACATGTAAAATATATTACTTTAAATACCATGATTTATATCAAAAACTGATATTCAGTAAATATTTATTTAAAAGTCTCCTATTTGCAAACTAACTGCAGTCAAATGGGTGGTTGATCCAAGAAAAGCAACCGCTAAGACTAATGATTTGATTAAGTAGACTGGATCAACTGGGGAGCTGGGAATCCAAGAATCTTTGCAGAAATGTGAACATCTTTAGTATATATTGACTCTGACTATATGAATTTAATTATATGAAGTCCATTTGGTTTTATTCACCATCCTTTTCTACCTGGGCAATTGCAATACTTCTTATTTGATTTGTTTGTTTCAACTCCTACCTCCTTCCTGTATAATTCTTTTTCCTTAATGCATCCAGAATTGTTTCTTAAAAATTGATTTCAGGTCACCTCACTCCCCTGCTTACATTATTAAATTATTTCCCTGTTACAGGTAGAATATAATCCAGACTGCCAACCACCACCCACAGATCCTGCATGATTTGGCCCTACTGACTGCATCAGTATCATCTTGTGCCTCTGAGTGCTTTTGTCACACACTTAAGCCATGCTGCTGGCCTCATATATGTAAAATAATGAATTGGCTCACATGATTATGGGGGATGAGAATTCCCAACATCTGCAGTCAGCAAGTTGGAGGCTAGGAAAACTAATGGTGTAAATTCCATCTGAAGGCCAGCAAGCTTGAAACCCAGGAGGAGCCACTGTTCCCACTTAAGTCTGATGGGCAGGAGCAAACTGCCATCCCAGCTCCAAGGTAAGTAACCAGGAGGAATTTCCTTTTATTCAGGGGAGGGGCAGCGTTTTGTTCTATTCAAACTTTCAAGTGATGGGATGAGGCTCACCCACATTAGAGCAAGTAATCTGCTCTACTTAGTCTATTGATTTAAATGTTAATCTAATACAAAAACACTCTCACAGAAATACCTGGAAAAATGTGAATGATCTGGGTGCCCCGTGGCCCTGTCATGTTGACACATAAGATTAACCATCACATTTTCTCTAGTCAGAATCTTTCCTATGCTTGGAAAGCTCTTTTGCTAAACCATTGGTGGGACACCTTATATTTATTTTTCAGAATCACTTCCTCAGCAAGGACATTCCTGATTCACCAGTGTCCCCAAGTTTCTTCAAATTATCCACTCCTAGAGTAGCCTTTCTTTTATTACCATAAACTTTGTTCACCTTATAGTTAGGCATTTATTTTTTACTTTTTTGTTTAATATCTACCTTCTTTACTAGACATTAAAATCCATGAGAACATATACTATCTTTCTCTTTTTTTCCCCTTACAATTGCAAATTGTCATTACTTCATATATGGTATACACTCAGTAAATATATATGGAAAAATTAAATAGCCAGCCATACCATTACAGAGGAGAGAATGTGCTGTTCATTGCTCATTTGCCTTCAGATTCAATCCCTGCCTTTCCCTGTTTCAGTCTTATCATGGGGTCTGTCTACAAACTGCATTTTCCCAAACTCTGCTGTATACTGGGTAGGTTTGGCCAATGGGAACCACTAACCAGAGGTGAATAGCTAGGAGGAAGTAAGCAGCCAATGTGTCTGTCTCCTTTTTCACTTCTCTCCTGGCTCCATCCCCTACGAGGCAGGATCTCTGTGGTTCTGGCTTCAACTGGATAGCCTCAGCTTCAGTAACACCAGCTCATCAACTGACTCCTCTGGGCTAGAGTACATAGCAGTTTTCCACTGTTGCCAGTCCTGGATTGCCCTGCTGTCCTCTGATTTGC
Organism: Panthera onca; assembly: GCF_046562875.1. Classification (NCBI taxonomy): domain Eukaryota; kingdom Metazoa; phylum Chordata; class Mammalia; order Carnivora; family Felidae; genus Panthera; species Panthera onca. The sequence continues at coordinate 60,709,861 of NC_138350.1, read as the reverse complement.
ATGTGATTTGCATGTGAGCTCTCCTAACATGTTTCTCATCTTAAATTCCCTTGATCTGAAACACAGACAAGTTTGTCTCCGAGATAACACTCTGGCTGATACAGGAATACTGGGTTCTTTGCCTTCAATTGTCAAGTTCTGTTGGAAAAGAGATGAAAGAGCAACAAGTCTTTCAATAAAGATATCAGTGTGGGAATGTTGTTTGATGCTGACCTGTTATTACAATGCTTCTAAAGTGTGTCACCATGTGAACGAACCAAGTCTTATGGCCTGAAATATGGTTTGAAATGCTCCAGCCAAATAGAGTGGGTCTTGACACCAGTCTTTCTAAATTCTCAAGAAGATTTCAACCTGTCTTTTGGGAGGATACAATTCAATCTATAAGAGGAAGGATGTGGATGTTGTAAGAGCTTCCTTTCCTTCTGTTCCTTCCTTGTGATACTCCTTGGTCTTCCAGCTTCCAAAACTATTGTCCAGTGTATGGAAGAAGGCAGGTTTTCCCCTATATTTCTTCTCTAGGTCTTTGTCATTAATAAGCACTCCCTGAAATTCCTCCATGAAAATTGTAAGAACTGGTATTTTGAATAGGGAATCAAAAATACAAGGACCCCCTGGCCTATAGCAGTCAATGCGAGCAGCCCTCCTGCCCAGCTTGACCATACTGTATCATACTGCCCACTCCAAACCTGTTTACTTCCAGGCGACTACATTTATTGAAACTTTCATAGTGGCTGAAAAATAGCCACCTCATTGCAGTGTCTGGCAGGTACAGCCCACACTGTAAACTTGTTAGTGATTCAGCAGTTCACATTGTAAAATATCAGAGTCAATGCTGAAAAAGACAATACTCTGTTGCCTTCCTGGGAATCCTGACCTCAAATCCCCTTCTAACATTTTCTGACCTAAAGGGAATTAATTTACTATCTCTAAACATAGCCCCAAATACATTATTTTAAGATCTATTATTTACTGTACTGGTTAGCAAGCTTTTATCTCTTATTTATGATCAGGTAAGTTTTAATTGGAAATAGGTTGGAAGTCATCCAAGCTAGGTGGGTACTGTGGTCCCTGTTGTAAATTGATCTTACAAACACCTGCTTGTTGTGTGAAGTTATGCAAAATCATCCTTGAGCTGTTGCTTTTTCTTTTTTTTCCTCCTTTCATTTTTAAACTTTTGAAGCACTATGGAACTTGCCAATTAAATCAAGAAAGCATAAATAAATCTCTCTGAATTTGAAACAGATAGAAGAATCTTTGTTGAAGGCATAGTTCTCTTGACTAAATTATAGTTAATCATTTTCATGTATTATGAGGGTTTTTATTGTTTTTACCCACAATGTGCTTGACTGAAAGAGTATTAACCTGGTCTTAATAAATAAAAAAAAAACCAGGAAGTTGAACTCCCATAACCTGAAGATAAGGGACCAGATAGAGGGCTAGAAAAGTTGTAAAAAAAATGGGTCATAAATATTTTTAAATTTTTTTAAAATTTTTTTATTATTATTTTTGAGACAGAGAGAGACAGAGCATGGGCAGGGGAGGGGCAGAGAGGGGGGAAGACACAGAATCTAAAGTGGGCTCCAGGCTCTGAGCTGTCAGCACAGAGCCCGATGCGGGGCTTGAACTCACGGAGTGTGAGATCATGACCTGAGCTGAAGATAGACGCTCAACCAACTGAGCCACCCAGGCACCCCATGGTCATAAATATTTTTAAATGCTTCTGGCCTGAAGTTCATATTTTTAGAACACATTCAGCGTAAAATGTTTTCTTCTTTAGTTTGTAATACTATTATGGACTGGATACTTCTAGCTCCTTCATGTGATTTTGGAAACAGTGATTAAATACTTTGGATTGAAAGGTTGCTGGAAGGCCAAGTTAAGTCATTAAGTCTAATTGGTATTTGACCGTTTTTTATTATGCATGTGTTGGTGACTATATGTGGTTATTTTATTCGATCCAAAACAGTGTGACTTGAGAAAATCTGAATTTCAGTGTTGAAATAGTCATTCTTTGCATATACATTTGACTCTCAATTACATGAGCTAATAGAGAGGAACAGTTGCATGATTGATTCAAAGAAAAAGAGATTATTCACAATTGTCTTCAGATTGTATTTTATCACTTTTTGCTGCAGCAGAATTGCCTTACTCATTCTGTCTTGCTCCAGTTATTCAGTGAGCTTACACTGGTTCATTGTGAGGTGGGTGGGTGGGTGGGGGGGGGCATTTATGGTGGTTCTGCTAGGTGACCTAAGCTGGAAATTAAACATTTTTCACAAATAAACCAAAAGGACTACAAACATAAAATATAATACTTTAACTTTTACCTTTCCTCTAGTTAATTTCTGAAATAGTGTAACAATGGTCATTAGGACAACCTTCATGCTTAGTTTTGCTCTTCTATTAGCTGAATCTTTTCTCTTTGGCCCTGAAATAGTTATAATTCCTCATGGAAAGTCAAGCAAAATGACAGTTTAGAACACAAAATGGGCCAGTTGCAGAAGAATGGTAGCATCTATTAAGATATTTGATGGAAATTGCCTGTGGATATTTAGATAAGTAGCTTTGATCTCTTTGTGTCTATTTCTTTATCTGTAGAATGGGAATAAAATTCTTCCCTGTTAACTGCTCAGGGCTGTTTTAAATCAAAGGAATTATTGGCTTTGTCAAATATAATCCATACCATAAACTTAAGGAAAAACAATTACAGAAGAAGATATTATATCACTGAGAGAACACAAGCCTGGGGTAAAAACCCTTAGACTCTATGTGCCATGCTACTGAACATACAAGTATTTGACTCACTTTGAATCACTGCGATTTTAGTAGTTGAAACTTAAGGTGATTTTTTTTTTACTTATTAATCTCCCTACCTTAGGCCATCTCAGCAGTGTCTTATTTAAATATTGCCCCATAATCATTTATGATTTGAAAAGGGAGGAATATGATGTTTTAAATTTCAAAACTGAGAGAAAACTTGGTAACAATGTATGGCTATTTTTATCGTGATCAGAAGACTTTCTTAAAAACTTTAAATCCATTCATTCTCTTATTTATAAATTAATATTCGTGTGTTCACTCAGTTAATGTATGGCATATATTTTTAAATTAAAGAAAAATTATTAAATACCAAACAGTGTGCTAGGCATGATAAGACATGGAAAATGATATTATAGTAATATAGTTGACTTGGATAGTAAAATTAAATATGTGACCACATAAAGTGTTAGTACAAGTGACAGCACAAAGTGGAATATACTTGGCTATCATTGATAAGATGCACCAAGTGTTGTGATTTCTAGTGAAAATACTTGGAATGGGTGGAATTGGAAATAGGGTTTGAAAGGCAAGTGGGGGGGGGGGGTGGGGAGTCTGATTTTGCAAGACTTTATGTAACAGGTTAAAGAGTGTGGAATTTGTGTTATTGTTACTACTAAGCTATTACTGTTTTATGAATAGGACATTATTTTATTCAACTGCAAATAAACTTAAATGTAGATTTACCCTACAAATACGATTTTGGTGAAGAAAGGATAGAGAGGAAGCAGTGAAATAATCTGATAGAAGAAGTAAATTTTAGTGAACATAGTAGAGGAAAAAAAATCTAGTAAGGATAGAGGAAACTGCTGCACATAGCAAAACCAGTAATTTCTGTTGATTGATTGATTGATTGATTTATAACTAAATGGCATAATTTAAAAAGAGAAGTGACGTAAGCATTTGAAGCTATTTTGATATCAAGGAGATTCATGTTTGAAGGCCCTAGACTTTAAATTCTCCTTTTGTTATTTTTTCTTATCCACAAGTCCTTCCCTTTCTATTTACTCTCTCCTTCCAAGACTTATTATATAAATAAAAATATAGCTTATACTTGTTAGAATATTAGTTATGACAAACTGGGTTATGCTGTGGTAACAAATAATCCTGAATATTACTGACCTAACTAAAAAAACAAATTCTTCATCACTCCAATTTTGCTGTGGGACTGTGTAACTCTTTAGGGTAGCCACCATCCAGATCTTGCCCCAGCATTCCAGGTCACTTTGGTCCTATAGCATAGTGTACGCCTATATATACATACATATGTATATATACATATATATATGTGTATATACATATATATATATACATACATATATGTGTATATACATATATACACACACATATACATACACACACACACACACACACACACACACACACATATATATATATATACACACACACACACACATATATATATATATATTCCAATTATTACTCTGAAAAGAGAGATTCTTAGATTGGCTCTAAGATATATCTGCTTGTGGGGCACCTAGGTCGCTCAGTCGGTTGAGCGTCCAACTTCAGCTCAGGTCATGATCTCACAGTCCATGAGTTCGAGCCCTGCGTCAGGCTCTGTGCTGACAGCTTAGAGCCTGGAGCCTGCTTCAGATTCTGTGTCTCCCTCTCTCTCTGCCCCTTCCCCACTCATGCTCTGTCTCTGTCTCTCAAAAATGAATAAATGTTAAAAAAAAATTAAAAAGAAAGATATATCTGCTCATAAAAGACACACTCCACTTGAATTTATATTTCATTAGCCAAAGAAAGTTATGCAGCCACACCTAAATTCAAGGAGGGGAAGTACAATCTTACTAGAAGAAGAAGGAGAACTAGAAATATACTGGTGAATAGTATTCATGTCCACCATTAACACTTATTACATATCAGCCACTGTTCTAAGAAGCTCATGTGAATCATGTATATTTACATGCATCAATTAGCACAGCCATTCTTTTACATAAGGACAAATTGTGTGCACTCTCTGCAGATGAGGAAACTTAAAGAGATATTGAATAGTGTTCTACTAGTGCAAAGAGAAAATTGATTATGTTCCTACACAATATGGCTGCAGAGTGTATCCCTTAATTATGACTACTCTTAAACCGTTACTTCTCCAAGTAGTATTTGTATTTTAAAAGGAAACAAAATGTTAAACTAAAAAAAAATTAAATGCTAGCAAATAGAAAGTTGTGGTTCTCTGTGAGGAAAAATATGATGGCTATAAGCACCTGCCAGTTTTCAATAAAACCCTGCCACAGAGGAAGTTTCTGCTCAATCTTGGTTGTAAAACTTAGTTCCCAGACACAGAATAGAAAAATAGAATTCAACTGTTAAAATATAAAAAGCATGATGTATTGGAATGTTTTAAAGAAAACAAATAATCAGACATAAAGAAAAAGAAAGGAAGAAAGAAATAGAAAAAGAGAAAGAAAGAAAAGAAAGGAAGAAAGAAAGAAAAGAAAGGAAGAAAGAACAGAAAGGAAGGAAGGAAGGAAGGAAGGGAGGGAGGGAGGGAGGGAGGAAAAATAAAAGAGAACAAAAGAAAAGAGAGAAAAGAAAAGGAAAGAAAAGAAAAGAAGAAAACAAATAATCCTAAAGGTAGTCATCTGTTTTGTCAGGTTGAATAAGAGAAAAAAAAGCCAATTATCACATCAAATTTATATGGGAAAAAAATAAGAAAAACATTTAAACAATACTGTTTTTCTCCCCATATATTGTTCTTTTCCAGGGATAGATGGTATTATGTTAAACATTGTGAAAGGAAGTGGTTTAAGCAAGTCTCAGTTTATTTAGGAAAACGGGGGGGGGGGGGGAAGGAGATATGTAAAATGATAATAAATGTAAAATAGTATTATGAATAAATCATTTTGTGACATTATACTTGGGGGGTTCATCATTCAGGAAAGGCATATGCTGTCCAAGAAATATAGCCCCCAGAGTACATCATTTTAAGATGGAGTATTTAGTGAGCACATTAGCAAAGCTTAGTCTCTTATTTATGATCGGGTTGGTTTTAATTGGAAGTGGGCTGGAAGGCATCCAGGCAAGTAGCTGTGGCCATTGAATTTCTTAGAACTCTGTAATATTGCTCTTTGAAAAGTCTGTACAAACTCCTAGATATGGGCAAGATCTAATCAGATGTCTTAAAAATCAGATCAGCATTTTCTTTTCATATAAAATCTAATCCAAAGGACAACTTTAATTTAGAGAGGATGTAAAAGTTCATCAGATAAAAAGAATATGGCCAAAAGAAGGAGAAATATGTATTTTCTAATTATCCTCAGTGAAGGAGTTGAGATTATGAATGTGTACTTCTCCTCTGTAACTATATATATTACAGTAATAGGATATGGAGAAACTACAAGGCATCACAACCACCTCCCACCCCATAAAGACAATTATGACAGTGCTAAAAAGCATCCCATCAACCCCTACTAGTTCCGAGAAATGGTTGGCTACAGAAAACCCTCTGCCCTAACACTGAACCATGTTTCCTCTTGTGAGATGTTCCCAAACTGTTTACTTGCCCTCTTGCAGCCAACCATGGCAACCTGGCAACTAGGTATTCCAGAACACTAATCAAAAAATCTGCCCACTTCTAAAAATCCAACTGCCAAGTGCACTTGCCAATCAGAGATCATCTCAGTATTTCTTCTTTTTGGCCTTGAAAAACTTACGGTCCCTTCTAACACTTTGGAATCCCTGCTGAAATGAAAATGATGGAGACAGGTACTCTGGCAGTAAGTTTATAAGTATATAGCCTTTGTTAATTTTGTTGCTGTCTTACTTTTGTCTTTGACAGTTGTCTCAGTGCCACACTTAGATCCTGCCAGATCTACCTGTGCTGCAGACTTGGGGGCTCTTGAGCAGGAGCAGTACCCACCCAGGTCCCTTAAACTGCAACTGCTGCTTGTCACCCAAAACAGTAAGTCTTCTTCACTGGGTCCACTCTCTTTGAATGAGAGTTCCTCTGCTGTTTTATTTCTTTGTTCCTTCCTGGGTATTTGCATTTGTTGGAAGTCTCCTGTTTTGATTTACATCCTTGGTAACTTGTTTCTGTTTGCTATATCTTTAAATGTTGTACAGTCATAAGGAGGAGAGAGTCTCAAGGTCTGAGTCTGTTGTTCCAACTAACTCCCAGGCTGAGGGTTTTGTGATTTTTCTCCACATCTGTGTCCTCTGAGGGAAAAAACAAACAAACATACAAACACCACTTTGCTGTTGAATACTGATAAAACTGGATGAGATTCTCCTTCCATTCTGACCATTCATCCCAGGAGCTTAGTGTCAATCCACAGAGAGTGTTCTCTTTGATTTTCCCCTGGTGGGGAGTATGGTGAGATATAAATTGCCAAATCTGTGTTTAGAGGCAACTAACTTTTAGTTCAGGGGCTTGAGAGGAAAAACACACCAAGCAACTACTTCCCACTGACTATGAACAGCTGTCATGGGTTCTTCTTAATGTAAACCTCCTCCACCTCTGAGAAAACCCCTGCTTTCTATATGCAATATTGTGATGCTAACTCTTGTGCCTATTTCTCTAAATGGCACAATTTCACCTGTGCCATTTAGAGAATGCCAGTGAAGTGGATCTTCAATGCCACTTTGGGGAGCATTTGATTGAGCAAATATTATTCATTTGAGAGATGTCCTAAGAGAAGGGGAATCAAGTTGCTTAGGTGGCCCAGTGGCCTAATTATTAATTAGTATATTGAAGCTTCTAAGTAAAATCCCAACTCCAAATTAGCTTCCCTATAATATTCGTTGGCTGATGTTAGAAAAGATTTTGATGATATTAAATAAGGGATAGCTTTCCCCATTAAAACCACACGCCTTTGTATACCTCAAACTTCCTTGTACCCTGTGCTTGTTCTTAACCCCTCAGGACTATATTTTCCCTTTCTGTTTCCTGAGAATTTCTCTCACAAGCTTCCTACCACTTCCATCTGCCAATTCCCTTTATGGATGGATCCACTCAGGTCATGAGCCTAGAATGTCCTCACAATTGAATTTAAACTTTGGTCCTAGAAATAGTTAAGAACCATTTTTGGGGATTTTCCTAAGCCTCAGAAAGACAGACAACTAGTCAGTGGAAAACTTAAACTCCTCCACAGGGTCTATGACTTTGGCTTACCTGACTTTTATCATAATCCACATATTAGTAAGCACCTCAAATGCCAAGCTGTGGCCAAGTTGAAGCATTTCCTTGCTGAAAAGCTATAGCCCTCACCAACACTAAATTGCTGCTTCCTTTTGTAATTCCAACTTGGGACATACAAACTATTATTTAACTAATGGAGGCACATATTATTGAGGAACTACTATATAATAAATTTGTAGTTTTACTTGTTACTCAAAACCTACACTCAAAACCCTTACTACCCACAATATTCTAGAAAGACTAATAAGAACCAGTGACATTCTTGAGTTAAGACCAGCAAAACTCAGAGACTCTTGAACTACTCTGGACAAAAGCATGGCCCCTAGCTGTTGTGGCCACCCAGCCCACCCCTTTGGAGGCATGTGAGTTACCTCCCTTTGAATCTGCGACTGGAAGACAGATGCATGTGGGTATTTCACCTCTTATCCTAGATTGTACTTTTTTACATGCAGACATGGCAAAATAATGCAAAAGAATCATGCATTATACCAGTATTGTCACTGAAAGGTCAAAGCTACCCTCCCACAACATCTTCCTGAATAGCCTTTTCATGATCTTCGAACAGGAGATTTTGTGTACTGGAAAAGACGTCAAAGAAAGGCTGCTCTTAAACCTCACTGGAAGAGCCTGTATAAGTCATCAAGTTTGTATTTTCAGCATGTTAAATGCCATAGGGCAGTCTTAATGGACTGTATAATAGATGATCATCTACTACTTGACCAGACAACAAAATAGCCTATAAGGATAAAATCTTCAAGGAGACTACCAGTGATAACACCCAACAGATTTAGTGATGATGATCTAGTGATGATGACATTATAGCCTGAGTCTAGGTCAGTTTCTTGATTCTTATATAGAAAAAGACCAAAAGGGTCTTTTTAAGTTTCTTTTAAGACACTACCTGCCATGGCAACCATTTCCATAAGGGTCATTATGACAGTTTGGCCACATCAAAGCACTCAAGTCACCCCTACTTGTTGTAGGAACAGATTGGCCACGGAAAACTTAACCCTGAAGTTAAACATCCTTCCTCTTTTGACATATCCTCATACTGCTTGCTTGTCCTCTTTCAGTCAACCAAACATTGCCAAATGTACCTGAAGAGTGATTAGAAATTCTTTTCATCCTTAATTAATTCTGTGCCTGACTTAGTTTGTCTTTAAGAATACCAAATGGAGGGTGGGGGTCACCTGGGTGGCTCAGTTGGTTAAGTGTCTGATTTCAGCTCAGATCATGATCTCAAGGTTTGTGAGTTCAAGCCCCGCATTGGGCTGTCTGTTGTCAGCACAGAGCCTGTTTCTGATCCTCTGTCCATCCCTCTCTCTGTCTTCCCGCCCCCCTGTTCATGCTATCTCTCTCTCTCAAAAATACATAAATTAAAAAAAATTAAAAAAATAATGATACAGGGGTGCCTGGGTGGCTCAGTCAGTTGAACAACCAACTTCAGCTCAGGTCATGATCTCATGGTTTGTGAGTTTGAACCCCACGTCGGGCTCTGTGCTGACAGCTCTGAGCCTGGAGCCTGCATTTATGATATGATATGAACTTATGACATGATATGAGTGAGTATGCACTCAAACTTATTTTATGTTATAAATGTTATCTTTTTTACTTTTGGTTTTGTACATATATTCTCTCTCACTCTTGTTTTTGTAAAAAAAATGGAAAGTTTTTGAAGAAAGGCATATGACAAAATTATGCAAATAAAATAAAATTTCAGATGCAATTACACTAAAAGTGAATTTAAATTACTTTTAAATTTGCCAAAATAAAAAAGTTGAAATTTTTATATTATCTTTGACATACAAATTGACATGTCACCTTAGACAATTCATGCCAACCTTACCTTTGATGACAGCACATCTTGATGAACTGATTTGGTAAATTCAGGATTTACAAAACTAAGGTGAGAAAGAGTCCTCATATCTCACTTTGCAAAATGAGGCTAGGTCGATGTCAAAGAACGCCATTAGGGTCGTCTGAACAGAAATGCCCAAATGTTCTTCAGTGTTGACAGGTGTCTGGATTTCCTGCCTGCAGAGAAATTAATAAAAAGAAACACTTTTCTAATACTGTTCCAGTAGAATTCCACTTCCAATATACCCTTACAGTAAAGCATCTTTTTCAAAAGGAAATGGATATTTTTCTCTTAGGATATTTGTGGTGGTGACTAAAGCATGTGAATAGAAACCATCTGATCTCACAGTGGTTTTATACTGTTACAAAATGAAGGCAAATGGCATATTTGACAATTTCTCCATAATTTGCTTCAAAAAATTGAACTAAATAACATGTTCCATGAAGTGGAAGATATCATCTGACAGAAGCGCTGCTTACGTTGTCTTCCTCTGCTTTGAGTCACAGACCAGCTTGATAATTTTTAAGCTCCATACTTCCCCCCAAGATTATTCCAATTCTACATGGTTTCTTTTCTTACCAAAAAGATTAGCAGTCTAAGATGCTGCACAATGAGGTTTTGCTTTGTTTGTTTTTGGGTAAATTCAAGTTTGTTTAAATAAAGATTTTAGAAATAAAAATTCACTCCCCACCACGAACACACGCATATACACATGCACACACACACACACACACACACACACACACACACACACATATGCACACCATCCAGTGCAGGGTAAAGAGGAAGATAAGCATATTTATTAGCTACATGCTTCCTTTGGTATGGATGTTGCAACACGAGAAGCACTATTGTGTTATTTGATACAATGGTGATAGAAAAACTAACCGATTTATAAATGTCAGCATGTATACCTTTTCTATCATTTTGTGGCATCAGCTGAGCTACATACAAAGAAAGGCTCACACCCATACTCACAATGTTTCCCTCCTCCCAGTAACTTCTTGCCATTGTGATTTAGTGGTGATGACCAGTACATATAATACTATAGCCTTCTAATGTTTGAAACAATACATTAACAACATAATTTCAATATAATTTAACCTTAAATACTCTTCCTATTTCAATTTTCAAATAATAATGTATCACAGAAAAATATGTTTGGTGTGTGTGTGTGTGTGTGTGCGCACGCGTGTGTGTGTATGTGCGTGTGTATGTGTGCTTGAATTTGCTAGATTTTTGTTTCATTTTTTGGGTCATCTAAATATACCAATGCCTTTAATCCTTAATTATGAGGAGCCCCTGGCTTGGAAACAGGGGCATTACTTGTATAATAGCATGGTCTTTCTTAGACTTGGTGCTATGAAGAATACAAAGGAAGAATTGTCTTTCTGGCTGTCTCTTTCTTTCTGTATGTATATCTATCCTATATTATGTATAATGTATATATGTATAATATATATACATAATCTATTTGAATTTTTGTTTTACAAGAGCTATATTATTATTATACCATAAACATTTGTGGCTTACGTATAGAATGTAGTCAGTGGATATTGGATATGTGCACCTTTGATTATGATTAAGAAAACCTCAGAGAGAAGTGAAGGGTGAGTTGAATTTAAGGAAGAAGGGATTTCCATGGAGGGGAACCAATGTAAGGAGTGTATGAGAAGATAAGGTGAGAACTCAGACATAGTATTTGATCACGGAGTGTGTTGCATGGCAGGGCAGGGTAAGAGAAGGGTAGACACACCTAAATGGGACAGCAAGGCAGGTTGTCAGGAGGGAAAACAGAAAGCAGCTTAGCTTCTCTCAGACAGAACCCTTTTTTTCAGAGATGTTGGAAATATTTCCTAATTAAAAGGAAAGACCACATTTCACTATTCCTTCAAACTTATCTCTTGTGTCACTGGTGTGAAGTAACTCAGGGGGAACTGTGTTATCTGTTTAAGATAACAGTATTTTAGGAATTTTTTGCTGAGGTCAATCCACAAATAACACCAACATATTCTTTTCTCCATAGGTTATGTCTGTGCTTTGCTTTCACATGAGAGCAACAGCCCTTAATCAGTGATTTAAAGTTCAGTCATGAATTTTCTTGCCATGGTCCATACCTCCACCTTCTTTACCTAGTCGATAAAACTATAAGGTTATTAATTCATGTACCTTTCTAGTCTTACAAAGCTCTGCATTCAAGCTCATTGTCCAAACACATAAAATGTCTTAAATTCTCCATGTTACACACTGCAGTAGGTTTTAAAATAGGCAGTGTGAAGGTTTGTGGGGGAGGAGGTACACTTTTATGGCTGTACTGATTTAGTTTAAGCTGGAGACACCAAAGGCTTTGAAATGCTACAAACTTTCCTGAAAGGGAAAGCATTAAACACCATCCTGCCCTTACTCCCCTCTTGTGATATAGATAAAACATAATTTCCAGGGTTTAATGGTGATCCCCCTGGGAACTTCGAGAACCATAAAGCATTTTGTTTTGCTGCAACAGAATGGCATTATATCCTCCTCCTCCTAACAGGGCAAGCCCCCCAACACCTTCCCGCCCCAGACAACTTCAAAATCAAATGTATCACTTGGTACTTTGCATCAGTCCTTAAAGAATATAGTAGGATGATTTTTTGCTTGATGCACCAAAATTTTTTAACAGTCTATTTGTTGCACATGAGAAGATAAGTGTGCCATGCAAGATTAATAGATTAATATGCATAAGATTTGGCCAGCTGCCCACTACATCCAGAGGAAAATACATGCAAATCACTTCGGCTGCTGGTACAAGGTGCTGAACCATGTCTGTCTGGGGGCAAGGTCACTGCCTTAAGTTGTTCAGCTCTGTGTCTGCCTCAGGATATCCCTATCATGGCCATAGTGGAATAGATAAGACTGTGAGAAGCAAGAATGAAACTTACTGAAGAGTAGATTCAGAAGCTTAAATTTTCAGCAGTTCATGAAAATGAATGTCATCCTCGACTCTGTCTCTCTAGAAAAGTTAAATGCCTTGGCAAGGCAGTTATTAAAATGAAGGTGTTTGTGTTTCTCTCCCCAGCTGCTTGAAAATGAGTGTTTTAAAGTAAGATAAGCAACTCTGTGCCTTCTAGACTGGTGTACCATGTGGTTATATTTGTAGTATATTTCCTACAAACTCACTCTGAAAAGCCAGACCTATCCTGCACTGTAATATTAGATAACAAAGGATATAAAAATCTCCTCTTCTTTTGGAAGTCAGAAAATATCTCTACTTTCACTCAAAGATGCTGCTAGATGAGGAAGAGATAACTGGGGTCTAAGAGATGGATATTTCAGAAAGCAAGAGGCACGGGAAAGGTACTGATTCTTGGTGAGATAAGACAGGAATTAAGTGCTCCTCTGTGCCACATAAGATCAGGAGAAATGACACAGTGGTTCATACCTAATGTCCAATCGGAGAAGGATTATATATCTGGGAATGTCTGGTATTATATTTTCTCTGAAATTATTCTCTGAAATTATTTGTTAAGGACAAATCTCAGACACGTGGTACAGTTTTTTGAACTTTACCTACGATATTGGTTGAATCCATTAACTTATCCAAACTATTTCTGTACTCAGTTATATTTTCAACATGTGTTTATTAAATGTATGCAATCTAAATTCATATTACCAATTACAGGTTCACATTGTACCCTCAATGGATACTAAAAGTATTTTTTCCTCTACCAACCTTTAAGATCAGGTCTTGCTGATACACAAATCTTGTTAATGTCAGTGAACAAACTCTGTATCACAATCATAGCTACTGGAGGTATTCCGTTTTTATTTTAGAAATGTTAAAATATAAAATAAGTTTAGGGGGCACCTGGGTGGCTCAGTCAGTTAAGCATGCGACTCTTGGTTTCCCCTCAAGTCATGATCTTGCAGTTTTGTGGGTTTGAGCCCCACACTGGGCTCCGTGCTGAGAGCACGGGGCCTGCTTAGTATTCTCTCTCCCCATCTCTCTCTGCCCCTCCCCTGCTCTTGCTCTCTCTCTCAAAATAGATAAATAAACTTTATAAATAAATAAATAAATAAATAAATAAGTTTATACTTTAATTGGAGTGGAATTATAAGGTTACATTCCTTTCAATTAATACCTTCATTGAAATTTGGTTTCCATTTGTAATGGGCAAGTCTCTTTATTCATATACACAAAAAATATACATTGAGTGCATCCTGTATGCCAGTCACAATGCTGAACTCTAGGGATACCTGGGTGAAAACACAAATTGTCTTCTTTAATGAGATCCATGAACTCATGAACAAATAATTATAATTAAATATATCATGTACAATAAATGATATTATATACAGAGTGTGTGTAATTACCAGGGCTCTTTGGGCTTTGATTTTAGTATCCTCACTGCCATCACACATTTTGGGAGAGGTTTGTAAGTGTGTGTTAAAAGAAGAGGTGGTGATTAAGTATCACGAAAATACAAACAAAGTCACAGCAAACATGGGTAATCACTTGGTAAGACTAATCAGCCACAGTGTACCTAGACCTGCAAACTGAAAGTCCATGAAATGTTTTTCTTTAATTTTTACTGGTATCTATGGTTCTATGAGCAGTCTTCTGTTCTCCATATTTTTATAATGACAGTCTACTGGGAATTGTGTCCAGAAGTGGCAGCAAATTATTGAATTTTTTCCCCATTTATCTTGCCTCAACCTCCATTAAATACATACATACATACATACATACATAAACAAGAAATAAAACATTACTTACATTACTTAAGAACTAGAGGATTCAATTTACTGAAATAACTAGAGTATTTGCTAGGAAATATTATGTTGTAAGGTTGGCTTCATTTGAATTTGTGATTCTAGCCGTAACCTAAAATATTATTGGGATACCTATTACCATTTATGTGTGAAAACAGCCCTTTTGTACCTAGGTAAGTTATCTTCTTAGATGTGAGCATCAGAAACATAGCATATCTAAGATAAATCCTACATACCGTACATACTTTAAATCCACCAAATGCTTATCTTTCTCTCAATAAATGGTACTACAGCTCACCTAGTTGTCATAGATGAATCTTTCCCCCTCTACCACGTCCCATATAAAGCAGTAAAAAATGTAGTCTCCTTATTGCCATTACACGTCCTGAATCTGTTCCCTTCTCACCAATTACGTAGCTACTTTTCTAATGTAAATCACCATTGTCCTCTCTCTACTAAACAACTGTATTAGCTTTCTAACTGGTCCCTTCACTTCCCTTCTTCACCCCCGAGTCTCTGTTCTCGACACAGTCACTAGAGTAATCTTTTTTTCCTTTATTTTTTTTTTTTGTGTTTTTCAATATATAGAGTAATCTTTTTAAAATGCACAGCAAATCATTTCAATTCCCTATCCTCAAGTTGCCATGGTTCCTATAACACTTAATACAAAATCCAAACCCTGAATAATTGCCTACAGGGCCCAACAGGATCTGGCCCTGTCCACCTACTTTCATGTCCTCATTCCCTCTGCCATGCTCTCTCTGCTCAGGCCACACCAGCTTTCCTGCTGATTGATGCTCAGGTAAATTAAGCTCCATCCTGCTCTACTATCTTTGCTCTTCCCTCTTATTAGCAGTCTTTCTCCCCAAATTATTGCAGGATTTGTTCTCTCACTGTTTTCATGTCTCTGCTGAATTTTCCCATCTTGAACAAAGGTTCTCTGTTTAGTTTATCAAAAATAATCCTTCTGGCATACTCAAACTTCTCATCTTGCTTTATTTTTTGTTGTGTAGAAATTTTCACCGTCTAACATATTGTTATCATTAGGTGGTGGTATTATTTCGCTGTCAACCAGACCAGAATATAAATCATATGATGCCAACACTCATTACCCAGGATTCAGAACAGTGTCTAATATGTAAGTAGATGCTCAATATTACTTAATGGCTGATGAGTCAATAGATTTGAACGTATCTATACAAAAACTAGAGGATGATGAATATATTGAAAGATTTTGATCAAATCAGAAGACCAGAATTCTAGTTCAGACCTATCTCTATGTAGATAGGTTATGGTTTTAGAAGTCACTTCATCCTTCCAGGGCCCTATTCCCCATGAGTATGTAGCAGCTTTCTTAGGCCACAACATTATGGGAATAAGTAGAGATTCCAATATAATCTCCAAGACTTTGCTCCAGAAAGCCCTCACAAAACCGGCCTGTTGTCATCTTGCCATTTTTTTACTTCTCCCACTCTATGTGTTACAATGCATCCCTGCTAATGCACAAAGTGACTGCAATATAGGAACACCTACCAGAGGGGGTGTCATTCCTCTAGGGTCTTAGCAAGAAGACTAAGCCCTTCAGGACTATAGCCACTGATTTTGCTCTACTGTATGCTGACAATGCCCAGAGGGAACTGAGTGAAATATACATTTGTAATTATTCCTACTCTCCTATGATAGCCCATTTATCCCATAATTCTGGGAATCTGAGAAACGGACTGATAAACTGTGTGCTCCCTACCTTCCCCTACAAATATTTTGCCCTTGATTTTCCTCCATATGGGAGAGTGAGTCCAGAGTTTCTCACTATGGCATGCATCTGGCAAAAACCTAAAACCTAAGATATACATAACTAAGGCTCAAGCCAAGAATGCTACTGAAAATAGGTGGATGGATGGACATCTCTCTAAACATGTAAAATTCGTAATAGAGAGCCAACATGTCTGCTGTATTTCTTATTCTAATTCAGTAATGCAATTTTAGGTAGTTTCATATTTGCATTGCTAATAGCCCTTCCTCAAAGTGTGTTGACCCTGTAGGTTTTCAATGTTTCTTTTTTTCCCCCTTGCAAAACTTTGCAAGGAAGCTAACTTTTTAATAAAGGTCTTAACACCTACATAGTTTCTCAGAATTCCTTGAAAATCTCAGGGATTTGATATTACCCCTACTTATTTATTTAATTAGAGAATATCCTTTGGCAGGTATGATGATAAACCTTCTGGAAGCCACCAGAGGCAAGCACTGGGTTATTTCTAATGTTTGCTTCTCTTCCACCCTGCCTGGAGAAAGAACATCCTTCCAGAGGAAAACTGGAGGTTTCTGTCAATCAGCATGTCAAAAGAGCCTTCAGCAGCTGGGTGCCTCTCTCTCTACTCCCTTTGCCAGCTGGTCAGAGCCTTCCCTTCAACTTGCTTGGAGGCCTTAAAAGTTCAAGAGTACACTTTAGTCACCACTCCCCTCCCAAAAAGTACAAAGAAAAATTCATAATGTATGATAATGGTCAAACTAGTAAGAATTAAAGTAAATGGTGTGATATAAAAAGGGTTTCAAACAGGTTTCATAATTCTGCAATTTGTTATACAAAGTCAATTTTTCCACTTGCAGAGCAAAGTTGCCTGGTGGGTTTATTGGTTCACTCATTATTAGGTATATATCACTTTTATTGTTTCACATTTTTATCGTTTATTAAAAAAAGACAGCATTCATGAATAAAACATTTTGGCTTCAGGCTGCCATACACTGAGGTTGGTCAGAGGGATTATACTATCCTTGATTTAAAATAATAACCAAACATACAAAGTAGAAATAGCATACTGTTAGATAGGATAGCAGTGTATAGGTGGAGTCTTTCAAACTACAAAGAGACATTTGTATCTCAGGTAGATTCCTCAGCATCAGTCTCCTTGTTTTCTTTATCTCTGTAAATGGGACCTCTCTCAAGTGTAATATTTATTCTTCTAGGTCATTTAGTGACCATGCTCACCTTGGTCCACATCGGATCATTGTGGTTTCTCTTACTCACCTTCATCCCAGAAGATGCTGATGCATCTGAAGTGCAGGTCATGGGCTGCTGTGAATGAAGTGGAGACATGTAGCCTGATGAAAATATTTAATTTTAGCACTTTTCAATCATTCTGCACATTTGAGAGTTCATAGCTAAGCATCATCAAGAGTCAGTTAGAACTCTGTGAGTTACAGTTCTGTGTATTCACATGAGTTTGGCTGGCATACGTGGTATGCTTATCTATTCCAGAGTGCTCTGGAGATGTCATCAGGAGGATGTACTAGACGTTGTATAGGGCTCTGTGGCTAAACCAGGAGAAAAAGTGCATAATTAGGCCAATTTGCCAGGGGTTCTTTGTTAGTTTTGTGTCTGCACTGGGAGTTATGCTAACCCTGGTTCTAGCTCAGAGCTGCCCACTACTGTAATGGTAACCTTTGTAGAGATATGAGCTAGTCATGGGCAAAGAGGACATTAGAGGAAAGCAGAAGAAAGATAGTGAGGCTGAAGATATTTTTTTTAACTCTGCCTTTCAGGCTCAACACCTATGTTTTCTATTCAGAGTTAATTTTCTATCCCTGTCATGAAAGTTTTAAAAAATACTTATTTTTAACAAAAAAATGAATGAAACCTAATGAATTTACCCATTTTCCATATTTGATGAATTTGACTTAACATATTGGTGTTACATGGTAGAAACCATGGGCGGAACAGGCAAGGGGACACATGTATGATTGTGGTTGTTACTCTTCAGGCTGATGATTTTCCCTAGATACATACTTTACCTGTGTATCTATAATTCTGCACTTATTCAACTTTTCAAGATTGTTAATTACCATAGTTTTAATTTATCTTAACAAATTAGAAAACTAAACAAAATAATGAACTCATTTAAAATTAAAAGCCAATTACATTGATACTTATAGTACTATGAACTAGCTTGTCATTTCATCTCCTCGTACCGACTCTTTAGTTAGGTACTTCTTTATTTTAGATTAGTGTTTTATTTAATTATCCACACAGGAACATGTCTTTTTGTTGGTGGTGGTGGTGGTGATGATTATTGGAAATGAAGTAACATATATAAAAACATTTGGTAGATTGGTAAATTAATAGACTCCCCAGGACTGTTGACTATGTTACTAGTAAGACATTACGATTGTATTGAACAAACAGGCACATTTTCTCATAAACTGCTAATGTTATTCCATCCCCTTATAGAGCTCAAGTTCACAGGTCCCCACCACAATTGAATTTAATGTGCCAGAGGCAATGGAATCTGCTTTTAATTGTATTAATTTCAATTTCAAAAAGTAGTCAAGTCAGTCGGTCAAGCAAAAATCAACTCAATCAATCATTTTGACCACTGCCAATCACTGGATTCATATGAGATTTTTAACTGAAATATGGAAATATCCAGCTTTCTATTTCTGTGTATGTGATATAAAAATCTAATCACTAGAACAATATTTGGCCATTTTATTGCCTTACTTAGATATCCAAAGCAATCTATCAGAAAAGACAAGACCCATATAAAAGAGTTGGTTTAGGTTAGGCTTTGCCCTAGAGTGAGAAAAGAAAAGCACATTTTTTTTACAATCCTAGATAATATGCAGCCTAATTGGAGAATCATCATGTGTAATTGGGCCACTCTGGAGAAACTGTCTGTTTTCACTATTTAGGAGAAAGACGCTCAACCAGAACATAAAATAAGGAAGCCTCCAAACTTGCCTAGCCTTATCCTTGATGAAGCAAAGCCTGCAGCTTGCCTTGGAGAAGAGGCCAATGGACATCAGGTACAGAGTCAAATGCTAGCATCAGTAATGTGTTATAAATGTAATCTGTCAAAGCTTTCCCCAAAGAAGCAAAACTTAAAGACCTAACAGGTTCTCAAATGTCTAAAAAGATGATTTTTTGTTTCAGTTTCAAAATAGTCTCTTGTCTTCTTCAGAGACTGGGTGTAGATTCCCTTTGAAGTTCTATTCCTCCAGAACAGCCCACAGAACAAAACATAAATTTTTCCTAGATAGAGTTTCTTTATATTATTTTCTTGAAATCTAAGTTATTCATTTACTTCCAAGTTATGTTGAGTCATGTATAATTAGACTAATATTGATATATTGATAAACAAAGGCTATTACTGATGAAACATTGTAAAAGGCATAAAACTGATGTATCATCTCATATATAACTTGATAGAGGTTGTGGAAAATAAACAATTCTGGGTCATCATGCAATAAAGGCATAATGTATTATCTGAATCTTTTCACTTGAAAGACTTTTTGGTTAGATTTATACTTATAAAGTTTAGGAAGTGATGTCTAAAAACTTGGGTTCATAGTTAACACATGTAGGAAATAGAAGAAAGTCATTGTTTTTTGAGAATACAGATGAAAAACAAGCCAATTATTTTCCATTTCCATTTATGTGTAAATGAAATAGAGCTTCATAGAGAGAAAGAAGGTGGAAATAGTATTGTGAACTGGTTTATGACAGAAGAATTTCCATTTCTGTTTGTAATAAATAAGGTATAGGCATTTATGATAAGGATAAATAGGGATTATAAGAAAATATTTTCCATTGTCCCAATAGTCAGACTTTGGCAAGTTTCCATGTAAATGATAGCAGGTAAGCTGAGCCAAGATGAATTAAATGCATTGCCCATTAACAGGAACACAAAAAATGATGTGCCTTATCGATGTTCCTCAGTAATCATAAGTCACTTAAAAATCAAACGAGCCCAAGTCATGAGATCTGTCCCTCTTTTTCCCATGTAAGAAATGTGAAATTTATTGCAAAATTGTTGGGGGAGTGGGGTAGGTACATGTTTGTAGTTCAATATCAGATACTCAGAATGTACTCACAACTTCAACGTTGTAACAAATACATATCCTTACAAAGATTTCTCGACGAATATTATTCATATTATTACTTAAAATAAAAATTAGAAAAAAAATCTTAAATACCCCTAATAAAGGAGAAAGGACATGGCGTATATGGTAACCATAAGATTCAATAATATATTTAATAGAAACTCATACTTTTTTTAAAATTTTTTTTAGAAACTCATACTTTAAAAAATACACAATACAAGACACTGCTCATGATATAAAATACCATGCAAAAAGCATAACTCAAATCTGTGTGTGGAGTGGTACAATTTTTAATATATTAAAATTGAATAAAAATGAAAACTCAGGGTATCTGTAGCATTGTTTATAAGTAGTTCTCTAAAATTCTGAGATTCTACATCAGAATTACTTATAAGTAATTTTATTCCTTTTGATTCTCCTAAATTTTACATTTTCCAAAATCCTTTTCCATAAATACCATATTTATTATATTTGTAATTATTCAAACTATTCAAAATATATGTAATGCGTAATTAACTACAGTAAAACCTTGGATTGTGAGTAACTTGTTCCATGAGTGTTCCTCAACACGATCAAACATTTCTGATAAATTTTAACTTGATAAACAAGTGATGTCTTGCAATACAAATAGTATGTGATGCCTAATGTCACATGATCACAACTGAAGCAATGGTTCTCTCTCTCTCTCTCTCACTGCAGGACTATGGATGATAATCTTCCATGCTCAGATGCTCTGTCTCAGGCCACGGTATTTGGCAGAAATCAGTGATTTTTCAGAATGTTGGGAGGGGCCTACAACTGGCACTAGTGTATTTTTGTCACTTCAAAGCATCTGTAGACAGTACTTTGCTTTTTCATACAAAAGTAAGCTTAGTAATACTTTGCTGCATTATAGGTCAGGCTGCCTGCAGACATAGACCCTTTGCTGCCTTATTGCCAGTTACATTAAATACAGTATATGACAAGATTTATTAATACTGCGCTGTAGTTATCATCTGTGCGAGCATATACAATGGTCCCCATGCAGAAAAAAAAGGTTGAAAAGAAAGGTGGTAAGAAGAAGGAGATGATTATGGTGGAAGTTAAAAAGGAAATCATTGAGAAGTATGAACGAGGTATGCGAGTGGCCGAAATCATTAGATTTTATAAGAAGTATACGTCTGCATCTTGTCTGCAGAGGAGGAGGAGAAACAGCCAGAGGAATCCCTCACTTCAAATGAGATTAGGGAGATGTGTAAAATGTGGGAAACAGTGCAAAATTTTGTAGAAAAGCACCACCTGAATAGGGCTGTAGCAGTGCGAGCTATGAATCTGTTTAACAATGATGCAATGTCACTTTTCTGCAAAATCCTCAAAAGGAGGCAAAGCAAAGTGTCATTGGATAGGTTCCTTGTTAAAGTTGCACGAAAAGAAAATGATTCAATGGAACCAATAGATTGCAGTGATTCCATTAGTGATCATGAAAGTCGTCCTACACGATAACACTCCTCTCTCTTGTCTCCCTCACACCAGTCAAGGTAAGTGCAGGTTAATTTATTTTTCTTTATATTTTGTATTTTCTTTATTATTCTGTATTAGATTACACTACTGTATCATTTTTATATGAATTTTGGATTGTGGAATGAGTCATCTGAGTTTCCATTATTTCTTATGGGAAAATTCGCTTTGATATACAAGTGCTTTGGATTATAAGCATGTTTCCTCAGTGAATTATGCTCACAAACCAAGGTTTTATTGTACTGTAAAAGTCATATGGAAAGTGTGTATTCTATGGGTGACTCATGCAGTTCAGACCTTCACTTTTGGAAAGACAAGTTTGAGGTCATCTTTTATTTCCATTTGTGTGGTGATGCTAGTTTCTTATATGAAGAATGGCATATTAATTTTGACTATTATCTCTGTTAGATCTCTTGATTCAAAACATATAACTAATTATGATTTTTTAAAAATATATGTATCATCTCCTATGTGTTAGATATTCTTCTTGGAACTGAGGATACAGTTGTAATGGAGACAAAATTCCAGGTTTGTAGTAGAATTCATATTCTAGGTGAGGAGTCTGAAAATAAATTTAAAAAAATCCCCTAACTATATCTATGTATCTCTATACTTAAACATGTCTATACCTATTAATTCATTTATCTGTCATTACAAGTGATAAATAATATGAAGAAAAATGAAAGAAAGTTAAGTGATGGAGCATGATAGGATGAGGATGGGGTCAGGTAGGCTGGAAAATGAAGACATCTCTGATGTGTTAACATTTGAGATAAAATTGAATGAAGCAAGGAAGTAAAGAATAAGATGGGTTAGAATAAGAGCATTTCAAGCAGCAGAAATTGAAGTGAAAGGCTCTAAGGTAGAAGTCAGTTTGCATTAAAAAAAAAACAAACAAAGAAACAGGGGCTCCTGGGTGGCTCAGTTGGTTAAACGTCAGATTTCGGCTCAGGTCATGATCTTGCGGTTTGTGAGTTCGAACCCTGCGTCAGGCTCTGTGCCGACAGCTCGGAGCCTGGGGCCTGCTTCGGATTCTGTGTCTCCCTGTCTCTCTGCTCCTCCCCTGTTCATGCTCTGTCTGTCTGTCTCTCTCTCTCTCTCAAAAATAAATAAACATGAAAAAAATTAAAAAAAAAAAAAAAAACAGCTAGGAGGGGATTATGGCCTTTCAGAGCCAAAAGGTAAATAATAAGAACATGATGTTAGAAAAATAGGTAGAAACAAGATTATGAGGCCTTTTTAAAAACAAAATTAGAACTTAATTCTAAACATTATGGGAAATAAGTGGTGGGGTTTTAATAGGTAGTACTGTGATATAATTTATATGTTATTTAGATCATTGGTTTATTGTATTGAGAACAAACAATAAAAGGCATGTGTCAAAGACAAGAAGAAAATTAAAAGACTTATTGCAGCAATCAAGAATGGAGAAGATAGTGGCTTGAACTAAAGAAGCAGTAGGGAAGTGGCAAAAATTGCCCAAGTTCAGAACATATTTGAATATGTATTTTATGTGGGATTTGAAGAGACAGCAGGTGGAGGAATCAACAATAATCTATAGATTTTTTGTCTAAGCATCTGGGTTAATGATATATTTACTGTGATGGAAAACCCTGGGAAGGGCAGGTTGAGTTTCTAAGGAGGAATATAGAATTTAGACATGTTAATTTTAATTTGTGTATTAGATATTTATGAAGAGGACATTGAGAAGATATTAGAATATTGAAGTTTGGAACTCTGGGAAGAGATTGAGGTAAAAAGATATACATTGGGAATAAAAAACATATAAATGGGACATAGAAGAAACACTGAAAAGAGATAGGAATTTAGGGTACTCACCACCAGTGCTCCAGAGAGGAGAGAACTCTAGAACCAGACAGACCAGAAAATTCACAAAACAGTATCAGTTCAGCAATGAGAAAAATGTCTGTAGCTAAAGAAAAAAAGAAATTTTGACCTAATCTTAAGTTTTTAACATCTGAAAACTAAATTGCACAGGCTGACTATTGAGTGAAATCACAACCTAGCATAAGTGCATATCCTGCCCCCCAAATGCAATTATTCTAATTACATGGCAATTACAGTATATCCACAGAGTAAATTACCTAGTTATTGGCATCCTGTGGAATAAAGTAATCTAGCAATTTGCTCTCAATGATGACACTACATTGCAGATTTTTAGAGTAAGTAACATGATTTTTTATCTGACATTGTTCCCTAACCCTTTGGTTTCTTAATTGTCATCTTTCTAGGCTTCTATTCTCTTCCCCAAATTAACAAAGTTAATTTTATAAAAATGTATCTGTTCATTTTTGTTTTCTGATAAGCCTTAAAATTCATTTTATTATGAATTATTGCACATATTAAAGTGAAGTCATACAGGAAGACTGGAGGCAGTCTTTTAAGATGTTTAATCCTGCTGAAATGGCCATGCTACTATCCAACATCTCTAAAAGAATGATTTTATCTGATTGTCTAGCCTCTCTATTTTCTTGATCATGATTATGTAGTCATTAATTTAGACTGTATCAAAGTAGTTGAGAATAAATCTCTATGCTATATTTGGTAATTGGGACTCAAGCAGAAAGCTACACTCTTACTGGATAAGGAGGTAGAAGATAAAATCTAGGACTTCCAGAATGTTGGTAAATTAATGGGGGAAATCCCAGAATGGAAGCAGTTACAGAGAGAGGAATACCAAAATTTGTATAAAACTTAGCCTAATTCAGTTTAGTGACTTTTGATTCACAGATCCACAGAGGACAATCTAGGAGCCCATCAGAAAATAATATCTAAAATAAGTGTATAGGGACCTGAGCTGTTGACCTCCAAAAGGACTAGAGAGTTTGGAGTTTAGGTACATTCAAGTTAACCATCTGCTAGAATAAAAATCAAAACTTCGCAGAAGATATCAGAATCCAGAGTCTCTAAAACATATCATCCAAAATTTCCAATATCAGATATAAATTTTTAAACATATGAAAACAGTAAAATGTAACTAATTATCAAGAGAAAAGGCAGTTGTTAAAGACCTATGTTGATGACCCAGATATTAAAATTAGTGGGCCAGAATGTTAAAGCTGCTGTTATAAATATGCTCAAGGACTTAAATGAAAATATAGTTATGATGAGTGATTAAATGGCGATTTCAAAGAGAAATGGAAATTCCCAGAACTAAAAAGTAAAATGTCTGGAGAAAAAAATCCCGGGTAGGCTTTGCATACCCATGAAAGCAGAATAAAATTCCAAGCAAATTTATGTAAAAAAGTCAATAAAAAAGACAGAAGAACGGAAATTAAAAGATTAACAAGTATATTTTATTTTTTCATATTTATGTGCATATTTTTCAATGCTTGTGGTCTTTATGCATTTCTATAGGTTCAAGTTTTCACCTGATAACATTTCTTTTAAGCCTAAAGAACTCTTTGAAAACATACGACTTTTTAAAGAAAAATATATGTCACTGTCTTATGAGCGATGATTTTTCCAACATATGTATATACAATGCAAATGATAGCACAAATTGTGAAAGAAGTGGTCATTGCAACATTGTTATAAACATTGTTATAAGTTTCTTACAATACATAAAGTTCTATGATATTTACTTCAAATTTGGTGTTACTTTTTAAGGATACACTTTAAAATTTCCAGAGCAAACTACCAGAGAATGCAGTGAGCTCCAGCTAAAATCAATGGGCAAATTAAAATAGGCCATGAAAGCAATATTTGTTTAACCCACAAGAAGGCATAAAGTATAAAAAAAGAGTTAGAAAAAAAATAGGAAAATAGAAGAACCAAATACACCAATATCAATAACTGCATTGTATGTAATTGAGCTAAAAACTCTAGTTATATCATATCTATCTTGAAGGCAGGCAATTAAATCATTCTGGCTTTTACATGTGTCCTGCTACTTTTCCTTCTGTGACTCTAACCCTCTTGGTTCTCTCTTTCACTTATGAGTTCTTATAGTTGCATTGGGCCCACTCAGATAACTCAGTATATCTGATCATCCATAAGGTCAGCTCATTAACAACCTTAACTCTATCTACAACCTTAATTCCACTTTGCATGCTCAGTCTCTGGGAATTAGTGCATGGACATCTTTGGTGGGCCATTAGTATGCCTATCATAGCAGGATATACTGTGTTAATATTAGACAAACTGCTAGACAAAGATTATCACAAGAGATAAATAGGAATATTTAACAATAATAGAAGTTTACTTCATCAGGAATTAAATATTTACCACATCTCTTACAGTAATAGATATAGAAAATTTGGACACAGTAAAATCAGTAAGGATTGACGATGTGAATAACACTGTTAGACACTACTACCTCTTTCATATTTATAGAAAACACTAGAAAATAACTACAAAATATCCATTGTTTCCAAAAGCAAATGGTATTTTCACCAAGATACATCATGTTCCAGCCGACTAGAGAAGGTCTGATATATTTGAAAAATTTGAAATTCTGTATAGCATATTTTCAGACTACACTGAAAAAAATTAGAAAAGTCATATAAACCTAGGAAACTAAATCACCAAATGTATTCAAACTAAGTGGCATACTTTCAAAGGACCTACATGCAAATAAGAAATCACAGACGAATTAGAAAATGTTTTAAATGATGAAATAGAACATATAAAGAATTTATGGGATGCAGCTAAATAATGCTTAGAGGAAAATTTATACTTTAAAAATTTTAATTAAAAGAAGAATTATTAAAAATCAATTATTGCTTACACCTTATGAGTAAACTAAAACCAAAGTTAAGTAAGGAAATACAATAAATGTAAGAACAGATGATAATCAAGTGGAGGACAATTTAGAGATGTTGAATCAAAAGATGGCTATTTGAAGAGTAATAGCTAACAAGATTGATGAATTGGAATAACAAGAGTGAAAATTTTGGATATTTCTATAGATTTTATAGACATTAAAAAGATAACATAGTACTAGTATTAATAATATTCTGCCAATACATTTGAGATATTAGATTGAATGAACAAATTCTTAGGAAAGCACCACTTACAACTTGGCATGAGGTGAAATAGAACATCTCAATAGCTCTGTATCTATTACATAAGGTAAATTAGTTATTAAAAATATCCCAAAGAATTCCCCAGGCCTAAATGACTTTAATGTTTAAATATTTAATAAATAATAACAATTTAAAGACACTTTTTTTTCAGAAAATATATACGGTAGGATGACTTCCTAACTCATTTTACAAGGCCAGCATAAGCCTGATATCAAAATAGGTGAAAAGGAAATTACAAATTAATATATCTTATAAACCTAGATACAAATTAAAAGAAAATATGTTAGCAATTTATATACAGCTTTATATGAAAAGGATAGAACATCATGAACAAGTAGGGTTTATCCAAGGAATTCAAGGACAGTTTAACAAAGTAATGGGAATGTGCCTTATGTAGATAGAGGTGTAGGTTACGTGGGTTTATGAGTTTTTGAAAATTCACTGAATTGTCCACCTAATGATGCATTTCACTTTATGTGAATTTTACAACAAATATTAGCATTTTTTGGATATTTATATTTTAATCACTGAACTCCCATTTTGTAGGTTTGTTTTTTCAGTGGCTTGATGTTATGTTTCAGCAATTCAGAAACTACTTTAGGTTTATTCTGGTATTAAGAAAGTAAATAAAAGTAGTAAGGTTAGTGAGAATCATATTTATCACTGTTTTAGAAAGGACTGACAAATCAGAAAGTGGAAAGATAATGATAAACTCTGTGTTAAGAAAAAGCTCAAGAAGATTAAAGATGTCAGAAGAAAACCAAAGTCACATTGAACAAAGGGGCTTGTGCTAGTCAAATCTAGGGCAATTTGATCACCAAAAGACATAATATTATATTATATTTTAAAAATAATGAACATAGGGGCACCTGGGTGACTCAGTTGGTTAAGTGTCCGACTTCGGCTCTGGTCATGATCTTATGGCTTGTGAGTTCAAACCCCCCATCAGGCTCTGTGCTGACAGGTCAGAGCCTAGAGCCTGCTTCAGATTCTGTGTCTCCTCTTTCTCTGCCCCTTCCCTGCTCTCTCTCTCTCTCTCAAAAATAAATATTAAAAAAAATAGTAATAATAATGAACAGACTGGTTTAGATTATAGTATTGTGATTAATGTTAAATTTTATGATTTTGATAATTGTACATTGATAAGGTAAGAAAGTATACTTTTAAAAAACCTAAATGGAAATATTTAGTTGTAAAGGATCATGGCGTCACCACTTTATTCTCAAATTGTTTTGAAATTATTATATGTGTATACCTGGGCACATACATGCAGATGTATACATGAAGGCAAAAAGAGAATGATAAAACAAATGAGGCAAAAGGAAAACAACTGGTTATTCAGAAAAAAAAAGCAACAGTGTAATAAAATTCCCTGTATTTTTTTGAAAGTTTTTTTAAATATGAAATAATATAAAAATAAAATGTTACACACACAATAAAGCCTTATCCTAAGGCTATTGCTACTTTATTGGGTTGAAGTACACACATTAAAACTCACAGAAAATTGGTCATTCTGAAACCAAATGTCAGAAAATTATGTAAGTTGATTTTCTCTGTTTAAGAGAAGCACATATAGCTTTCATGAGTGTGATTGACAAGTCTTAGAAATGAATTTCTTTTTCTCCAGAGGACAATTGCACTAGCCCTGTACCACCTCCGTTAATCTGCTTCAACCTTGGCCCTAGTTGCCACTGAAAATGAGAAGATAGTTTTGCCTTTGGGGCCTATTCCATCCTTAGATCCTCTGCATAGGCTGACAACTAGAAGGGCAAGTGAATGTGTTTTGTGATCTGTACACTTGTCTATTGGGAACAGAGTTGAAACTCTGATATGTTTCACATACCTCCAAGAAACAGGCCTGGGAAGATAATGATTCTACTGTACTATTCATCTAGTTTGAGACTGACCCTGAGTCTGAATGCTTGGAGGAAAATTAGCATCTTTTAACTGCTTTGGTTGTGGTTTAACTCAACACACATTCAATGAGACCCTGCTATATCCCTAGCTCTATGCCAAGTACAGTGGAGAATAACAAGTAAAGAATATGTGGTACCTGATTTTAACTGCTTAGATGCAATTGGGGAAGAACAGAAGGCATATGACTAAAATAATAATAAGCTATAGATCTATGCACTCAAAATGTATATAGTCAAGGTTTCTATTTCTGAATGACTGACTAAACCATATATTTTAACTGACTCTCTCTTATACCCACATTCAAATGATCAAATATAGAAATCATTGAAATAGGGCACCTGGGTGGCTCAGTCGGTTGAGTGACCAACTTCGGCTCAGGTCACGATCTCACGGTTTGTGACTTTGAGCCCCGCATCGGGGTCTGTGCTGACAGCTCGGAGCCTGGAGCCTGCTTCAGATTCTGTGTCTCCCTCTCTCTCTGCCCCTCCTCCACTCATGATCTGTCTCTCTCTGTCTCAGAAATAAACATTAAAAAAATTTTTTAAAGAAATTATTGAAATAAACGAGAATATTGGATCAGAGCCAAAAAACAAAGATAAGTGCCATCCACATGTACTAAGGTCAAGACACAACAATTGCTATCATTTATTGAGCAATTCCTATGCATCACACAGTATGATGCATGCTTCACATACATTATTTTATTCAATCCTTTAAGACTTACCAAATTTGCTTGAGAAATATGAGACTTAAGGAGATTAAATAACTCACCCAAAGTTATACAAGTTATAGAGTTCTCTCCCAAGTCACCAAATACTAATATAATATCATGGAATGGAGGGAGAGATTATGATTTGTATGTTTTTATATGCACAGTAGACATATGATAAACATCTACATCTAAATTACTATAAGAAAGCTCTTCCACTGAGTGGACAATAAAATTCTAAGAAATTTTTAAAAAATGTGTTATAGATTAATTGACAGTGATTTTTTTTCTATAGAAGATACATAAAATTATGATGTCTCACAATTGATGTAACTCAGATTCAGTAAAATTCAAGAAGTATACCATCTTCAGAGTTCAAAACCATGGGGGCTATTGAATTAAGAGTACTTAAAAATAATATATAATTTTCATGTGATTCAAACTTTCTCAGAACTCAAAAAAGGTAGGAACTATTCCCACTGTTTAAAAATTTAAGCAATACTTAGAATGTAAATGTCTTGGACAAAGTGATAAATTCTCTAAGATAGAAGTTAGAAAAGAAGCCTGCAGGATACAAGCAGGAATCCTAAATAAAATATTGTGAAATAAATTAATCACTGTAGATAATATACCATGACCGGAGAGATTTTAATCCCAATTAGCAAAAAAGAACTCTATTAATATAATTTATCATTTTAATATGCCTATGAAGAAAAAATTCCATCATCTTCTCAAGAGGTTCCAAAAGGTATTTGATAAAATTGACATATATATATATTCCCCCCAAAACTCCAAGAATAATATAGTATCTGCCCAAAACATTATAATCAATGAAAAAATATTACAATATTTACCATTAAAAATAAGAACAAGAAAATATCTGTCTAAAACAATTTTATATAACATTTTGAAGGTAGACTCAATGCAACTACATCATACAAGAACATAGTGATGAGTTGATGCAAAATATTATTTAATATTATATGGTATTATTCCTGAAAATATCAAGAAATAATAACCTTAATTTGAACAGATAAAGATATAAGTTTTTTCTCCATGAGATAAATAGGACATCTTTATGTAATAACAATTTGTTACACAGTTCCATGAATAAAGTCCCAAATCACAACTGAAATAGCAAATAGAACCTCTTGGTGAGAGTTTTGCTTTATTTGATTTTTAAATGTGTACAAACTTTTCATAGGGATTGGAAAGCTGAAAATATGAAGCCATGATCTTTCATTTTTCTGTCTTTTATTTTTCTCTTTCTACCAGGTACCACTAAGATTTTCTATGGTATGGCTAATAACAACAATATCGATCTATATTTTTTGATGTCTTAGGTTACAAGAACAGTGATTTTACTTTGAAAATAAAATTGTTTAAGGAAATTGGCACATAGTTTATTAGAATAGTCACAATTGGTCCTGGCTTTTAGATTTTTGTGGGTGTTTGTAACTACTCACTGGAATATTATAATTATAGGACACCCGAGAGAATTGTTGTTAGAGTAACACAATTATAAGTATTTTGGTGTGGTGTGTGGTTTCCATGTTAAGGACATTTGTAGGCAGAATGACCTCTCTCAGGTGTTTACATCTGAATCACTGGAACCTGTGAATGTGTTTAGTTACATGTCAAGAGGTGCTTTACAGATGTAGTGAGAGTGCTCTAAACTAATCACACAAAACCCTTGAAAGCAGAGAGCTTTCTCCAGCTGTAAGCAGGAGAGACAAGGCAGAAGTGGAAGTCAGAAAGATTCAAAGTGTGAAGAGTATTCTACCCACTACTGCTGGTGGCTTTGAAGATGAAGGAGATCATCAGCCAGGTAAAGCAAAAGGGGAAGGGGAGTGCATCCTCTAGGTGATGAGAATGATCACTAGCTGTCAGCTATCAATGAAATGGGAACCTCAGCCCTACCACCCCAAGAAATAAATTCTGACAACAATATGAGGGAACCTGAAAGTGGATTCCTACTCAGAGCCTTTAGTAAGTAGCATAGGCCAGCCAACACCTTGATTTCAGCCTCATCAGACTCTAAGCAGAGTGCCCAGCTGAGTATCCCAGACTTCTGACCTATACAACTATGAGATAATAGATTCGCATTGTTTTAAGCCATTAAGTTAGTGGTAATTTGTTACCAGAGCAATAGTTCATTCAAAGGTAAATCAGTAGCTACATAGAATTTATTTCTAACTGAAATTAGAATGAATGATGGGCAGGGTGAAAGATAAGAGTAGAGAAAAATAAAATTATACAATGTCTATTATTGAGAAAAAATAGGGGACACCTGGGTGGCTCAGTCAGTTGAGCGTCTGACTTTGGGTCAGGTCATGATCTCGCAGTCCCAGAGTTCTAGTCTCGCAACAGGCTCTGTGCTGACAGCTCAGAGCCTGGAGCTTGCTTCGGATTCTGTGTCTCCCTCTCGTTCTGCCCATCTCCTGCTTGTACTTTGCCTCTCTTTCTCAAGAACAAAAACAAAAACAAGAAAACAGGACAGTAACGTTACTAAAGAACAAAATATAATTTGTATATAAAGCACTAAAAAAAGTAGAAATGAATAGTTAATATTTACTAAACTCCAGTCCACAAATAAAATCAAGTCTTTAGGTTCCTAACAAAACAGTTTTTAAAAAACAGGCATAAAAAGCAAAACCTTGAACTTTTTTTTTAAATTTTTTTTTTTTAATGTTTATTTATTTTTGAGACAGAGAGAGATAGAGCATGAACAGGGGAAGGTCAGAGAGAGAGGGAGACACAGAATCTGAAACAGGCTCCAGGCTCTGAGCTGTCAGCACAGAAGCCGACGCGGGGCTCGAACCTACGAACTGTGAGATTGTGACCTGAGCTGAAGTCGGACGCTTAGCCGACTGAGCCACCCAGGCGCCCCAACATTGAACTTTTAAAAAATCGAAAATAGAAAATTTGAAATTCACATTTAGTGATCTGAAGTAAGTAAAGATATTTTAGAAATTTAAACAAGCAATGAAACTTAGAACAAACATAGAGCTTACATAAAAATGGACTGAGTTCAAGGCCAAAAAGGGAATTTCAACAAATGCCAAAGTTTTGATATCAATATGTTTTGTTCAGCACGACAGTTAGAAATTTTTTTAAATAAATATCTGGTAATAAAAATTTTTAAATGAATATGACATTGAACATGATCAAAAAAGGCACTAAATACCCAGTTTATTCAATAAAAGTGATATTTGAAGAGACAGTTGCAATTTTAAATGCATTTATTAAAAATACATGTGAAAGAGAGAAGAAAAATTGAAAATATAGGCACTTATTAGTTAATTCAAAAAAGAATGAAATAAACCCAAAGAATGGAAAAGGGAAAATCACTAAAGTTAAAGCATAAATTGTAGAAATAAAGAAAAGAAACAAATCCTCAAATAGCAGTCGGTAAATAAAAACAAAGCTCTCCCCCAACAACAAACACCCAATTAAAATTTAAAAAGCTTTGGTTATTTTTAAAGATTAATAAAAGACTACATTGAACAAGATAGCTGGGTGTAATTTGAAATGCAAGTGAAATATGTGGTAGTTCATCATTTCATTGTAGTGTTGTCTATCTGGTAGTGCTTATCAAAATCATTTTGAATACTTTTTCAAAACAGGATCGAATTTCATTCCTGGAAATCTGAATCTTGGAGCAGAGTTTGGAGGCAGATGTGTATATAATGGATATCTTTCCAAGATATGGTGGTGCACAACACCCTATATCATAAGGACCAAAAATACCAGCAATGATACAAAAGTCCTAAAGCATTTCAGGGGTCCTATAAACAACACTGAAAACAAAACAAAACCTTGAGTTATGAATCTGAGTTGCTATTCTCACCAGTTCCAGTAAGGCAAAAAGAAGCAATATTATAGTCAGTTCTTGCTTAGACTTTTATTTATTCACCACATTTTCATTGTGATCCTATGATGCAACAGATATTAAATGAGAAGTGGATATATATTGCAAATAAAATAGTACTGGTCCTCACCCTTAAGGATTTTAGGCAAGAAAAGAGTAAGCAAATAATGTATTATTTCAGATTTTGATGAATGCTTTGAGATGAAGTAATAGGCTATAGGAAGAGATGATTAAAAACCACAGACAGTGTGCTCCTGATTTCAAAATGGTACAAGAGGTAAAGATGGAAGGAGCCAGATAGAAAATACTTCTCCCTAAGGAAGGTTTTCTTTGTGAAGTGCCCTGCTTCCTTGAAACCAACATAGCAACAAAGTTTCTGACTTAACCTACAGTTGATAGGTTGATACATCCTAATTAGGCCAAGTAGGACTCGGGGTGGGGCTCAAGGGAAAACAACCTATCAATCATTCACCTTGCTCCCTTCCAGGTCATTAGTCCGTAAGAAGAAAAGAGCCATCCCAGCTCACACCATTCTAAACTGACTTGGTAGGAGACTCTTTAAGGGTTTGGGGCACCAGCTAGAAATTAAAGCATGATGCTTTCTTTCATTTATTTGGGTTCACTTCATCCTGAATTCCTTTGGTGGCTGAGTATTCAAGGAAAATTAAGAAAATTGAGATCTGTTCCACAACTCTTTTTAGGGAACTTACTATCAATTAGCAAACAAAAGATAATTAACAGCTAGCAGTATATTAGATGACAGAGTATAACCATATAGGAGTTTAATGAACTTTACATATGTGCAAGGTAACATAAAGAAGGTGGGGCATGTAATGAATCTTGGAGGATCAGTGGGTTAGAGAGTAGAATTAATGAAGCTAAATGAATTAGTTTGCATAGAGAAAAGATAATTGCCAGATCAAAAGTGTCTTTATTCAGAAGGAAAGAAAGAGAGAAGGAAAGAAGAAAGAACCAAATGAATAACTGTGGGTAATTTAGTGAAAACTTTCCCTCCCATAGAAGGAAGTCCAAAGAGCATGTCTTATTGACAATATATCAGTGATATCATTTTCCTATATGAAATATGGCCCCTTTAATTTAGAATTTTTCTTACTTTTTTTTTTGGCGCATTGATTTTTTTTTTAGGTTGAAATGAGCTCATTTCTCCCCTTATGGGGAGAGTATTTTCCCGGAACAAAAAGAAAAATGATTCATTTTTACCTAGTAGTAAAAGTTTCTAGCAGTTTTGCATCTGTCAAACCTTTTCAGTTTATTCTAAACTTGAACTATAGAAATTTACAGATAAACAATTGTTTTTTTTAGAAACAATTATTTCACTTTTCCTACATTCCTACTGAGATTCCTTAGTAATTCTCAAGAAATTTACTCCACCTTTTCATATGCAGTGTATCATCAAAATGCAAGGTCAGTTCTTTGAAGTGACAATTCCAATGCGCTAGATAAATGGTCAGATGGCAAAGTGCAGATAATAGATGACCTTGGGAGCTAGGGTCTTGAAACTCTCAAGGAAACAATTATGAATGCTTTATATCATGGCAGTAAGTTATTGCCCCAAAGCTTGGTCTGTAGGCATGTGTTGTTTTCCCAGTAATGCAAGGAGAAAATGGAGGAACTGACAAGTGGTGTGCATGCTTACCAGTAATCCATACTAATAAGAACACAAATAATTCAAAAGGAGTTTTTAAATGCCACCTTTCTTCACTTTCCTAACTATATAAAAATAGATCTAGGATGACGTTTGGCTTGTATTATCAGAATATAGTTGTAGCATCTTATCATAAAATTATCCAACTTATGATGCTGTTGTTTTTTTATGTTGGGTCACACATGCTGTAGTTGTGAGAGACAGTCATTTTACTGAGGAAAGAATCTGGAATTATGGGTTCAACAACAAAAATTATACATATTTTTTTCTCAGTCTGCCATTCTTTTTGTTTCTGTTTTTCTCTCACACACAGAATAAAAATTACATTAATATTTTTTCTGTTATGCCAATTTTGTAGGTCACTAATTTTGAATCTTTGAGAAAATTACTTAATTCTTCTAAAATTTGATTTATTCAGTGTTAAAAGCAAATGATATCATCTGTTCTGCCTAAACTACGTACCACTGTTTCCTCCCACTTGGGCTAGAACCATTGGTCATCAAACTTTCATGTCTGCCCTGGGGCTTGATGAAGAGCATCTGAAGGGTGCCTGGGCATGGAGAATTCTAAGGGAATCACCTGCCAGATCCTCATATTCCAAACTTTCCCTTTCTTACAACAGAGCTGCTACGATCAAAGACTCATTCGTTTTGCCTTTCCTACTTTTTCCTTCACAATCGTATCTTTTCCAATTAGTATAGAAAAAAGGCATAGCTCTTATCTGTCCAATACTTATATGATTGAAATTCTGGATTGTCTGATTTAGAAGAATATGAGAAGGGGGGAAGGTGAGCCAAATATTTCGTGGCCAAAAGAATGAACTGTGGTAATCATTACAGCAAGTCACTAAGAATTTTTGGAGTCCCATCCTTCTAGCACATAGTAGGATTTCATGTTTTACCAGTGATTCGGGACTCAAAGTGGCATATGTTATTTCTGGACTGAAGAATTTAATTCGTGGTAGTATCTTTCTTTCTGCCGTTGCTATTAGCAACTTTCAAGATGGCAGCTGCTCTGATAGCCTGAATATTGGAGTCAGCAGACATGGACCAGAGCCCACAACTGAGTTGCATTAAATGCATAGAGGAGATGAAAAATAGGCCATTTTGCTTGCGTGCTTGCTTGCTCTGGCCATTGAAGTTTTGAGGTTGCTCATTACCTTTTCATAGCCTGATCCTTTCTGACTGATACTGTGTTTCTGCATGTTATATGTATAAAACCCAACAGACATAAAGAAAAGAATAGAACTGATGACGAATAAATAACATTTATAGGAAACAGCCTCATCCATCTCATCAGGAGATTTAAAGAATGTTTTAAAGTATAATAATTATTTGTAGAAACTTCTAGTGTACATTAATATTATAAACAATTTTATATTAATAATCATGATAACTCATTTAAAATAAATTTTACAACACTTAGAAACAGTTGCAAAAAGTTTAAAATTAAATTTCAATTTACATATTGTTTATAATTTGTATAGAGGAATCTGATAATATGACAATGTGATCACTAATAGGCTTTTCAGCATAAGTTACATGTTTGGCACAAAATAGAAAATAGAGTATATATATATATATATATATATATATATATAAATATATATATATATATATATATATATATGGTGAATATAACATCATGGAAATAGAGAAAAGAAAATGTAAAATTTCCAACTCTTGAAGGTTTTGATACATAGTTTTTATTTTGTATTGAAATACAATTAACATTGTGTTATTAAATTAATTTCAGGTGTACAGTATATTGATTCAGCAATTCTATACATTACTCAGTACTTATCATGATAAATGTACTCTTAATCCTTATTTCATCTCTTTATCTATTTCCCCCACCCCCCTCACCTCTGGCAACCAGCAGTTCTCTATATTTGAGTTTTTGAGGCACCTGGGTAGCTCAGCCGGTTAATCGTCCGACTATTGATTTCAGCTCAGGCCATGATCTCGTGGTTCATGGGATTGAACCCTTAGCACAAAGCCTGCTTGGGGCTCTCCATCTCTCTCTCTCTCTCTCTCTCTCTCTCTCTCTCTGCCCCTCCCCCACTTATACTCTCTCTCTGTCTCTTTCCCTCTCTCTAAAAATAAATAAGTAAAAGTGTTTAAAAATTTAAGAGTCTGTTTTTTGTCTTTTTTCTTTGTTTTGTTTCTTAAATTCCACATAACTGAAATCATATGGTATTTGTCTTTCTCTCTTATTTAACTTAGCATTATACCCTCTACGTGTATTGCGAATGACAAGATCTCATTCCTTTTTATGGATGAGTAATATTCCTCTGTGTGTGTATATGTGTGTGTGTGTGTGTGTGTGTGTGTGTGCACGCGTGCACGCGTGTACCACATCTTTATCCAGTCACTTGGGTTTCTTCTATATGTTGGCTATTATAAATAATACTGCAATAAACACGGATAACTATGATCTTTTCAGGTTAGTGTTTTTGTTTTCTTTGGTTAAATACCCAGTAGTGGAATTACTGGATCATTTGGTTAATTCCATTTTTATTTCTTTGAGGAACCTCCATACCATTTTCAACAGTGGCTGCACCAATTTTCATTCCCACCAACAGAAGGTTCCCTTTATTCCACATCCTCACCAACATTTGTTATTTCTTGTCTTTTTGATTATCCATTTTGTTGGTATAGGTGATATTTCATTGTGGTTTTGATTTACATTTCCCTGATGATTAGTGATGTTGAACATCTTTTAATGTGTCAGTTGGCCATTTCTATGTCTTCTTTGGAAAAATGACTATTCAGGTCCTCTGCTTACTTTTAATTGGATTGTTTTCTTTTTGAAGTTGAGTTGTGTAAGTTCTTTATATATTTTAGATATTAACCCCTTAACAGGTAAATCATTTGCAAATGCCTCATGATTCAGTAGGCTGCCTGGTCATTTTGTTGATAGTTTCTTTCACTGTGCAAAATGTACTTTTAAAGAGATAGAAGTGGGTATAGTAATGATATTTAGATTCTACTGGGTACATTTAAAAGAGAAATATAATATTATTTTAAAATGTCAAAATTGGCAGGGTGTCTGGGTGGCTCAGTTAAGCATCTGACTTTGGCTCAGGTCATGACCTCACAGTCATGAGTTCAAGCCCTGCATGGGGCGTCGGACTCTGTGCTGACATCTCCGAGCCTGGAGCCTACTCCAGATTCTGTCTCCTTCTCTCTCAGCCCCTTCTCTGCTCATGATCTGTCTCTCTCTATATCTCACAAATAAGTAAACATTAAAATAAATAAATAATAAAAATTGGCAACAGGTTGGAAACTACATTTATTGCAACTTATGGCAAAGCATTTTAGATGTCAGTGCAAAAATGTATAAGGATGTATGTTTGTATTCAAAATTATTTTAATGGGTATGCAAGCCAAATACTTAAAGACCATTGGGTTAAAAATATGGGACATGAGGCTGAACATATTCAATCAGTGCTTCTAAATCAAATACTTAAAATCTGAGCTGTTTAGATTCATAGCAGTTGCTGAGCTACTAGTGGTTCTAGTCCTATAAGTTTCCATCATTTATGTCATAAAATATAGGGAAGGAGACAAAGAAAAAAAACAACACAAAATGATAGCTATTTATAAGCTATTGAGCATTGACAGGAGAGTTGATAAATTATGATTTATTTTTTGTCAACATTTGGATGTGGAGGACAGACCTCTGCCTAGAAGGACCCAGTCAAAGTCTTGAAGCTGATGAGCACAAGTTGACATAGAGGTGGTTTTCTTATCTGAAGGTGGAGAACACCATGAACAGTTTCTCTTTATTAGCTATCCTTTGATCTGGCTCTTATAGCATAATAAAATAACTGTAGGATGTTTTCAAACTTAAAAGGCTTCCACTTGACCTTTGGTAGCCATATTGATCTTCTCAATTAGAAGAGTAGGACAGTGTTAGTTTTCTAGGCCTGCTATAACAAATTAGCACAAATTGGATGGCTATGATAGAAATTTGTTTTTTCACACCTCTGGAGGCCAGAAGTCCACAATCAAGCTGTTGCAGGGCCACCCTTCCTCTGAAGGCTCCAGGGAGTTTCTGTTTCTTAGCTCTTTCGCCTTTTGGTGATCCCATATATCCCTTCCTTGTGGCCATGTCACTCCATTATTTCTACCCGTGATCACATTGCTTTCTCTGTGTGTCTTCTCCTATCTCAAATCTTCTTCCTCCTATAAGAAAACTTATCACTGGATTTAGGGCATACCCACATAATCCAGGATGATCTCTTCAGCTCAGGGTCTTAAATTCTATCTATTTATGTTATATTATATTATATTATATTATATTATATTATATTATATTAAGTTATTATATTTACAAAAACTTTTTCCCCTCACCCCAAATAAGGTAACATTCTCAGGTCCAGAAATTAGGACATGAATGTATTTTTGGGGAGGCCACCATTAAATCTACTGCAAGCAGCAAAGGTAGGTGTCACTTTATGCACCTATGATAGGTGGCCATGTCTGGAGGTGAGGTTGGACAACAGAATCAGAAAGTGGAGTGGAACAGTTTTTAAAATGGTAGCTACAGATAGCTTAGAAAAGCCCTTTCAATAACTCTCTTTTCCCCCCTTCCCATCATTCACTCCACCAGAATACTTGGAAAGCTGAGAACATTTTAATGGCAAAAATAGTAATAGAAGCCTAGAGTTTAGGTAGTGGTAGGAGAATTAAATGAGCTAAGCTTTGGACAATTCTGGATATGGACCCTTTTGGGGATAGGTTTTTCTAAAAATAAGGGAGGAGAAGAACCACTTATGCTTGAGAACTCTGAGCAAACCTTACCTATTGGCATTGTGGGTTGGCATTGTTAGTGATCCTCATGACCTGTTGAGTTTTTTTGTTTGTTTTCACTATTAGTGTTGTAAATAAAAAGGGAAAATTTTTCTTATAGGCCTAAGAGTGGTTTAGCGACTTCACTTTAGCTCAAGGTGGGTGATTCTCAGATTTTAGCAAGCATTAGATTCCCCTGCAGGCCTTGTTAAACTGCTGTATTGCTAGACTCCACTCCCGATTTCTGACTCAGCACTTCTAGAGTAGGACGAGGAATGCATTTTTAACAGGTTTCTAGTTAGCTCTGCTTCTGCTGGTCCAGGGCCCACATTTTGAAAACAACTGGTCTAGGCTTTAGGCCTATTTTGGGCTTCTGCAAGGAATCCTGGTTGGGTCCATACAACTCACTGGTGACTGGTTTCAACTTTACAGTTTACATCTCCTAAAACTAGATCAGTGCTTTTAAAAATTTAATGAGTAAATCGATCACCTGAAAATCTTATTAAAACCCAGAATCCTGCCTGTGTGCCCTGAGCTTCTGATTTACTGTGTCTGAGGTGGGCCTGTGTTGGTGGAGGTCATCGAGAGGATATGACCGCTGGTTGACCCCAGAGCTGGCCCAGGCAATCAGAAGAACCTCACCCCTCCCCTGTCCTTGGATTGTACTTTCCTCCCACTGTTTGTATAGCTGAAGCCATTTCAAGAT
Source organism: Panthera onca (assembly GCF_046562875.1). Lineage (NCBI taxonomy): Eukaryota > Metazoa > Chordata > Mammalia > Carnivora > Felidae > Panthera > Panthera onca. The sequence continues at coordinate 60,669,180 of NC_138350.1, read as the reverse complement.
GCATCCTTGAGAGAGCAATGTGTTACTGAGATTATCTGGATGGTATATGTGAGTGAGCCCAATTAAGGCCTCTAAGTAAATTCTCAAGATTGTGGCCGGCGGTTTGGAGATCTGTTTGCCTCTTGCCGGCGCCAGGGATAAGCCTCTTTTGTAAGTTCCTGTGCTCATTAAAACCGCCAGCTACTAAGCTGGAGGGGCCGGCCTCTTTCTTCTACCTCTCCTTGCCCGCCGTGTACAGGAACTGGCTTCACATTTCACCTGAGAAATTCTGGAATGTCTGACCAACAGCCTGTGGTTCTGCTTTTCTAATAAACTTCCAGATGATACCAATGCTACTGGTTTGAAGACCACACTTTCACTGGCAAGAAAATAGAGGACGTTTATCTGCCTGACCTTGTTTGTTGTGCTCAGTTCTTACTGGAGCCTGGAACAGAGGACATCTGAGACTATGACGGTGAGTCCTCATTTGAGGGTATCATTTCTGGAATGTGATTGAAATGCTGTTTGATCTCCAGAAGGTGCTCCAAAATCTCCGTTTTCTGCCTTTATAACTACCCAACCCCATTTCTCCTCTGCTCACAGAGTCAGGATTAAGGATTGTGTGTTTTAGGTTATAATAATTTTGGAGGTGAAAGTTTAATTAAAATATTAAAGGGTTGGGGTCCCATGGCTCTTTTTTATGGGACTTAGGTAAAACAATGTCCAGGCTTTCTCCTACCTGGAAGCTTCCAAGTTGTGGCTATAGGTTTTCCAGTGAACTGTTTTGTTTGTCTTGCACACCGTTAGCACACTTTTCTTCAGACTAATAGGCCTGGTAACTAGACTAGTAAGAAACTGTGGGCAGTGATTCTTAGATGGGACCAAGCAGAAAAAGGAAAGAAGTCTGTGCTGGTGTTCTCATTCTTTTTGTTCTTGGTGGTGGTTTGCTGTGATCAAAGGATTACTTGGTAAGGTCCAGCTGAGGTGCTTTCATTTGGGTTTGAGGCAGACACTGACTAGGAATATTACATATATATACATATATATGCATATATGTATGCATGCATGTATTTTCCCCTTTAGCCTTATTCTGAAGGCTTATTTGGAGCCTTATTCTGAAGGTTTATTTGGAGCCTTATTCTGAAGGCTTATTTGGAGCCTTATTCTGAAGGCTTATTTCTTCTTCTGAAGCTTCATAATTGTGTTGGGGCAGGGCAAGGATGGGTATGGAGTGATGGCAGTGGCAAAAAAAGGCTATTGGGATCGAGGATACCATTTCCCTGCCTACTCATGATCTCTTTCTCTTGAATACCATTAACATTGGTGACCAATAAGGCTAACTTATAAACTATGCAATTGACAACCATGTGAGTACTTTGCAAAAAGTAAGGGTTGGAGAGGACAGAAAAAGAATGGGGGATCAAAACATAATTTGAGAATCTTTGGGCTTTGGGAGTTCTCACAAGCATTTTATGTGTTTGTGTGAGTGTAACAACATAATCCCCAGGATACCTCAAGACACTAGCACTGTTAAGCACTGTTGTCACTGACTAGGTGAGGAATATGGAGATGGAGATATGGAGATGGAGATATTTGTTCAATATCACAAAATTCATAAGTTTCAGAGTTGAAATTTGAATGCAGGTCTTTTACAAACATAATATTTCATGAGTCAACCACCTAATGAATGTTAGGAGATATATTGATGCTATTTAGAATTTATGGTTTACTACTTAAGAACCCCTTTAACACAGGGGCGCCTGGGTGGCTCAGTGGGTTTAAGTGTCCTGCTCTTGATTTTGGCTCAGGTCATGATCTTACATTTCCTGAGTTTGAGCCCCGCGACTGTCTCTGCATTTGCAGTGCGGAGCCTACTTGGGAATTCTCACTCTCCTCTCTGTTCCTCTCCGGCTTGCGTTTTCTCTTTCTCAAAATAAATAAACTTAGAAAAAATAATAAAATAAAATGAAATTCTGTAATAAAAAAAGAACTTCAATACAAAGTAAAATTCTAGAAAGCAAGATGGCTTTTATACAGCACATATAATTAAGGGAAGAGAAACCTTCATCTTCAGGGAAGTCCCAAAATTGGTGCAAACTGAATAATCTTGATGAAGTGGTTAACTGGATGTCAAGAGGGTATCCATTAACTGTCAGTATGGAAAGCGACAGGACATTCTCCCCTTGATCTTCCACTTTTCTGTTCTTTTTCCTTCCTGGAGTTCAATCGGGCAGAGGGAGAAAGTGACTCTCTGATAGAAGTTTGTTCTAAATTCCTGCTAAATCGTTTGGCCCTTCCAAAAGTTAGAAAATCTTGAAAGGGCAAATCCCAGATTGTGACTTACACTTAGTTCCTCTAAACCACAAATCCCATTTCTAAAAAGGGTCATCGATAGAATGGTGAAATTCCTTCCTGGTTTCCTGCTCAGCTGCTTCTTGACCATCAGTCGGTCCCAGAGTTAACAGAATGCACACAATTTTATTTTGGATTCACTGAAACAAGGTAAAATGCAAACCAGGCCCTGCATGAAATGAATTTAAAGATCAATTAGAAAGCATGAACAATAACAAAATGGTAATGTAAAAATCTCTGCTCATATGAACAATTGGGCATTGACATTGTATTATTTTTAAAACAAAATCTATTCCTATTGTACTATTTCTAACATTTGAGTGCTTGTAGTGTGCCAGGCTCTACTGTTGTAAGATTTTTGTCTATCTTTTCCATTTAAGCTTTGGGTTAACATCTGGTGATATCTTTATTTGAAAGATGGGGATACTGAAACATAGAGGATGTAGCTTTCTCAGGGTCATGCAGACAGGAATAGATAAATATGATACATAAAGCATACAAGTTTAAAGTCCTCCTATCCAGAATCCGAGACTTCATGTGGATATACACACACAGACACACATATTCATTCAAAGCCTCTAATTTTGTTTCTGAAAGGCCCAAATCAGTGGACTTACAGAATATCGTACTGTGTTCATTCTAGCTAGTAGTAAGGCAATATTTAGATAAACCCATAACAATATAAGTGTAGCATCTTTATCTGCAAGTAACATGGTGAAACATTAGTTTTTACGTCTGTAAGTTTTACTGCTTTATCTTTGACAAAGTCTGAAATGGTACACTTGTGACATTTTTAAAAATTAGTCTTCCGCATTTAAAGACCACTCACAATTGTCATCTATCATTGTTCTGGAAATGTCACATTGATTTTATCCTCCTTGCAATAAATGGTAACACCCCCCAAAACAAATAATGGTCTGACACTTCAAAATCAGCTGCCAGTCTTGGGTACAGCAAAAATGAAAAAAAAAAAAAAAAAAAAGGGCAATTTTACTTAAAGGACAGGGAAAGAGAGTGAAAGAGAGAGAAATGCTCTGTCAGACACTGACAATATTGACAATAGTCCAAAGTAACTTAAATTATAATATTTTGTCTTTTCTATGTAAGCGATGTCATATAAGTGAGAAATATAGCATGTCATATTATAGGTCTATTAAACTTTGCAGATGATAGTAAATTTCTTGAAAATAGATTTAGATATAGAATCATAGTCAAGATTGAAAATTGCAAAATCAATGTACATGGAAAGCAGATTACTTCTAGATAACCTATTCTGGAATTCTCCTGGAGCATGTCAAATTAATGATGTATAATCAAAGAGAGGGTGTCAGAATTATTTGAAATTGCATTAAAAAGTCCTAATATGAATAAATTGAATTTGATGCCTTGTGGATATTGAGTGAGTGGAGCATATTAGAAATGGGCATTGAACAAGGAATCCAAATCTTTGGATTTTATTGCCAACTCTGCCAGTGATGGTTGTTGGGTTTTGTTTTTGTTTGTTTTTTTTTTTTTTTGAGAGGTTACTTCAACTCTCTGCAACATAGTTTCTTCATTTGTCTGTGGTAATAAAAATATAGGGTCTTCACCATATTCACAAATCTTTTAATTCAGTGCATATGGGATTATGGCTCAAGAACTTGTATATTATCCCATTCCACAGACGCATCTGATAATCAGCAATATTGGAAACCTTTGGTTTTGAGTTGCAGCTGTAGACATAGGGAGGAAGGTATTAAGAGCATCAAATGGACTCAGACTTGTCTTTTTATCTTTGAGTAGATCTAAAGTTCAGGTTGTGAATAATAGGCAAGGAAGTATGAAGAAGACCCCTGGTTTTATTTCTCCCAGTAAATTCTCAATACCTATCTAATATCTCAGAGAGATATATATATGGTGATGGGTGGCTGAAGGTGGGATGGTATATAATACTGTGAAAAAGGAGAAGGTGGACTTCTTTATACCAGGGTGAGGAAAGATTGATGTCAGAGAACCATTCGTTTGCTAAAGAGCTATTTCTTCACTATGTTTTCCCTCTCCCACCCAAAAGAGAATTCACTATGAAAATTACAGTGGTAATTTTTTTTTGGGGGGGGAGGCCATATCCTTTTAAGCTTCTATTAAATAGTTTGTTCTTCTTTTATTTTTTAATGTTTATTTACTTTTGAGAGAGAGAAAGAGAGACAATGTGAGCGGGGGAGAGGGGCAGAGGGAGAAAGGGAGATACAGAATCTGAAGCAGGCTCCAGGATCCACGCTGTCAGCAAAGAGCCTGACAAGGGGTTCGAACACCTGAACCATGAGATCATGACCTGAGCTGAAGTCGGACACTTAACCGACTGAGCCACCCAGGTGCCCCTTGTTCTTTTATTCTTGAATCTAGGCAGGCTTTCTGAATTGCTTTCACCAATGGAATGCACCAGAAGAAATGTATGATTTTGATCCAGCACCTCAAGAACACTTGTATTCTTTTTTTCTTTTGGAGGCCTGCTACCACAGTGACCATTCTGAGCCAATTTAATGGGAGGTGAGAGCCCACGTGGAACAGATTTAATAGTTTATAGCAGATGTCCTCTCTAGACCAATCACTCCCCTTCAACCTGAAAGCTGATTAAACCTGGAAGAGTTTAAAGAGAGTAGTTAGGAGAGTTGAAGTGCTGTCTGCCTGAGTTCAAACTTCTGCATTTTATGGAGTCGTTCCTGCAATTTGATAACCTATCTCTTCAGATGATGCCGCAAGAGACGAAAACCTGGGAACCCTAGACAACTGTGTGTGTGTGTTTCCATAGTAGTTTTATTCTTAGGTACTTAAAGTCACAATATTTTCCTCTGAGTTAACAGAGCTAGTGATTTATTGTAAGAATGAGATGTGGGAAAAGCTGGACAAGTGAAGGTCCGGGAGGCAAGATAGAGCAGCATCAAAGGAGTCACCAACCAACTATCCTGAGAAACAAAGCTACTGAAGGGATTATAGACGTGAGGCTAATGGGCAGGTTTTTGGGATGCTGTGCTAATACCCCTGTGGATTTGCTCCCAAACATCTGGAGATGGGACTGGGGCTGCTGTTGGTGAACAGGATTAACAGTGAGAAAGAAGAGCTAGATACAAAGTAAAGGTAAAAAGAACTGGAATCTGGGGCACCTGGTGGCTCAGTTGGTTAAGCGTCCAACTTCGGTTCAGGTCATGATCTCAGGGTTCCTGAGTTCTAGCCCCATGTCAGGTTCTGTGCTGACAGCTCAGAGCCTGGAAACTGCTTTGGACTGCTTTGGATTCTCTCTCTCTCTGCCCCTCTGCTTCTCATGCTCTGTCTCTCTCTCCCTCTCTCAAAAATAAATAAGCATTAAAAACAGTAAAAACAAAACATAATCTGCTATGGTCTCTGCAACTGGCTCTCACTAAATCCAGCCATAATGACCTTGAGAGAGAAATGACTACAGCTACCCTTCCACGTTTTGAATTTCATGCAAGTTTGTCTTTTAACCAGCTCTCATCTGGCTGCATGCAGGAAATGGGTTTCTGGGAGATGTAATTCCAACTAAACCAATTGGATGTGGTTCAGCTATGACAGTTGATACGTATTGGGTTGACCATTGTGTCCAGTTAGTTGAAATCATGTTCCTGAATTCTGTTCACTTAAACTCATACTTAGAGAATTTTTAATAGGATTTGATCATGGGAAACACAAACCTCAATTTTGCCTTAATACTATATGAGCCAAGAAGGGCAGATATTAAAGGCATGAAGTAGATCTATTGAATAATAAACTATTTGCCTATATTATCAAAGTAACTCAGGGAAAAATTATATAAGAGGAATTTGCCTTAACATCAGCTCTAACTTTCCAGTTTACTTTTTATTAAATACATACAAAACACTAATAGTCTTTGTTCTATAAACAGTTCACTAACATTTCCTGTATGTTCACTTTTTTAATTTACATTTACCTGATTTAAATTATTTTTATAATTGGCTTTATTCTACACTGTTATATAATGACCACTACAATTAGCTCATTTTTCTACAACTCTCTCAGTCCCCTGGTACTCCTTGGTAGACAAGCCCTTCATTGCCTACCATTTAGCCTCTGATAACCACTGGCTGCTTCTTGGTCATCAGTTTCATCTTTTGTGAATTTCATATAAATGTAAGGAAGTGTTCCATCTTTTGTGTTTGGTTTTTTTCAATTAGTATAGTGCTCAAGAGATTCAGCCATGTGTCAACAGTTCATTCCTTTAATTGCTAAATAGTATTTCATTTAACAACTATGCCACATTTTGATAACCTATTCAACAGTTGATGAACATTGGGTTTCTAGTTTTTGACTATTATGAATAAAACTAGTGTGACATACTTAATACATTTTTATTTAGATATGTATTTTTGTTTCTTTTTGGAAAATACCTGGGAGTGAGACTGTGGGATCCTATAAAATATGCTTAATCTTATGAGAATTTGCCAAGAAGTTTCCTAAAGTGACTTACAATTTTGAGTTCCCACCATTTAACAGATTAGAGTTCCATTTGTTCTATAGCCTTAAAAATCCTTGGCATTTTGTATTTTTTTATTTGGACATTCTGATAGATGTAAGATGGTATCTCATTGTGGTTTTAATATGTACTCCCCTATTGGCTAATGATAAGTATATTCAGTGCATATTTGCTTTTTGTGTATCTTAATAGTAGTGCCTATTTAAATATTGCTCATTTTTAAATCCATCTTATGAATTGTAAGAGTATGTCTTGAATTGTAAGAGTAATTCATATACTCAGAATACAAGTCCCTAATCAGATGTGCATATATTTGCAAATAGCTTCTGAGTTTATGGCTTAGCTTTACATTTGTTTAAGTATCTTTTGAATAACAAAACTGTATAAGGCTGAGAACTTCCAATTTGTCTTTTTCTTGCCAAGCCAGATATCACTGGGTCATTTGGTAGGTCTTCATAAAGAACTTAAAGGATAATTTATGGTTTTCAGTGTATATATTAGAAAAGAAGAGAAACTGAATTAATGAAGTAAACATGCATCTCAAATTTATGTAAGAACAAAATGCAAAGAAAATAAAGGAAATAATAAAATAGAGCAAATAGAAAATACTATTACATTAGCCTTAAAAAGCTCAAAGATGTTCTTTAAGTAGACTAATACAATCCATAGACTTCAGGCAAAACTGATTAATAGGGACAAAAGTTTAATTAACTTTTTTCAGGAATGATAAAGGAAATATCACTATAGATCCTTTGGATATTGAACAAACATAAGGAGAAATTATTAACAAATTGATATTAATTTGAAAATGTTGCATAGGCAAATTACTTACCAAAGCTTATTCAGGTAGAAATAGAATGCATAAATAATCTAATAATTATTAAAGACATTAGATTTATAATTAAAAATTCCATAAAGAAAGAAAAAAGCCTCTAGTTTCAGATGGCTATATCTTTTTTTTAAGCTCTACTAAACATTTAAGGCAAAAATAATTCTATTATGCAAATTCTTCCAGAGAATGGAGGGGGAGTACATTCCACAACATATTTTAGAAAACTATTCTAACTTGACACCAAATGCTTATGGTAATTGATGAAGGAAAATTAGACCAATATTTGTTATGAATACAAATGAAAAAAATCAAAGGTTAAGGTGTAACAGTGATCCGTTGCTCATTTTATTTTTTTTTTAATTTTTATATATAGTACTAACTTGGGTTAATCTGAAGAATGCCAGGTCAGCTTACATTTTTATTTACATATAGACAGAGCCTGCACTAGCTTGCATGCAAGCAGGGAGGAGCCCAGAGAGAATCCCAAGCAGGCTCAGTGCTGTCAGTGCACTGATCTCTGGAGAGATCATGACCTGAGCTGAAATCAGGGGTTGGGCGCTTAAAGGACTGAGTCACCCAGACATCCTAGGTCAGCTTACATTTTAAAATCAACAAAATTTGGGGCACCTAGGTGGCTCAGTCAGTTAAGTGTCTGACTTTGGCTCAGGTCATGATCTCGCAGTTTCTGAGTTTGATCCCTGCATTGGGCTCCGTGCAGATGGTGTGGGTCCTGGAGCCTGTTTCAAGTTCTGTGTCTCCCATCTCTCTTCCCCTCCCCTGCTCACGCTCTCTTTTTCTCAAAATTAATAAACATTAAAAAAAATTTTTTTTAATTAATAAAACTTGCCATTTACAGAATTGAAGAGAAATACCAGATGATCATGCAAAGATTTAGGAAAATTGATAAATTCAACATCATTTTAACAAATTGAATAACTCATTATAGCAAATTAAGATTAGAAGAGAGCTAATCTGAGTGAACTGGTCTTATCTGATAAAAGATCTCTATAACAACTAACCAACACCAATAGAAAAAATCATAGTTTAATGGAGACAAAAAAAAAAATTACCTGTGAAAGTGAGAATTAGATAAGGGTAGTAGTTGCTATCATTGTTTCTGCTCAACGCTCTATGGAAAGTCTGAGTTCCTAAACTAAAATATATGTGCATACTGTTTTGTGTTTTATGTGATGGTCAATCAGGTGTGGTCACAAGAGGGAACACAGTAGGGACTCAAGAAAACAAAGTTTATTGTACTCACAGGTTCTAGAAACAGGAGTCACAATATTCCAGGCAGGGCCACATAGGAAAGCACCAGCATTAGAGGGCAGAGGGGCAGGAGCAAGGAGAGCTCCCAGGCCATGACTTTTACTAGAGTTTCTATGGGAAAGGCCATACAGGGTAGGGTAAACGCTTGCAGATTGACTAGTTTGAATACTGTGGCAGACTCTAAGTTTCAGTGGTGGTCGCTGATAGCTTGAGTCTTGGATTGTTTAAGGCTGGACCATATTGCCTCCAGGGCATTATGGGCCAGATGGAGAAGGTATTGCTCTGGACTGGTAGGTTTGCATATCAAAGGCATGTTCCAGGTTGAGAATTTTGACCTAAGAATTGAATAGCCCTGGGAGGGGTAGTCTCACCCTAGCCAGAAAAAATTAAGATGACAAAACATAATGCACAGAAAATGAAAATTATAAACAAGACACATAGATATGTACAAGTGTACAGTTACATAAAAAATAAATTATAGGGAAGTGAAAAGGAAAAACTCATTAGTTGCATATTATACATTTCTATATATCAAAGTCCTAAGGAATCTACAGAAAACTATTATACTTAAGAGTTCAAGTTTATTATTAAAAAAATACTGTATCAGATACTGGCACAAACACAGATAAAACTTAAAATACTATATAAAATAGTATAAACATTCAATTTCTAGACTCTAATAAATCCTGTGCTAGACTTCTGAAGAAAGCCAAAAAAATATTGAGCGATAATCAAGATGATATAAGAGTACTGAAGTATTCCATTTGTATGGCTTAGGAAATTCAATATTTTACAGATGTCAGTTATCCTTCATTTATAGACACTATGAAACAGCAAACAAAACCCAGAGTTTTTTTTTAATATTTTTTTTTTATTTTTGAGAGAGAGAAAGAGCAAGCACAAGCAAGGGAGGGGCAGAGAGAGACACACACACACAGAAGCCAAAGTAGGCTTCAGGCTCTGAGCTTTCAGCGCAGAGCCGGACATGGGGCTCAGACATACGAAAGGATCATGACCCGAGCTGAACTTGGATGCTTAGCTGATGGAGCCACCCAGGTGCCCCAAAACCCAGAACTTTTACTAGTATTATGGGGTGATGTTTAATAGAATGAACTTCAAATGTATATGACAATGCAAAGTGTGAAGAATAGACAATGAATTCTTTTTTTTTTTAATGTTTTTATTTAAATTCCAATTAGTTAATATTAGTTTCAGGTATACCATATAGTAATTCAACACTTCCACACATCACCCTGTGCACATTATGACAAGTGTACCCCTAATCCCTATCACCTATTTAACCCATCCTCCCACCCCTTTCCCTTCTGGTAACCATCGGTTCTGTACAGTTAAGAGTCTGCTTCTTGATTTCCCTTTCTCTCTGTATCTCTCTGCTCATTTGTTTTACTCCCTAAATTCCACATATGTGTGAATTCATATGGTATTTGTTTTTCTCTGAATGACTTACTTTGCTTTCCATTATACTGTCTAGTTCCATCCATGTCGTTGCAAATGGCAAGGTTTCATTCTTCTTTATGGCTGAGTAATATTCCATTGGATATGTATACCATATCTTCTTTATCCATTCATCAATCTGTGGACACTTGGACTCTTTGTGTAATTTAATATTGTAAATAATGCTGCTATAAACATTGGGGTGCATGTATCCCTTTGACTTAGTGTTTTTGTATTCTTTGGGTAAACACCTAGTTGTGTGATTGCTCAACTGTAGGGTAGTTCTATTTTTAATTTTTGAGGAACTTCCATACTATTTTCAGGAGTGGCTACACCTGTTTGCATTCCCACCAACAGTGCAAGAGGGTTCCCCTTTCTCTGTATCCTCACCAACATCTGTTTCTTGTGTTGTTGATTTTTAGCCATTCCAATGAACGTAAGGTGATATCTCATTGTAGTTTTGATCTGTATTTCCCTGATAAGTGATGTTGAACATCTTTTCATGTGTCTGTTGGCCATCTGTATGTCTTCCTTGGAAAAATGTCTATTCATATCTTCTGCCAGAGAATCTCAAAGAAGGAACTGAGTATTTATACTACTAGAAAATGAATCTTATTATAAACCTACAGTAATTGAGACAGTATGATTATAGCTCAAAGGTAATTAAATAAACTGATAGAAAAAAATAGAAATCCTGGAGTTATATATCCATTGTAGACACTTGACACTGATTTATGCCAAAGGGAATAGTAAAGAGGTTTGGCTATGATTCTAGTTATATATTATCCCTCAAAAAAACAAAAGTTGTCTATATTATTTAGAAATGTATAATTATTTGCTAAAAGTATAAATAAAAGCAAGTGATTTGATGTTTTATAATGGCTACTTTCCAAGGATGGAAAGTGTTTGTAAATGGAGAGGGACACAAGGGAGGGTTCTTGGTACAGAAAATAATCCTTTTGTCCAGGATGATGGTTAAACAGGCATAACTTTTTTTAAAACCTCAACTTCTATATTAACATTTCATGAAATTTTCCACATGTATATATTCATTATATGAATTATGAACTTATCACACAAACCAAAATGCAGGAGGCTGTAAAGTCAGAAACACCTCTATTGTAATTCCAGCTCCTCTACATTTTGCCTGTATGTCCTTAGACAATTGATTAATCACCCCAATGCTTAAGTATCTTATTCTGTGAAATGGTGGTAACAACATCTATTTGCATTGTTATGAGGATTCAAGATGCATAGCTACAGAGGAATGATGTAGCTAACAATTATTGAATGTGTTTGTGATTGTCAGACTGTCCAAATATGTTACATGTCTTACTTTTTTAAGCCTCACATTCAGCCTGTCAGATAGGTTATTACAGAATTTCTCTTTAATTATGACCCTTTCATTCATAGTGTAAGTTCTGTGAAGGCTGAGATCCATCTGTCTTGTTTCCTATTAAGTGCAGTACCTGGATGGACATGTTTAAATTCTGACCTCACTGTAAGCTTATAACCAGTAACAGACATGGGTCACCATAAACTATCTGCCCAGGCTTACCATATGTTTGTTCAAGACAGAGCAATTATACTTTAATTGAAAGAAGAAGGATTCTCTAGGAATGGCATAAGATGAATGCAGTTTTAGTCTTACTACCTCATAAATTCTTCTAAGGAGGAACACAGATTTTGTTGTTGTTGGAATGAAATCCTAATTAGAGTAAGTGAGTTCTTGCAATACTTTGAAGTTGAACTTGGGTCTAGAACTTGAGGAAAGGGATTGAGATATTGTATAGGAGGCAAGAAAAATATTTTGCTTTTGAAAAAGTAAGGAAGGGGAGAGATGGGAGCAAAAGAAGAGGAGAGAAAGGGGAAAGAGGACAAGAGAATCTGCAATACCTATTGAAGCTTACAACATTCTTAGTGTGGGTACTGTAGATTTTTGTGGAAACCATTGGAAGAGCTGTTTTGTGCCCTCATTGAGAGGAGGCAAAAAAGCGTGTGATTATAGAAGCATGAGACTGAGGACATCCTAAAAAAAAGCAAAAGTTGCAAAATTGGCAGCTATCTTAGCAGGGTGGAGAGGGGTGGTCTGTTCCTCATGATGAAATTAAGAGCCTGGACTAAGATCATCAAGTTGTCCAAGTGACAGAGGAGCCTGAACTCAAAACTGGGTTTTAGAAAAGTAAAAGCAAAATGCTAGTTATAAGATTACAATGTGCTGGAGTAATCCAAAGTCTTCATGGAGAAAGTGGGCAAGAATATTCCACTTTATGTGGAAAACACTTAAAAACATTGAGCTTACTTGCAAATGCAAAGGTTGAGGGCTTTCATCATACACCTAAAAATAAGTCTTCTACAATCCTTATTTTCTCTGTAATAGGTCCTAGAAAGTGACAGAAGGAAGAATGCAGGATGTAGGACTCACCTCCCCCATTCTGCAGTACTAAGACTTTCCTTGGAGGTCACACACAACAGTTAGCTTGGAGCTCCCAGGATTATTGATGGCAGCAGCCAGCAGAATAAAAATTCCATAGGTAGGCAGTAAATATTTGAAAAGACCTTTCAGTTTGGGGAATGGTTTATATTGTTGCTTAAAAATGTAGTTTGAGAGCCATGGGAGCCTACGATTGGGTGCGGCATGTTTTACAAATGATACCCATTTATCCTGAGCGAGAAACATTCCACCCTGTAAATGTCAGTTTCACAGTGACCAGATATGATGAATGAGTCCTCTGGCTCCTATTAATATGGAGGTCACACATTTAGAAAAAAATTAGAGACCATTGCAAAATTAATCCTCCCTCTCAGTGTGCTGAAATGATAGGAAAGGAAATGGGGAGAGCAAGTTTGCAAAAATATGAAACATCAAGTTTCTTTCTGAACGTCTCTCTGAGCCTCCAACTTCATAAAGGAATTATCTTAATCACATTGGGAAAAAAAATGAGAGGGCTTGAAATACGATCTCAGATGGAAACTCCGACACAGGGAAGTATAGCATAAATTTCTAGGCACTCAAGCTTGGGATATTGCAGGCATGATTCCATAGCTCAACCCCTGAAAGGAATAATAATTACTATTTGGCTATTTGTCAAGGTGAGGGTTCCACTGGAGGGAACGTCTTATTCAATTTGGGAGCTGAAATTACACAACTGGTGAGATATTAAATAACAGCACAAAGCTGAAAAGAGAAAGAAGGCAAGCGAGTAGCTGAATTGTAAGTGAGGAATAAGTAGATATAAAGGGTGAGGAGGGCCTGAAGGAGAAGGTGGTTGGCTTCTCCAATGCTAATTTTGGGCTTGATCTGATTATATTCAAATTTACGTGATTTTTGGTAATTCATTTATGTGTCTGTTAATGACAAATGATGTCACTTTGCAGTTAGCAGGTGTGCTAAATTGATTAATCAACCAAGAGATATTTATTAAGAGTCTAATATATTTAGTCAGTGCCAAGTATTGTAGAGGATACAAGTATAAATTATAGTACTTGTAATTTACTTGAATAAGACCATATATACAAAACCCAGCAATATAAGCCAAAACATAATACATCACAAGTGGATATATATATATATATATATATATATATATATATATATATATACACACACACACACACACACACACACATACACACACGCATACATGCATACATACACACACACATACACACGCCATAGAATTTCACAGAGAGGAAACAGTTTACCCTTCTAGGGAAGAATTAATGTAGGTGCAGGGGAGGATGGAACATAGATACTTGCTGCACATTTGAGCTTTGAAGATCAATTTGTGTTCCTTGTGTGAACATACTTCAACAAATATATATAATATGTACTTTCAACATTTTAATAAGGGTATTAGGTCTTAAACACCTAAAACAAGTTGAGTCTCTACTGTTTCATTTTTACTTCAAGTTAGGCAAAGCCGATTCCATTGCTTGAAGAGTGAGTCAGGAATATTGGCTCCTGCCTTTAGACAAGAATCCTCGTATTCCTTGGAGAAAAATTGTTCCTGCGTATCATGGAATGTTCTTTGGTATCCTGATGTTAAATACAGCCCTGAAGTAAGCTAAAAAATGGGCAATTTTCTGCAAATATATGTTAAATATTAAATTGTTTTATTTGAAAATTGGTGTGTGAATGTTGGGGGTTACTGTTTAATCTCCAGTGTACTTAAAGAAAAGACTGGCTTCTATATGAGTTATTGCAAAAATATTTAGGCATCACCGTGTTTTATGAAAGAAGCCCCTGAAGCCCCTGATAGGGGTTAGAGCAAGGACAGGCACTTTTTCTTGATAAAGGTATTAAGGTATCCATTATAACCTCCTGACCATCAAATTACTCTCTGTTTGTCATACTGTTTTAAATTTACATGGTATCGGGGCCTTAAATGTCGGGATTCCTGTTATAACTTAGACTCTAGTGTCTTTAATTAATGCTTCATGTTCCTGTTATGGTTATTTAGAATTTGCTGAAATCCCTAGAGCCATAAATTTCTTTTACAGGTCTTTGCGGTATGAACTTTAACAAAACAGCTATAAAGGGGTAATAGGCAAGGGCAGTATATCACAGAGTTGCAGTGGCAAGATGGGAGGAAGGAAGGAATATTTTGCAAACAGATTAAAAGATTTTGTTTTTGTCGAGGGGTTTGGGACTGGAACAAATTGGACATAAAACTTAGGCAAGAAAGCATGAGTTCCTTTAATGTTTTCAGTAGGTGTAAGTTGCCACTTTCCATAAGATAGACAATTTCATTTAAATCTTGTTAAATTCAAATCAGCTTAATTCAAATGAACACATTTTCTTTGAATACCTACTGTGTGCCTAGTATTTTCTTGCTATCGTGGGAATTACACAGAAAGGAAAAGTCAAGCTCCGGTCTCATTAATCTTCAAAAACTAGTTTTGTAGGCAAGGTTAGCATATATGAAGCAATTACAGACCATTACCAGGCAGAACATAAATCTGCCAAAGAGCAGAGAGTAGTCTGTGAATTTTGAGTGCTGCTGCATCTCCCGGGAAAAGATCAGTAGGAACTAGAATTACCATGGGATCCACCATAAAGTAGGAAACATGAAGTGTTTCTTGTAAAATGGATGGCCATTGGAATGTGGAGACACAGGGGAAGGCCATTCCAGAGGAGAGAATAGAACAAGGAAATTCACAATAGCAAAATAAAAAAAGACTGCATTGTATAGTGAATAAGAACATGCTTTTAGATTTGGAAAGATGTAGTTTTGGATTACTATATTATACTGTTTAAGAAAGAGAGGACTAGTTGGAAAGAAATGCAGTGTTTGAGATTTGGAGCATATTTAGATATTTTAAGAATAGTTTAAAATATTTTAAAGAGGAATTAAAATCTCCATTGATGGATATTGCAAATGTAAATTGCTTATGTAAGGTCAGATAACAGATTGACATGCTAAAATATTTTTTTAATTGCACAACAGGTCTTACTTGAACTTATGCTAGCTCTCCATTACCTAGAAGACAAGAAAGGAAAAGGAGAGGGGGAGGAGAAGGGAATGGGAATTCATATTTATTTTGAACATCAAAAACCTGCAATAAGGGTAAAAAAAAAAACCCACTTTAAATTACTTCTTAAGATAGATGCACAGAGCTTTGCTAGTCATCAACCTTGATTATTTTCTGTGTAGAAATGTTAAGCACAGTAGTTGTAAAGAGATAAGCTATGACAAAGGATGTTCAGCATATCAAATATTTTAGAGATCACTGCTTCCATATTCCATAATAAATGCCAATTATCTGGTGCATTACAATTGATTCTTTACTGAACTATATTATAGTCTTGTAGGTATGATAGTGAAGTTGAACTTATTCATTCTATAAATATTTGTTAAGTGTTATATCACTTAAGTCAGGGCAGGCTAGATTGTGCTACAGAGCAACTTAGCCATAAAACCCTACTGCCTTAAAACACAACGTACTTCCCCCAAGATACATGCCCATTCTAGGTCACAAGTGTTCTGTTCAAGTTGACTTTTTTCAGGAAATAGCACTGGCAGACTGTGCAGTCTGGAAGGACTTTGTTTTCTGTGGTGGGAAAAAGAAACATGGCAGAGTTCATGCAGTCTCTGATGGCTTTTTTTCCTCAAAGTGGCAATTCAATTTTAGTCAGATGGCCATGCCTAACTTGAAGCTTGGTAGTTGTGGTGGTATATGTGTTTGAGGTTGAGGGGGTGCAACACTACATGGGGCAGAGAAAGAGCTAGAAATATAAACACTGAACCTACCAGTTAGTGCTCAGACATCAAAAGAAGGTGCACAAAAGCCTCTGACCCAATAGTGCTTCCATATTTATTGGGTATTTCATTGTGAAAAATACATCTAACATCAGATAGTGGTAAATGACATAAAGAAAAAAAAATAGAAAAATAGAAAAATGGGGGATGGGAATGACTTTATTGTGGTAGTTGAGAACTCTCTGTAGTGTTGAAAAGAGATCTGATAACTAAATGATTAGGAGTCAGCTATGCAGAAATTCTACCAAAATAGCACTTTAGGCATGGGAAATGTTGAGGAAGAAATCCCAAATTAGGACTGAACTGACGGAAGGCTGTGTAAGGCAAATATACTGTGTTTTTATTGTATCAGCACAGCGCAGTGTGCATCTGGAAATGTTGAGATCTGATTTACATTTTGAAGGGCACAGTTGACTGTTGTATGGTGTAATTGATGGTTATCAGAAAAGAACAAACAGAAAACAGGAGTCCAGCACTAAAAGACAGAATCTAGAAGTAGGCTTTGGAAGAGTCAGTAGTGAGAAGAGATGGATTAGAGATACAGGCTTTGCAAGGTGCATTT
Organism: Panthera onca; assembly: GCF_046562875.1. Taxonomy (NCBI): domain Eukaryota; kingdom Metazoa; phylum Chordata; class Mammalia; order Carnivora; family Felidae; genus Panthera; species Panthera onca. Next base: position 60,651,982 of record NC_138350.1, on the reverse strand, counting down.
ATTTCCTGAGTGAAAAGGAGGAATCCTTTTTACTCTCAGGTCCTGGATTTGAGCTACTGGCTGGAAGATAGTCTAATTTATTAAGAAGGGTAGAACTGAAGAAGAATCATGTTTAGAGACTATGTTTAGACCATGTGGTAGTCGAATGTCATTTAAGAGTTTTATTTTGGACATAATAAACTATGAGATATGTTTGACATCCAAATAGACTTGGGGAATGACAATTTGTTATTGAAGAAAAAAACATTAAAGGTGAATATTAGAATCTAGAATCAATGATGTATTGTTCAAAAGCATAAATCTGGTATGAAAATAAGAGCAGAGCCAAGGAGAGGGACAACTTCTGCTTCCAACAGTAACGTACTAGGGAAGAACATCATCCAGGCAGGATACATAGAAATCAAATAGTAAGATGGTGAATTTAAAATCAAATGCGGTGGTTCTCAGCTGGTGACAATTGTGCCCTCAAGGTTACAATGTTTGCAACCATTTTTCATTGTCACACTGAGGGATATGTGCTACTGGCATATAGTGATCTAATGGATAGAGGACAACTATGCTATAAACATCCGAAAACACACATAATAGTCCCCCATGAAAATAATGATCTGGCCCAATACGTCAATAGTACTGAGTTTGAGAAACCTTGCCATATAGAGAATATCATTTCTCTGTGGCTGATTTCAAGATTTCTCTTTTCTTGCCTCTGTTTTTTAGGAGTTTGATTCTACTTTGTCTAGACTTGGATGTCTTTAAGTTTATCTCATCTAGTATTCACTCAGCTTCTTAAATTTGTATAGTTATTGTATTTCACCAAATTTGGAAAGTTTTAGTCATTAGTTCAAATATTTTTTCAGTACTACATTTTTTCTCTTTCTTTCTGGGGCTCCAATGACATAAGTGTTAGATTTTTTTTTAATTGCAGCAAAAAAAAAATTGAGACTTAATTTATTAAAATTTTCTGTATTGTTCAGATTGGGTAATCTCTACTGATCTTGGATCTATGTTACAATTTAGCCTACCCCATGAGATTTTTTTTGTATTTGTATTTTTTTAGTTCTAGAATTTTCATTTAGTACTTTTTATGTTCCATTATTTTCCAGAGACTTACTATTGTTTTTTTTTTTTTTTCCATGAGTCTTTATCATTACTGTTAGAGTGTTTTTGATGAAAGCTGCTTATATATTCTTGTCATATTAGCGTCATATGAGTGTTATTGTCAGACTGTTGTTTTCTGTTGTTGAGATTTTCCTGAATCTGGGTATGACAAGTACTTTACAGTATGTTCAACATTTTGAGTATTGTGAGACTCTGGTTCAAATTAACTCTTGTATGTTAGCAGATACTCAACTTGTTTCGGTTCACAATTGACATCCTGGCTCACTTTAATGGGTTATGATGCAAACTAAAACTTAGTACATAACAATATTAATAATTATTGATATAATAGACAAAATCAGTCAAATGTTGATCTTTAAAAACAATAAAATGAAAAATCTGATCAAAGAAAGGAAGATGACACAGAACAAATTACCAGTAACACACAGATGAAAAAAAGAAACCTGATTACAGATCTTTCATATATTAGAAAGATAATGGGATATTGTGAACAATAACATGTTTGAAAATTTAGATGAAATTTCCTAGAAAAAAATGAAAAAAATACGTGAAGGTGTGTGTAACTATTGAAGAAATAATATAATTAAACCTGTCCTACAAAAAAACCTCCACATTTAGATGGCTTCACCAGTAAATTCTCCTGAATATATACAGAAGAAATAACCATTTCTACACAAACTATTCTAGAATTGAAAAAAGAGAATGATCACCAACTTGTTTTTTTCTAACAACCTAGATTCCAAAAGCTGACAAGGGTATTTTTCTTCTAAAAAACAAATTACAGGGGCACACCTGGGTGGCTCAGTCAGTTGAGCGTCAGACTTCGGCTCAGGTCATGATCTCACGGTTTCTGGGTTCGAGTCCCATGTTGGGCTCTGTGCTGACAGCTCAGAGCCTGGAGCCTACTTCAGAGTCTGTCTCTCTCTTTCTCTCTCTCTCTCTCTCTCTCTCTCTCTCTCTGCCCCTCCCCCTCTTGCACTCTGTCTCTCTCTCAAAAATAAGTAAACATTAAAAACAAATTTAATGAACATGGGCACCTAGGTGTCTCAGTCGGTTGGGCATCCGACTTCGGCTCAGGTCATGATCTCGCAGTCAGTGAGTTGGGGTCCCACATTGGTGTCTGTGCTGACAACTCAGAGCCTGGAGCCTGCTTCAGATTCTGTGTTTCCCTCTCTCTCTGCTCCTCCCCCACTCACGCTCTCTCTCTGTCTCTCAAAGATGAATAAATGTTAAAAAAATTTTTTTTAATTAAAACAAATGACTTGACAATTTGACTCAAACATTTTAAAAATTCTTAAATTTTAACATCATGAATCCACACTCTATATAAAGTTTAAACCAATATATCCATGTTGAGTTTGCTTTTAGAATACAAAATTAATTTGAAATCCAAGGGCCAAGTTACTTCACATAATTCACATTAACAGAATAAAGGGGGGAATTCAAGGCCTCAAATATTCAGAAATTATATTTGATAAAACTCAATGTCCTTTAGTGGTAAGATTCATAGCAAATTAGGAGTAGAAAGGATCTTCCTTATTTTGACTTTTTAAAAAATCTGTAATCATACAGCACACATATCTCATGATGAGGTATTGAAAACATCTGAAAGTTAGATGTTTTGCTTGTGATTCTAACTACTGACACAATATAATGAAGAAAATAAAATCAATATAACTGGAAAAGAATAAAATTTTCAGATTTTCAGAGGATATAATTGTAACAAATATAAGAAATATTCAGATAATTAGAATGAATTATTCTTTTTTTAAAAATATATGAAATTTATTGTCAAATTGGTTTCCATACAACACCCAGTGCTCATCCCAACAGGTGCCCTCCTCAATACCCATCACCCACCCTCCCCTCCCTCCCACCCCCATCAGCCCTCAGTTCGTTCTCAGTTTTTTTTATTTTATTTTTTTATTTATTTTATTTTATTTTTTTCAATATATGAAATTTATTGTCAAATTGGTTTCCATACAACACCCAGTGTTCATCCCAAAAGGTGCCCTCCTCAATACCCATCACCCACCATCCCCTCCCTCCCACCCCCCATCAACCCTCAGTTTGTTCTCAGTTTTTAAGAGTCTCTTATGCTTTGGCTCTCTCCCACTCTAACCTTTTTTTTTTTTTCCTTCCCCTCCCCTATGGGTTTCTGTTAAGTTTCTCAGGATCCACATAAGAGTGAACACATATGGTATTTGTCTTTCTCTGTATGGCTTATTTCACTTAGCATAACACTCTCCAGTTCCATCCATGTTGCTACAAAGGGCCATATTTCTAGAATGAATTATTCTTACAATCAATATAATTGCAATATATTAAATACCTCTAATTAATGCAAGTTTAGCAAGGTAGCCAGATGGAGGGTGCAGTAGGCAAAATTTTAATGATGCACTTCTAAGATTCTTGTCCCCTGACTATTCAGGGCTCTATTCTCAAGGAATTTTGTAGATAGCATTAAGGTTATTAATCTGTTAACCTTAAAATAGAGTGGTTATCCTGGATTATTTCTTGGACCCTGTGTAATCGCATGAGACTTTAAAGGAAAAATAGGAAGGCAAGAAAGTAAGTCAGAGTGATGCCACAGAGAAGATAGAGATGAGACAGAAAGAAAGGGAGATCATAAAGATTTGAAGCATGAGCAGGACTTGACCTGCCATTGTTGGCTTTCAAGATTGAGGAATGGGCCCATGAGCAAGGAGTGTGGGTGTCCTGTAGAAGTGGAGAATAATCCCTGGATGAAAACCAATAAGGAAGTGGGGGATGTCAATCTGTAGCACTATGAAATTGAATTCTGTCAAACACTTGAATGGTTTGGGAGATAAATTTATTTTCCTAGTTTCTAGAAAGAGATCCAACTAAGCCATGCTGTGCCCAGACTTGTGACTAAACTGTGAGATAATGAATGGGTGGTCTTTGGAGCCACTCAGTCTGTATGATTTGTTACAATAGAAATAGAAAATGAATACTTAGGTTGAACATCTAAAAATAAACTGTATGTCTATATATAGGCAAGAAAAATTTTAAAAATATTTACAATGGCATAAAAATACACAGGGAAAACAAGTTAAACATGTGAAGACTTCTAGAAGGGAAATTATACTTTATTTAGAAATGTTTTAAAAGTCCTAAATAAATAGCATGTTTCCTGTTCATGGACTGGAACACCAACGTTTAAAAAAATATTTTAATGTGTATTTATTTTTGAGAGAAAGTGAGAGACAGCATGAGTGGGAGAGGGGTAGAGACAGAGGGAGACAGAAGAATCCAAAGCAGGCTTCAGGCTTGGGCTTCAGTACAGAGCCCGATACCGGGCTCGAACTCCTAAACTGTGAGATCGTGATCTGAGCTGAAGTGGGACGCTTAACCGACTGAGCCACCTAGGCACCCCAAGACATTTTAAAGTCAATCCCAACCTGTGTATTTAATTCAGTCCCAACCAAAACCCAAGCACTATTTTAGTAATTGATAATAATTAGAAAATTTACATAGAAATGCAAAAACCCAGGGAGAGCAAAGCAAATTGAAAACAAAGTAGCTGGGATGAAAATCAGTTATCAAGGTTTATTAGAAAAGTTACGGTAACTAAGACAGTGTCTTATTGGAACAAAGATACACAAGCAAATCAATAGAACAAAATTGCAAATCTGGAAACAGACTTGTGCATATAGAGTACTTGATTTACATCAAAATTGCATTGCAAAATAGTGACAAAATACTGCCTGGTAATATAGAGTGGTGGGTACTAGTAGATCTCCATAATGAAAACAACTGAAACTTGATCCCTATCAAGTATGTGTGGTAGTACAAACAAAAATCAATTTAAGACCAAAGTCCTAAATATCAAAATCAAGGCAATATAGTTTCTGGAGGTTAATATAGACAGATATCTTTATGACCTAAAGACAGGAAGAAAGGAACAAAACTTTTGAACAAGCACTTCGCAAAAGAAATATCCAAATGGCAAACGTGAAAATTATTCAACCCTCTTATTGCAAATTAAAGCTACAATGAAACACTGCTCTATGTCCATCAGAAAGGCTAAAATTATCACTATTGGTGATGTCACTACAAATGTCTTAGGATGTGTTTAGAACTCTCTTAGATTGCTGGTTGAGAGGTAAACTAGTAGAATTTGAATTCTGTTTGGCATCATATAATGGCCCAGCACTTCCACACATCTATATGCAAATAGGAATGTTCAAGAATGCTTATAGCCCATATTTATAATATGCACAGACACTTAGATTGCTTACAGTTTATCAGCAGTAGAATGGGTACATAAATGTAGCGAGTCATAAAAATACATACTCTAGAGCAGTGGGAGTGAGCAAACTACAACTGTGTATATACACATGTACACACCAAACCAGTTGGTTCTCGTGAACAAAAGAAGACAGCTGCAAAATTATATATTTATTAATTGTTATATTTATATAATTTAAAGATGTATTTTTTAAATATTTAGTTTTTGAGAGAGAGCGTGTGTATGTGTGCACGCATGTGCAAAAGTGGGGAGGGGGAGAGAGAGAATCCCAAGAGAATCCAAAGCACGGAGAATCTCCATGCTGAGTGTGGAACCTGAAGGAGGGCTCAGTCTTACGAACTGTGAAATCATGACCTGAGCCACAACCAAGAGTCGGATGCTTAATCTACTGAGCCACCCAGGTGCCCCTAAAAATGTTTTTTTTTAAATAGGGAAAATACTGAAGTTAAAAGTCCTACAAAAGAGATGAATTAGGAGAGTGACTTCCAGGGTGTTAGTAGTGCCATTTATTGACCTGGGTGGTGGTTTCATGATCATTCATGTGTGTATACTTGTTCTTATGCATTTGTCCATTACCTATTTTATTCTTCAATATAAACATTGGGAGAAGTGGAGAAAAGACAAGAAAGACGAGGAAGAACATATTTAGGATAGAGAGTCCATTTGGATTCAACCAAAAGAGAGGATTCAGCAAAAAAATAAAATAAATAATAATAAAGGTAAAGAAGTGAATAAATTGAATGGGTCATGTCATAAAATCTAGAGGAATGTATTTCAGGAAAGAAATGGAGTTCAGCTCTGTCAGATGATACCAACAGGCTAGAAAATTAGCTTTTGGATTTGCCAAATTAAAAGTGCTTTCCAGGGAGCTGTGGAGATTAAACCCTGATTAGACAGAATTGAGGGAAGGAAAGTGAGAAATTAGACACTGAGAATAAACAACCCTTACGAACAGTTTTACCACTAAAGTGGTTGGGTAATAAATGGGTTTACAATCAGAGGGTAGAGTAAACAAGATTTTATATATATAAAATGAGGGTTAAGGAATGTTTATACACTGATAATAATCATCTAATGGATTGACACAGATGTTGATTTTAGAGAAGCATTCTGGAATAGGTGAGAGGGTCTGGGGTCGAGACTACACAAAAGGAGTTGTCCTTAGATTGAAGAGATATAAACCTTCAATTACAGACAGGCAGATCATGAGGATCTAGATTCAAATATGAATATGGTACATATTTTCTAGTGAGAAAATTAGTTACTTCTCAACTATCATCTATATTCTGGATGAAATATGAGATTAGGTCAGCAAATGAGCTAGAGAAGGAAGTAAGATCAAGGATTTCAAGAGAAAGGAACTAGTATGAAATAATCACTTTGTAATGTGAGCAAATGCATGTTCTTGAGAAATTTATTAGGATTGTCTTGACTGTATTCAATCGCCATTTGAGATTTGTGGCCATCCTGGAGTCTATTTGATTAACGAATCTAAGAAATTGTTCAAGGACTACAAACATGGAAAATTAATGGTGAATGACTGAGATTATTAATTGTGGCTTTAAATGCTTGAATAAAATGAATATATGGAAATTATTTAATTACTGTTCAGTTGCTATGTTTTATGTGGGCCAACAGAGCCCTAGTGGAGTTTCATTCTGCATTACCTGTTTTTAGTCTCAGGATTATGGTAAAGGCATATTAATAACTTATCCATGTGTATATTCACTGAAGTATTTATTGAATTACTATATACCAATCATGGAGGAAGATACACTAGTGAATAAAAATATGCACCATTTTCCCTGGTCTACTGAGTCATCTACTGTAGAGAAACTAAATGTAAATTTACGGACTCAATTTTTCTGTGACAATTTATAGAATTACTCTCAAATACTATCTTTGCAAATTATATTTTTAAAGTGAAAAATATATTTGTATGATTTTACTCCTGAGTAACTATATTTGGGTCTACAATTAAATAAAGGGCATGGGGTCACAAATAATTATTTAGAAATAAGGAATGTGGAAATCATAAAGGAGTAAATCAGTTCATACAACATACCACCTGGAGGAATAGCTTTCAAGAAGAGGACTAAATCCATTTTTTAGATTTCAGTTTATATTTCTGCATGCATGAAGAAGAAGATCTCTATTATTCTAAATATAAAACTAGTTGGAACTTCAAAAAAGGATTCAAGAAAGCAGACTAGTTTAGACTTCAGATACTCAGGTCATTTAGAATCCAACACATTAATATTGAATTTAGTTTATAGGAAATATGTTCAACTTCAATAAAGAAAGTAAAAAGAGGAAATGATTTATGAAAACTAGAAAATACTGGAAGAAAGGTATTTGACTGAAAAACCATCCCTTTTATGAAAAATATGGGACTTCATTTTGACAACTTTGCCAATCACAATGAAAAATTTCCAAATTGTTGAAAAAGTGTAGCTAACAATGGTCAGTTCATTTTCCTGCATTATGATCAATGGGTTTAGTGAGTTTAGTAGTAAGGATGCTCAGTTATACATCTAGGAAGCTAGATTAGAATCTTAGTAAATTGCCAAATCTAGTAAATTGGCAAATTTAACAAAGGTAAATTGGTTATATCTGCTCCCTGCTTTTAAGATAAACAAATACAACTGGTTAATATCATAAGTTATTTCTATGAGTCCTATTCTTTCAAATGAAAATTATTGATTTTTCACATGATTAATACTGCATCATTTGTTGGGTAAAACAAAATGGAGGTAGACTGTTACAATTTGTTAGCAATCTAGTGGGGAAGAATTGCATTTCATCTTGATACTGAGTGAAGAAAACAGGCAGGTTCAGAAAAGGAGAAATAAACAATCTAGAGTTCTTGAAAGTGAAAGTTAGGAAATTAAAGGATTTTAATTCCTGTGTTCCTACCACCAGGAAAGGGATGAGCTAGGCATTCATACTACAATAGGACCAAGAGTATATTGGGTGACTCTGGAAATTGGAGTTTATTGTTTGTAATTTTTAATTTTTATAAATACTAACAAGTATTTTAAGGGAAAACTTCAAACATTTATGCCAAAGTAGAGATCATGACACATTATTACACTTACTTGTCACCTAGCTTCAATGGTCAAAACATGGACAATTTCTTTTTTATCTAGACCCTTACGCGAATTTTAGAAGTGCTTTTATTTATCTTATTTATTTTTTAGAAGTGTTTTTACTGATGAGTTCAATATGGGAAATATTGAATATGTTCAGAATATGCTTTGTTTGTATGCCACTTTATGTGCTGTTTAGCATTTATACTATTCCAAAAACCTAGATAATAATACTACTACTTTACAGCTAAGAAGTTGTAAAAGCTTGTGTGCCACTTCTGTTTCTCTTGGGTTTACAGGCTTTGTTAAAGCAGTGGCCTCAACCTTGTTCCGAGCTGGGTTTGGGCTCCCACACAGGTACTACTTGGTAGTCTCTTATCTCATGCTCATGTCTCAGACATATTATCTCCTTCCCATCAATAAGTAATATGCATGGATTTAATATACCATGGTTGACTAAGAGTTCAAAATTTTTTATAGTATATTTTCTCTTCTTTTTTAAAGCTACTACTCTCATAATTTCCCCAGTGTTTCTTTCAAGGTTCAGAAAGGATAATATTTGTGAGCTGATGCTATACAGTCCAAGTTCTCTTATAGGAGAATTCCAGAATTTGAATTGGAAATGCTGTGGAGGGGGATTTAGCATTTGATAAATTTGAGGTGGAATAACTAATCAGTTAATATGCATCTGTAATAGGTGTAGGGCTTTGGGTGTGCAGGGTTAGAAAGAAGAAAATAGAAGTCTTATGTGTTGAAGAAATGTAAAGAGGACAGATGTGACTCTAGGCATTTTAGTAAAAGGTAAACAGTAAGGTGGAGGACCAGGACAAAGTGAGATCATGCAGTTGTTTTTTTTTTTTTTTTTTTGTAGACTAGATGAACATTGGTTTTACTCTCCAGAAGGTCTCAATTTTCTATTATATAAACAAGAGCACAACATGAGTTTAAATGCTTAGTAAATAAATGCAATAATGGAGAATAGATGGGAGCTACCAAGACAGAAGACTCCAAAACCACTTATGCTGTCATTACAATGGTGTAGATGACAAATGATTGGGATTTGAAAAAAAAAAAAATTGAGTGGCAGTAGAAAAAAAATGATTTGATATGTATTTAGGAATAGATCTCATAGAAGTTGGTGTGGATGGACATCAGTAGGGGGTAGGAGACAAAATTTCCAGTAGTGAGTCTGCGTTCTTTGCCTTTGAAGAGTAATGGCATTTTCTGAGACGGAGAAGTAGTGGCAGAATTCTGGAATGGGTTGTTGGCAAGGCTAGAAGAATTTGACTACTTTGAGACATGTTAGATTTGTGTTTACCTTGCGATAGTCACGTAATGGTAAAAGGAATACATTTGGATATTTCAGTCTGAGGCAAGAAATAATTTTCAGAATCCTTATTATACTTACATATTTGAATATATGGAAATTGGTTAGATTCTCTAAGATGATACAAGAGAGAGGCACAGGGTAGTTGGATCATTTAGATTCTCTAAGAGGATGCAGGGAGAAAAGAATCCTGGTGAAAGAATAGTGATGACAAAGGGTTTTCATAAAGAGTAGTAAGAAAGAAGAATCCAAAAACTATGGTATATATGAGTGTTCTCAGATGGAGAGAATGGTCAACAATGCTGAATGATGCTAAAAGGCTTAGGAATGCTTATTGGAACCTTGACAATAGATATGTGAGTACAGTGGTAGATTTCAGGCTGAAAAAGGCTGATTGTGATAGTAGGTGAAAATGATTAGAAATATTGGTGTAGACAGCAATTTCAGGAAATATCTATTAGTTTCAAGATGCAAGGCATTACAGCTTATTTGTTACTGGGAATTATCCAGCTGACAGAGATAAAGATGCCACTGTGGGAATAAGTGCGGGGGAACAAATGAGCTGAGAAAGCAAGGTCTGCATTTGGAGAAACTGATCTCTAATGAGAACAGGGCCACCTTCTGTTTTAAAAAGGAGGAAGAAGGAGAAATTGGTTACAGATGGCGGTAGCAGGGTGCTCATGGCTTCTATTTCTTCAGTAAAGCCCTTTTACACAAGTTATCCAACTTGTTCAGTTTGGAGGAAGTAGGAAGATAACAAAAGCATTCCTGATAGAATAAATTTAGAAAATATAGTAGTACAGTATTAGTGTGTCCAGTTATGTGATCATTTTAAGTTGGTTATAATGAATTATTATGGAGTGATACCTTTGTGTCTGAATGAGCTATAATCTGAAATAGTGCTCCATCAAGCATGTATGCAGAGACCAAAAAAGGCAGGTGGTTGATTTTATGAGTGTGGTTTTATATAGTAAGTACAATAAATGGAGAGCAGGTCAGTGGAGTTAATTGTATATATTAACCATGGAATATGGGGAAATAGTCAAAGAGATTAAAATGAGGGTGGTGGAGAGGCAATAGATAGATGGAAAGGAGTGAAGTGGAGCTTTTAATAAGTTAAGGAAGATTCCAGAGGGGATCTTTGATCAAGTGAGTTGGAAAGATAAGAAGTAGTTGAAGACTAGGAAGTTGGGCTCCTGATTCTACAGTGTAGATTTTGGCACTGACAAAGTTTGGGCAGTGGCTATGGGAGTAAGTAAATAAAATGGATTGGAGGGAAGGTGCATGGTAGAAGAGATCATGTAGAAGTGAAACTCTAGACATTGTTTCCGTTTATACGTGGAATGTACAGAGCATGATGACTAGTGCTGGGTAGAGAGGAAAGCGGGGAGATTTGTCTACATGACCAAGATCCTTCTCAACTATGAGATTTTACAATTCTGCATTTCTATTTTAATTACATTATTTATATGCTTCGTTTTCTCAGAATTACCTTTTATCAAAAGGAATCCTATGATTAAAATTTTCCTGAAGATCATGACCAACAGCTTCTCATTTTTTTCCCTAAAACTTAAGATTTTTTTGTCCTAAATTTCTATCTGAAGTTACAGTCATCATGAAAATGAATTGTATCTGATTATTAATACTTTGATATCATACATGGTGTATGGCAAATAAGAAACATTATCTAATATTTTTGTTGAAATTGTCACATTTTTGGGAAATAACAATGTGTATCATGTTATGTACTCTCAGAATAGGCAATATGCGTTTGTTTTACTTTTCTCAATCTATGGTGTCAGATGAATGTCCTACTGGGCTGCCTGGGTGGCTCAGTCAGTTGAGTGTCTGACTTAGTTTCGGCTCAGGTCGTGATCTCCCAGTTCATGGGTTCAAACCCCACACTGGGCTTTGTGCTGGTAGCACCTGGAGCCTGCTTGGGATTCTCTCTCTCCTCTCTCTCTGCCCTTCCCCTGCTCATGCTCATGTGCACTTTAAATCTCTCTTTCAAAATACATAAATAAACTTAAAAAAAAAGAATGTCTTGCTTCATGTGTATAGGATTTGGCTTAAAGACAAAGGAGCAAATGAAACTGACTTTTTATTTCAGATCATACATTTTAATGCAATATAGTGGATCCACCTGCTGCAGATGAAGTTTCTGAGATCTCACTTATTAAAAAAGGACCATTAAGTCAGTTTTTTTATATACCTGAATGTATAAAGTTCAGGGAAAAACAGGACAAATAGTTTAAATGACTTATTGGAGTGTAACTATGTCTATATACATATATGTATATCCATATATATGCATGCATATTTTATCATGTCTATAGAAATGAAAATATAATAAAAGATAAGTAAATTAGTTTCTACAGGGTAGAAGAAAATTGAAGAAATAGCTGATATTTTTAATTTACATGTTTAAAAACATGTTTATTTTGAGAGAGAGAGTAGCAGAAGGGCAGAGAGAGAAAGAGAAAGAGAATCGCAAGCAGGCTCTGTGCTATCAGCACAGACCCCCAAGGCAGGGCTTAATCCCATGAACTGTGAGATCATGACCTGAGCCAAAATCAAGAGTTGGATGCTTAACTGACTGAGCCACCCAGGCAGCCCTAATTTGCATTTGTAATCCAGTTATGATACATACATCCCAACTTTATTTCAAAAGTTATTATATCCAGTTATACTCACACTGTACATGGAACTCTGTGATGATCAGATGATTGAAAGTGATGTGTTGAAAGATGTGAGTGCAAATGTGAATACAAATATGTGGCAAGAATATATGTAATTAGTTCTAAAAATTCCAAAGCCTAAATTAGCTGAGGATTGTGAGTATGTGTGAATAACCACTAAAAGGGCTTTTAAAATATCTATCTGTTTGAATGGAAGGAACAGGGTCAGATAAAATTACCACTGATAAAGGTGAAGTGAAACTACTCCTCTGTCCCATGGTTTGCTTTGATACGTCACATATGTCTGGTAAGTATCCATGCTTTATTGGCTCTACTTGTCCTCTTGACAAAGGATCTCTTACTCCCCACTGCCATTCCTCAGTACAGTTATCACTTCTGTCAGCCCATGATATATAGTATGACTTACATGTGCCAGGTACCACTGCTTCCACCAAACCTACAAGGCAAGGCTGAGCTAGCATGGCTGATAAGCTGTAACCAACTCTATTTTATTCAACAGTATATATCCAGAGGTTAGCACAGTACCTAGAACAATACCATGCTCTCAATTTTTTTGATATATGCAATATTCATCATACAAGTGAGCAGAAAACAACAATGTAAATAACATTCTGGTGTATCGCGGCATTAGAGTCTACTATGGCAAGGGCTTAATGATAGCCAGTCACTGGCAATCAGAATCAAAAGGCATTTATACAACAGTGGTTTTCTTTGGAGTCACTGGGAAGGGTATTATTTTGCGTCCTACTGGTTTAATATGACTGACTTTTTGGGGGGATGTGTACCAGTGTTGGTTTGCACCCTCGGGGATTTCATGTAGCCGTCCCCATTGGGTGCTTCTGAGGGCCAGGCAGTAAAAGTAAAAGCAGAATCTTGGAAGGCTGTGGTAAAGAAGAGATTCCATGCCGTATTTCAAGAAGCACATGTCCTCAACTGCAATTGATTTGTGCCTGTGGAAATGTTAATCTAGTGCTGCTAGATCTTCTGCATTTCAAGGATAGTTGAAATAGCTCTCTGTTTTTATATATTTGCAAATAAATCCCCTAAATCAAAAATAATACATCATTAGAGACCAAATAGAACACATCTGTGATGTAGACCAGACGAGCCTATGATCACCCATTGGAGACTTCTCTTTCATCCCTTTTGATATCTCACCTCCAAGTTCCTGCCCCTTCTTGTCTTGATTTTCAATCTATAAACTGCAGAGAGGTTCCTGATAAATGGAATAAAATTATCTTGAATGGGTGGCAGAAGTAAGGTCTTTACTGTGATCTGAGCTCTACTGTGGTACCTGTAAAATAATTATCCCTTATACTTGGCCAAGTAGTAATAGCAGTTGCCTCTTCTGTGTACTACATTTCTAAAATCATAATTTGTCTCCTGTTCTTATTGTGGCCTGGTTTCTAGAGAAAGGAAGATGAAAAAAAGCCAGTCCTGCTTCTCCTGTGACACAGGGGTCCGTAGGCTCCATGGATGGGACAGCCAGCATAGACTAGGAAGGGAAAATATTGATCAGGAGACTTGTCTTGCCTGCAGGCTAGGTAAGTTCCTAATCGGGATGTGTTCAAGCAGGCAAAACACCCTTTGTGGAGGTTGCCTTTCAAGTTTATCGTATGGGATGTGGCTTGAATTAGAACTAACACATTTCTTAGATTCCTTCCCCAATTTACAAAAGAAAGGTATCAATTTTTGTAGCTCAAATTCTAGAACTCAAGTCACTTTCTAAATATCACAGTTTTAATTTCTTGAAGCCTCGGGTTCTGGAGTAACTTACTCTATTTATAGATGGCATTTTGATCATGACTGTGCTGTGTAGGACATTAAAACATGTAGTAGGTGATCAGCAAACACTGTCAATTTCAAATGTGATTTATGCCTGCAGGTCTGTTGGAGTCAGAATATTTAAGAACAGATTAAATTAAAATGCCACCTGCCAAATTTCTAAAACCAAGGGAAAAACATATTTATGGAATAATTGGAACAAGAGATAGGAATGTAAGCACAGAGTATAAAGACCAGATTTGATTCAATCTACTTAAATTCAACATGTATTAATGAGTGTCTAGTCTGCAGAGGTTCTGTGCTAGGTGGTATGGTGGTTATGTGAAATTTAAGCGCAGTTCTGGCCTGAATAATTAAGTTGCCTATTATTTTTCCTTTGTCCTTGTGATGCTAGAAACTTTAAATACAGTGCTCATAAGGCAAATACTGTGTAAGGACATAGAAATCATTGGGTTCATACTTAACACATTAAGGCAAAATAGTCCTAGAAGCTGTATTTCAGGGATATGGTGTTGCCACTTTTACCAGCCTGGAGTGTAAAGTCTGTGGAACAAATGGAAGGGTCCAGGAGGGCATCCAGAGAAGCCACATGAAAAGGAGGCATTGAGAGTAGCCCCTTTCCTAAGAAAGGAAGGAAGGAGGTAGTTCCTTCCCGCATATGAATGGGGACAATTATTCCTAGAATGGTCTGCATCCAAAATGAGGATTCTCATCCTAACTTGTGGCCACAAGTAGTGTGGAAATCTGAGTGGAGGGAAGGTCTGCCTCGGCGAGGCTCCTTGTGCGGGTAACACTAGAATAAGAGGAAGTTTTAGTAATACTAGAGGTGTTGCTATGGGCACTGAGGCATAGGAGCCAGATACAGTGGAAGAAAAATAATGAAAAATGCTGATTAGGAGCTCAGAGAAAGGAATGGAACATTTGTGCTCAACAATAAAATGTAATGCTCTGTTAATCTATTTCTTGGCTGTCCTTATTCTGTAGGTTTTTAAAATACACTTTTGTTCCTCATTTAGTTCCTTACACTATATTTCTTCCTTTCTCATCACTTTTCCTATTTTGACACTGACTTTAATTGTGAATAGATTCAACTCTGCAAGGACCTGAATATGAAATATAATGTCAGCATCAAGAGAATCAACGCTTTTTGCTCCATATGAAATCAAGAATGTCAGATATGGATAGTGCATATTAGAACCATCCCCAGCAGAGGCTCAGAAAAGGTTCACTGTCAAAGCAATGCAGAGTTCCTGAATTTCTGGGGTAGAGAAATGCCTCATGCCCTTAAATATACATGCTACAGATTTAAATATGAATACATATGTGTGTATGCAAAATTCATCCCATCTATTTATGTAGATTTGGCAAAAGAGAGATTAGACCTGAATGACTTTGTTAGCTATTTGTCAGTGATGTTCCAATTAGTTTATAAATAGAACTTCCCATTTTGTCCCCCAAAATAAGAGAAATTAAAAAGTATTTTTCCCAAGGTCTCTTCATTTTCTTTGATCATCTTTAAACCTTGCTGTCTGTAACATCCTGTACTTCTGTTTCCCCACCTTGTCACTTTACTCCCTCCTTATGTCACTTCTGCATAATGGAAAATCTTCAGGCTCCATTCTACCATCCCAATTCAGTTTAGATATGTTCAATACTCCTTTTCTGTTTCAACTCTGTTTCCTTAATTCTACAAGTTGGTTATATTTGGTTTCCTGTATTTGTGCACTTTACTCTTCATAAAAAAAAAAAAAAACAGTTGGCATCTTAAAACAGTGTGTTGATATTAACAGCTGTTAATGGATACCTGATTTATTTCCATACTTTGCACGTTTAGGATATACGGGTTCCCAAATGTCCTCTCCACTCTTTCACACTAAAAAGCCTTCCTGTTATTAGTAAGTTGTCATCAGTGTTGATCTCACTATGGGTGAAATCCAGATCATGGGATGAAGCAGCGTACTTTAGATAGTGGGGGTTCTGCAAACAGAGGGTCAACATGATGAGGAGAGCAACTATCCCATCAACTTTCCCTGAGAGCAGCTTGGTTTTGGTATCTAGGCTGCAAAGGACAAAATGGAACACCTAAACTTTGATGCTCCAGGACATGAACTTATCCCCCAACATTACCTATCCTCTGAGGAAATAAATGAGCCCAGGCAGGGAGTACATGTGGCTGAATGCCATGGGGGCCACTGCTATCAGGTGGCACAGATTTAATCTCCAGGCGCAGAGCTGCTGATTTGATTTAGGATAGCAGTTGTTAAGAGCAGAAGGAGCTGCTGGCACAAATGGTGGCCCTCTCGGCCAAGCATACTTTCCAACTGTCCTGGATTTAGGAGGAAGGGAAAAAGAGCCACAAGGGGGAGAGAGGGAGGGAGAGAGTATGGTAGCAGACCTATTGAAGAGTTGGGCTGTAGCTCACTCAGAGGAATTCCATTAAATGAACTCATCCGTCATCTTGCCTTTTATTGATGAGTGGCATTGCTTGGTGGCAAGTGACATAGCAGAACAAATAGCATCAGAGTCCTGGCTCCTGTTCCGCAGCACACACAGACGCGTGGGCCCCCAAACAATGAGTCATTACTTATTACATCCATTATTAACTCAGCTCAGCCTCATTAGGCTTAGAAATTGAGGAGAGAAAAAAATTAGAAGCTAAGTAACACCAAGTACCCACACATTTAGGGAGATAGGGGGTGGTGTAGGAGAGACAGTGAACAAGTGAAGGACAGTTACAACCAGCAACTCAGCAATCATGACATTTTCAAATCCTGAGGGTCATGGATAGTTGATTGTGTGTTTTCCTTTTTCTGACATGATTGGGTTGAGGTCTACATTTTAAAGGAGAGGGGCTGAGGCTGAATATAGGAAGGATGTCATTTGCTAACACTAGCCCTTCAAGATAGTTTATTAGGAGTGGTATAGTCCCTTTTTTAATGGATGCTTGGAGGTTGCTATATGCTGAAACCCATGTGCATGATTGTATCTTCTAAAGAGGCTTCTAGAAGTAACAGAGATGACCTGCTTCTGCTGTAAAGCAGTGTGCCAGCTAACAGTATTGCAAGAATATAGGAATCTTCTTGGTATAGTCTCTCTGTCTACCTGTGCTATCTCAAAGCTGCCTGCTGTACCCAAAAGTAAACATGTTTGCTGGAGCTTAAGTGCTCTACTATAGAATCCAGATAATTAGAAGAGAGAACTACTTCCATATTTTAGCAATACTCCACAATGATGGAAATTCTATAAAGAGGAATGAGAACTAGTTCTTTGGAAAAGATTATCTACTGGGACAAAATATGGGCACATGTTTAGAACAACTTGTGGAAGAATTTCTTTACTATTAACGATGAGTGCAATGGTTTCATGTGACACCACGTAAGACTAACTGATCAACTCTGTCTGCTAAATTTCCTGGTTAGTTCAGTCAAATATTGGCTATGTATATTTTTTTCTCCTTAAATATTAAAAAAAAACTATTTTGCCCATGTGATCATGACTTCCTGATTTTGAATACATAATCAGTATGTTTTCTAGGCTTTCAAATACTTCTTGAGTGAAGTTTTTAAAGATTTCAATCTTTTAAAACAGTATAAAATAGATTTCTTGGGTATTCTCTTTGAGTTGATAAAACTCTTGTCTGAGTTAATTGAAACATATAGTAATGTTTATTAAGCATTTTATACACATGCGCACACACACACACACACACACACACACACTAGATTTTTCAAAGTGGATTTGCAGACTGGCAGTTGATAAGTTTCAAGGTTACCAAGAGAAGGGAAAAAATTTGTATTTAACACAAAGTTTGAAGTTCTTCCTTTTGTGGAGTTATTATTTGCTACAATAATGTTCTGTACAGGAAATAAAGGCAAAAATGGTCATCAAAATTGGTTGAATATACAGGTAAACAAATGAATGCATGTCAATATTAACTGTCCCTCTGTGGCTTAATAAGTCTACATTTAATTACTCATTTGGAAAAATGGCTTTAGAATTTAGACTTATATACACTAACAGGTTGTTGGATATGGAGTTTGCACATATTTTAACATCTCATAAAAATAAATGATTTATTCAATTATGCATTCATCCAGCTATCTAATGTGGCCTTATTTCATGTCCACTATGGTTATGAAATTATGAGCAGTAAAACCACACTGTAACTATTTACCCTATAAACAGTGTCATTTCTCTCCTGAGCCTAGTATTAAAGAAGAAAAAGGGGAGGAAGAGAAATATATATGTATATATTTTAGTTTGTCTTGGTAATTTTGAAATTTGTTTTTGATTAACTATTAAAACTTAACAAACTTTCAAGGGTGCCTGGGTGGCTTAGTCAGCTGAGTGTCCAACTTTGGCTCAGGTCATGATCTCATGGTTGATGAGTTCGAGCCCTGTGTAGGGCTCTGTGCTGACAGCTCAGAGCCTGGAGCC
Source organism: Panthera onca (assembly GCF_046562875.1). Lineage (NCBI taxonomy): Eukaryota > Metazoa > Chordata > Mammalia > Carnivora > Felidae > Panthera > Panthera onca. The sequence continues at coordinate 60,633,253 of NC_138350.1, read as the reverse complement.
TGCTTTGGATTCTGTGTCTCCCTCTCTCTCTGCCCCTCCCCCACTCATGCCCTGTCTCTCTGTGTCTCAAAAATGAACATTTGAAACAAAACTTAACAGACTTTCATTTTGTTCTCCTTTAGAATGGATCAGGCATTTATCTGTTGGCCATGGTTTGCATGAAGAATGGTTTAGATATAAATGATATTCACTTTTTGGTTTTGTTCTGGAGCAACTTCTATTTCATAGTTATTTTGTCATTTGGATTTCTACCACTTTTAGACGTAGGAAGGATATGGATCTACCAGTTTTATATTTCTGTAAATCTGCATTGTATTAACTCTGCCCTTTGGAGTAACAGGATAAAACTATTCTATCAGACCTCCCTTAAAACTATTTCAAGATAATTACTACGTCTCAACATTCTCCTGCTTTCCAGCTTATGAACACTCCATTCCCTCAACTGCACTATATGAGAAAGTCCTTTCAGACCAAGTCAGCACAGAGAGAATAAAATTTTCTCAGTACGAATGTAGTAGTAACTCGATGGCTTCATCTGCTCTTACACCCACCTCCTTTTCCAGGCAAATAGATTTGTGGATTGTACAGGGGCCCTTCCTTGCTATTCCTGTAGTTCAAGCAGGCCAGACCCATTGGGTAGCTATTAAGAGCTGGTAAAACATGTTCTTAATGCTAAGCTGCTTTTCCAATGATGATGTCATGTGCCCTAGAGGCTACCATCGTAACTGACAAAATTTTCCTGTTATAGCTGAAGATTTCTTTGCCAAAGAGCCCAGCTCGTATTCAGTTCATCTTATTTTCCACTAAAAAAATGCCACAGTGTTTTCCTTTCTATTCCAGAAGATTTTTCTGATTTATTGAAGAGAGATGCCCTTCTCCTACCAAGAGTGCCTTATGTTGCAGAGCAGAACTGACACATGTCCTCATTTTTCACATATAAACTCCAGTAGTATAGATTTTCACCTGATTTTCTCGTTGATACCACCTCTTCTTCAGACTCACCCTGACCTGAAGAAAGCTGGGACACACACACACAAAAAGTGAGTGACATTTTACTACCATGTAATCAATAATCTTCTACCTCTGACTCCGACCCTTGTCTCCCATCAAGTTTAAACGCAAATCTCTCTCGAAGGTGAACTCGTCCCCTGTCCAGTATATTGCCAAGGGCATGTAGTGGTTGCTCATGTTTTTCACAGACTGTGCATCTTAGCTCTTGTGAATTCTCCAAGAAAATGTACTTTTAATGAAAACTCCAGCAGTTCTGATATTCAGGGGATACAACTTAGACCCTCTCCCTGAAATCCCTCACACATATCTGACAAAAGCTATAAACCCTTTGGTCTCAGATATTATGAACCCATTTGGCAATTGCCTTCTACTTCAAGGATGCTCTTGAAGCATAGTGTGCACTTCCCGTCAAAGCTTTTCTGTATCTGACACTAGTCTGTGGTGTACAGGACATCAGCCTCCTTGCATTTGGTTCTAGTGGGAGGCCCGTCCTTTGTTACAGTATAGCAAATGCAGTTAAGTTACCTTTTAAGGCATGTCACTGCCTGATCTGATATATAAATTCACTTTCCTGGCTATGCAGGTTGAACTAATGTCACTTTTGCCCAAGAAAATTCAAAGCTTTTCCACTTTACATCTGGAAACTATAGAGAAAATAGAATTAAAGTATGGATATTTTGATGTTCAGTATAGCAAAGCTCAAACCTAATTTTTGTTCCATAGGTAACTGCCTGTGGAAAAAGCAGGAGCATTTACTCACCCCAGTAGAGAGCCAGAGAACATATGGCAAAGAGAGATTCAGTGCTGTGATTGAGTGGGTTTTTGAATGGGACTTAAATGTCCTATAGGATTAGCTACAGGCAAGGGCTGAGTAAGCGCCTGTCTGCTGGTATGATTGAGGGGTGACAGGTAATCTCACTGCCCAAATGTATGCATATCCCCTAAACCACCATGCTGATGTTAGAGAATCATTCCTTTGGGTATTATTTCTAAAATGTCTCTGTAAAAATGCAAATACTTTACCTAGAAGTAATGGAACATTAAACCATTTATAGTCATTTAAATTTTAGGAAGGCTTATAACATTGACACAGAGCTAGAGTAAATCCAGGAAAACAGGATATATAAAAGAATTATTGATTCAGAAGACAAAAAGTAGTACCTCCAAGAAGGCGATGAAAAGTTGGGGATGGGAGAGAGTCATACCTCAGAGACAACCATACTTCTTTGCTAGGGCAATTCAAGGACCCGTAGGTAAAAAGGGGAAGTGAAATATCAATAATACCTTTCCAAAATTTGCTAAATTCCTTCAAATCTGCTCCTGATACTGTGAATTAAACCAGAACCGAGGACTTTGAGCATTTAGGTCATGTTAGGAATGGTTGATTGTTGACTGGAAACAGCCCAGTGACCAGGAATCTCAAATCTTAAATTTGCCCTTGGAAATCTGAAAGTATACCTGAGGTTCCTTTATTTAGTGGAAATAATTGGTAGACATTTCCCTCAGATATTATCTTCATATTGTCATTATCATTTTCTTCATTGCCCTTCAGAGTGTAAAAGAAAAATAATAAATTGAACCATTGAACCAGATGGAGTTAAACAGACTTTATTCAAGACAATTACAATAAGGGAGATTGAACTCCATTGCTATTGAAAGAAAAGGGAGAGGGTGTGTGTGTGTGTGTGTGTGTGTGTGTGTGTGATGAAAACTAAGATTTAGTGTTAGCAACCTTCAAATATACAAAGCAGTATTAATTGTAGTGACCATGTTTTACACTATCTCCCCATGACTAAGTTATTTTATAAGTGGATGTTTGTACATTTCGACCCCCTTCACCCTTTTTTCCTACACACACCCCTTGCCTCCAGCATCCACCAATCTATTCTCTTTTCTGTAAGCTTTTGGTTTTTTGAGGGGCAAGAGGTTGGCTTCTGTTTTGTTGTTGTTGTTGTTGTTGTTGTTACTGTTTTCCTTAAACTCCACATATAAGTGAGATCATACAGTATTTCCTGTCTTACTCAGTGTAATGCCCTCAGGATCTACCCATGTTGCAAATGGCAAGATTTCATATTTATGTGGCTGAATAACATTTCATTGTATGCATGTCTCTGTATATATTGTGTATATATAAAGAAATTGTGATAGATATATATATATATACAGTATTCCTTTGTATGTGTATGTACGTATATATATATATATACATACATACGTAGGTGTGTATATATTTGTCACACTTGTGATTTGTCACAGTGAATTGTCACAATAAACTATGATTGTCACAGTTTCTTTATAGATTTCTTTGTATATACATATATACAATAACAGTGTCTTTATAGATTCACCCATCGATGGGAACTTAAGTTGTTTCCATATTTTGGCTATTACAAATAATACTGCAGTGAACATGGGCAAGCGTATATATGTCTTTGAGTTAGTATTTTCTTTTTCTTTGGATAAATACCCAGAAGTGGAATTGCTGGATTGTATGGTAGTTCTATTTTTAATTCTTTTTGAAGAAACTGCATAGAGTTTTCCATAGTAGCTACACCAGTTTACATTCATTCCACCAACAGTGCACAAGGATTCCCTTTTCTCCACATCCTTACGGATACTTATTTTTTCTTTTTGACAGTAGCCATTCTAACAGGTATGAGGTGATATATTATGAGACTATTTTTAAATGCTGGGGAGAGCTCATGGAAAAGTGCTAGAGGACCTTGGGTCTGGAGGGATTGGTTGGTGTGATTAGGTCTTCTCTGTTTGCTAATCCTCCCTTATTGAAATTAGGCTCCCACTCTCTCACTGTAACTTGGAGTTAGGGAGTGTGGTCTCCTTCAACGATTGCAGTTCAAAGGACTGGCACCCAGCTCCTTGAGAAAGACATTTCTGGGTTGTAGAAGATTTGCATCTCAAAGGGACAGAGAAAGAATTTAGGATTACAAGTTTCCTAAAGTAAATGCTCTAAGAAAAGGGAGGACCTTTTAGTCAGGAAGAAACCTGTCTAAAGTTTAGTCAAGCTGAGGGGAACATTAAGGCAGTCTTTGTGAAGACATTTCCAAGTTAGTTTATTCATATTTTCCTACAATTTGATCTCAACTTACTCTCTCAACCCCCCCCCCATTTATTCTGGGTATACATTATTTATTTATATATGTACACACAACAATGACAATTGATTATATTTCATTGATCTTTTTTGTGTGTATATAACACTTTACACTTATGAAGTCGTATTTTTCTTTTTCAAATACATCATATTATTTAATTTGATATTTTTTCTTTGCTGTAAACCTGAACCAAACAGGCATTGTGTTTATTTTGCAGCTGGAGCCATAGTTTTGAGACCACAGGAGTTAGTCCATATTTTATGCATTCCAAGGCCATTATTGCTCAGTCTTTATTCAGCCTCATTCATGTCATCTTTTAATTTGATCTCAAGACTATCTTAATTCCAAACCCAAGGAGAGCAGATGCCAGTGGGGCCAGAAGAAGTAGCTAGAGGAAGGGGGGTTATAAAAGGTGGGGGATCCCCTCATATTATTCTCCAGGAGCTGGGTTTCAAGTTCTTGGCAAATGACTGCTTGAGTGTCTTACAGTGCTAATTAGTGCTGAAAAGAATAGAAGAAAGTGGAATGATTGACAGCTGCCCTACACTGGCAGTGTCAATGCCAGTTAACAGATGCCACTGATCAGCTGCTTTCAAATTGTTTTCATAAGTCTATCAGAATAACAGAAAACTTATTTTTTATGAGTTTAGACTCAAGCAAAACAGCACTTTCTCTAAAGAATGTACATTTAATATTTTGTAATCCTTGGCCATTATTGCCGTTGCCAGTGATTGCTAATTTTCATGGACCCCTGACTATCAACAGTAGCAGCTACAAAATTTAATTGGGCACCTACTGTATGCAAGACTCTATGGTGAGAATTCAGTAGCATAAGAAGATGTAGACAGTTTTACTCTTGGCTTAAAACCAGATAAGAAAACCATAATATTACACAAAAATAAAAAGAAACATTTACTAAGCACCAATCACAAGACTTACTGAAGTTATTAAAAATGGGACCCTGATGGGCCACTTCTACAATTTTACTTATTTTCCTCCTGACTGATATTTTTTTTTTCCTTAGTGTGACATTGCAACATACCTCTTAAAGCCAGAGAGCTGTTCCTACAGGAGTCATTAATTGTTGTTAATTAAAGAAGCTTTACTCTTGCCCTCAAGCAAAGAGAGTCGATTTTGAATGAAAATGCCTGATCTGGAAAGTGAAGGGGCACATTAGGTAGTTCTTGCAAGTTAAGTCAGAAGTCTACTCATGTTAAGAATTTTAGTAATACTGTCATAAAAATAAAGTAATAGCAACGTCTTTTATTTTTATTCTTAAAGTTTATGAAGCTTGTATATTTCCATATATTCATGTCATTCTCCTAGAAATTCTATTCTGGAATGGCTTTCTTTTAGAAATGAGGAAACTGAAACTTTAAGGTTGTAAGGTTGGAGCTAAGGATCAGCATCCATGGTGTTTCCAAGACGTCGTACTATCACACTGTGTCTAAAATAACAACACTGGAAACCATATTTACTGAAGAATAAATTCTAAGACCTTATGGATCATGACCTAAACAAGACCAGTTTCAGACATAATTGTAAATTTGGAACAGCTTTTTTTCAGCAGCCCTAATTCCTATTCTGCAGCTACCCTTCTTCTAGCCTTTGATCTTCTGTATTTCCCCAATCCCACCTGTCACCTCTCTCCAGGTGGAATGCCTTTATTGATTCATCTTTTTTGACAGAGACAAAGTAGAAGATGGGATGTACATCCTGGAGAAATTGCCTGATATCATTGCGTAGCTGCTGTGTGTTTCTACATAATCTTTCTCATCCAGAGTAAGGAAAGAGACTCTGTAAAGGTTCATGTTAGGGACTCACTATCAAATTCTCTTTATCCTTCACTGTTCCATGAGAATTAGCTCCTTTTGGGAATCTCTGAGACACACACATCAAGAATTGACTTATCTCCTCTATACTCTAGTAGCACCCTAGACTTACCTCTGTTGCAGCACAATGTGTTACATACATTTACAACATTTTTACACTGAATGTGAGAGCTTTAAGAAAAGGATTCTGTCCTCTTTATCCTGAGCACCATACCAGGTACATTGTAAATGCACAGGAAATAGTTTCCAAGTGATAGACCATCCTAATATTATCCGATCCCATCTCAGTTATACTATGTAGTCACCCAATTCCTTGTAACATCTAAATCAGCATATTGTGTTTATTAAGGAAATTCACATGCATTCTTATTCCTGGAAAGGGCTCTTAGGAAATCGTTTTTAAAAGTCTGACAAAAGTAAACAGCGGAGACTTGAAATTACCAAGGAAATCTTTGTCAATGACACATAATTTCCAAATCAGAGTAGGTGAGAGCATACATCTCTTATCTAATCACTCTGGAATGTGCCTGAAACGAATAAAGAAGATAAAATATTATGGTCCAGATGTAGCTGCACTTTAGAGCTGTTATTTTAAGATTCCTCAGTATAAAATGAACTAGATGCACATATTAAATTATTAACAGGCTAGCTTTATAAGCCTGAGCCAAGGTGCAAACAACTGGGAGAAGAAAGCTATGAAACAAAGTAGATCAAAGGATGTGATTTGATCAACACTTTCTCAACAGCCTTTCAGTTTTTCTTCTCCTTGCATCAAGGAGCTTTTAGTTGCAATTACAATCAACTGAGTGAAGCAGTGTTCAGACCACCTGGCAGCAGGTAAAGTATCACTGGTTCAAGCGCAAATACATCTAATTTGGTTCTATTTATCTGGGTGGTAGGGCATATTTTTTAAGATTCACTTTTGCTTCTCCTAAGACCCGTGCCACCCCAGCAATTTGAAGCCATTTTCAAATGAACTAAATCCTACTTCTAAATGTGATTAAATAACATTGAGTAAGCAATTGAAACCTTTTCTTTCCAAATTCAAATCTCAGAATTGGAAGAAATTCTGTCTGAGATTTAGCCTAGTGATTAAACAGCCAGGAAAAATGCTGACCTTACAGAAAAGAAAAATGTATTGATGTTTGTATTTATATATTTTAAATTATTGCCATTTTTACAAATAAGCTGTCCTGATTGCCCTCTCAACAGTCTTGTGAAGTGAGACCAGCTTTAGCATCCTTGTTTTCTATCTGAGCAAACGTTAGCTTATTGGAGTATGTGTAAGCCATTTATCATAGAAGCCATGTTAAGTACTAACAGAAAGAATAGGTTATTTCTTGAGCCAAGAGGAATGATCAAAAGTGATGATGGTAGTTACATTTGGGCACATCAGAGGAACCTTGAGACAGGGTATTTACTGAAACTTTTGGATGAAGTTTGAGGCAGCATGCAAAGTATTTATGGACTCCTAGCAGCATGCAAAATATTCCCCAACTGCATCACTAAGTATTTTATCAGAAAAACAAGAACCACTGAGAATGACATATTCATCTACACATACATATATGGAGACAGGTGTGGGGAGACAGACAGACACATGTCTAATAGGAACTTGGCCATATTCAATTTTAAGAACTGATACAAGGTTGTTTTCTTTGCATCTGAGCCTGGAAATCATGCCAAGGAGCCAGGAAAGGATGATAGGTAGTAAAGTAGGGTAAGGGAAAGACAAGCTAGAAACCATGAGGATGAAACAGAACTCACAGGATGGGTTGGAATTCATGTTTACCTTTTACTTCCAAGCCTCAAACTTCAATGATGTGGGTAATCTTACGGAAAATCTCATGGAACAAAACACATACATGCTTCAGAAGTTGGTAAAGCTACAGAGGAACCAGTGACTGCCCCACCCACACTATCAAGAGGAGCCCACTCATCAATAAGTACAGTGCACAGGAGTTACAACAGTTCTTGGTACTCCTGCACTGACCTTCCATACTTAAAATTTCTATTTTTCGGTTTCCAAATCTCGATGTTGTTGAAGCCCATCCAATCTTAGGACTAAGCAGGGAAGGGAAGTGTGGAAAAACATAGTTCCAGTTTAGTTATATTGAACTGATAGATATCTATTACACTACCATCAGAGATGTTGTGTAAAATGCATAGAAAATTTTATAAACAACAAAGCTAATAAGCAATATCAGGGCCAGGAATATTTATTCTTTTATTGACTATTAAATATAAGTGCTATGATAAAAAGTTGGGCATACATAAGTTTTCAGGAGTCTAACAGTGCATTTAGCAGACTAATACTTTTAGATTCAAGGAAGATTTATGATAAGCTTGAGGAAAAAATGACTCATAAAATAAGAATTGAGGCTAGGTTAAAAATGGGTAAGATGAGGGCAAGGACAAATGATTTTCTCAAGCCATGGATCCAGCTTCTAGCTTCACCAATAACTTAAATATATAAATATAAATGACCAATTTGTTGAAGAGCATTTAATAACACTATGGAGATTATCTTCTAGGAAAGGTGAACAGGACATCACTGGATCATAAGGAGATAGAAATGAGGAAAACAATAGATGAATGAGGGGGGAAAAAGACAACAAAAACAGAGGCTTGACTTCTAGCTAAATATTGATTAAATAAAAACAGTGATAATGTTTTTAAAAGCTTTCCCATTAAAGAAAATGATTACTTTTTTAAAAATTGGTTACCAGATTGAGAGTCCTTCCCATTTTGAGCTTGCTAAGAACTATATTCATAAAATAATTCTTTTATGAAAATATTCTCTATATATTGAAATGGTGTATATTTTTGAAAGTTTATTTGATCTCTTGTATAAAATTGTCTGGAGCTAATCTCTTCTTTCTGGGTATTCTAAAAACTCATGAAAATTATTTCATAGATACAAGACTATTTAGGGTTTCTATTTCTTTTTTATTCTATTCACATAAATTTTTCTACAATGGTATCTATTTGTCTGTCTTCAAATTTTATGGCATATAATTATACAAGGTATTATCTTTTAAGTCTCTATAAATCTTTAAATCTTAGCTTCATAGTTCTATATTATTTCACTTTGCTAATATTGTTTATCTGTGTCTTTTCTGTTTTACTTCATTGTTCTCATCATAGATTTGTATATCATATTAGTTGTATAATAAAATTTTGATTTTCTTGAACCTCTGTTTTCTATTGTCTATGTTATTAAATTTTGTTTTGTTACTAAGTTTCAAAATTTTCCTGTATTTTAATTACCTCTTTCCTACTACTTTTCTTGGCTGTTGTTCCTTTTCAAGGTCTTAAGTTTGTTTTTTTAAAAAAAAAAATTTTAACGTTTATTTATTTTTGAGACAGAGAGTGACAGAGCATGAACAGGGGAGGGGCAGAGAGAGAGGGAGACACAGAATCCGAAACAGGATCCAGGCTCTGAGCTGCCAGCACAGAGCCCAACGCGGGGCTCAAACTCACGGACCGTGAGATCATGACCTGAGCCAAAGTCGGACGCTTAACTGACTGAGCCACCCAGGCGCCCCTCAAGGTCTTAAGTTTGAATGCTTAGTCAATTTTTGTTTTTCTTTAGCTCAAATATAAGAATTTAAGGCTTAATGTCAATCAAAATAAAGTTTTTTAATTGCATCTCACAAATAATATGGTATATTAACCTTTGGGTTTTAAGAATTGCAAGTTTTTGTTATGACTTTTTTAAACTCAAGAATGATTCCAACTTTTGTTGTTGTTGGGTGGCTCAATCAGTTATGCGTCCAACTCTGATTTTGGCTCAGGTCATTGTCTCATGGTGACTAGATGAAGCCCTGGATTGGGCTCCACACTGAGCATGGAGCCTGCTAAAGACTCTCTCTCCCTCTTCCTCTGTCCCTCTCTCCTTCTTGCTTGTGGATGCACATGCTCTCTTTCTTTCTGTCACAAAATCATAAAAAAGTCAGTGTACTAATACATACTGGACATTTGATGAGACCAGTTTATCTCTTAATTCATGTTGATTTTTATGTTCAATGTGTACCCAAGAAAAATTTGTGTTTACTACTTGTGGTTAAAGACTTATGTATATGTTAAGTAGATGAAGATTGTTAATTGTATTGTTCAGAATATCTGTAGCTTTAATTTGAAAGTGCAGGGAGCTGATTAACTTTTGAGTTTTTAAAATGATTTTGAAATAGTAGATTTGCCAATTTCTTCCTGTTTTTCTGACAAAACCTGTATAATTTGAGGATATTTTGTTAGATGTATGCATTGTTATATCTACTTAATTAAACGTTTTATTATATACTGGCCTTTAGATATCCCTGGTAACAAAATAATTTTAAAGTCTACTTTTCTCAAGATAAATATAATTATATTTGCTTTCCCTTGATTAATATTTGCTTATTGTGTCTCTGTCTTATTCCTTTCAGTGTTTACAAAGTCTCATGTTTTAATTGTATCTTTTAAAAATGCCATATAGTTATATTTTCTTACCTATATTTTAATCTAATTTTACAATATCTTTTACATGGTAGGAGTTTTATGTTTTATTTTATTTTTAATTTTTTAAAATATATATATGATCTATAAATATGTTTAATATTTATATATTTTCATTTTTCCATATATTGACATATTTGAACATGCTTCTATCCTCTTGAACATTTGCTTATTCTTATTTTCTATCTTTTTTTTCTCTTCTCTTGCTTTTACTTAAATTAACTAAGATTTATTTGATCTTATTGTTCATTTTTAGATTTTACATATTACATTTATTAGTTTATCCTTTTTCTTTTCCATGAATACTTAAAGTCTAAAGAAAAGAAAATATTTTGTCACACTTCCAGGAAGTATAAGAATCTTTGAGTAATTTTTTTCTGATCACTCACTCCTGACTATACTATTCTGTACAAACATTTTAGTACTTTCCATGTCCATTTTAATTCCACAAATGACAAATTTTTTATATGTGTACACAACATAGACACATGTGTGTATAGTCTAGACACTACTTCTATCTAAATCTCAAAATGTGCTTAGATCAAGCCTATTGATTAGAAATACATTTGGAGGACATTTTCTGGCCTAATTCTGTTTTTATGTTAATGCTAATTCCTTCTTGAAAGAGAATTTTGATGCAAACACATTTCTAAGTTAACAATGTTTTCTCTCAAAATATAGAATGTCTTTTTCCATTGTCTTTGGCTACCAGTCTCTTTATTCTCTAGACCTATTAATTTCTCTTTGATATTTCTATTTTTTATCTTTATTCATTTACTTATGAGCACTATTGTCTTTGCTTCTTCAGACACACCTACTTCTTGGCTTCTCTAATTTTGTGCTTGTTGATCTTTACTTGTGGACTGGTTGGATGGTAGTAAGTCATGGAAACCTGCACGCATACTTTAGGGATATTTTCCTCCAGGTGGATTTGCATATGCTTCCTCTGGGCACCAGAGAATTCTTATCACATCAGTTTAGTCCCAACTAAGTAGTCTAGTGTAATATAGGTGTTCTGAGCTCAATTTCCACCTCACTGGTTGACCACGGCTCAGTATCCAGATCTCTGTGATGCTGCTGGCATCTACTTTCAGGGCAACCAAGCCATTTGTCTGCCTACCTCTTGGCACTTAACATTTTGCTTCTGCCTCTGTATACAGCTCACATTATTTTCTTTTTCATTTTCCCCCTCCCCCTTCCCTTTCCCCCTTTTCTGTTTTCCTTTCCTTCCTTATTCTGGACATCAGGGAACTTACAGATATCCTCTAACTCTTAAAATCCCAGTAATAAATGTGTTCCAGTTTTAAAGTTCCCTTATCCAAGATCTAATGGTTCAAGATAGGAAGGATCCTTCATATTACTTATATAACTTCTTGACAGTTCAAACTAAGGATAGATCATTTTATTTGATTCTATAATCTTCTCAATTGTTCCTTTGAAAAAAGCTTTCTTCTATTTTTTTTCTGCAAGAGATAAAGTAGCAGTAGTAGTAGTAGTAGTAGTAGTAGTAAAGCAGAAAGGGAGAGCAGAAAGGAGGGGCATCCCGTATATTTTTTTTATTTATTTATATTTATTTTTTTATTATTTTTTTATTTTTTAACGTTTATTTATTATTGAGAGACAGAGACAGAGCATGGGCATGGGAGGGGCAGAGAGAGGGGAGACACAGAATCCAAAGCAGGCTCCAGGCTCTGAGCTGTCAGCACAGAGCCTGACGCGGGGCTCGAACCCACAAATCCCGAGATCATGACCTGAGCTGAAGTCCGACGTTTAAGCGACTGACCGCGTAGGCGCCCCTATCCTGTATTTTAATCAGTTCTTTAACTGCAAATAATTCATGGGGAGCAGGTACCAGAGGAAGTATTGATAAAAGCTTGTGTCTGAGCAGAGAGTTAGAATGGACACTCCTCTGAAAGAAGATCACCATTAAAAGAAACAATCAAACATAAAATTATGATTAGCACTCGTTGTGAATTCCTTAATTTCTATGCTCTAAACTATTCTCCTGGGTGTTCCTCAAACTCCTTCTTGGTACTGAAATCCATGCACTTGGTCTTTCAACCTGTAAACTTCAGTGTCATTTAATACCATGTCCTGTTTTATTGTTTGTTCTTTGACCCTGAATGTGTGTGGATTTTTATTTTATTAAAAAACTTTTAAAGTGTAGTTGACATACAGTGCTACATTAGTTTCTGGTATACAACATAGTGATTCAACTTACCTGTATGTTATTCATACCATGTCCTGTTGATGCTTCCTTCTTTCCATCTCCCTGCTCATTTATTTATTCTCCATATTCAAGTTTAGTTGTCTCTGATTCACCAGGACAGTCACAACTTAGTCTGCCTGCCTCCCATCTAAAGAAATCACTTACTGATTTTTTTCCCCTCAGGTTCAAATATGATCATGTTGCTGTGCTATTTATTTTATGTCTTTAGTGTTCTTTACTAGTATCTCAGTCTTAGCTCTCTCTTGTCTCCATCTTTGTCCTCCTTATTCTTACGCTCACATACCACACTAGATGCAACTATTTCCCAAAATACTACTGATACATGTCTGTGTGTCACAGATTTTATTAAAATTTTTGGAGGTTGCAATGAAGTGATAATATCACAGTGTACCACAGAAAATAATTTATATCATATGGTAGAAATCCATATTCCCAAACACCAGACTGTTCCCTGGGATCTTTCCCTTTTGTAATCAAATCTGTCAAAGGATTTGTCTAAATAAAGAGTACTTTGCGCTGGGGAGCAATCTTCCGTCTCCTAGAGGGAAGACATGGTTTTCAGCGGTACTTTTTTTTCTCTGAAATTATGGAATATGGAAAGTTCTTCTCTGCTACTTCTCTCATCCTTTCTCACACACCACACCGTACTTCAAATCATTGTTCTTTTGCCTGTTCGAGAACAGCCTGTGGACTGAATGCCCTTATTCCTCCTCCTAGTCTGGTGAAAGTCATCCCTTGGCAGGTGCCTTGGAATGTTTAATACCACCTTTGTAACACTTCTTTCTCATGAACACCCATGTTCCTTAAAGATAGATATTGCTTCCTGGTACCATGCAATACAATAGCTGGAGCAGAGTAGGTATTTTATACTCTTTTGCAGAATGAATGATTTTTGCGTTCCTTAAATTCCTCCAGAGATATATAAGTCGAATTAATACTGCCCTCAGAATAGCATGAGAAGACTCACTTTATTAGCATAATAAAATTTATGCAATCATGAGAAAGTATTATAAAATATCACAAGCACAAGAACACTAAAATATATTTATAAATGCCAGCCCTTTACAATCATTATCGCTAACCTTCACAATAACTCTGAGAAGTGTGGGTATTAATATCCTGATTTTGTAAATGAGCAAATTAGTATCAGATGTATTAAATTGCTAAAAGATGAATTATTTAGAGTTTATGTTAGGATATGGCCTCCTGGAAGAGGGTCTTTTTGATCACAAATCACAATCTTTAAAAAATATTCCTGAATTTACTGTATATCACTTTTTCTTATCTGATTAAGGCTTCAAGAATGCTGGGAGTTTCAAGTGCTATAGTAAGACTTTTATGGTTGACTGGCACAGGGTTGGAGATACCAGTGTCTTATTAAACTTCAGGTAAACAAAACAAAGATGAGGCAGAGCAACCATTTTCAAAAGATGGGAAGGGAATTCTGGTTCCCTGATGATCAATTCCCAGGGTTGAATGTCAGTCTCTGGGTTTCCTACTGCAGTATTATTCTCTGCATGATGTTCTTCAGTGTCTTGGCCAATCAGGTTTATAATTGTATGGAGGAACTGATGTACCTGCCACTTCAGTGAAAACATTATTTCCCAATCTGAGAAATTTGCAGGAGTGACACTGCTTTTTTGAGGATTATCTAAAATTGTCACTTCATTGCCTATATACTTTCATCCCACCTCATTCAAATTTGTTCTGTCTTAATTGCCTATAAAATTTATGGTTAGGAGGGGAAAAGAGGATCTTTCAGTTAAAACAAACCTTTGCCTCAAATCCTGTATGCTTCTTCAGAGTATAAAAGGACCAGTAAGCTTGAGGAACATTGAATAGAGGTAGGTCAGGCAGATTTTTTTAAATATATTCAACAAATACTAAGTAACCTATAACAAATACTTGGTAAGGCCCTGAGAAAATAGGGAATATGCAACGTGGGGGGGGGGGCATTATTCTTGCTCTGAATGAGCACGTAGGACAAATAGAAAGAGCTTAATGGGTAATTAAAATACAGGTTTACAGTCACTTTGTGAGTGCGGCATGTAGGAGCGAGATGTCTGATTCCCAATGCAAGAGACCTTCCCCAGGCTTGGAGCGTCTATGATGCCTTCCATGAGGTAGTGCTATCTCACCTGAGCACCTCCACAGAGAACTACAAGGAAGAGCATTGTATGAGGAAGATCATGTACGCACATGTGAAAGGTTAATGGCAAGAGATTATGTTAGTTTCAGAAAAATGGAATATTCAGTATGCCTGAGATATGATTGAAGAGCGATTGTGGTCCAGATCAATATACAAAACAAAGGAGGGGTCAGGAGTGAAGAAGAACATTAGAAAAGTTGCCCCTTGGTGAAGGGTGGAGGGGCAATTCCAATACTCATTGCTATCTAATATTATTTACTATTTGAGATTTGAGTCTTTTGTTACCTGTTTTTTTCCCAGAGTCTCCCATTAAAATGCAAATGTAGTTGAAAAGTGTATTAATCAAAACCCCTTTACAAGCTGAGAACTTAGTGGATTTTAGAATAGCTGAGGAGTGTAGGTGGAAAATTGCCAAAGGAAACTTCACCCATTCTACAATTTTGCTGCAGGCCACCTCTCCTTGTAATTATCATACCCCCCTTCTACTCCCTAGGAGGGCCTGTATTAATGCTTCAGTGCCAAGACCTTAAGGCAGGGGCTTCCAGGCTGGCTGGAAGCAAACAGAGAAAATGTCATAAGCACATCCTCAGTAGATTTCCACCAGTTTCTGCAGACTCTGAGATGTGATTCCAAAGTTTTCTGGGTATGCATCCAACTCTGGCCTTCTGAGATTCACCCATCACCAGTCTTTAATCCTTTCAAATGTTTGAAAATGATAATCATATCCCTCTTCCCTTGAGCTGTGAAGATTGCATTTTACTTGGTTCTTTCGTAAATCAATCTCTTCTGACACATAGGCGATGCCTTTGCAACAGATTTACAATTGTATTGTTAATTTAGGACAAGATCAGTGTATACACATTACTTTAAGAAAAAAAAATCTAAATGGATAGGCAGGAAGAATAAGTACATCATATAAATACAAAATCATAGATTCTGGATATCTATATTGCTCCTTCATGTATACCTCTTAACTGCAGAGATACAATAGAAAACTCTCAAGATGGGATATATAATTAGTTCACATTAATTCTCAGTATCCACTGTATTCCTTATTTCATGGTTTTCAACAGCTTTTCCAGCTGCCTGTATGGAATTCTGAGCCTAAAGATACACACTTTTTCTGGAAAGGAAGGAATGCTTAATAGGACTTAACAGGCAGGTAGTAGAAGGGGGGAGGTGTAGATAAAAGGATAGGAAAGAAGGATGCTGAGTGGGTGGCTTTTGCACATGTTTAAACAGTGCCCGTAGGGACCCCATGAACATGACTTGATCATAATTCATTCTGTCCCTACCCAGCCACCTTCCTTTCTTCCTTTTATGCTAATGACTGGTATGATTCATAATAGGACCAGGAGAATTTAAGGAGGAATCTAAAATATCTGTTTAGGGATTCCTGGGTGGCTCGGTTGGTTAAGCATCCAACTCTTGATTTCAGCTCAGTTCATGATTTCACAGTGGGTGAGATGGACCCCTGCCTTGGGCTTTGCACTGACAGTGAGAAGCTTGCTTGGGACTCACTCTCTCCATCTTTCTCTGGCCCTCCCCTGTTCACATTCTCTCTCTCTTAAAATAAACATTAAAAAAAAACACATCCATTTATGAGTTAGACAAATCTGAGTTTAGTCTTCAGATGGCTATTTTTTCTTCAGACTTGATATATATGTCCAGGATAATGGAAGAGAACCTGAAATTAGAGCAGAATTTTTATGTATTTTATTTATTTGAAACATTTGGCACTGTAGTAGAGATCATTAAGACTCATTATACTTGGGGCACCTGGGGGGTTCAGTTGGTTAAGCGTCCAACTGCGGCTCAGGTCATGATCTCGCAGTCCATGGGTTCCAGCCCCATGTCAGGCTCTGTGCTGACAGCTCAGAGCCTGGAGCCTGCTTCAGATTTTGTGACCCCCTCTGTATCTGCCCCTCCCCCCTTGTAATCTGTCTTTCTCTCTCTCTCTCTCTCTCTCTCTCTCTCAAAAATAAATAAACATTAAAAATATTTTTAAAAAGAACACACTATACTGAAAAAGATATCTGTTTGGGAAAAGTAAAATAATCTAAGTACACATTCTTACACATACAAGGAATGTAATTTCCAGATCCAAATTATTTTGACTCTCCCCCATTCTCCTTTCCAAAGCCTTTTTTGCCAGTCAAGATCTATGCCTTTGGCTGTTGACTTGATGAAATGAACCAGATAATTGCCAAATTTTTACTTTATTATGTGTCCATGTAGACACAGCCTAATTGGACCATATAATGAAATGTTTAAATATATCCATACATTTTGCACGAAATGAAAACCCACGCCAATCCTCCTCCTAGAACTTGGTCACTAGGGTATTTAAGGATGCACAACTGCAGCTGATGCAGAAGTTCTTTCCCAGATGTTCAATTTGACCTGGGGCAGCTCAATCAAAGTTTGTAAGGTTTCCAACATTCCTAGTGGGAATTTTCGAAAAGGAGGCATATGGATTATTCTGGCAAGTGGATATGCAGACAGAAACTCATGTGCAGTGACTCCAGAACTTGAAATCTCCCTGAGAGCAAGTCAAATAATAACATTATTTGTAACAATAATATTAATAAATAATGGAACGAGCAGTGTTTGTGCTTTTCAAGGAAGTGAATCAACAATCCCAAAGCAATGGGAGTGAAGGAAGTGAGAGTCCCAGCTGAGAGAGCAGAGACACAGAAAGGAGATAGAAAATATAGAAGGAGCTAAAGCCTCATGCATAGCGACTATATGGTAAGGATAGGTAGGCAGAGGTTCAAGGGCAACTCCTCCCTCAAAGATAAATGCCTACATCCCAAGTCAGCTTAATTCCATGTCTTGATGCCAAGATGTCTAAGCTGTGAGGGAAACAAACTCATTTTTATTTTAAAGCTATTAAATTCAAACCAACAGATACTGAGGGTTTATCATGTGGTTAGTGGTGTCCTGGGCACTCTGAAGGAAGGCAGGAATTTAGACCCACTTTTAAAATTAAATGGTTGTGAGATTATGCAAGGAATTTGATTTTAGTCCCATTTTGTTCATCTGTAAAAACAGAGGTATTAAACTTCCATATTTATTTCTTTGATAAAGAAACCATATATGTATACACACATACATATGTACTGTACTCCAGAAGGCTAACCTAATTGTAGGTTAAGATATGTGCAGACATTTAATTATCAGCAAAAACAATGAGCCTGTGCACAATTAAATATGGTGTTATAATGTAGGCAGTGCAATTATTCTAAGAGAGTTCAATGATGGTTAAAAAGGATTTTAGGAGGTTTCCTGAAGGGTGAAGTTTGACCTGAGCTTGGAAGAGCTTATTAGCTTGGGAGGATTGCAGGAGAGTATTCTCCTCAAGTTGAAAATAGCGAAATGTGAATCAGTGGTACTAGAAGGATGACCAGTTAAACCTGGGTCACAGAAGAATTGTGCTGAGTATGAAAGACTAGAGCAATGGGAAATATGACTGTATGAGGAAGGCAGAATGACAGACTTTAAATAGGCACCAAGAACTCTCACTCCCATTTCACAATGGTGGAGTGTAATGACCTGATTTTTAAATTCACGAATAGTCTTCACTCGTTGACACTGCCACCTATTCAAAGGCTTCAACCACCACCTTCCTCCTCTTGCCAGGAATCCCTTGATATGTGAGTCATACACTGAAGAGTTATGCAGTTTCTTTCTTCTCCTCCCCTCAATTCAGGCTATGTCAAGGTATGGCTACAGGGGCTGGAGTGGGGCAGAGGAAGGTGGTTACCTTGGGAGCTTAGGAGGAAGAGCTGGGATGTGTACTTGAGAACTCTCTATGGTTCAAATATGATTAAGAAAATCTGCCATGTCCACAGAGTATAGATAAAACTGAACATGGAATCAAAGTCAAAAAGTTGGAAGTGAGACTGGTAAACGGACAGAGCAGACAGGTTAAATGAATGGAAAAGCAGAAAGAAGGCATCTGAGACATGTGCTATGGATTGGGTTAAAAACTAAAATACGTGCCTTCATTAGGAACTAGCCATGTATTCAAAGGGAGAATGAAATCTTTACAAGTTTCTCCTGATAATCAGATACTGTGATATATATGGTAATATATACTTAATTTTTAAGGTGTATTTACATAGTATTCTCATTTTCTTGAACTCTTTGGAACTGTGAAACCATGTTCTCTTTTCTTTTTTTGCCTCCCTAAGCAATATGGTCCCTTTGCTGGCCCCTGTCCCTCTCCTGCTTCTGAAATGCTGGCATTCAATAAGGCTGAAATATAGGGGTTGCAAAGAAAGAAGCCACCTCACTCATCAGGTAGAATTATTTATCCTTTGTGTTTTCATTTTATCAAGTACAAGGCTCTTATCTACTACATATCACTTTACTTGCCAGCACTTGTTTCGTGTGTATCTACTTCCCTCAGTTCTGAATTCCTTGAAGGCATGGGCCATTGCTGACAGGAAGAATGAATATTTCCATGGATTAAATTAATGAATACATGCATCAACAAAGGATTGTCTCCACCCAAGTAGTATAGAGGGGTGTGTCAAGGATATATTTGAAACATAGCCCAGTAGCTTAATTCTCTTCAGATTTTCCTTTTTGCCTCATTTCTCTATCTGTATGATTCATCTATGCTTTCATCCTATTATAGGCCACCATCTTCTCTTGTCACAACATCTAAAATCATTCTCTGAATCTATTCTTGATTGTATCCAATCGATTCTGACAGTGTAGATAGAGATTGTTTTTAAAAACAAGTCTGTTTTTGCCAAATTCCCACACTACCACAGCATTAAAACATGCAAATAATCTCCACTATTCTTAGAGTGAAATTAATAATTCTTACCACAATTTAAAAGATTTTGGAGAACAACCCATTAGTGAACCATAATATAATGTTTTAAAAGCAACAGGGAAAAAGGAATAGAAAACACGAAGGAACATCATCCATATTTAGGGTAATTATTAAGCACACACATGCGCATGGATATCGGCTTTCAACATAAAATGTAATTTTTACTTTGGATTATAATTTAGTGATCATAAAACCCTGGCCTCTACTCATCTTGCCATTTTTATTTCCTGCTCTCCTTTGTCTCTTGCTAACCACACTGGTCTTTGCTTGGAAGTTATCTTTTCCATCTTTTCTATCTCAAGGACTTTGTACATTATCCCTGAAAAGCTCTTCTTCAGTCTCTTTACGTCCCTAAATTATCCTCTAATCCATAGTTTAAAGAAAACTTCAGGGAAAATTTCTCAGCTTTAAGATGAGATTAGTTCTCCCTTTTGTATATTATCCTCACAGCCTAAGTGTTTGTTTCCCTAACATGAATTCTTTGTCCCAGTCCGTTATTTATTCAACAATATATAATTATTGTGAAGCAATTATCGGCATCAGACTTTAGTCGTCAAGTTTTAGTACCAAAAAAATGACTGTGTTAGAAATTTCAGCATACTATTATGCTAAGCAAAGTAAGTCAGAGAAAGACGAATACCATATGATTTCACTCATATATCAAATTTAAGAAACAAAACAGATGAACATATGGGAAGGGAAAAAAAGAGAGAGGAAGGCAAACCACAAGAGACTCTTAGTGAGAACAGAGTGAGAACAGAGAACAAACTGAGGGTTGATGGAAGGAGGTGGGCAAGGGATGGGCTAAAATGGGTGATAGGTATTAAGGGGGCACTTGTGATGAGCACTGAGAGTTATATGTAAGTGATAAATCACTAAGTTATACTCCTGAAACCAATATTACACTATATGTTAACTAACTAGAATTTAAATAAAAATTTGAAGAAAAAAATTCAGGATATATTTTTTTGTCATGGGGCTTGGTTTACATATGGGATAATAAATTTTGGCAAGTTCAATAGTTATGGATTAATTTCTTCTATTTTATCAAATTAGCTATTTCTAGCATAGACTGCTTTCTGTTTCTCTGTTTAAGAAGCTCTATTTTGTCTTTCTAATTTCATTCTGAGTTCATCTATTCTCTCCTTTAAGCTCTTCTGGGGAATGTGTCTAATAACACATTCTTTTTTGTTTCTGTGTCACAATTCTTTGGACTTAATTCATGAATCCATCAATGAAAAATATCCATTTTCTGAAACAACAAGTATTTAATACACATTAGTTGCAGAGTGGTAGATGAAGCTACTTTAACAGAAATGTCCCAAAATTATTGATTAAGAAAACAACAGAGAAGTTGATTTCTTTTTCACATAACAGTAGAAGGTGAGGATTTCAGGATGTCAGTGGCTCAACTCTAGGGGCCTAAGCTGATGGAAATTTTGTTATCTTTAACATTTAGTCTCCAAAGTTACTGTGCTCATTGGCATACCCACTAGCTTAGAGGGAAAAGATAGGAAGTTCAGGATCAGAAAACTCATCTTAAATGAAGGGGAAGTTTGCATCTCATACCGTATTTGCTCATTTTCCATTGATGATAATTTGATCATATGAAAGAGAGACTCAGAATCCCAGGTGCAAGTAGAGTTACCATGTTCCATCTTTAACTGTGTTGTTGTGTTACTGTGGAAGAAGGGGAAAGCAGATATAGAGACAATTATCAGTCTCTATTATACTGAATTGGAAAAAGGCATGTGAAATGTAAAGAAAAAATGGATGTTGGAGTCTGTAAATAAGATTTTTTTATTAAAAAATTTTTTTATGTTTATTTATTTCTTGAGAGAGATACAGAGTGTGAGTGGGGGAGGGACAGAGAAAGAGGGAGACACAGAAAGCTCCAAAGCAGGCTCCAGCCTCCAAGCTGTCAGCACAGAGCCTGATGCAGGGCTTGAACTCACGAGATCATGACCTGAGCCCAAGTCGGACACTTAACCGACTGAGCCACCCAGGCACCCCTGTAATTAAGATATTTAAATGTAGTAGGATAGGGCAAACTAGTAGAGAAATACCTATAATACTGTGACATAACTTTATAAATGGTAACTGGGAGTCATAAATGTTATGGAATTTACGGAAGTGAGAAGAGTTGTAGATTGTGTGTCTGTAAGCTTTCAGGATATTGGTGAGAAGCGGGAAGAGTCTTGAAGAGTGACTGAGGCTTCAGCAGATGAAAGTAATTGTCAGAAATGTACATTTTTCTCCAAGTTCTCTGTTGCTTAGTTTTTCTGTCGTAAATGTAAATTTCTTACCCTCTTTAAAATCTAAAGCCACATACATAACAACATAGTATTTAAGGAAATGGTAGTTAATTCATTATAGCTGTCCTGCATTTTAAGTTTTGTGGGAAACACATTTTTTTTTTTCATGGAATTGAATTCATTGAAAATCACCCCTTTTGGGAATCTAAAATATGTTTAGTTTTTTTTTTAATTTTTAACGTTTATTTATTTTTGAGAGAGAGAGAGAGAGCGAGCGAACATGAGCAGGGGAGGGGCAGAGAGAGAGGGAGACACAGAATCCAAAGCAGGCTCCAGGTTCCGAGCTGTCAGCACAGAGCCTGATGCGGGGCTTGAACCTGTGAACCATGAGATCATGACCTAAGCAGAAGTCAGACATTCAATTGACTGAGCCACCCAGATGCCCTAAAATATGCTTATTAATATAATGGGAAAATATAAGTTCATCCTTGGGATATGATTTCATCTAAATGAAATCATTGGATCAATAGTTCTACATAAATTGACATGTGAGTTGAGTCAAAAGCTGCTTGTGGGCCCTGAGCCTGTAGATATTAGTCAAAAATCAGAAGAGGTCAGAAGGCTTCGAGAGAAACCTGCTGTTTATTATGGCCAGGTCAGAGATGATGCCATTACCTCATATTGCCTCCAAGGTGACATGGAAAATGTCTACTTTGTCATGAATTTGTTCAGGGTCATGTATAATGCAGTGCTTATAGTAGTGGATATCCACAGCCTCATGTGCAAATATGTGATTAGTTAATATATTGAAGAGAAACTAAGGGGAACTATCACATTGTCAGTTGCAAAGGAAGAAACATTTTTTTCCCGTAATGCTTCAATCAACTAAATATTCATTCTCTTACAGAATATTAGAGTCATCCTTTTGACTTCCCACAGAAATTTAGACAATAGATGTGACAAACAGATTGACTTCTATTTCTTAAAATCTGAACAGGTCTAACCTTTCAGGGGTCTGAGATGTTACCTGGCACAGCTGGGTTTCTGTCAATCTTTCTTGCCCATCTGCTGCCCTTCTAACCCAATCCTCCACCCCCAACTGGCATTTCAAAGGCATAATGTTTTCAAATTCTCACCATGTTTAAAATGACCACAGTAGGTAAGAGCATACCACCTGGTTCCTGACTCAACAGAAGGTAAGGAGACACTGTTGTTAGCTACTCGGCTAAAAACGGTGAACTTTATCATCTAGTTCACAATTCATATGCTTTTCCTCAAACATTTCAAGGCCTAAATTACCTCTCAAAGCAGCTTACAGCTTTTGATAATGATGTGGATTTTATTAGCTTAATCTTAGCCTCTTCCTCTTGACCCCTTCCTTGATTTTTCTTCTCTGATCTTCATTTTGTCCCTGCTAGTTTCTTCCATATAAAATTCTGTGACATTACTTAATATGGGATATAGTAAAATGCATGTGTGCCATTCACAGATGTATTTATGGTTCAGTCTTCAGTAAATAGCAGTATACTTTGTTAACCACTTGAAAATCTGTGTTGTATTACATTAATTGACAAATTAAAACAAACTATTGATATTAGTTGAGATAGTAGCTAAGGTTTGTGAGAAAGAAAGGAAGTCAGGAATACAGTGTTTGAAATAGAAGTTTCTTTCTCCATTGTGTAGTAATCAAGTTATATTCCACAAGTCCAGGGTTGGCAGTAGTACTGTCATTCTTAACAAGTGTTTCCTACATGTGGAAATTCTCCAGGTCTCATCCTTTTTGACCAGCTGGTAGGAAAACAGAACCAGGAGAGCACACAACCACCCCCTCCCCACCCCCAGAGAAAGAGCTGGAACTGGCATACATCAATTTTCCTAATCTCATTGGCCAGAACTTGGTCACGTGGCCATGATTGGCAGAAAAGGAGGCTGGGGAATGTAATTTTTAGCTAGATCGTCATGTACTTGGCTAAATGCTATTACTATAAATTAATTAGAGAATGGATATTAAGCTAGAACTAGTCGTCTTCCACATATTCTTTTTGTGCTGGAAATAGCTAAGAGCCAGGATTTTACAAAGGCCATTAGCGTCCTTTAGTTATACATACCAAAAAAAGTTTATGAAGGAGTAAATGCTTTTGGATTCACCACCTCTCTGAGCTGAGGTCAGAGGTTTCTGCCAGGAATGCAAGTTCCTTTAAGGTGTTGCCTGTGGACCAGTTCTCTATAATGTTTTGTGCTCTCCAGATAAAGCAATGTGCCATCAAAGTCAAGCTCTAAATTACTCATTTTTTTTCTGATATGCTACACCTGAATAATACTTATCAGAATTTAAAAAAAAAAAAACAGTTGTGCATCATTTTCATGAAAAAGTCTACCCATTTATCCTAATATTTATATTTCCATTAAAGTTGAACATCTCCTTTTACTTTAAAATCCCTGGGTTGGCTTTTTACATGTACTCTTCTCTCCATGCTGAAGAGTTAGTCTGTGATAATCTGCACACATTTTTCTAAATCCTCATTTTACCCAAGGATTTCTGATATAACAAAGACTGAATAAGCTACCTTTAATTGGCATTTGTTATGTATTGAAACTTTTCCATTTTATATATATAAAATATATATATTTTGGATTTATGAAATGTATTCTTTAGTTAGAAAAACAATCCACTTTCATTAAGCTATTAACATGAAAATACAGCACATGATTAAGGGGCAAACATTATGTTATGGACAATAAATGCTTTAAGGTATTAGAAAAGGAGTCCTAAAAAGCAAACTCCATATTTTACTTTGAACCCTGTAGTTACACAATAAACGTTTGTTGAATGCGTCAGCATTTTTGATCCTGAGTCAGGGCATTACAATGCTTGTCCCAAGATTGAATGGGCATGAAAGAAGGATCGGGGTCAAATTCAGTAAGGAAAGTATAAAAACTAGGTCCATATTAAATGACAGATCAGAAAGACTCCATTAGGCCAAACTAACCGATTCCAAAAAATTTCTTTTGGACATTATTCTATAGTTAGAGTCTACTATTTTGCCCAGGTTTCCAGAGCTGCTAACTTCTCTGTGCAGTGGTCTTTGGTCTAGATTAAGAAGTGGGGAGAGGGTGAAGGCATTCCTTACCAAATGCACACTAGCTTATATTAAGGTATGTGTGGTCACTTGTGAATCTTAAAAACCCTCATGGTAGAAAACTCTAGGTCTATAGAAGGAAGGCACTAAATTTGGGGGTAAAAGCATTTGATCTGTGTGGCCTCAGAGTGCCATGTCAGTGGAACACATTAACTTCTTCCAGTGCACTCAATTGCCCTGTCCTTCACAACTGCATCACTATGCTGAAAAATGTGATTTTCATAGAAATGTTCAATTTTGCAGCTTAGAGACTTTGTGAAGGGGAAAAATATCATTTCTGCACTTAAACTGCTCCTTAAATTGCTCACTTCAGAAAGTTAAAATTGGCCCCAAATATAATGATACTGGATCAACATATGTTGGGATATTTTTAACCCTTTCATCTTTAGTTAACTCTGCTGTCCTTTGACTGTCTACCTCAGGTCAAACATCCAAAGCAGAAAGAAATAAAGCCATTCAAACTTCTAGCTTTTCCACCCTGTCCCCCAAACAGTTCTAAGTACCTGGATAGTATAAATGCCCAGATTTCAGTTTTTTGTCTTTTTTTTTTTTTTTTTTTGACTACTTGAAGATAAGTAAGATTTTTGACACTGAATTCTACACATTAAGACTACACAAGACCATGGAAATCTTCCCATAATAGAGGCTGCTTTTAGCCCAATATCATTCATCAACCCCCTTCTCCCCACACACATACACCAATGAGTCCTGACTTCATTTTCTTTCTCAGTTGGCTTGTTTACAAGCCATTTCTAAAACAGCTTTCTTTTCTGTGGTCTGAAGGCTAGGATAAAGCAGTAAGGTTTTAGTCATACATATTCAAAAGAGAAGTTGCAGGAGTCTTCACATCAGAAGATAAGGCTGTATATTTATTTTTCTAAAAATCATTGAGTGGTTTCTGAAGTTCTCTTTGACAGTTTATCTATCATGGTTCCTCTATTGAATATTCTAACACTGTGCCTATTTAATCTTCTGATGTAAACAAAAGTTTAGTTTTTTCCATCTCCTTCACTATCTGACAAAAATTTGAGACTGAATTTTGATTTATCTGTGAAAACCAACTATCCAAACTAATGAAAATACCCCCCCCCCCATAAGCAAAATGCCTATAGCATAATTCTATTTATTCTAGATTCTTTTACTTATCTGTCTGACTTTCTTTTTATCATGATCAATTTAACAAGTATTTAATACTCACTATAAATAAATCCATTGTATGGCACTATGGGGAGAAACAAAAGGGAAAAGAAAACAGTCTGTTTCCAAGTGAGTTTTGCTGTCTCCTGGGATGGATTAGCCACCTTTTTCTTTCCATATTTGTCTTATTAATATTACTTATATTAAAAATTCTATGCTGACAAAATCCTATCCTCTCCATCATCCCTTTCTCCATTCACATCAGTAAGCATTTGTTCACAATACATTATTATTATTATTATTATTATTATTATTATTTGCAATAGGGATGAAAAGAAATACTAGATACAGTTCCTGTCTTTAAGTAGTTTGAATTTAATAGGAGGAAAAAACCCATCTGTTTGTTTGTTTGTTTATTTATTTATTTATCATTTCTAAATTATAGAATCAATCATTTAGTTGAAGTTCCCAAACTTCTGCTTGTAAGAATTCCCCAGTGTACTTTATCAAAATACGTTCCTGAGCCCTTCTGAGCTGGAAGTAATTTCTCATCTTTAATGTTCAGGTGAAGCTGCTGGTTCATCTGTGAACTTTGAGTACCAAGGCCTGAGGACATACTGAATCTAATTTTATGAGGAAAGGATCTGATAAACTGTATTTTTTTATGAGGACCCTGAGTTTGATCATGCTAGGTTTCGTAACACTGATCTCATTTTTACAAGTGAGAGAAAAAAAGTACAGGGTGACTAAATCAGTATTTCCCAAAGCTAACTATTGATCAAGATGGCCTTTCAAAAACCCTTACTTTTCCCTACTGAATAGTATCTTAATGGAAGGTGGCCTGGGCATTGCACATTTGAAAAGCTACCCAGATGATTTTTATGCACAATCAGGTTAGGCATCTCTGCTCTAGCATTTACCCATATTTATTACAGCAAGTTAGAGTTTGAGCTGATGTCTTTTTTTCATAGAGAGGTAGGATGTTAGAATGATTGGAGCCCATGGAGTGAAGTGTGAATCTGAATCATCACTCAGTTTTATAACCTCTGCTAAACGTGGTAGTCATTGGTGCTATTCTCCTTGCAGGCACAGAATAGAATTGCATTTCCTGGCCTTATGTTGTTGGGTTGG
Organism: Panthera onca; assembly: GCF_046562875.1. Lineage (NCBI taxonomy): Eukaryota > Metazoa > Chordata > Mammalia > Carnivora > Felidae > Panthera > Panthera onca. Next base: position 60,605,909 of record NC_138350.1, on the reverse strand, counting down.
GCCAAGTGACAAGTTCTTTTCATAGGGGAAGGAGAAAGGTGAAAGTGAAATGTCAAAGTCTTTTTCTAACATGTGAGTGTGCCTGAGGGGTGAGATTTAGAGTATATTGACCCCTTTATTTCACCTAGCGTGTTAATAAACCTTTGATTTTAAAAAAAAAGTACGGCAGTTTATTTGAAAGAAGTGAGCTAAACTGTTTTGCATGATCGAGTAAGAGGGGCTGATTTGGAAAGCAGTAGTCATGAGCCAAAGAAGAGGGACTCCACTAAACTGAGGTGAAAGGAGGGTCCAGGGGTAAAGGAATAGGGGTGGGTAGTGAGAAAGAAACATCTAGGAAAGAGGAAATTACCTGAAAAGCTGAAAAAGAATGGTGACCCAACTGGCAGGTAAAGGATATTTAAAAAGAGGATGGTTATTATCCAGTTTTAGTAATTTACATATCTGCCATATGACATATAGTAGAGGTGCGTTAACTACTACAATATCTTTGCAAAATTGAAGGAAGTAAAAATTATCTTTGATGCTTCATCCCCCCCCCCCCCCCCCCCCCCCCCGTAAACTCCTATCCATTATCACCTTTAGACCTACCTCTTCTGCTTCTCACTGTTCTTGGGACAAACATCTATAAGATATTCTGGGTTTCCTTTTTGTTTCTCTTACTTGATTTCCTATTGATTCCAGCTCATCTCTTTTTCGCTGTTGATGATATTTTGTGTTACTTCTCTAAGGGCGTTTTCATATTGGAAATTAATAAACCAGCAAATATTAGTAGAAAATATTTATATGGATCTCTAGGGGTGACATTATTGGGACTGTGGCAGGTAAGACAGATTGGTACTTTGGCCTGGGAAAATATAATACAAGAATATCTAATAAATACTGTGATAATTGAACTATTATAAGGGCCAAGCTAGAATACATGGAAGAGGGAGAGAATGTTCTGTTTGAGGCATATTTCAGAGTTTATCATATGTAAACTTCTCAACAAACTGTGAACCTGTGAGCTAGGTATTTTATCACCAATCTTATACATCAAAACCAATAAACCAACAGCAAATTGAAGAGAGGAGTAAGAATTTTCTATACTACATGCCAATATCAGTAAATTGTGGAGTCTAGACCCAGCTCTTGACTGTAAGATTCTGAAGATGAGTCATTTTTCATTCTATCTCAACTCATGCAAATTTTCAGAAATGGAAATCTTTGGTCTGTTTTGTAGCCAGAAGGCATATCCAGAAACATGGATAGAATTTTAAAAGATGAAGATTTTACTAAATTTTTTTAAGCACAGACTATCTAATAATGGAATAGGTTGCCTCAGAAGTTTAATTTCTGCCATACTGAAAGGGTTCAAAGGGAAGATGGATGACAGTCAGCCTGGGATGTTGCAGAAAGGACTCCTTCTCTTGTCTGAAGTTGGATGAGATGTCAGCCCAAATCCTTTCTAAATCCCCAATTCTATGCCTCTAGGGCCCTAAATGCTTTGTAGTGTGGAACAGAATATAAATAAGTCAAGAGAAGTGATCAACCAACAGACACTTATTACATTTCTACAGTGTGCAAGGCACCAGGATTCTCATCTCACACCATCAAGATAGCTGATTTTCCTACTTACTCCCTGATCTCTGAGAGTGTGAATCAGGCTTGGTGTCAGGAAGGAAGTAACCAAGAGAAAAAGGACCGGGAAAAAAAAAAAAGCCAAACGTTAACTTCTCACCATTTGCTCAAGTCTGTCTCTTTCTGAGCATCTTCTTAAAGTTCTATGTTGACCTCTCCCCCTCCCCTGGGTGTCAGAATGTGGGGGAAGAATCCTGCTGATTGACTCATGAAACACATTACCAGAAGCTCTCTATTTTAATAGTTAAGGCCACGGAAGCAATTTGTACTTTACTTAGAAGTTTATTGCATTTTGATAATTGCTTTTCCCCTTGAACTGTAGAGTTTTAAAATATAATTTTTGACTGACTATAAAAAGGAAAAAAATCCATATAACTTTAAGAGCATTTTCAAAGCTTTTAAAGTCTCCACTAAACTAAAGCAGCCCAAAGTTACCTTGTTGAGTTGTTTCAAGTTAGCATCATAATCATTTTTTTTTAACCCTCTGACATCCAAAACACCAAGAGAAAAAGAAACCACAGAGATATTCTCTCTTATAGAGAATTCCGTTCAGGAACGTTTCTGAAGGACACAATGAAGGGAAGAGAATATCAAATAGCTGGTCAGTGAGTTTGGCAGGACTCTGTTTGTATGCATACAAATAAACAATTAGTCTGAAGTATTCAAACTCAGAGCTCAGTAGTTAAACAGTGTCAGTGAAATTAACTCAAAGGATAAATATTCCTATGAATGGTCATTTTCCAACTGTGAACATCCATATTGGCTATTAGTCAATGGTCTATGCTGGTTTATAAATGTAAAAATAGTGACTTACACAGACCGATCTCTTAGAAGTTACAAAACACTTTCACAAATCTTCCCATATATACTCTATATATTTGGGAAATCTTTACTTTATCTAGATCCAGACGGATAACCAGGATAATGATTGTTTAAGACACTATCTGCCATTTGAAAATGTTTCCTTGGGTTGCTTTTGAATTTTTCCACTTCCCTGTAGCTATGTTTGTATTAGACTTAGATTTAATTAAATCAGCTATTTGGTTTCAACACAGTGGAGCAGCTATTCACAAGTGTTGGTTAGCCAGAGATCTGAAAATCAACAGAACATCTACGTATTTATAATAATGCATATTCAGTAAACTATGTTCACACTTTATTTATCACAACGGCCTTTAAGAGTATTATAACTTCTATTTTCTAGAAGAGGTCACCAAGTTACCACAAAGGTTTAGTGACTTGCCACTACCCCATCAGTAGATAGCATTAAAGCCAGAGTAGAAACCAGAATTGTTGATTTAAGATTTAAATTAGAAGTACCCATCTTGAGGGATGCCTGGGTTGCTCAGTCGGTTAAACATCCAAATCTTGGTTTTGGCTCAGGTCATGATCTCACGGTTCATGAGTTCGAGCACCACATTGAGCCCCGCATCAAGCCCCACATCAACCTCCATGCTGACAGTGCAGAGCCTGCTGGATATTCTTTCTCTCTCTCCCTCTCTTTCCCCCACCCAAATAAATAAATAAACTTAAAAGAAAAGAAATATCCATCTTGACACCAGTGAGGCAAATTATCTGCCACCTTCTTATCGCCATCAATAAACATGGAAATTTGTGATTTTGTAGAGGACAGTGCAGACACAGTGGGATAGAGAGTTTTCCACAAATGATTTATACTCAAGTTAAATAGATTATTTCCAGGAAGGGGCAATGCATGTAGGATTCTCATTTTAGATATATGTTTCCTTTTCTAGTGCACCAATACTGAGTTTATTATCCCATCTATGTAATAAATTCACAGATGATAGACCCATAATGGGTGATAAGGGGAAATTAGGTTAAGAACAGCTCAATCTATCTAATATTCTATACTTTTCAAAGTGCGTTCAGTTATCGGTGGTATTTGATGAAACACACTAGTGAGGTTGACAAGGCAGAGATTTGTAGTGTTTGGCAATATCATTAGTTAAATGGCAGTGGTTATTTTGTAGAATTGAAAGCTTTGTGAATAACATATGCCCTTCTACATAAATGACCTAAAAAGTAATGATAATCCAGTTCAGAACACCTACAAATAGACTCTTCAATTAAATCATGTTACCTGCACACATCTTCAGGGTGTTCTGTCTTTGGGTTAAAGATGAGGAAACAAATGCAGTTAGAAAACTAGACTTGGTTACTCAGACAGTTAGTGCAGAACCAGCAATAGATTGAAGCTAAGATAACAATGGACAACCACACTTCATTGTGTCCCCCACAGTCTCTTTCAGAGGAAACTTTGCTAGCTGAGCCATGAATCCATTCGTGGCGGCTCTTCCTGTAATTTTCGATGAGGAACCATATCCTAGTGGTGTAAGTATAAAGTGCTTTTTTTTTTTCCCTGTGAGTTTTGTGGAAGCTTTTTCCCTCTTTGCATCACAAGGTTGTTCAATATTGTATTGGGAAGCACTTTGAACTCCTAGGAAGATAAGTGCTATTTAATTGCAAAGTGTTATTAGTCCTATGACTGTCATTATGTGCACCAGCACAATTTTACAGTTAATGCATCTCAATATTACCGCTGTTGACATTCTTCACTTTTTTTTTTTTAAACTGGCTCAACGGCAGAATTGGATGTCTCAGGGGACTGGTTATTGGAAATTGGATTCAGAGTCTCTTTTGCTTCTAGGTTTTTAATATCCAACGCATTGCTCTATTACCCCATGCTGAATGGTATTTTAGTAGTATCAATACTGTCCTCACACATGATTCACAATCCCGCAACATTAAGCATCGGGTCTACTTGATGGGAAAAGATCAATTTGCGGAGAGATGTAGTTCTTATCCAGACTTAATGATTTTAACATTTCTACCTGAAAAAATCATCTATTTCACTAATTGTATCCTGTTTTTTTTCTTTCTTTATAAAAGAGACATTTTCAGTTAAAATGTTTAATCTGTACTTGCTAAGACAATCTCATATGGTGTATCTTTTGATTCCTACTTCCCCCCGTGAATTCTGTGCACAACTAACTCCAAATGCCTATATCCTATTGAGACACAGATATTCATTTCTGGTTTCTTATGTAAAGAAGAAGGTAGTGACATATATAAGATTATATCAGGTGTTCTTTCTCATTTTGATCATCCAACCACTCAATTCTTTGCCAGACTTTATTCCTTCCATATCTTACCTCTCACGCATCTTATTGGCCATTATGCCCTGAATTGTCAAATTCCCTATTTGCCACCACACAATGCAGTTGGCTATTTGGGTGGCTGAAAGGATGAAGTTTGTATTTTGGGGTGAGGGGAGTAGAACTTTTGTGTAGAAAGGAAACACAGAACTAAATATCAAATGACCCAAAGAGGTAAATAAATATTTTGTCTCACCAAACAAGACAAAACTATTTTGTCTACATATTAGGAACCACCTTTTATTCTTGATATTGCTATTTTTTTGTCTGTAAAAATATGTAAAAAAACTAGAAATGTAATAAATTCTGGAAAATGGAAACATGATGTAGGGACAGAATATGCTTTTCAGTTTAAAAGAGTTATGGTATGTGATTTTCTTATCAGAATTTTATATTAAAGTTCCATTCTTTAATTGTGTGCATGTAACACAGCTCAATTCAACTTGGTCCAATCCATCACATGTTCAATGTTCAGTCATGAAATGTATATATCACAATTCTTTCTAAATGTGCTTTCCATCAGGGACTTTAAAATATCACTGGGTAAATACAGCCTATAGCCTGGATACATGAAAAAAAAAATAAAGAAAAACATATGGGTCAATAGGTTCTATAGTGTAGCTCAAAGCACTCTGACAAAGCATATAGCATTGTACAATTCAAATTAGTATTATCATGACATAATAAATTATACACTAAAAGCAAGCTGTGCTTTAGAGAATCAGAAAAGAGAAACCAAAGTGATTTAGGTGATGGTAGATTTAGATTCATTTTCTTTGAATAGGAAAAAAAAATGTTTTGATTTCAACTCTATAAGCTATGCTGGACTTGGGTGATCAGAAGTAGGATAGCTGATCTTTGTCTTAGGTTGGATTCCCCTGGAAATGACCCCTCAGACAATGATTCAAATGTGCAGGGTTCATCTGGGAGGTGCCAGAGTGGGAAGTAATGTGGAGAAGAGAAGCTAGTAAACCCAAGAGGCTGCAATAATTTAATTCTACTTGGGAACTCAGGGAAACATGCTTCAGAATTATCCCATCCACAAAGCTAGGGAGCTAGGTTATTTTTAAACCAGCTACCAAGAGTCATTGGTTGAAGACTGTTGGTGAGGCTGTTAATTCTTGGGCAGTTCTGGCCAGACACAGAATAGCCTTCTGGAATTCCAGGAAAAAAACCCAAAACAAACCGTCAGACATAGAAATTTTTGTATATAACACATTTAAAAACAACAAACCATAATTAGGAAATAATGATGATTTGACAAATTGAGATGAAATTCTCTATTCATTTAAAGTTACCACAGATAGTGAGGAAATAGGAACTTAAGATAACTTATCTAAAGTCCTGAGCAGGTGATAAGAATGCCTACTGAGGAACACCTGAGTGGCTCAGTCAGTTAAGCATGTGAACTCAGCTCAGATTTTGATCTCACGGTTGGTGAGTTCGAGCCCTGTGCCAGGCTCTGTGCTGACAGCTCAGAGCCTGGAACCTACTTTGTATTCTGTGTCTCCCTCTCTCTCTGCCCCTCCCCCATTGTCTGTCTGTCTCTCTCTCTCTCTCTCTCTCTCTCTCTCTCTCTCAAAAATAAATACACATTAAAAATTCTTAAAAAGAAAAAAAGAATGCCTACTGAAATAGTCAATGAGTTCTTTTTCATTGACTCTGAAATGAGAATAGGAGGTTACGTCAACTATTGAAAGAATTGGTTGAGAATGTCATATTTAGTATAAAATCATGTTTAGTAGCATGAGTTTTGACTTCAAACAGGCCAGGAGTAAAGTCCTGGTTCTATTCCTTACTAGCTGTGAGAGCTTCAGAAATTTACTTCAGTTTCCCAGCTGAAAGTAGAAAGCAACTACCACATACTGTATCTAAATATTCAATATTCTCAGTATCTGTAATAGTGTACAGCTTATGAGTAAAGTAATGTAGTGCCTGGCACATACTGTTAGCTTGGAGTCGTTTGTTTTTTCCCTGTGTCTTTCATTGTTCTTTTTCTATTTCTCCCTTGTTTTTTCTTTCAACCTGCAGGTCACTGAGCCAGGAGATGGAAATCCAGTGGGGATCAATTCCCCAAGGAATTTAAGTCTAAAATTTTGGACATTTAAAAATACTACCAATCGTAGGTAGCAATAAATGTTCAGTAAGGTTTACTTTGGCAAAAGTAATACTAAACACATGTAGAAAGTATGAATTTCACAGATTAAAAAAAAACTGTAGAAATAACTTCTCAAGCCTGTAATTATGCCAATGACAAAAAAAAAACACTTAATCTTGTCAATTCAGAGTAAAAAATCTATCATTTCTGTCTCATAGCAATCTCTTTGAGAAAAAAAAAAAATCTATGAACTAGAGAGAGTTCCCTTTTTTCCCCCTGTCTTATTCCTTTCTCTCCTGGAATGAGATATGTTACAAGGCGGTAGGTTAGATAAGAGTTATATCTGTGGTATAATCTTTCCCAAGTTGGCTTCATCTGTGATGTAAGAATAACAACAGCAATAACAATTAAAATAATAAAAATTATAATATTAACTGTTTATTGATCGTCTATTATGTTTCAATTGCTATTATAAGTTATGGGTATTTTTATTTTCGCTTTAATGCGGTGAGGTGGATACTGTGAATTCCCCATTTTACTGAAGAAGAATCCCCACTGATCATCAGCCTCTACTTAGATTGCTTGTCCATGGAATGTCCATGTCTCTCTCAGCTTCCAGGCAACAGGCCCATACATGTCTTTCTTTGTCTTTTACATTTTAGCCCTAAAGACTTTCCACGTCTATTGGCCAGCTCTCAGATACTTCTGCATCATCTAAAACCATAGGGAATTTTGGGTGTTATGCCCACATCACACTGACCTATATGAGACTCTATGAGGGCAGCTAGCTGTCATGCTGTGTAATTGTTTCTCTCCCTGAAGGCACTATGCCAGCATCAGGATGTATGACTTTCCTTAATGACAATTTCTAATTTTAATGAGGAGGTTAATACCTCCTTGTTTCCACAGTGATGACTCTAACGTTTGAAATCTATGCAAATAAGGGATTAGTGACTTGAAGATGGACATAACCCAAATAGAAAGACCATCCTCCTCTCTGCCTAACCCTGATCTGAATGGATGTTCTTTGGGAACATAAGGGCTGCACATTTCTAGGTCAGGACCCATTTTCCTTTATTTCTAAAGACACAGGACTGGAATGTCCTCAGGAAGGCTCTGTTCTGTCTTTTCTCAGAGTAATTCTACTTCCTGAAGGAGAAGGAGAAGACAGAGAGCATGGTCATCAAAGAATGATTTGAATTGGCAATACAGGGAAGAAAATATAATTCATTGGATTAAAATTTCAGTAAAAATGTGAATTAGGAATGGGTTTTATAAAGGAGAGACTGTCAGTTACACTAAGAAACTAATAAGCTGATTTCCATCCACTGGGACAAAGGAGAAAGAAAGTAAAATGAATCACCATTTTCCACTATAACAATGACAGTTGGAAGACTGTTATGACTCTTCCGATGATAATAATTTCCATTTCGATAGGCTCTTTTTCCAAGACATCTAAAGTATTTTACAAGTGATTTTTACTATCCATCCTCATGTCTCAAAAAGGAAAGATACAAATACTTGCATCCTCATTTCATAGGCAGCAAATGCATCTGAAGGATTCTGAATATACTGTGCTTATTCCAAAGAAATTTTTAATAAGGTATGCTGTGGAAACTGAAGCATTCAGTCATATCTGAGAATAAAAAAAGGCAGAAATATAATATTTGGAAACAAAATCCCCTACAGGTTCTTATTATTTTCTTATAACCCATATTTTGAAAAGAAGAAAATCAAAGGGTAAAATATTTTCTGTGTGTATTGTAGCTTTTGATTAATACCAATTTTAGTCCTTTAACATTTAGACTATATATTTCTCTGATTCAGATGTTGTCCTTTATTCCCTCATATCATGATATTTGTTATCTTCTTATTTAAGCCAACATCTAGGACGAGATGATCATGTATTGTAATGTTATATTTACTTAGTGAGTATGCATAATCTCAGGGTGTGGAATAAAGATCCATAGAATCATTCAACACAAGAAAGGAACTAAAAAATATACCCACTAAAAAAAAGAAACTATCCTGTAAATGGTGACAATTTCCCTGATTCGTCCTCTTTCTTCTAATTTAGAATATAATTGTACAGTGGTCTTGTCTTTATCTTCCAGTTTTTCACTCATTAAAACAGAAGGGTTTCTGGTAATTATGTATAGCAGGCAGAATAATGGCTGTCCAAAGATGTCCATATCCTAACCCCTGTAACTTCTGAAAATGTTATGTTACTGGGGAAAGGGGGAAATAAGGTTGCAGATGAAACGAGGGTTGCTAGTCAGCTGACCTTCAAACAGGGAGAATGTTCTGGGTTATTGGATGGGTCCAATATAATCAAAAGGGCTCTTTTCATACAGAGGAGAAGGCAGAAGAGTCTGTATCAGCCTAATGTGATGTGTAAAAGACTCGGCTGGCCATTGTTATCTCTGGCTTGCCCTGAACCAAGAAATGTGGGCAGCCTCAAGTAGCTGGAAAAGACACAAAAATGGATTTCTCCCTAGGGCCTCAGAAAGTAATGCAGCCCTGCCGACACCTTAATTTTAGCCCTGTGAGACCCATTTCAGATTTCTGCCCTCCAGAAGTATAAGAGTATGCTTTTCTGTTGTTTTAGGCAACTAAATTTGTGGCAATATGCTACAGACACAATATAAAACTAATATAGTATGCATTACACATTCAGTCAACAATTGAATTAATGAATGAACCAACTAGAGTGAATCAAATCCTTTCATTTACTTATAGTCAAAAATCTGAAAATGAGCTGGGAGAACTCGAGTTCATGAACTACTTTCAAAAGATAGAATTAAAAATCATGACACTAGCAATACCTGTGCACATCATTTTAATCCGAGTTTCATGCTTTCTGTCTGTGGGGAAGAGCATGGTGTCTGTAAAGGAATAAGTAGTTGTCCATAAGATATCCTGAAGGAAATGTTGAAAGTGCTCTAGTTTTACAATAGTAGTTATGCTAACATAGTGCTTACTCTGTGTGTTGTTCTATATATACATATGTATATATGTATATCTATGTATATATATGTATGTATATATATTAGCTAGTTTAATCCTCACAACAATCCTCAGATAGTTTTGTTATCTCCATTTTATGGATGGGTAGGAGGAATAGAGAGAGGTAAAATAGATTGTCCATGGTCACACAGCTAGGAAGTAGCCGAATCAGGACTTGAAGTCTTAATCATTAAAATATATACAATCCAAAAAATTACTCTTTCACTTCCCAGTGCCACTTTTAATACATTTAATATATTTTATTGGTCTATGTGAAAAGCAGCGCTAAGGTATTCTGGAGTGAGAAAACATAGAAGGAGGGCCAAGAGAAGGTAAGTGATGTACTTTGCTGTGGTTCTCGTCTGAGGCACATGAAATACTGCAGTGACAAATGAAACTAGAAGGATACTTTGGACCGGTGTTTGGAAGTTTCTGGACTCTAGCGTAAGAAATAAAATTTTATTCAGCCATCAGTAGAAAATGCTAGTTGTTTTTAGTTGTTGTAGTGGTGGTTGTAGTTTGGTTGGTGTTCTAGTGTTTTTGTTTTTGCTGTTTAAGCACAGAAATGAAGCGTTCAGAGTTTTCATGTTAGGAAGGTTAAATGTCTATTGGCTCATGTCAAGGGTGATGACAGTAGCGGCAATGAGGCACGGAGTTCAGCGAGGAGATCACTGTAGTCTCACAAATGAAGGGTACTGGGGATCTGAGGAAGTGGACTGACTGCTGGAATGGAACAGATGGAAGAAATGGAAGAATATTAGATAGATGGAATTGGCTGTGAGTCTCTCAGAAGGTGGGAGGAACAAGCTTGGATGGCTTTGAGCATTTGGGACTGCAGGACAGACTCGTATTTAGTTTGCATTTGAAATAGAGGATAATGAATTTGATTTGAGGAAATACCACTGAGACTGAAGGAATTATATGCATCTGAGGTATTTAGCCCAGGGAGTAATAAGTGCCTACCTTGTGCTTGGCTTTCAGATATTTTGCAAACTCCTTCCCTAAGACCTCCATTTTGAAGCTACTAATCTAAATTTCACTGATCACAGTGATAATTGTATCACATTAAAAAATCCCAGGGTCTCACTTTGCTTCTTAAATACCCCATCAATAATTCCTGAGTCCTACTGCCCTGCTACCTATTCACAACCTCACTTTCAGTTTGGTGGTTGCTCCACCTGCTGAGATCAAAACCTCCTGATAGAAATAGACGTGTCAGAAATTAGTAGCACCCCAATGGTGTAACCAGATGCAACCCAATAATATGCACCAGGACTAGACTTCCCCACCCTTAGAGACTGTCAGGTGTGTTTGAAGATTAGTGTGTCAGCTGTGCTACACAGACCATACTTCTTTCCCCCTGCTACAGATTCCTTAGACCCAGTAGGCCATTAAAATATTACTTTTCTACCACCCTGACATTAAAACCAATGGACCTTCTGTGTTTTATTCTGGGGAGGTAGATGCTTCAAACATAGAAATAAGGGCTATGTATACCAGCTCGGCTTACACACTGCCCTGCTGCTTCATTGCTTATTTCAAACTCCTAAGCTATGGGTATCTGTAATGTTGCCTGACAATCTTCTTTCAATTGACTTCCCCATTTCTATGTAGTTTAAAAATTCATCATACTTGAAAGTCATAATGGATGTGCAAATTCTCATTTTTGTTAGAATCCATCATAATGCCTCACAATCCATTGCAGCAATTACATTCAATCATTATAGGAAAACTCTCACAAAGTTTATTACAATAATGTTAAATACAGCTTCCCCGTTGGTCTTTAACCGAAGCAGGTTTTTTTATTTTTTCTTATCTTTTATTTTTATGTTGGAGTATAGTTTTACAAAGCTTGTGGAATGTCAACTTTGCTTTCAGATACAGGAAACTTCCAAGTAAGTCTTTGGTTATTTGAATCTTCCTTGATCGCAACTGCCCCACCTCCAAGTGAATTAATCTCCTTCTCTTTTCTTCTTCCACTAACCCTTCTACATATTTCTACTCCTATACTGAAAACACCTATGTTTTTATTTCCATACATTTTTAATCCTCCCACTGAACTGTAAGATCTCTGGGGGACATGTGGTTTGGTCAATGAATATCAGAATCAGAAAAAAAGCTGGTTTTTGTCTCCAGTTTCCGTCAGATGACTTGATACATGATCAAATTTCTTAAATCTTCGTTTTCCTCATCTGAAATATGGGACTGATCACAACATCCTATTTCTTATATACATTAGAGGGGTGTTATGTGAAAAGGAGAATGCTTTGTAAGCCAAAGGTGCCCTAGAACTATAGGCCTGCTGGCCTATTTCCCTCCTTCAGTGTAGACTTCTTGGCCCATCCTGCCTCAGTATTGCCCAGTATAAACATTTGTGTCTCTGATATGAAATAAGAGATGAGCAAAAACACATACTCACATTTTCTCACACACATACACACATGCACACAGATAACTGTTGTCTGTAGTGTCCTTGAACGGAAAGAAAAATGATATAAATAGCTGCTGTATGCAAGAACAGTGATCCACACCACTGTCAGACACTTCCCAAAGTCCACTGGGAAATTAGACCTTATCAGTGTCAAGCATCAATTCACAATCACCACAACAAAGTGGCAGAAGTTGCTGGAGTGACACGCTCTGCTGCTGAGGCCAAGACTCTGTCACAAAGAAATGAAGAAGGACAATTATCCTGAGATTTAAGTCTGTGTAGACAGCCACCTTAGATCATTCAGGACCAAAATTTTCACATTGTTAGAGCTCCCCCATGACTATCCCTAACTACTGCCATATCACTCCCTATAGTTCACATTACTTTTTACAGAATAAACTGGGTCTGAACTTGGGTATAAAGGGGGAGAAGGGCCACCAAATTACCAAATTACACTTGGTAAATCTTGACAGCTTCAGGCAACCTAAGAAGCCCTGAGCTGTTGTCCCCCTGGGGCCCCCCTCAAAAATGACACATGTATCTCATGAAGATATCCTAGCAGGTAGCATTTGAAAATAAATAAATAAGTCGCACTATAGAACACTGTCAGGTAATAAGTATCGAGTGGCTTTGGCAACTAAAGACATCGGTCTCTTGGGGATATGTTAATCTGCTTGAGTCTGCCAGGAGGGAGGATGAACTGGCAGATGAAAGTCTGAGGCTGTCACTGCCTACAGGCAAGTGATGGGTGAACATCAAACTTCAATTCAGATGAACATCTCCACGCCTGGGTAGGAATTTCACTGTCGGGACCAGCTGATTGGGAGGGGTCCAGAGGAAAGGAAACTCACGAACACAGTCGTACTACCCACACCTCAACAGGGAACGTGACTTTAAGGATAGTAGTGAATTTTCATAAAGGGCAAATAGAAAAACTAAGTGCTAAGTTCAGAGCTCTACACAAGATAGACTCTCAATAAATGTTAATGATACCAGGAAATATGCTTCAGTGCCTTATGAATTCTGGCCACAAATTAGTGCAATACACTGGCAGATAATACCACTGAGATGAGTATGCTTAGAAACAAAAGGAAATGTTCATATTTAAGCTAAATGCATATCACAGTATAATGTTTAATATTCAAGGTAAAAGAGGTCAGATTGTGAAGGCACTGTCATTGGGACAAGCCTTTTTGCTTTACATAAAAATCCAGGCAAGAGTTTTACCTAAAGTCGTTTCTGCTCCATTTCTGAAAATGTTTTTCTAACATTCAGTGAGTTCGTTGGTTCACATTCAAATTTTACAAATTCAAATTTTAAGGAAAATGGTAACATGCAAATCAGGTTTTAATTTATCACAGGACTGATCGATGAGATTGTTTAGAGATTTTAAACTCTTAAATATTCACTTCTTAACAGTATCTTCCCTCTATATTCAATGTTACATTAGCTACCAGATATAGAACTTTACACCATCACCACCACAAACATTAACAATAAACATGTTTGGATTGTTTTCTATCCTAGACCCTGTGTCCTGCATTTTAAAGAGATTATGCCATCTCATCCTTACATTGATCAAATGAAATTGGTGTCATCATTTCCATATTATAGAAAGTAAGCAGGCTTAGGCTGCTTAAATAACATAACCATGGTTACAGACAACCAGTTACCTTCCTTCAGTCAAGATACAATCTATGGAAACTGTTGATTAACCAGGTTCAAAAGCAAATAATTTAACACAAATAACCTGTAGAGCTTTAGTTATGAAAACTATTGTACTAAAAACCAAAGCTATATAATCAAGTTTTTATTTACATTTTGTTTTCTGATTTCAAATGATCTCACTGAAGAACTACAGGTACGTGAAGAAAGGCCATCCCCTAGATATACCACTCACAGCATACATGTTGCTGTATAATTCTGGATTTTCTCAAGGCAGGTGCAGTTCTGTATAGTGTGTCCTTTTGTCCCTGTTTTTGTCAGACTATGCATCCCGAAGTTTTATTTGGCAAATGCAACTAGTGTATTTTTTATTTTTTAATTTTTTTTAAGGTTTACTTATTGATTTTGAGAGAGAGAGAGAGGAAAGAGAGACTCTCAAGCCGGCTCTGGACTGTCAGCAGGCAGCTTAACACGGGGCTCGAAACCACGAGATTATGACCTCAGCCAAAATCAAGAGTTGGGCACTTAACAGTCTGAGCCACCCAGCATCCCACTAGTGTATTTTTAAGAGTAGTGATATTACTTATTTTAAAGTTTTTTAAGTTAAATATAGCTATGTCTCTGTATACAGAAATTAAGTAATATACACGTGTTCACAAGCACATATTGAAGACAGACATGTCTATACTTTAAATAGCGAGCAGTAAATTTTAGTTTTCTGATTTCTTTTAAAACTAAGCATGCGTTTTTAAGAAGTAAACAAAATACAATTTAACCCTAAGATATAATATAATCATACTTACAAATGCAGTAAATCCCTTAAAAGCATATACTGAAAAGAAATTCAGGCTTTATAATATGCTAATGATACTAGAGATATGTCTCATATTATAAATGTAAATTAGTATTCTTTTTTATGTTTGGGAAAATGTACTGAGTGTCCACAGGGAAAAAAAAAAGACTGACAGCCTAAGAGAAGAAAACATGCTGGAGTGTGAAGATCTTTAGCTTTTAAAAATCTTTGGTTCCCAAATTTCCTCCAGAGGAGACATGTCTCTGTCTTTCTTCCTCAAATCCTTTCTTCAGCGCTCCATGAAAGTTGCTGCCTCTAAGAGATTAAATAGATTGGTCTGAACTAATGGGGAAGCAATTTCTCCTCTCTCTCTTCCTTCCCCTCCTTCCCTCCTTCTCCCTCCCTCCCTACGTCTCTCCCTCCCTCTTCCTCTTCTCTCCCTGTATCATTCCCTCTTCCTCTCTCCCAAACCAAGCATTCACATACATGCACATTTATATATTCATGTACTGTAAAAGAAACATCAAACACCTCTTTGTTCTGATGTTTTAAAGTATATGTTTGTGGTATACAATCTAAAAAACGAAGGAAAAAAACTGAAGTCATCAAACATAACCCATAATCCCAAGCCCAAAGAAATTAACTGGTAAAGCTTGGCTCTCTCTTTCTCTGTGTACGTATTTGCTTAGATATTTATGCTCTTACATCCAGACATATATTTTTAAATCCTGTTTGTGTCTAATAGAATTTTGAATATCTAAGATAGAATGAGGAAAGAGATTTCTTCTTTTCTGTAGGAGAGATGGGATTGGTGCCAGGCAGAGTAAAGGACACATGGAGGAAAGAACAGTAAAACATCCCAGGGTTTCGCAGAAGACGTGCTGTCAGACAACATTTAAGAGAGGGAGCTAGGGCCTCTGAACATGGCTGGCTAGGAGACCATGTGCTGAAAGAAACAAAACTTTTCTATGTACCAAGGAGCCGTACTTGACGTTGAAGAATGTTGAAGTTCCCAGAGCGAGAAGCAGCCATGTCGGAGAGGAAAACAAAACAACTGTATCTATTTGGATATCAATAGAATTACAATATAATAACAAAATTAATTAAATGTCGCTTAGGAGTTTCTTCTGTTGTGCAATTGAAGAGAGAGAGAGAATCCTTGATAATTTAGCTATGTTAATTCAAATGTAATGTTTTACATTCTCTTAATAATGCTGAATTTATTAATGCATCTTATTATGCCCCTTGTAGTTCCCAAACAAAAATCAGTATATTACTTGGATCAATAGTTGGTACCCCCAAGAACTTTAAAATAAGGGAAGCAAAATTGGCCTTCAGGTCCTAGACTGTAAAATAAATACATAATTCACAGTAAAAAAAATATGCACAGACATATTAAAGCATTAAAATGAGTCCAGAGCTTGTGTAACAGAATCATAGTCTGACTGAAGACTCATTTGTCTAGGGAAAACAGAGAGTAAGCAGCAGTCAGCAATAGGACCCAGGTAAAGGAGGGGTAAACTAGAAATGTTTATCTGAATCCACCCTTAGGGTGTAGGGTGCCCTGATTCAGGGATGTGATCTACTCTTCCTCATGTCAAGAATATCAACATTTTCTGTTCCCATGTTCACTAATTAAATTTCTGATTAGAATTTGACATCCCATGTAGCACTTTAATAATCAGAGACCGAGGTGGTCAGAGCACATACTCATGCAGGCTGTTTGGCAATTATTTTACCGTCAATTATATTGACAGAAGATTAGAGGGTACAAATATGCACACTTGTTTCTGTTCAACCTTGGGATGCTGTGTAGATAGTTTCTTTCCTTTCAGTATTAAGGGCCATATCTTAGACAATGCTGATTTTAGTAGTTATATATGTCTTGTCTAAAAATACATAATATGTAGTCTATGACTTCTCTTGGCCACTCGAGTTGACATCCTCCTGGCAACACCATGAACTTCCTGCAACATCCCTCCATCTGGCAAGTCCACCAGATATATTTCAGTGGTACTGTGTTCAGCCTGAAATTAGTGATTGCATGATGAAAGAATAAAGAAGGGAGAAAAGACAAAAGTCGATTCAGCTGAGACTGGGATCTCAAAGGATAAAGGTCACATGTAAGAAATTAGCCAAAGCTAGGAAGATAAACAATATAAAATTAGATAGCAAGGCCATATAGAATTAATGGCCGTTCATATTATACTGGCAGAGGATAGAGAAAATGAAAAGAAATTCTGCAACTGCTTGAGAGAGAGGGAAGTAAATGTCTAACATACCCACCCACATTTCTGCAGTTAAGGGCAAAAACTAATGATCATTTTGGGCAGAAAGGACACTTGCGATGACAGTGTCCTAAGGCAAAAGGTTCCATGATATCCCTGATTTTCAAAGACCTTTTTGAACCTTCTAATTAGATGATGCTTCATTATGTTCAACACGCCTTTTTATATAATTTAATTGAGTAGAGTATGTGGATCCTAATTCATTAATAGCATTCCTCTGGCAATTTCATATCCTATTATTATTCAAGCAAAATGCAATTTTTTAACCAGCAAAATTCTTAGGATAATTTACCAATATCCATTTCTCTATAAAACCTATTTCCATATAATGATATTTGCCGTGCTCTGTATTAGAGGGCTTTGCTAACCTCACTGATTCACTTATCATTTATAATAAGCATTTATTTAACACCTGCTGTGTGCATAGGCAAGGTCATCTTGATGCACAATTCCTGGGGCACTGCCAGCACCTCAGTTGTATGGTGTGAAATCTGCATGGCCATATGTGGCAGCTCATAGCTAGGCCCTACTTAAAGCTTTGGGCCGACAGTGACCTGGGAGGCCTGATTCCTGCCCAAGAGACTCTAGCTCTAATGATGGTTATTTTCATGGTGGTTAGTCTCCATGATGGTTATTCTCCATGATGATTAATTTCATGGACTGAATGCCTGTGTCCTTCCAAAATATGTTGAAATTCTAATCCCCAATGTGATGGCCTTAGAAGGTGGGCCTTTGGGAGATAATTAGGCCATGGTGGTGGAGCCTTCATGAATGGGATTTGTGTCTATGTAAAAGATACCCCAGAGAACTCCCTTATTTCTTCTACCGTGTTAGGGCATAATGAGAAGATGGTCATCTATGAACTAGGAAGTGAACTCTCGCTAGATACCAAATGTGCCACCATCACGATCTTGGACTCCAGTTTCCAGAACTGTAAGAAATAAATTTGCTGTTTATAAGCCACACAGTCTATGGTATTTTTTTGTTAGAGTAGCTTGAAATAAGACAGTTATTTTGAAAAGACTACTGGTGAGAATCTGACTGGAGAGTGAGGAGGTAATACCATTCCTCTCTATACTATATGAAGACCAGCCCCCTAAAGGACTTATAATGTCCCAAGAACTTTGTAACTGTCACAGGAATGTTCTGCATTTCTTGATTGGTACGTGGTACAACTTCTGGTGGGAGATAATTCCCAACTCTGTCCCTGATTGGAGTTCAGCTATATCCAGACTTGTTGGGTGAATTGAAGAACGCTAAAGGAAACTGGATTAGAATAAAAGACAATAAAGATTCTTTGTAAAAGTTTGGGTGAGGGAGAAGCTCGCTGAGACTTCGTGCCAAGGGACCACTAGAGGGGGCAGTCCTAGAAATCCTTACAAGAAGCAGTGACTGGTAAAAATCTATTTGGAAGGAGAGGCTAGGCTGTCACTTTTGAGCAACTGAGTTTACATATCAAAGACAACTGCTTTTATACAAATGTTTATCAGATGTGCCTGGCAGGACAAAGAGTGAGATTATGGCTAGAAACCCCTCTTTCTCTATTTAACCTTGGCCTTGGTATCAGCAGAAACAGAATGATGGAAATAAGCCTTCCTAAAGCCCACGCAGTCTCTGGGGCCTAGAGTACCATTGAATTATGCATTTGTACTGATTGGGGGCCTAATAATTCTAAGATGTACCTCTCTATATCCTGTACGTCCTGTTATCACAAGTGGTGACTCCAGAAGACTTGGCTTTCCAGACTCCAATGGCAACTGAAATTCCAGCTGGGTTTGGCCATGGGAAGCAAAAGTGAAAGGTTGGAGGACAAAAGGAAGAGCACAGTTGAATTGTTTTGCCCCTTGTTCTTTGCATGAAATGACATCTGAAGAATTGGCCACATCACCTCTTGGATCCATCTCCCAATGGGAAGGCTTCTGTGTTTCATAATGCCACTTACTTGCTTCAGCCTATGAGAGATAGCTTCTTTTTAAAATTTTTTTAATGTTTATTTATTTTTGAGAGAGAGAGAGAGAGAGAGAGAGAGAGCGGGGGGGGGGAGGGGCAGAGAGAGAGACAGGGAGACACAGAATCTGAAGCAGGCTCCAGGCTCCAAGCTGTCAGCACAGAGCCTGACTTGGGGCTCGAACTCATGAGCTGTGAGATCATGACCTGAGCCAAAGTCAGTCGCCCAACCAACTGAGCCACCCAGGCACTCCATGATAGCTTCTTTTTGATCTAACTAATCTCTGGGTTGCTTTACCATTTCCACTTGGTTTCTCAGATTTGCTATTGTGTAATAAATTTCCTGAATTAAATTCTAACTACTGAAAAATTTCTATTCTGATTATACCTTAATTTTATGCTATTTGAAACTAAACCTTTTGATAGAGTCAAGTAGGGCCTCAATACCCGAAACTTGGGGTGTTACTATATATTCAACTCAAATGGCAAATAAAACCTGGGGCATACTGGCTCTAGCACTATTTAATTCAGAGCAAGAGTGATTTTAAAATTCCCTTTAGTAGATATCCTAGCTTTTTTTCCCTTTAAGTTTATTTATTTATTTTTGGTGGGAAGAAGGACAGAGAGAGAGGGATAAAGAGAATCCCAAGCAGGCCCCAAGTTGTCAGCACAGAGACTGACTCAGGGCTCGAGCTCATGAACTGTGAGATCATGATCTGAGCAGAAATCAAGAGTCTGACACTTAACCGACTGAACCACCCAGGTGCCCTGATATCCTAGCTTTTATATGTGCTGGGAACTTGGATGTATTGCCAGTTCAGGATCCTCAATGCTATTCTTTCTGTTCTCATTATTGTTTTATTTTGGGCTCCTGTTGTTTGAGTTTTAAGGTTTTGAAACATGAAGGCAATCTTGAGAGGTTTTGGAAACCAATGAAAATTCTATTTCAGTATCCCCATTTTTGCTTAGGATGGTGACTCAAATGATACATGTTTGAACTTACTGGTCCTCCTTTTCAGGAAAATATTGGAATCTAACACATTCTGCAGTTAGATTATAAAGTAATAGTATGTTACTAAAGACTACTATACTATATTATTACTGTATACTATATTATACTGTATATATTATACTGTATACTATATTATACTGTATATATTATACTAGATACTATATTTATTAAACTGTAAAGTAGTCTGTTATGGAAAAGGCACCTCTGATAGCAAACATACTTGAATACTCTTCATAGAAAACTTAACATAGATCTCATTCAAACCATTATTAGGAAAGAAACTGAGATGTGTTCTATTAATCATGAGAATATCCATCTCAACTGGAAACTTTAAATTTGTTTGCCTGTTTTCTCTTTTCCTTGAATGTTTTCTAGACATCAAAAACATTCTTCAAGAGCTACAACATTAGTAATTGACTTTTCACTGGGGAAATATGTCACAAACAGCTCAATTTTATGATGTTTCTACAAGTTTAGAAAAATCAAGTACACAGCTTCAAAGAGATAACAGTTAAAATAAAATTTCCTAGGGAGGCTACCTTATTGATGGGCAGAGCTCTAAAGTTTTTGAGGTTCAATTCAGTGAAGTATCCACATGTTATAATAACCTTTAACTTGTCTGAATATGTTGCAACTATAAATTGAATCTGAAAATATCCGCAGGATATTCTTTATTTTAAAACTTGTCTACTACTAGACTCTCTTCTTCCAAATCTGAAGAGTGGAAAAATATTACCCTCTGTTCTCCTCCTACCTGTAGGTTCTGATAAGGTAATGCTGCACAATTTAAACCAAGTATCATATGACTAAGTGTGGTGTTTAGGAATATGATTCATGGTGTTATACTATGAATAGGTGAATGTTATAGATGAATAGGTGTCCAGAGAAAAAGGAAGTAGGGAAAGTGAGTCTAAATATCAACTAAGACCCAAATATATGATTATTAACTAATCATCATATTCTAAGAGATGGAAGAAAGAGAAGAATGACAGAAAGGATGATAGGGATTTAGGGGGAAACAGATTTGTAAATGAGTTGTTTTTGTTACAATGTGCTTTATATTTGATTCTATGCCAAATTGTATGCAAATACTTCCAGGAGGGGAAATGAATCAGAAATAGCTCTTATATTTCTCCTCATTTCTTTAAATATATAAAACTATTTTTTCATAAAATGAGTACAAGAAAAACAAGCAGTTTGTTCAGTAAACCACAAAGATGGAGGCTTTTAAAGATTTTGCTATCAGTTCTTCTGATCGTGTTTGTAAAAAAAACATTTATGACTCTTGGAGGACTATTAGATCTCTGACAAGGTATTGGAAAGAAAACATATTTTGTCTTCAGGAAACACCGTTTTTATAAATTTTCATATAAAGCAAGATCACATCTGAGGATTTACAAGATAATAGGTGCTCACATCAAAACTTTCAAATGCGAATTTCAAAATTCTGAAAACCAAGCAATTCTATTTTAAAAGTAAGAAAAATGTCTAAGACTTATTGAGGGGTAAAAGCAAGTGATCCCCTTTGGCGAATAGAATGGCAATTATAGAGTGTATTATCTTAAAACATAGGTTAGAAAAGATCAGAAGAAGATGCAGTGCTTTATATTCTCAGATTTGGATGACAAAATTGTAGTAGGGGTACTGAGGAGTAAATATATCAAATCCTAGCCTTCCCCCAGGAATTTTATTAAACCTCCACATGTTGTGATGTGGAGGAATCCAGACTATGGAGGAATGCAGAAATCTAGATTTTTTTTCTTAACATATTTAGAAACTTTTCCAATAAGAAATAAGGCATTTGGCTATGTGGCATATGTCTCTGGGGGAAAAAATAAGTAACACAAATGAATTTTATGAGGAAAAGACTGTGGGATGTAGTGGACATTTTTGCCACGGGCTTTGAAAATTACCTAGAAGTAGGCTATATGTCATTGAGTTTTTTGAGGAAAAGACTGGGAGACCTAGTAGACAATTTGCCGCAAGCTTTATTGATTACTTAAAACCAGACCAAGTATCATTTGTTTGAAGAGAAAGGAGTACCTAGAAGATAATACCTTGTCTTTTAAAAGGAGGGGACAAGCTCAGGTCTTAATAGTTCTTCCCTCTGCTTCCTGCAGAATCTGGACTCCTTTCACTGTTAGCGAAAATTCTAGCTCAATCATGCTTCCTTTGTACTGCAACTTCTTTCCTTTCTCTCAGGAAAATTATCCAGTCAACATTCCCTGGCCTGATGCAAGGCACCTAAAATAGAGCACTTCTATTGGCTGAGCAAGATTACTGGGGACACTGCCAGCCTGCATGGGGCTTTTTTGTGACTGAATTTTTACCCTCCGTATGGAGGAGCTGTACTCACAGGTCCACCACTACTGAGTAAAAGGGTGGGAGCTGGATTTCAACTCCCACATGCCCCTCAGCTAAACACCCTGTGCAAAGCACGACTGCAGCAACCAAGTGTGGCATCCAGAGTGACACAGTAAGCCCCGAAGGGGGCACGTGGTAAATGTATCAGTCAGGGTAGGAAACGGGTAATCGGGGAGAGACTAATGGATTATTTACAGAGGCGTAGAAAAGGACTAGGAAAAATCAATAGGAGATGGCGAAGCACTCGGAGGCTAAACCCCATGGAACAAGGAGAGAGAATTGTCAGAACCTGGAAAGAGTTGTAGTAATAGCTGTTGCTGTAGCCACAACTGACCCATAAGGTAAGCTCAACCCTACAGGAGCTGTGACCCTGTAAAACAACACAGCCACTGCCAACTCATGCCCTGCAGGAAGGGAATAGGTAAATATTTTTGTTTCCTCTCTCCAGTCTATCTTCTGCCTTCCTCCCATTGATGAAACTCGAACAGAAGCCAGAATGCGAAGGAATCTGGTTGATACAGTCCAAAGGGTCAGCCTCTGGAAGCAAAGAATGGGGTGAAGAGTAGAAAATAGATCTGGTCAGGCAAATGGAAAATACTTGGTATAGTAAAGCTATTCATTCAAAACTGTGTATCAGATAAGCCTGTACCTGATCTGGCCTTGAGACAAATCAATCTCTATTTGCCTATCTAAAATAATTTATTTTCTGCTGTTCCATATTATGGAGACATTACCTGCTCCCAGTTACACCTTGAATCCTCATTTGGGAACTGAAGGTACTCATATTTTCATTCCTTCTCCACTTCCCCTAAGACAGAGAAGACAGACCATCTTGTTACTGTCAGCACTAGAGTTTTTCGCTTTGGTCTTCATTCTGACAACGAATGACTTGCTTGGAGAATATATGGAGAAATCAAATATTTCATGATGTATGAGAAGAGTGACATTATTGCCACCCTTTCCAGGGCATGTGCCTTTGTTACCTTCCCTTTCCTTTATGTGTAAGAACCAATGTGAACTTTGAGTTGAACTATCTATCAGGACATTTGATCTGGTTGAGCAGGGATTCAGATTTTGGTACCTTATATTAGGAGTATGACTTCACATCTGTTCTCTGTATAATCACTTTGATCCTTTATAGTTAGAAGAAGGCTTCTAAAAACTATTAATTAATTAATGGTCAACTCTGAGACTCTTCCATGAACAATGGTGACCTTGAACAGAAAACAAAGTTTACTATAGAGTTGGGCATGAGTTTCTCCTCTTTATCCTTTTATGGAATCAAGCATTCTGTTACCCTGAAGCTTTGTGATTTTGAAAACAGAAACCACACCCTTTGCATAGAAATTTATGTTCCTTCAGGAATCTCTATCAGCACTGTTAGCATAAAGACTCTTTCTTAGGGTTTGGGAGACACTAGCCATTAACACTTGAGAAATAGTGTGGAAGATGCATCTAATAGATTGACTTTTGAGCACAAGCCAGACCCTTTTTGAGGTCCCTTGTTATGTGCTAAATTCCTGCTATGGTGGAGGAAGTACTCAGATTCATTTTAATTTTGGCATAATTATAATGTGATCTCAGTAAGCAGTCACAGATGACCTAGTCCCTGAGATACTGAGTTAGAACTGTCTAATGGAAGATATGATTCCAAGTAAGAAATGATGAATGATTGCATTTCAAGATATGGCTCTTGAAAAGAATGAATCCCCTTATTACTAATTGTGCTAACTTGAGAGTATAGTTAACAGGGAAAATTAGTCTTGATCACAGGTTGGAGATGGAGTTGGAGGAGTGAATAGATGACCTTTCTGTCAATGTACTAGATAGGCAGCTGGGGGAAAATTTTAAAGAGTAGTTCTGACCAATAGCATAGGGAAGAAATGATAAAACAACACAATTGATTATGAGCAGCCTTTACCTTGTACCCATCATTGCTAACATGAGAGGCTTTTACCGTATAGAGTTTTTCTACTAAGGACTAGGAATTTTACTGTTATTTCTATACAGAACTCCAAATAACTCCAAACCACTTGACCGTCTCAGTCAGAAGTGACATGCATCAATTTTCCTCACTTCATTGGCCGAAAGTAGTTACATAGCCTCTACCTAAAGACAAGACATCCTGGGAAATTCAAGAAAGCAAATGGAATGTTTAAAGTAGTATGTCTTCCACAGAGAGATTGTTAAGGATGTGTTCACAACTAAGTTTGTTTGGATGAATGACGGGTGAAGACGTGCTGGAAAATCTATCTTTTCAGGAATGAGAAAGCAATTAAACTTTAGATTTGAATTCTTTCATGGATGGAATCTTTTTATTAGGCACAAGGTTAGGAGGGCAGCAAAAAGATGTAGGTGCAGAAGAAGACTGTTGTATACTACTCTGGCATATTGCTTGTTTGGAATTTCTGATCTCTGTTATAGTCTAGCCTAACTTCCCCATCAGTCCCTTCTCAAATAGAGGATTCTAAGTATAATTTAGTTAAATAGCTATTTTCAAGAATATGTTCTAGGTTTTGCTTTAACAGAGGGGCAGGGGTCTAAGCAGTAGATCATAAAAGCCATCCAGTTGTCCTCAAACTGATGGGCATGTTCAAGTGAACATAGTTTGCTAGTTCTCTGGAAGTCAGGTCAAAACCAGCACTATATCTAATTCAGCACAACATGATTTTCTCCTCAAATTGAGGAGGCATATGGCTTTCCATTACAATTCAACAACCATGTCGAATCTTGAGATCTAATTGTAGCTCACACTCCCTCTTTTGAAATGGTTGACTTGGGCAAGCAACCAACAACAGAAGCATCAGGCAGGTGTTCCTGAATCGTCTGCTGGTTTCCATTTGGTTATTCTTGCAGACCCTTTGGCAAGGCTGTCTGCTGATAAACTCAAACCTGTTCATTGTTTGGGATTCATGGATCAGGAAATGAATACCTTAAAGTGAATGGTTTCATGTGCAGCTGACACCCAAGGACTTCTATTTACCTGTGAGACTGTGTGGGGCACCATTCGATTATAAAACATATGCTGAAACAGCAGGGTTTGAACTAAATATAAACAAAAATGTACCATTTGGCTTGAGCATATTGATAAACAAGAGCGAACTATGTTCCCAGATGATATTTAGGTTACAAATGGACCAATTAAAATTCTGAGGGGTGTCTTTGGGAGTCAAAATGGCCCAAAGTTATACTGATAGGAGGTATATTAGCATGAAAGTGTGTGATGTGGAGGCAGACTGGAAAGCTATCTTTTTTTCAGTGGAATCAAATCCTTCATTTATGTATCTGATCAGCATTAGTGTCCAGACTTGGGTCAAAAGAACTTGGGTAAAATCTGTTTTGTCAGTTTGAAAATAATTGTGATAAACTATTTAGGGGTTCAATTGGAAGAAGAATGTTCAGCCTGTTCTCGGCCTGTTAGCTTAAACTGTTTCGTGGGTGAAGCTTTGTCAGCATCTATAGGAAACAGGGTGTACTAAAACCCTAGACTGTTACTGAGAAGGTGGAAGGATTACCCTCTCCTCCTAATAGATTGGCCTCCAATACAGTGACACTCCATCTAACTTGCACTTTACAGCCATCTGGGGCACTTTATAAAGTTCTGATGCCCAAGTCCCACTACCCATCCTGGGTTTAATTTATCTGAAGTGTTGGTATAAGCGCAGGGATTCTGAAAGCTCCCAAGATGATTCCGATGGACAATTGCAGTTGAGAACCACAGTTCCGCCATCTGTCATGGGAAACTCCCCTTTTGGGCTAATAAAACATCCTTAACCAATATGTGCTATCGAAGGCAGAAGCACCTGATAGATTCATGGTCTAACATGCCTCTAAAATAATACTGCTTTGTAAATGTGAAGAATTCAATGGAGACCCAGAAAAGAGGAACAAGAAAAAGTGAAAAGTACATAGAAAAGAAAGACCCCAGTTCTGAAATCAGTTTTGATCAATTTGATCTTTGGGATTTAGTTTTCTAACAAGGAGGGTTCTCAGAAGTTTTCTAAATATTTCTGTGCTGTACAAAGGGTGAAAGATAAACCAGGTCACCATTTGTTTCCTTAGGTCTCAGTTTCCTCATCTTGAAAATAAGGTTAATAGCTAAGAATATCATGAAATTCTGGGTACAAATTCCTGTGACTCAAAGTAAACTTTGCTCCTTTATTTGGAGTCCCTCCCCCTTTCTTTTAACCAAAGTACGGCTCTTGGAAAAACTATTTAGCCCTTTAATTTGAAGTCCTATTTGGACCCAGGGAATTGTGAAGTTCAAATATGTTGTGGACTGGAGTGCAGTTTGTATATGAGGTACTGTCTGGGCCTTTCCACTGGGAAGGATATACCTGGAAGTAAACACCTATTATCACAGATGATGCTTCAGAATGGTCTCAGCTAGAATATATATGTGTAGGGATTGCATAGGCCCAGGGAGGCAGAAAGCATCTTTCAGATCACTGAAAAGGCAGCTGTATCATTCAGATAACTGATTACCAAATACTTTCAGTGGAATAAAAACAAATAAACAAAAGTAGATGGTGAAAACAATTTTATCTCCATACAATATTGGGGATTTTTGTTATACAACTAGAATTATCTAAAGAAAAGTCAGGGAAACTAGTGAAAAAAAAATGCATGTGCCATAAAAGTTACAGGGATGTTAACATCTTAAACTCATTTTCAGTTCTTTAACTTCTGTTGGAAGACCCTCATGGTGACATGTTTTATTAACATAATTTGTTTTCTCCAAGTTTCAACATTTTCAAGCAGTTTTATGAGAGTTCCTCACAATTTTTTTTTTTTTTTTTTGGAGAAAAAGTGATTCACCATTAGATAGGTGAGAAATGGATTGCTTATCAGAGATTTTAATTCATCGAGGTCCTTCTCACACCCTACCAATTTTTTCTTCCACCAGTCCAGTACTGATTGATACAGCCTAATCTATGAAAAGTACTTAGTGTTTTCTTTAATGGTTTACATTTTGAATATGTCCTATAAGATTTTACTCCTTTAGACAAAACTGTCTTCTTTGACATCTTTCACAGCCTATGATGAACAAGAGTACAAACCTCAGATGGCATGTAAATATCACAGTTGGTCAATCTATTTCAATAAACTATTCCATAAAGAAAATCCAGAGTTAATCTGGGGCCAAATGATCTTGGAGTATTTGGAGGTATGGATGGAAATTTGATCTCTGACCCCTTCTTTTCCACCTCATCTCCCCACCCCCATTTTTTTTAGTGTCAGTGTTGCTTTAGAGCTAACCTGAGAATTAATCTCTGAAGGAAAATGTAGAGAAGGCAACATTTAGCCCAAGTGTTTTGAGAATTGAGAGGGTGTTGGGTTAGTGGGAAAGTCTAATTTGGGTTTTAATAATGGCATTCCCAAGCAATTAGCTGAACACACAGGAGGAAATTAAGGAGGAGGTGGAGAAAGAACAGCAATTTATGAACAGCAGCATAACAGGCAGCTAAATGGGACTCAATTTCGTTCAGCCAGAGAGGTAAGGCGCCCAGGAGAATTAGGCTAAAATGTTGCCTTTCTTTGGCTAGTAAAGGATGGTTGCATAATCTCATGCAGATCTCATAAGCACTTTCCCTTTGTTGAGACTGTGACTGAACATGGAGGCAGTGCATGCTTACTGTTCTGTGGCTTCTGTGCTCTTCTTAATGGACTACAGTGTGCCTGCTTTTTGTTTTTGCCAGCAATCACTTAACATCAATAGAATTATTTGTATCTATTTTTAAAAATCTTTGGTGGAATTTTTTTCCAGGAGCAGGACAGCAGTTTCCTGTTTCCACTGTTTCCATGCACCGTCAGTGAAACTTGCCCCTACTGAAAGAGAGAATTTAACAATATATCAATGCAATTAGTGCTTTAAATGTGTGCAGAGAAACCAATGAAAAGCTTGCAAGGTATTGACTGTTGGAGTAAACTGTTTGCTAAAAGAGAATTGTACAATGCAAGACATTGCAGGATGGAAAAGTTGCAAAGAAAAGAATCTGTCTTTCATATATTCAGTTCTTCATGATTGCATGTTGGAAGCCCTTGGGGTATTTGGGGGTGTGGATTGAAGTTGAGAGTATACACTTGTCAAGAAAGATTATAATATCCTGCTCCAATCCTGAAAGGATTGAGAAGGATATTGCCTTTCAAATCTCTCTAATTTTGGAATGGATTTTTCAGTTGTCCTTTTAGAAAATCAGACTTTTAGTATGATGATTAGCTAGTTTACTTAACTGTGAAGCAAGTATCTCTGTGATCACTCAGGCTGACAGAGGGAAAGAGAGCTGGAGAGCTAATCCATACTCCAATGACCGCAGATGGCAACACCGTCATACGTGTCATCTGTTCCTACGCAGAAATTTTCGCATTAATACCCAAACTTCTGTCCATTTTAGATTGGCGGGTTTTGTCTGGTTTTGTTTTATGTCACCACTCGTTTCCCACAGGGCTTTGTAATTAAAACACTCTCCAGAGTAGATCATAGTTAATCTAAGTTTGTTCTTCCCTCCAGAGTTTTATAATTACAAAGTTACTACATTTATGGCTATATACACTGCCTTGTGTGTTATCCATTTCTAAAATACACCACTGTTGTTGTTGTCATTTCTGTCTTGTTTTGTTTTTTATAACCCAGAAACATGGCACAATGCACAGAAGACATTTAGCAAGATAACACTGACTGGTCGGTGAGTTACAGTTAAAAAACCAAAAACATAGCATCCCGAGAGGGTGGTCATTTGGCAGTTTTGGCAAGCAGTTTTAAGGTCAACTGCAATACCAATGATGACAGCAGCTAGGTTGCCAAACTCTTCTTGTGGCTTGGGAACAAATTGTTTATGGCTGTCCACGCCTGATAGCCACCTTTGTGCTGAGAAACCTATTGAAAATTTGGGCAGTGGAAGCTTAGCGCATTGTCTCATTAAAAAAAAAAAAAAAAAAAAAAAATCAGCTTACCTGAACCACATTACAGACACATTTGCTACTGGTTTTCAACTTCTGATGATCTATTTATTTGGGCTTCGTGCATTAATTGAACATGTTTGAGTTCTGTTGTTCTGACTTTTAAGGTAGTACTAATGTAGTACAATGTAGTAATGTAGATAAAAGAATATTAAGACAATGAATATTTGTCCTTTAAAAAAGATATAAAAAGGAGAAAAGTCTAATTTACTCTAAGAAAAGATCCTATTATACTTTTCTAAATCTGATATCTCCATTAGTTTTTCTGTTGTTTTTAAATGTCGTTTATTTGATTAACTCATAAAAATGTGATACAAATGTGTAAGCATACAAGTGAGTTCAAATACAGTGGATTTCTCACAACAGTCAATACGCCTTTTGGTGAATGTAATTTTGAGCAATTGGGTCCCTGATTAAAAGGCTAGTAGTAAGTGACTGTCTCCTCCAGTGTTTCCCTTTATTCAGAAATATTTCATTCTCCCCTTCATTTCCATAAGCACATAAAAATTGTCTTCTTGGTCCTTTTTAGGAAGGAAGGAAGGGACTAGTCCCATTTTCTTCCATCAACCCCAGATCAAATACCCTTTAAAAGTATGAATGGCACTGTGTTTTCGCATCTGCACTGTGAAGAAAACAATCCAGGACCCATGACTGAGCTGATTGTTTAACTTTTACAAAGACAAATTTGTGTTAAGGATCATGAATTGTTCTCCAAAAGACACCCAAAAGTGGATCAGTAGATCCATTATAGAGCATTCTTCTTTTGTTTTTTTAAATTTTTTTAATGTTTATTCATTTTTTGAGAGACAGAGACAGAGCATGTGTGGGGGAGGGGCAGAGAGACAGGGAGACACAGAATCCAATGCAAGTTTCAGGCTCTGTCAGCACAGAGCTGGACGCGGGGCTCAAACTCAAGGACCATGAGATCATGACTTGAGCTGAAGTTGGACACTTAACCAACTGGGCCACCCAAGCGCCCCTGTCACAGAGCATTCTTATGAAATCAGTTGAACATCCCTATGGATTTGGGGATCTCCTAATTTGGTGCAGGCAGGGACCCAGTTGGTTGAGAGTATTAGTCATTCAGCTTGGCTGAATAACGGTCTAACTTTATGAATTCTGCTAGATTTAAATTTAAAGTTAAAAAGGAAAAAAAATATTGGAGCACAACTGAGTTGATTTTTTTCCCCCTTATTATTTTGTCAATATATCTGGGTAGTCTCTTTAAAAAGAGATAAACCAAACAAAAGTGATTAAACGAAAGTGAGATAATTATTTTCAGCATAAATTTATAACCAATGTCAAAGACCTTCATTGAACAAGTGGTCGTGATACAAGACAGCCCACAAAATACAAAATATAGAAATTGTCTATCCAGGGAGACTTTACATTTTACATGTCCCCAGAAATTTAGTCCAATTATATAAAGTAAACTAATCTTTTGAGATGCATGAAAAAGGTTTGTTTTTTACTAACCAAATGCCTTAGCCTAATGTCATTTTTCTCCTTGCCAATTTTCAGCGGTCTAATATTTGCACATTGTGAGTATTTTGAATCTTATCTAAATGGTAGTGCTATTTAGATAAATAACAAACTTTTGGGACAAAGAAGATTTTTGTATCCATTTTCCTGGAGATATATGGTAATATTAGTTTGAAGGTAAATATGATTTTATTGTGGTAGTTCAATTTTTTTTCCTCAGTGTTGTTTCTCAGTAATGCAACTTTGTTTTGTCATGGCAGGCAAGTGATTCCAGAGAATAGCAGTCCCCCGAATTCTAGGGACAACAGCCAAAAATACCTTAAAATAACAGTTGAACACCAATAGGGAAACAGGATCCAGCAGTTTTCTTCAAAACTGACATTTTGGACTAGGTCCATCAGTCTATGTAGTATAGAGCAGAGATGAGAAAACTAATAAGTCTGTCTTACAATTGTATATAATATTATAAATTGTCTTACAGTATTCTTATTTAAATTTTTTTAGGAACTTTTGAAAAATCATTAGCATGAGACTAAGATATATTAAGTAGTCCAGTTCACTAGTTGTTTAACATGTTAGGCAAGTTATCAAGTTAAATTTACAGGTGAGGAAACTGAGGCACATAGTGAGGAACTTTCTTGCACAAGGCCTCAGGGACTATACACAGCAAACCAGGACTAGAATCCATGTTTTGGCTCTAAGTTATTTTTTTTTCAGGGAATTAAAGCTTCCTCAAATCAATAAACTGATGTTAATGGACCATTAGCAAAGTGAGAACAATCATAGAAGTCCCTTCAAGAATCTCTGTTGATGGTAAGAGGCTGAAGTCAAATGGGTTGACCATTAAGTTCCAGGGGAAACTCTTTGTAATATTGATTTTTCAATTCTCAACTCTTAGTGACATTCGGTTATAAGATTTATGTGCTTAAAAAGCACAAGATGCAGGTGCTCTCTGAAGAGAAGAGTGTCAATCTCATCATCAAAGCAGTGGTTCCCAAGCTTTGGCATGTTTAGGGCTTACCCAAGGGCCTTGTCAAAAGGTAGAATCTGATTCTGGGGCAGGACCCAGAAATCTCCATAGTAAACAGACATTCAAAGTACAACAGATGCAGGTGATTCAGGGACCTCATTTTGTGTAAAACTGATCTGTATAGATCTTGAATTGGTGTAGGCTAATTATGTCAGTGAAATAATATAGTAGGTGAGGTGGGTGCATTATTAGGTGCCGTTGAAGATAAATAGCACTGTTTTATTTGTCTACAAAATAGATTGTTAGAGCAGAGTCACTCCTCCACATGCTTGGACCAGCTACCCTCATTGCTGACCTAAAGGGACAGCTTTCAGATGAAGCTTGTAGCTAAATTTTCATGGCCCATCTAGTCCTTGGCCTCTCTGCTTTGCCTGCCAACAAAGGGGCCAATTAGTGAAGATGGTTTCGGTACTTTTTTCAGAGACAAATCCCTTCCCACTAGGGAATTTTATAAGCCCACCAACATACTTTGCATAACATGGAAAATCAGTTCTAGGAGGGGCTAAACATTCTGACTGTGGGCTAGAGGAAAACAAGACCATTAATCTTTGTAGATGAATGAAAGTTTGGACCATTTGGGTAGGGTCTGGGGCACATTAGAGTCAAAGTTTAAAAGGGTGATGACACAAGTCAATTCTGTGTGTTTTAACTGTGATGGTAATGCTGAATTCTTACATTTTCTTTCACAATGCATCCAAATAACATGTATGTATTCCAAGCTGTTATGAAAACAATGCAAAACTAAGAAATTAGGCTACATAAAAGGGGAAACAAAATGTAATCTTTTACTCTAAATTTTCAAAGCAGTATCTTATAAAATCTGTGTTATAGGAAGCTTTTAATCTATCACCCAACTCCTAAGTTTCCCATTGAAAATACATTTTTATTGAATTGCATTTAAATTATTTAGCCATTTTCATAGGCATAAGGTAATCAGATACATAATGTATCACACAGCTCTCCAAACGTCCCTGATGGATGCTGTCTTTCTGCTTATTAAATCTACACCACTGTTAAGAGGGGAGAAAAGGGTTTGAGTTTTTCTTTCCTTTTTTTCCCTTTTTTCTTTTTTTTAAAATTATGTTCAGTTCCTTTTCTTTAAAAGGGAAATTAAAGGTCAGCTGTTAATTAGCTACTTTTGAAAAGTATCCATTAATATTACATAAATTACACTCTACAAATCCAATTAAATTCTTAGGTCATATTGAAACTAAATAGATGATTTAATTTTCAGGGCACATTATGAAATGAGGAGAAATCGATACAGACACAGAAAAGGACTGAGGGGTGGGTGTGTGTGTGTGTGTATGTATACAGGTTTTCTATATATTTTTTTCAAGTGATAAATGCTATGATTAAATGGAAGTTTACTGGATGTTCAGTTAACCCTCTGGATTGCTTCTGAGAAAAAAAATTTACCTAGTAGTACCTCAGTGGTATAAAATAAATAAGTAAATTAAGTAGGGGATATGGGGAAAATAAATGCATAAAAATTTATAAATATTTACATTTTAGAGTCAGAAATGAGGTGTTGTGAATATTTGTTCACCAATCCACTAATGTAAGTCTTTAGAAGATATTCATTTACCCAAAATTTAGTATGTGTGATAGTAATGAATGATAATCAACTTCTATCCATGTAGTAGAAAAACTGGGTATTTAAAGGAAATAAAGAATAAAGAAATTATTCCCTAAATTATCTTTAACTCAGCAGTTTTCAATATTTATTTTGCCTTGTGGCTCCTATGATATTATGGCTTTAGAGAGTATGTTAGTTTTCTAGGTCTAGCATAACCAAATACTATATATCGGGTGGCTTAACCAGTAAGAATTTATGTTCTCACTGTTCTGTAGGCTAGAAGTCCAAGATCAAGGTGCCCATAGCTTCTGAGCCCTCTCAGAAGGGCTGTGTCTTCTGAGGCCTCTCTTTGTGGGTTGCAGATGACCATCCACTTACTATCTCCTGTTGTGGTCTTTTTCCTGTTCTGCATCCCTGGTCTCTCCTGCGTGTCTTAATCTTCTCCTCTTGTAAGGACAGCGGTCAGATCATATTAGGAACCACTCTAAAAATATCATTGTAACATAATCACTTCTTTAAAGATCCTGTCTCCAAATAAGTTCATATTCTAAGGTACAGGGAGTTAGGGCTTCAACATATGAATTTGGGGTAGGGTATACAATTCAGCGTATAACAGAAGAGTATCATTGTATATTAAAGAACACTGCACTTTACTTAGACTTATTTCTTGGCCTAAGTAAGGAATAACTGTGCGAGTAGGCAGTATAACATCGTAGTTAACGTCATGGAGTTTTAATTCACAAGTAGGTTCAAATTCTAACTTCCCTTTTACTAGTTGAGAAAACTAGAACATGTTTTTTAACTTTGTTTCAGTTTCTTTATCTGAAAATAAGATATTTCTGAAGACTTGAGGGTTAAATAAAATGTTTAACACATTTAGAATATTGCATGAAAGGGATGCCTGGGTGACTCAGTCAGTTGAGCATCTGACTTTGTCTCTGGTCAAGATCTCACGGTTTGTGAGAGTTCAAGCCCCCCATAGCACTCTCTGCTGTCAGCCCAGAGCCTGCTTCAGATCCTCTGTCCCCTTGTCCCACAGTCCCTACCCCATGCATGCGCTCTCAAAAATAACTTAAGGAAAACAAAACTTTAAAAAGCAATAAAATTTTCAAAATAAGAATATTGCATGAAAAAAGATATAGCCAATAAATTGTGCTATTCTTTTACTTTAAAAAATATTTAATGTTTATTTATTTTTGAGAGGCAGAGAGACAGAGCACAAGTGGGAGAAGGGCAGAGAGCGAGGGAGACACAGAATCCAAAGCAGGCTCCAGGCTCAGAGCTGTTAGCACGAAGCCCGATGTGGGGCTTGAATTCAAGAACTGTGAGATTATGACCTGAGCCAAAGTTGGACGCCTTACCAACTGAGCCACCCAGGCGCCCCTCTTTTGTTCTTTTTTTAAAAAACTGATTTGTTGAGGTCTAATTTACATACAATAAAATTTAGTCATAGTATATGTACAATTCAATAGTTTTTAATAAATTGCAAAGTTAGGCAACCATCACCACAATCCAGTTTTCTAAAATTTTCACCAGCCTCTGGAGATCTCATACTTTTTCAAAGTCCTGTCTTGTTCCCATTTCCAGCTCCAGGCAACCAATCATCTATCTTTTGTCTCTATAGGTTTGTCTATTCTGAATACTTCATATAAAATGGATGCACACATTATATGTTGTTTTGCATCCAGGCATTTTCATTTAGCATATTTGAGACTTCTCCATGTTGTGGCATGTATTAGTAGTTCTCTTTTATTCTGAATAAAATTCCATTGTATGGATATATGATATTTTGTTTAATCACTCATCAGGTGATGGATATTGCGTTGTTTCTGCTTTTTTGGCTATCGTGAATAATATTGCTATGAATGTTCATGTACAAGTTTTTGTGTGCCTCTTTCTTTTCATTTTTCTTGGGCAGATTCCTAGAATAAAAATGGTAGAGTTGTATAATAAAATGTTGCTTAAAGTTTAAAAATTTTCCAAACTATTTTCCAGTGTGACTGCACCATTTTACATTTCCACCAGCAATACATGAGTGTTCTCGTTTCTCCACATCCTCCCTACTACTTGTTCTGATTTGCGTCATAGCCATTCTAGTGGATGTAAAGTGACATCTCCTTGTGGTTTTAATTTTCATTTCCCTAATGAGTAATGGTTTTGCATATCTTTCAATGTTTTTATTATTCGTATATGTCCTTTAAGAAAATTTCTATTCAAGTCTTTTGCCATTTAAGAAAAATCAGGTAATTTGGTTTTTATTGCTGAGCTGCTAGTGTTCTTTACTCTTCAAAATCTAGTTACAAATCCTTTATCAGATGTATGATCTGTAAGTATTTTCTCTCAGTTTGTGGTGTGTGTGTGTGTGTGTGTGTGTGTGTGTGCGTGTTTTCATAGTGGTGACTTTTGAAATGCAAAGTGCTTAATTTTGAGGAATTAGATTTGCTATTTTCTTTTCTGAATTCTGCTTTTGTTGCTGTATTTAAGAGATCTTTACCCAACCCAAGGTGTGAAGATTTTCTTCTGTTGTCTTCTAAAAGTTTTATAATTTTAGCTAATTTTTCAATATTTTAGGTCTATAATCTATTTGTTAATATTTGTATAAGGTGTGAAATAAGGATCTAAGTTCATCTTTGCATGTGTGAATATCCAATGTCTCAGCACACAGTAAGTTGAAAAGATTATACTTTCTTCATGTAGTTAGTTTGACTCCTTCATCAGAAATCAACTGACCATAAATATGAGTTATTTTTAGACTCTGTTCTCTTCCATTGATCTGTCTCTCTCATGCCAATAACACACTGTCTTGATTACTGTAGTTTTATAAATCTTAAAATCACAAAGTATCAGTCCTCCAAATTTGTTCTTCAAAATTGTTTTGGCCACTTGGATTGTTTACATTTCCATATAAATTTAGAATGGGTGGCCAATGTCTGCAAGAAAAACCTACTGAGATTTGATAGGGATTACACTGAAGCTGATTGATCGGTGTGGGATGAATTGCCATCTTACTGCTATCAACTCTTCCAAGCCATGAACATAGAATACCACGCCATTTCTTTCGATCCTCTTTAATTTCTGTCCAGCAACGTTTTACAGTTTTCAGTGTGTAAGCCTTGTCCTTTCATTTCTTTCTTCTTTAAAATTTTTGAAAAATGTTTATTATTGAGAGAGAGAGAGAGAGAGAGAGAGCGAGCATGAGTGGGGAAGGGGTAGAGAGAGGAGACACAGAACCTGAAGAAGGCTCCAGGCTCAGAGCTTTCAGCACAGACCTTGATGTGGGGCCCGAATTCACAAACTGTGAGATCATGACCTGAGTTGAAGTTGGACACTTAACTGAATGAGCCACCCAGATGCCCCTGCCCTTTCATTTCTGAAATTTAATTCTAAGTATTTAATTTTGGGATGCTGTTTTGAATAAAATTAATTTCCTAATTTCATTTTTGGATTGCTAGTATATAAAAATACACTTTTTTTTTAATTGATCTCATATTCTGACTGAATTCTTTTTCTTTCCTTTTTTTTTTTTGAGGGGGAAGGATTCTTTAAGATTTTCTCAGTACAGGGTTATATCATCTATGAAGAAAGACAGTTTTGCTTCTTGTTTTCTATGTTGTTGCTTTTTATTGCCTGATTGTACTGGATGGAATTTCTAGTACAATGTTAAATAAAAGTAATGAGAACTGAAATCCTTGCCATGTTACTGATTTTAGGGGAGATCTTCTATCTTTCACCACTAAGTATAATCTTAGCTGCAAGGTTTTGTGGGTTTCTTTTATCAGGTTGAGGAAATTTCCTTCTATTCCTGACTTGCTGAGAGTTTTTATTATTAATGAGTACTGAATTTTGTCACGTTTTTCCCACATGTGTTCCTTATCCTTATTTTATTTCAACATATTTATTTCAACTGGGAATGCTTCCCAGGCTAAAACATATCAGCTTTTCTTTTTTCATACTAAGGTTCAAGAGTTTTTTCTTGAATTAATGCTTCTCAATTCACTATTTGCCTTTTTCCAGTGTCCAGAGTCCAGAAGTTGTTGTTTGGACCATTTTTTTTTCTTTCTAGAGAGGATTTGCTATGCTCATCACCCACCCATTTCAGAAGCCACCCCCTAATGCCACATAGCTATTACTCTTGATCCAATTATTCAATTTCAGCCTTAAAATTTCCTCTTTGGTAAAATAGGATTACTAACCCTCTGTTGGCTTGTTGGGAAGATTAGATATGTGATATAATTGAAAATGCTCATTGCTGGGGTGCCTGGGTGGCTCAGTCGGCTGAGTGTCTGATTGTTGACTCTGGCTCAGGTCATGATCTCAGGGTTTGTGAGATTGGGACCGGCATCAGGCTCTGCACTGACACTCCCCCTCACCCCCCACTCTCTCTCAAAATAAATAAGTAAATAAATAAACTTTAAAAAAAGAAAGTGCTCATTGAAGCACCTAGTACACAGTATATTCAGTAAATAGTAATTGCATTTGAAGATCAGGTGAATATAATAGAATAGAATCATTAAGAAGTGACTGGAAAGTGTCGGATTTCAGTGTAACTTGGGGAGCTCTATGGACTCCCCAATTAAACTATGAGAGGAAAGATTCAAACGTATATTTGTTAATTCACCTTACCTCCTTGTTCTCTGGGATAGATAGATTTATATCCTCTTATCTTCTACTTCCTTATTAAATCAGGGCTATCTTGTGATAATCTGCCTTTCTTCTCCTCTTAGAACATTTTACTTTGAGCCGCTTCTTAGTTAATAAGTGTAGGAATAATTTTGATATATATCTGGTTTATTGAGACTTTGGAAAGGACAGTGGCAGTGTCCTAGATACCAACTTACCATGATACAGATCCATTAAAAGAATGTTATTTTGTTGCTAAGGGCATGTTCTGTATATCACTAATATCTAACATCACTCAGCAAAGGTAAAGACCCTAGTAAGTCCAGATGAAATCAAATTTGCTGTTTTCAAGTTTGTTTTCGCCTCCTTTACCTTAACTTTTTGGTTGCTTATTGTAGAATATGCATTGTTACCGTATGTGTATTGGAACAATGGTAAACTTGTAGGGAATTAAGCAACAAGGAAGGAACCAAACCTTTATGTGAAACTTTTATTTGAATTGAGCTAGGATTCAGCCCTATCTGCAAGATTCCACAATTTTATTTTATTTTTTTTTATTTTATTTTTTTAATTTATTTTTTGGGACAGAGAGAGACAGAGCATGAATGGGGGAGGGGCAGAGAGAGAGGGAGACACAGAATCGGAAACAGGCTCCAGGCTCCGAGCCATCAGCCCAGAGCCTGACGCGGGGCTCGAACTCATGGACCGCGAGATCGTGACCTGGCTGAAGTCGGACGCTTAACCGTCTGCGCCACCCAGGCGCCCAGATTCCACAATTTTAACTGACTCTAGTGGGATCAACACAATATCCTGGAATTCTCTAAAATAGACTGTTCTCTACCTTCTTGCCTTAAAATGCTTATCAATACAATTCAGTGCTCCTTAGTAATGGCTTCTAGTAGAAAAGATGTTATCCTAGTGGTGCTGTTACATTTATTTCATACTGGCTTTGATTGTTTTGGTCATGCTTACATATCTCGATCTATTCTTTATTCCCTTTTCTCTATTCTTCTTTTTATAACTTTTCTCAACTTATTTTCTGTTATTTCTTACATCTAGTTTTCTTCTTTTTTTTTTCTATACCATCCTACTTTCTTCTTGTACCCATGCCTGCCTTTATTTCTTTTCCACAAAATGCCTCACTCACACTTGTTTCTATACCATTCCGAACATATCCAAGTATATTGGGAGCAGTTTACACTCTCCAAATAATCCACTCGAAGAAGCAGTTAATGTTATCTTTCTAATAAACAATTTCAATTGTAGTAGCCATAAATATCTCAAAGATGATTCTCTCTACATTTTCATTAAAGCCAAGGCTTTGTTTGGTGTTTTGGTTTTAAACAAACACTCGTCCCAGCAGTGCAGCTCACCAATATAGAACAGAATTACAATGTACTTCCAGCCAAATTCCGTTTATTGTCAATTTCAGTAGTGTTTCTTATGGTAGCAATTATTTTCTGAAAGCCTGCAAGCAAGCAGCAGAAAACTGAAATCATCAAAGAGTTTTTATCTGCAGCAATTCCAGAAATGGCAGGTAGCTGATAGTTTAAACTTTAGTTCTCTGCAGTGGAATAGTGCAAATAAGAGAATGCCATCTGCCTGCTCCTGGAGGCTTTCTGAAAAATATACCCAAGTTAATAAAGTTTTGGGGTGATATTCGATGACTTTGGTTAGTACTGCACTGAATGCTACGACAAATCTATGACCCTTCGCTGCTGCCCTAGACATTCCTGAGACAAGTTTCACAAGTTGCAGTGGTATTGCTTTTTTTAATATATAAATTAAAAACTTGAATTTTTATTTCAATTTTCTAATTACCTGGAGCAATATCTTCTAACTGCCGTTCCTCGATTTAACCTGGAAAATAGGGTTTTTTGCTGAGAGTTACATGACCAGGAACAAATATGAAAATGAGAAACCAGCTTTGGATTTATTCTTGAGAGAATGTTTAGGAGATAAGATCAAGGGATAATTGTAAAATGTCACCCAGTTTATTCTACCTGTTGATGATAATTTATGTAATGCATGCTATAAAGCAAGTAGACTGCCATTTTCTACAAATGTTCTAAAAGAAAAAGAATTTCCTTATTTCTTTAATCAATAACTCAACAGATATCTATTGATCTTATTTGCCATGCTTTTGGAATACAGTAATAAAAAAAGCCCTGAGGTTAAAACAGTGAATAAGATAGAAATGGTCTCTTGTAGCTTATATTCCAGCATAGACGAGTATTGATAGCACTGTTGTTTGAGTACAATTGTAATAAGTATACAAAGGAGTCACGTATAGAATGCTAACAGGACACAAAACAAGCTGATATGATCTGAATATTTGTGTCTCCCTCAGAAGTCATATGTTGAAGTCCTAATGCCCAATGTGATAGTGTTAGGAGATGGAGCCTTTGGTAAGAATAGGTTGTAAGGGTGGCATGCTCATAAATGGGAATAAAAGATGTATTTTAAAATATTTATT
The DNA here is from genome assembly GCF_046562875.1 of Panthera onca. Taxonomy (NCBI): domain Eukaryota; kingdom Metazoa; phylum Chordata; class Mammalia; order Carnivora; family Felidae; genus Panthera; species Panthera onca. The sequence goes on along the minus strand of NC_138350.1, from coordinate 60,565,365 downwards.
TATTTATTTTGAGAGAGAAGAATAGAGAAGAGGGAGGAGAGAGAATCCCAAGCAGACTCTGTACCATCAGCACGGAACCGACACAGGGCTTGATCCCACTAACCATGAGATCATGACCTGAGCCAAAATCAAGAGTCAGATGCTCACCCCATTGAGCCACCCAGGCGCCCCAGGAATATTGCCCTTATAAAAGAGGTCCAAGAACAACCTTGCCCCTTCCATTAAGTGAGGACACAGGGAGAACTTGTCAGTCTACAAGACTTCACCAGAACCCAACTCTGCTGGCACACTCATCTGACTTCCAGCATCTAGAACTGTGAGAAATAAATTTCTGTTGTTTATGAGCTACCCATTCTGTGGTGTTTTGTTAGAGCAACTCAGATGGACTAAAACACAAGGGAACCTGTGCTTGTCTCCAGAAGTTTCCTTAAGGAAATTTGATGAATCACTAAAAAGATAAATTAACTCCGTAAATGAGGAGAGTGTGTGGAAGATCAGTCCAGGCAGAGTGGACAAAGTGAGCAAAGGTTCAGAAGAAGAAAGCAATATTTGAATATTTGAAGACCAAAATGAAAGCCGGAGTAGTTAGATCACAAGTGATGGAAGAGTTGTTCAAGGTGAGGATGGTGAAATAAGCAGGGTGAGGTTGTGCGGGGATTCATAGGTCAAATATTTTGATCTGTATTTTAAGAACAGCCGAAATCTAGGATTTTAAGCAGGGGGGTGGCATGGTTTGTTCTTTCAAAATAACTCCATCTGCAATGTAGGAAGTCAATCTTTGAAGCCAGGAGTGGATATTAGGAGACCAGTGCTAACTTACCTCAGAGTGGCTGTAGACACAAGATTTATGTAAGAGTGTGTTTAAGAGTGTTTCAGATGGCAAAGTAACATGCACTGAAATGAATGGAATAGGGAGTGGAAGATGTCAAGACTTATTCCTGTGTCTTTAACGTGTATAATTGGAGGTAGCCAGGTTGTGAAGTAGTAGAGAGATTAAGTAGACATTGGCAATACATAAATGTTAAATTGTGAAATGAACTAGGCTGGTGCAGAATATTGGAGGTGATCACCCATGTGGCTATTGAGGCCATGGCTGAAATCACAGAAGGGCAGAGTATAGAATAACAAGAAAAGACCTGGGTTCTAGACTGTTAAAACTTTAATATTTAAAATTCGGTGAGGATGATGAACAGAAAAGGCTATATTGGCAAAGATGTAGAAGAAGAAAGGGGATAATATGATTGCCAGGAAGTCAAGAAACACTGTTTTGTGAACATGGAATGAGCATCAGTCACATGCTGCCAAGAAGTTAGAACATCTTTTTGTGGGGTGTGTACATGGTTTTAATAAGCCTCTTTTCACTTTCTCTACCCTGAAATTAAAGGGGACATAGAAACCACTTACTTTTATTATTGACTACGGGCATTTTATCTCTTTTAGGTTGAGAATGGAGTCCAGAGTACTGTCTCACTATAAGGAAAACCCCTTCTTTATGCAAAGAGAAAATGTGAATTTAAGCATAGTGTTCAGGTGGATAGGAGCAGTGCAACTGAATCCAGAGGCTTCAACTCTACCTCTTTCTTATTAACATTTTATTTACAGTTTCTTTTTCTGTAAATATTATGGAAAGAATAAGGGTCACAATAATCCATAGCTTAGATCCTCCTGGAAATGCTTCTATAAAATAGATAATCCTTACAGTTTGAGGGATCAAGGCTTTGTTTCAATCAGATATTTTTAGTAAGGTGAACTGGATTCTTATGATATGTTAGTATTAGTGAAAGATGTGTGATATAATCAAATACAGTACTTGTATTGACACTAGTTTCTCCTGGAAGAGAATTTGTGTTAACCTAAAATACTTACTCTTGTTACCTAAGTTTGACTGCAGTGGGGTCTACATGGCTTATACATATAACCTAAAGATAACTGTAAGAATTCTTTTAAATTAAACCTTTATCTTGATAATGAAAATTATTTTTTATTAAATTATATTTGTTATGATAATGAAAAATTATAGTTCTGTGAATACTATAGATTTTATTAAAATAATGTAGGTTCACCTAATCACAATGACAAAAGGTATATACTTATATATAATTTACTGTTATGTGAATTACATATCTCAATTGATAAATATATATGAATTAACTATGTATGTATATACTTATGTATATTTTCTATAGATATATATAAATGAAGGTTTAATTGAGAAATATAATTCACAAAATATAAAATTCACCATTTGAAAGTGTATGTTTCCACGTACAAAGAGATTTTGACTACTCTGAAATCTTTCACTAGAGATTTGTTGAAATCTTTAGGTAAATGGGACTAACCGGCACATTTGTATCTTGGTCTTTATATCTTTGTTGCTCTGTTTCTGATCTCTTCATTCCTCTGCCCAGGTTAATGTACTCTACCAACCTAATTGGTTTTATGACATGCTTATACACATTCTCAGTTCTTTCTTTGTGATTATTGAAAATTCATACTCTGGATTTCCATCAGTTTTCTTTTTTTTTTTTTAATTTTTTTTTTCAACGTTTTTTATTTATTTTTGGGACAGAGAGAGACAGAGCATGAACGGGGGAGGGGCAGAGAGAGAGGGAGACACAGAATCGGAAACAGGCTCCAGGCTCCGAGCCATCAGCCCAGAGCCTGACGCGGGGCTCGAACTCACAGACCGCGAGATCGTGACCTGGCTGAAGTCGGATGCTAACCGACTGCGCCACCCAGGGCCCCCCATCAGTTTTCTTAAAATCAGTAGGGGCGCCTGGGTGGCGCAGTCGGTTAAGCGTCCGACTTCAGCCAGGTCACGATCTCGCGGTCCGTGAGTTCGAGCCCCGCGTCAGGCTCTGGGCTGATGGCTCGGAGCCTGGAGCCTGTTTCCGATTCTGTGTCTCCCTCTCTCTCTGCCCCTCCCCCGTTCATGCTCTGTCTCTCTCTGTCCCAAAAATAAATAAAAAACGTTGAAAAAAAAAAAATTAAAAAAAAAAAAAATCAGTAGCTATTGCCGTACAAATAAAATACTGACAGGGATCTAACCACTCATATACTTTGAAGGAGTTAATTCTCAATGGATACGTGATGTTAATTATCATTGATTATTGGAATGATCTCCCTGATCCATGGATCACCTAATGATGGAAAGTGAAAACTCTATATATTGTTTTCTAACAATAGTATACTACTCTTAGGAAGAGGGAAATGCAATCTGTGTCTGTGAAGAAGAGATTAACTGCTACTTTCTGTGTCACTCTATCAAACCTTTACATCTTACTAAAATGACTGGGGATATTTACTATGTAACTGTTTCCTAGCCACTGTATGCAAACTACATGCACACAAGTGCTTGAGTTTACATTCCACATTTTGGACTAGATAGTCAAAGAAATTAAACAATGGCTATCTTTAATGAAACTATAACAGAAGTTCTCATCTATTAGTTGTTATATTTCAGAGTGTAGGAAACTTCACAAAATAATTAGAAATTTTAACTTTTGAAACTTCTTTTCAATGACAATATTGGTTGAATTTTTTTGACAGGATTTATAGGCTCGTTTCCATGAAGGACATAGAAGTACATTCACTTATCTTCATAGATCTCTCCTTAATCTTTAGGATCCTTTCAGACATTGAAGCAGATCTAACACATTTTGAATGGGCTTTTATTGGGGTGTCTGGGTGGCTCAGTCGGTTAAGTGTACGACTTCAGCTCAGGTCATGATCTCACAGTCTGTGAATTTGAGCCCCAAGTTGGGCTCTGTGCTGACAGCTCAGAGCCTGGAGCCTTCTTCAGGTTCTGTGTCTCCCTCTCTCTCTCTGCCCCTTCCCCACTCACGCTCTGTCTCTGTCTCTCAAAAATAAATAAATGTTAAAATTTTTTTTTGAATGGGCTTTTACTGAAGGATTTCTAGTAGTCACTGAAGAACAGATCCTGCTTTCTACCACATATTCCACTGTGTATGAGGATTTGAAAGAGACTTGGTATAACATGGCTTCTTGTATAGAAATGACACATGGCACTTTATATTCAATATTTTAAATTTTATGGTGTTTAGTTTCAAATATTTTTAAAGTTTTTTTGCTATAAATGAAATAGTAACTTTTGATAGTTTCTAGTTTTTTTCACTTACTGGCTTAAATGTGTCTTTTCAGGTTCTCTCTTAATTCCGTTTAAGAATATATATATATTTTTTTTTATTCTAAGACCACTAGTATCCCTGTTCTTAGTCTTTTACCTCTGTGGAGCACTTTATACTTCACAAAATTTTTATAATAATTATTGGTTTTGATCCTTACTCACTAATGCCTGTGAAATACCTGAGGCATCTCCAATTAAACTTAATGAACTGATAAGACAACTGAGACCCAAAAATTGAGGCAGTTCTTTGGAAGTGTCTTAGAGCTATAAGAGCAGAGCCCCTGGCCTAACTTTTCTAGAACTGCAACCTCTGATCATGGTATGATTCCCCTCTCTTAAAAGAATAAATTTCATTCCCAGGCCAAATTCCTAAAGATGTTTGAGCACTTGCTGTATGCTTAGCACTCTCCTGGGAAGGATGGGTACAGAGAACGGACGTCCCTCCTAAACGTATATGAACTGCATAGGAGCCACACAATTCCTTCTATAGAACATCTAGAATGGACTTCAGTGAGCATAACTATATAGAGAGTTCTTTCCAAGGCATGCTAGAAGTGGCTATTCTTATTTGGGCTTATTGGAAATACGGAACATGGATTTGAAGTAAAGCTAGTCAAACCCATACCCAGTGGGAAATGGTATCACTCAGACTTGGAGATAGGTAAAAGAAACTCTATCTTCTATCTCATTACTCAACTTAATGGCTCTATATCATTTGCTGAATGCTTTTTCCTTTTCTATGGAAACATAGAGAGCAAGGTCTATGGAAACAGATCTGTGGAATCATAAAGGAAAAAAAAAGAAATAAAATTTACGTTAAGAGAGTGCACGCATTTTTTTTCAGTATGTCTATATTCCTTAACTATGAGAACCAAGCACTACATTTTTTCCCTACGTTTTAACTAACTCAGTGATTGAGACTTGATGGAATCATAGCACAAAGGTAATGTGTTTTTATAATGACAGGGCTGATTGGATTCCTCCCAACCTTGAATGGTTCTCTTTTTCATTTACTAACAATCTGGGTAAGTGTTGGGGCCAAATGTGCTACCCACCTAATAGTAAAAGGACAATAAAATCACATTTATAATACTGTTGTTTTCCTTTCCCACTGCTGGCAGCCATGGAGAAGAGAGAGATCCAGTCCAAACTCATTTTCTCTGCATTATACCTTTGTAATGTCTCTTTGTATAACAAGTAACGGAAGGCTTACAAACTCTCCCTCTTCTCAAAATAAGGAGGAGTCTGCCACAGTGAGAGTGAGGACAGTGTGGTATTTTCAAAGTGTGGTATTCATAAAGGAAAGCTACAAAGTTGGATTTGAGTCTACAGAGAATACCTTGATCCAGTTAAAATCACTTGGATTCAGATTCCTCTCTGATTTTTTTTTTCTCTCTTCATTTTTCCTCCTCCCTCTTCTCTTTACTCCTTGCCTTCCCATTTCTTTTGTATTAACATGGTTTTTTATGATGGGATAGGCATAATGCAAGGGGTTCAGGAGATATTTTAAGTTGTCCTTGCCCTTAGAAAAAAGTAATTACTGAGATTAGGATGGAGCCATGGCTATTTAGAAAAAAATATATAGTACTGGATAATGGAAAAGCAAAAAAAGTTTAATTCATATAGAGGGCATAAAAGAAAAAGTATGTAGGGGAGTATCATAGAAAGTTTTGTGGACCAGACTATAACTTCATCTCCAGCGCCAATAAATACATAAAGAATAGCAACCACACATGGACTCCTGGGTAGCTCAGTCAGCTGATCTTCAGACTTCGTTTTGGCTCAGGTCATGAGGTTTGTGGGTTTGAGCCCCACATCTGCCTGTGAGGAGCCTGCTTGAGATTCTCTCTTTCTCCATCTCTCTCTGCCTCTCCCCTGCTCGCTCTCTTTCTCTCTCTCTCTCTCTCTCTCTCTCTCTGAAAATAAATATATAAAAACTTAAAAAATTTTTAAAATAAAAAGAAGAGCAACCACACAAGCAATAATGATGATGAGCCATTAAGGTAGTTTTAGGTGATACGATGTGATTTTTTTTAAGGTGTACAATGTAATTATTTAATATACATATACATTGTGAAATGAGTTATTGAGAAATGAGTTATTGAGAAATCAAGTTAATTGACACATCTTTCACCTCACATAATTGCCTTTTTTTTTCCCTCTGGGGGGTTGCTAAGAACTCTTAAGATACTCTTTTAGTATATACCTTATTTAATCATTTTCTCATTTTTTATCTCATTGTGATCAGAGATTGATTTTTGGGGTGGGTGTATTTCTTGAAACTTTCTGTCCTTAGAGATATTTTTAAAAAGCTATTTATTCTCCAGTTTTTGGTTTAACTGTTATGGATATGTTCTGGGTATGTAGTCTAACTTTTGAACTGTGTTGTTCAAATTTTCTGTGTTCCTTCTTTTGTTGATATATTAATGAAAAGGGGACATTAATGTATCTCAGAATGTTTTTTCTTATTTCTCCGTGTATTCTGGTAATATTTGTCTACTCTGAGTTGTTTTTATTAGATTCTTAAAAGTTTAGGATTAAATACCATCCTTGAAAACTAAATCTTCTGGTCTTCATAGAATTAACCCTCTATTTGTAGTAGTATTTCTTGCTTTAAATTCTATTTTATCATATCAGTAATAGAAAGTTTATAGTGTCTTTCATCATTTTTCTTCTTCCTGAGTTATGATTTGAGTGTTATTTCTATTATACAGCTGGAGTTTTTTTGTGTATTTTATTATACCTTATTATGTTCAGATATATTACTACTATTGTACTTTGTGCTTTCTATTCCCTTCCGTTTTTTTCTTTCTCTCTCTTCTTTTAGCTCAGGGTTTCTCAGTCTCAGCGCTGTGGATATTTTGGGCCAGATCACATTTTTGTTGTGGGGGCCGTCCTGTGCATTATAGGATGTTTGGCGGATTCCCGGCTTCTACCTAGCATAGCAGTAGCCAATAGCAGCAACACCACCCTCGCCCTACCAGTTCCAACAACAGATAGTGTCTCCATACATTGCCAAATAAATTGTTCCCTGGAAGGCAAAGTTGCCCACAGAGGAGAAGGTCTGTTTTAGATTATTTAGCATTTGTTTCTTATCCAATAACCACCTCTAATAATATGTACATTATATTGTCTGTTTCCATTAGTTTAACGATTTGCCCAGAATTTTTGATAATTCTTATTTAACTTATAAAGTTTAAGGGAGGTCATTTTTTTTTTTTCTTTTCTGGAACAATACAACTGCCAAATAGACACTTATCTGTGATTGCCTTTCTCAAACTATTTGTTGTCATTGTTTGGTATTTGAGTTCTATGTTTTAAATTCATGAATCAGGCATCATTGCTATTGTATAAAATCAGTTTGTTATATTTACATGATATTTATCATTTCTTTGTTTGTAATTCCTTCCTATTATGTTTACCTAAATATTTATGACTGATATAGATTCTTATTTAATGTCATTAGCTTCCTTTTTTTCATAATTTTCTTTTTCTCTGAAAAACAGTTTTGAGCAAATCTTCTATGGCAAATCTATTACTGACAAATTCTCTCACTTTTCTTCTGTCTGAGAATGTATTTTTTCCCACTTACTTTTCCTAAAGTATTTTTGCTGGATATAAAATTCAAAGTTGACAGTGGTTTTATTTTCTTTCAGTGTTTACAAAACATTGTGCCAGTCCTTCTGATTCCATAATTTCTGATTAGGAATCCATTGTTATTTATTTATTTTTAATCTATATGCAATGCATTGATTCTCTGCCTGCATTCACAGTGTTGGTGTGTGTGTGTGTGTGTGTGTGTGTGTGTGTGTGTGTGTGTCTGCATGCACGTGTGTGTGTGTGTGTGTGTTTTAGTTTTCAGTTTTGACAAATATGATTCTAATAGTCATGAGTTTCTGTAGTTCTATCCTAATTGGGATTTGGTCAACTTCTTAAATCTGTGAATTCATGCCTTTCATCAACTTTAGGTAATTTCAGCTATAATTACTTAAGTAATTTTTCAACTCTGATGCTTTCTACTCCTTTCTACTCCAGGACTCCTATGATACAAAGATTACACCTTCTGTTACTGCCTTATAGGTTCTACAACTCTATTCATTTCATAAAAATATATTCTTCTTTATTGTACAGATTGAACAATTTCTATTGAGCTATATTAATTTTACTGGCTCTCTGTCATCTGAGTTATTATTGAGCCCATTAAGTATGTTTTTCTTTCTCATTTTTGTTACTACATTTTTCAGTTCCAGAATATCATTTGGTGCTTATTTTTATCTGCTGCTTTTTCTTTGCTGAAACTTGCATCCTTTCCCCAAATGTCCATGGTTGCCTGTTGGGGTATTTCTGTGAAATTTGCTCTGAAGTCCTTGTCAGAAAATTTCAACATCTCTGTTATCTTGGCATTTCTGTCTGTTGATCATCTTTTCTCATTTTAGCTAAGATTTACCGGGTTTGAGGTATAATGAGAAGTGTAAATTTTTTTGTTCCCTGGACATTTAGACTCCTATGAGAGTTTGTTTCATATTGACATCTATTTTAGTATGCTGTCTAGAATGCACATCCTGGATCATTTTGTGAGCTGTGTTTTGGATGTTAATGTAGTTTTCCACATTTTTTCAGTGTTATTCTGGTCTGTCTTGCTTGTATGCAACACAGAGACCAATCTGAATCTTTGGTCATATTCCACCTGTAGTTCATTTCTCAAAGCATTCATTATGTTTATTCTGTCAGTTTTGCACATAGGTTACTTAAGAGTTTGCCTAGGACTTAATGCATAGATGTTAAGGATGCCTTTCTCCATATTCCTCCTACCTATAATTTACTGTTACTCTTTTTTTTTTAATTTTTTAAATGTTTATTTATTTTTGAGAGAGAGACAGAGCACAAGCAAGGGAGGTAGAGCAGAGAGAAACACTCACACAGAGAATCTGAAACTGGCTCCAGGCTCTGCACTGTCAGCACAGAACCCGACGCAGGGCTCAAACTCACAAACCTTGAGATCATGACCTGAGCTGATGTCATACTCTTAGCAGACTGAGCCACCCAGGAGCCCCTACTGTTACTCTTTACATGGGAAGAGGGCTCCACTCTCTATTGTTGTTCACTTAATGCAAGGGAAAGGAATCAGCAACATGACTCTGCAACACAATCTCTGCATTGCATGAAAGGAAGGAAGATAGTACCATATCTGGTCATTGTTTTACAAGTACTTTGAATATCTGTTATCTGACTTCCTGTGTTGTTTTGAGAAGTCAACTATCAGTATAATGAACATTCTTTTACAGGTGATCTTTATGGCTGGTTATAGAATATTTTATTGTCTTTTAGACTCTGTAGGGTTTCTTTAAAAATTACGTACTTGGGATTCATTTTTTTTCTGAATTATAACACAATGTGTCATTTATTATGAAAGATCCTTATTTATTTTTTCTTTAAAAATTGCTTCACCTTTTTCTATTCTCTATTCTCTCCTTCTATGATTCTCTCCTTCTATGATTTATTTATATATTTTATTCTTTCTCATGTTGTCATCTGTCTCTATTCTTTTACATTTTCCCTGTTGGTTCTTTATGTTGATTTGGTGGCATACTAAAACCGACTTATACCAGCTTTCAAGAGCCAATTATTAAGTGTTCAGAAACTTTGTGAGCCAGTTTTTTAACTTTCATTGGCTTGAATATGTCTATGATGAGAATAGTTAGAATTGACAAATTCTACAAATCAGGGGTTATTTTTTGGAAGAGTGGTATTACTAGCACATTGGTAATCATTTGAGATGATTTCTTCAGATGTATTTTCCAGTTTCCCAGTTACCTCTTCAGCTATGTCTAATCTTCTGTTTAATCATCCATTTATTTTCTGATTTCAGTTATAAATTTCAACTAGAAGTTGAAGTTGATTCTATATCAAATCTACCTCACCATTTTTAAAAAATTTCTTGCTGTTTAACTATTTTTGATACCCTCATATTACACAGGTAAATATGACATTTTGATTTGATAATTCCAATGACTGTCATTTTAGGTTGCAGTACTGATTTTGAAGATATTTGAAAATATATAATTTTGTTACCTGTCCCTAATGTTTTGTTAAAACTCATGTCTTTTCTATAAGAGATTTGTAAATGTGCCCTAGTGAGTTTGCCAGCACTTGTTACCTCTTGAGTGGTAACTGTTCCGTTTTGGTCTCCAAGAATTTCCTTTACTTTTTAATGGGTTCAAGAATACAGTTAAAAAATACCTTTAAAAACATTTTTTTTCTGGTGGGGCACCTGGGTGGCTCAGTGGGTTAAGCGTCTGACTCTTGATTTTGGTGTAGGCCATGATCTCTTGCTTGTGAGATCAAGCCCTGCATTAGGCTCCACACTGAGCTTGGAGCCTGCTAAAGATCTCTCTCTCCCTCTCTCTCTGCCCCTCCCCCACTCACACTCACTCTCTTGCTTTATCTCTCTAAAAATAAATAAATAAACATTTTTTAAAATGTATTTTTTCTGGAATTGTTTGAGGTTTTGTCAGGAAGTATTTTTGCATATCTGTTTCATGACATAGTTAACAACCAAAGCTGATACTATATTTGGAGTTTCAATTCAAATTATTTGCATAAATTGCTTAGACCAACATTAAGTGATTGATAGTCATTATTACTAGCATTGATTTTGCATTGAATAATGTGTAAATAAAATGTACAAATCCATAGTCCAGTGGTGTGTGGTAGACACAAATAGTGTTCAGCAACATTTAAGTATCCTCTCTTCCAGGTATCACTCTCTTTGACCTTAGTAATGGTTATATGACTTCTTTGGTCAATGAATATCAACATAAGTGACATGTGTCATTCTTGGTAAAAACATTTCAAAGGCAATGTGTCATTATGTTTTCTTCCCTTAATCTGAAAAGATGTGTTAATATAAAGATGCCACAGAATTGAAACAACCTAGGACGTATCACAAGGACATCTACCTTTGAGAACTGCCTAGTCCCTCAGTGATTATTGGCAGAATAAGAAATTTTTATAATTGTAAGCCACTGACATATATATATATGTATATATATGTATATATATATATATATATATATATATATACACACACATACATACACACATACACTAGGATGATTAGAGTATAATACATATATGTATATATATATATATATGTATATATGCATGTGTGTATATGCATAAAGATGTGTACATATATACATGTATGTGTAGATATATATACATAATTCTACACATGTATAATATGCAGACATTATATGTTAATATATTTACATATGTATATTAAAATATACATATGCATGTATATACATAAATTGCATATACCTACACATACATAACATATACATGAATATACGTACATATATGCATACATACATATATATATATATATATATATATATATATATATATATATATATACTTTTTTTTATAATACAGCTCACCCTGACTGACACAAGTATATATTTGTTATGCTTCATGCTCATGAAATGCTAATTTCTACCTTAATATTTATTACATTATTCCTACTTCTTCGTATGCTTTTCTTGTTCCTCTCTAATTAGATAAATTATCCTTGAATCCTAGGGTCTTTTGAACGCTTTTTTATTTAACTTTATGTGTAAAAAAAAAACTTGTCTTTTCTCACCATATAATTTTCAAATTCTTGGAGATATTGATGACTTACTAAAACTGCTTTACTTCACCAAGCCACCTAGCTCAATTTGATATCTACACTTTATTTTCAATGATTATTTTTGAAATACAATATATTTTAAGTTAAAATAATAAGTTTAGGACCTTCTTTGTACCATTTCCAAGAAAATGTCCAGCCAGTGAAATACTAGGATGATTAGAGTATAATACATACATGTTTTCTATCCCATGGAATATTATAAAAATTTTAAGCAGCAGCAATGGTGATATATTTGTAAAATGTGAAGTATAGGAAAAATGAATTATTTAGATTAAATGGTCCTCTGAAATAATAATAATAAAAAACAGGTTGTGCTCATTTATTTGGACATTCATTCTCTCACTTCAAAATAATACTGACTGGTTTCAGTCCATACCCTAGAGCTATAGCACATGTTTTATAACAGATGTTTTATTGCCTGGCACTTTGCAAAACTCATCCATCCAAAATACTATAATATGCCCCCAACCCCAACCACTACTGAAAATAAAACAGCAAGATTTTTAAAGCAACCCAAAATTGAACCCAAAAAGTCATTCCAGAGCTTAGAAACTGTTTTGTTCTTAAGTTTCTCCACATGATATGCTTTTTCTTTCTTAATTAAACTTTGGTCTTAAAAATTGAGTACTGGGAGGTTTTTTTCTGCTTTTCCTTTGCACCATTGCATCCAACTCATCAGAAATCATGACTGTGGATAATGTTACTTGTACGGTGTCACTGTTTGACCTTTGTTAATAGTTTGAGATTCATCAAAAATCCCTCCTGGAATTTTTAACATTAATGGCAGAAGATGGACACCAGAGAGGAAAATATCTTCTACTATAATATATGCTTTTGTAAAGATTCATTCTGACTCCGTATCTGCCTGCCTGATAATGTGAATCCATAGTTTGTAAGTACAATTGCTTCAAGTTTCCGGACAAACAAGGTAGCTGGTCAAAGTAAAAGGAAATGATGATTAGGAATACAGTAACAGTAGAGCATATAACACAACTCTCAAATAAAGCAAATTCAAATAAAACTGCTTTGCTAGAAGAAAATTCAGTCCTTGGTCTGCCAGTTTGCATCCCCTGTATAATACCTAATTTAAGTAGATCGTTCTTGCGTCTAATTTATATAAAGATTCATACTAGGAAGAATAGTTTTTACTGAAATCTTTTGGTTTATGGTACTTCTGTAAGTTTAATGGAATGTCACAAAATGTACCAACACTCTGTCTCAAGGCCTCTTCATCCTTGTATTTATTCATTCATGTCCATTGCTTTAATCATACTTCATACCTAATGTACCAACAAACGGTAGCCATCTCTTTCCTTTTATCCACCTCCGTCTCCTTTAAACATTGGCCTCTTTTTTTTCCCAAAATGTTGCAAAGGTAAAGGGTCTAATTTTCTGTGATCTCATCCTCTATCCTGTGAATATTATCATCATCTATAACCAAGCCAAAGAAATTCTGTGGAAATAATTGATTACACATTGTCTTTTAGGACAGGTTAAGAAAAGAAATCAGTATTCATTATTAATTTGGAAAAGATCAAAAGAGGCCAATCTATTAGGAAGCAAAGAGAGAAAGAAGCATAGTAGCCACTGCTTTGTTTTGTCATCAAGTCAAGGGGGGATAATGGTTTTGTACTCAAACTCCAAGAGATTTAATCTTTAGTCTGAAGTTGTGGATATTATATCCTAGTAGCAAATGATCTCACAAAATGTGTTCAAATGATGTGTATTGGCCTGAGGTTGTTTCCATAAATTATAAATCCTTAGAGTATTTGAAGTTGTCTCTGTCTGAATGTCTGCTTTATGTTGATCCTATAACCCCCAGTGAGAACTTCTGGTATGACATATGGTCTCCAGTCAGCAACAGTGTCCTCAAGGTTAACCTAAATTAGGAACTCTAATAATTCTTTGTTTGCTCCTACATTATTAAATAGAACTTGCCTACTCAGATCATTGAGATGGATCCTCCTTGCTTTGGAATATATGACAGTTGCTAAACTACAGTAGATGGTAGAAGTTCTGTGTAAAGTTACTTTCTTATGAATACCTGAGAGGTACATGAGTGGCCTATAGTGGGGGGGAGGGAAGAGGCTGATCATAAAGTACCTAATTTCTCTTGAAGAGGACATTAAACATTAGAAGAATTGGAGTTCTTACACTGTACGTGATGAGTGATCATCCACAAAGCACTCCTGTAAAAGACCTAGAGTAGAAAATAGATCATATAATTCCTTCTTTGGGGCCTTTGTGAATCTGGAAATTTCCCAATATGGTTTAACTGTACAAGATCATAAAATTTCCCCAATATGCATTTAATTTCATGGATGAGTTAAGATTTCAGAAGTACCCATAGGAAATATAAGACCATAAGAAATCCATCATTAATCATATTCACTTAATTTCAAGTTTCAGATATAATAGAGTAATGAGGTCCTGAAAGTTAAAGTCTTCCTCATTTCTCCTGTCTTAGTCTTCCTCAGCTCACCAAACTCCATCTGGATACATTCTCTGTCTTAGAATGAAACCTTATGTTAGATGCAGAACATGGAACCAGGGTCTAACCAGCCCCTGGGCTCCTTGTGCTTCCAAAGGCTCTATCATTGACAACCTGTCATGGAGTTCATTGCACCAGAACTACACCCTGAACCTATCGAGTTATGAATGCCAGCACTCCTACATTCCCTTTCCCTCAAATCCCAAATAATTTTACAGTTTCTAGTTCTAAAAGAGATGATAATTTGCTGGAAAACCCCAGGATTCTAGCCCATTTACCTGCCATCATTGACAAAGGAAACAAAAATAAAGCTGCTATTCTAAATACTGTTGTATTTTATTGCCTAATGAGAGGCCAGAAAAACATTGCTTGTTTGGGGAGGTGTAGATAAAAAATGAAAATGGATGTGTGGCTGGTAGGGAGGTGGGTACATGAGTGAGACATGGGCTATAAGAGAGTGACTTTGTTTGTTATTTTTGCTTATTATGGATGACATGCTTGCACAGAATGCAAGGTTAAGTTTTCATCTAGATGGAGGCTGGGCTGAGAGTACAATTATAAGAATATTTTAGTCAGTCCTCATTTTTTGTACATTCTGAATTTGTGGATTCTGTATTTGTGAATTCACTTAGTCACTTAAAATATATTCTTAACCCCCAAATTAATACTTGCTATCCTTTTGTGGTCATTCGTGGGCACGCACAGGATGGCAAACATTTGAGGTCACTCAATCAGCTCGTTCCCAAGTAAGCAGAGTAAGACAACGCTCTGTGTTCTTGTGTCAGCTCTCATGCTGTAAACAAATGTCCTTTTCACGGTCTATTTAGTGCCAAATTGTTTGCCCACTTTTGGACCTTTTCTTGGTTATTTATTTCTATTTTTTTTTTTTTTAGAAAGCGTGAGTGGATGAGGGGGCAGAAGGGGTGGGGGGTGGGAGAGAGAGAGAGAGAGAGAAAGAGAAAGAAAGAAAGAAAGAAAGAAAGAATGAAAGAATGAATATGAATCCCAAGCAGACTCCATGCTCAAAGTGGAGCCCAATGCAGGGCTCCATCCCACGACCCTGGGATCATGCATGACCTAAGCCAAAATCAAGAGTCAAACATTCAACCGACTGAGGCATTCAGGTGTCCCAGTTATTTCTCTCTTTAAAATGGCCCCTAGTGTCAACTGAAGTGCTGTGTCAAGTTCCTAAATGCCAGAAGGCTGTAATAGGTCTTAAAGAGAAAATACGTATCAGATAAGCTTTATTTAGGCATAAGTTATACTGCCATTGGCCATGATTTCAACGTTTATGAATTAACAATATGTATTAAATAAAATGCTTTTATACAAAAACATACACAAAACAAGGTTATGTATTGATTGATTGAACGAATGATGAAAATGTGACCAGAGATTCACAGGAACCTAATCCTACGTGGTTCAGTATGTATTAATTCAAGGTTTGCAACAACTCTATGGAACATAAGTGCTACAAATAATGAAAATCAACTGTTAAACTTTAACTTTTTAATTTACTTTTCTGGTGTCCAGCTAGAGAATGAACATATCTGTGTTTTCCTACAAGGAGAACATCAGGACTCTGGTCATGTCTAAATGCTTCCCTCATAAGAACATCTAAGCACCTTGATTGTGACTTGCCAGCCACACCCTTCTCTGTGAAAAATAACTGCATTTTGCACAAATGACAATTTTCAGCAGGCACCTGACATATTTACTTCAGGGGTGGACAACTTTTTGGCCCAGCAACTCTAGAGATGTGTTTGTACTGCAGATGCGAAGCCAACTCAAGATAATGATAATCTCAATCTCTCTCTCTCTCTCTCTCTCTCTCTCTCTCTCTCTCTATATATATATATATATATATATATATATATATACATATATTTGTCCTTTAAGGCAGAGTCAAGATACTCTCAAGATCAGATTCTTGCTTCTAATTATACCCTGAATTGTGTGGGGATGGGGGGAACCACCATAGTCACAGATGTACTTATGTGATCACTTTTTTTTTCCTGAAAATTATAGGGCTTCATGTGAAAAGAACCAAAATTTCACCATAATTTTTGCTGACTTGAAACTCGATCTGTTTGCAGGAGTGAGAGATATTTGGCGTTAGTACTGAGCTTGATAAGGACAGGTTTGCAAATCCATCTATGTAATTGCCATTCCTTCCAGAGGCCCCAGCCAGCCAGAATTCTGACACAAAACCTTGTAATAAAGCTGCAAAATATCCACTTGGAATCTTGGAGTTACTAACTCATTGTTATAACATGGTTCTCATAAAATTATGTAAAAACCTCATTTTACGGTTGTCAGGGGAAATAACTACCCAGATAAATAGGCATGAAAGTACCATAACTACAGCATAGAAAGCCAATTCAAAATTGGGCCCCAACCCCAATCTCCTAATTGGCCTTATTATGGTGTCATAGGAATGAAAAGTTCTGTTAGCAGTAGTTTTAGGTTTAGTCCACTGTTTTTGTAAGATACTGCATTATATGCATTATTGCTTAGAGATCGTGCCGTTGCTTGCTGTAGTATAAAACCATTTCTTGCATTGGTTCCCATGTGAATTTGTAGCACTTAAGCAAAAATGGCAAGGATTTCTGTTGTTTAATTTTCATAAGCATTTTAGTTCTTATGCAAGAAAGACTTTATTAATTAAGCAAGGGTCACGTTTCAGAATATTTTCAAATGTTAAGTTTTCCCTGGGCCAAGGCTTCTTATCATTTGCTACCATATTCTCCAATAAACAGAGATAAGACAGAGCATGTTGTTCATACTTTCTTCTAAAGGGAAAAGATTGTAGTAGGATTTCTGGGCTCTGAGTTTGAAAAGTATGTAAGTGCAGGTATGTAATTACTTCAAACCCTTTGTATACACATTGTTTTATAAAAATTATATTTTTAAATAAACATCTTCATGTGCAGATGAGGCATATATACATATGACAAAAACCTGCCTTGTAATTCTGAAGTTAGAATAAAGAGACATCATTACAGTGTTCATATATACATACACCAATGAACACAAACAGTGATTCTAATACAATCCTATAAACCAGTGTCTCCTCCGTGAATAACTGTCACATCTACTTTCTCTAGGATAGAAGGATATAGTCCCTGTTTACCAGGAATCCCAAAACCTGCAAAGAATATTCTTTTTTACTCAAGATCATTCATGAGACAGACCTACCAGTAAAAGATTATTGGCCTAGAGAGATGGTGATGGAGATTCAAAATGCGGTAGAAGAACAACAAATTATTTTGCCTCTTTGCCATGATAACCTGACTCCCAATGAAAGAGGTATGATTGGGTGGCAGCTGGTGGGATGAGGACTTATGTTTTACATTATGTAAGTATAGGAGAATACTCCTAATCCAAGAAAAACAGTGGGACTATGGAATGGCTTTATGTTGATGACTGGAGGGATGCAAAATGGATATGTCTTTCAGCATATCCTAACCAGTCTAATCTGGAAAATGAGAAAGATTTAGTACATGTCATTACTGTATTCAAGGGGTTAGCATGATGCCAAACTCCCAGAATGCACTAAGCAGTGTGCATACCACATACTGTCTGCAGTGTTTTCTTAGCAGAAACTTGAAGTGACTGAGTAGGGAGTGAAGTGGGGGGTGAGCTGGTAGACCCACAGTTCGGGACAGCTCATCTGAGGACAATAGACACAGCTAGAGCCCTTATTTATTTATTTTAATTACTTTTCTCTTCCTCCTATTAAATGCCTCCTTCTTTGTTCTTAATTTGAAAGCATCTCCATCCCCATTTAATTACTGTGCTTTTGATTGACAAGAGCAGAGGACAGAAAAAAAAAAACAGAAAGCTGTCTCCTTCATGTCCTATTTGACACAATATAATGAATGTGTGATGGCTAGTTTATTTTTTCCTTGACAACTTAAATATTTGAAGATGAAATGTGGAATTTAAGAACATAATGCCAGAGAGCAGAGAGAGAGAGAAGAAAAAGAAGAAAGGAAGTTAATTGGACCAGGAACCAAATACAATACTCATTTGTGAATTTGCGTAATAGTTTAATAACTGCCAATTTGGTGCAGGGATTCTGTGTAATTGTAATAAGAATTTCATCTTCAGCTCTTTCCAGGCAAAGAGGAGTCAGCAAATAGACTGTGTCCACCGGATGCCCTGGTCCTGTGTTTTATTATGTTTACTTTATAATCCCATCATCCCCACGCCACCAGCATGCTTGAGGGGTAGTGAAGGCAGCCGCGGCTGCTCCCTCTCGGCCCCCTGTCTTTCAGAGCTACCCTAAGGTACTTAAGAATGACAGTATAAAGAATATCTGTGCAGATGAGCCTGTAGATTTGGGGAATTGGCTGCTTATAGACAGGGATTCTTTTGGTAGACTTAATTCCTTTAGCAAGGGTGAAGTACCATCTGTGGGGATTCCTGTCATGTATAAGGAAGTTAGTCATGCTCTCTATGGAGTTGAGTTTCTTGAATTTTAATGAAACCCATGTCAATCTGTCTCCTCTATACCCTAGTGTTAAAATCAGTGGTCAGCTACTCAACAATCACAACAGTAAATCACAGTAGATAAACCAACCAGGACAGCTCTGAAGAATTTAAGGTTGTATTCCCCCCTCAGCCCTCCCTTCACAACCAGGACACTGAGAGAATGCATAATGAAATGGTGGCATTTCTGTTTTAAAGGGACAGCCTTGTGTTCAAGCCAGGAATCTAGATTTTTTTTAATGTCCTCCTTCGTTGGGAAGTTTTCCTTCTCTGTTATTATTTATGTTCCTTTTAATAGATCTGTCATGGATTCTGGGGCTTTTGTATAGGTTATGTATGGTAAAGCTGTACTTTCACAAAATGCTCTAGGAGAAATGCTGATTCTAACTAAAGAAAATGAACTGTTATGTAGAAATTAAGAGAAAATGATGTGTGTGCCACCTGAATATAAATTAACTGTGAATGATGTAACTCAGGGAAGCAGGTGGCAGTTCTATATGAGATATTTACAATTAGCTGTATGCATCACTCTGAGAGCACAGCGTAGGAAATATCTCACCCAGATTGGATTGGCTCCCAAAGGGTTATAATAGCATTACAGACCTCAGTGTAACTTTCTAATTCTTCCATGATGTGTCACTGCCATCTCAACGACAAGGTCATTGAAACGTAACTTTCACCATCACTTTGTTTGCATGTATAAGCCAAGAATGTTTCTATGGGGAGGACTGACACAGCTAGTTGGAACTGAAAGTTCTTTTTGGCAGAACAGTTCTGGCATCAAATGGAACTCTAACTGGTTCCTTAATGGTAAAAGCTACAACCTCCATTTATCTTCTTGTTTGAGCTACTAGTTTGAATTACTGGCTGGCTGTTTTCACAGATCTATTGTCTCTATTCAGTGTCCTATTTCTCTTTGTTTTGTTCTTTTGTTGGTGAAGGTAAATACCATTGTAGCAGGCTGACAACTTTTATATTTTGGATCCAAATTGACACCCCTTCCCACTTAAATTAATGTGCATTTCCTTCTTAATTATGTATTTGAGTTAAAGGCATTGTGGGCGTTAATATGTAAAATCTCCATTTAAAATATTGCCTATCTTATATTCAAATTAACCCATGGATGTATGTTAAGTCTCCATTGCCATTCTTTCATGGCTTCATCCATTTACTATCATTTGACATTTAAATGTATCAGAAATTACATTGATGCAGATTCTCAATAAATAGAAAAAGAGCAATATCAAGGGAAACATTTTACTTTCAGGAAGTAAACAAAGGCGTCTGTTTTTTGGTTTTTGTTTAAAGGAAACAAAATGCATCTCAGCTTTAGCTCTTAGCATTTGCTGCCTGATCATGTCTTATACCATTTGAATTTACTCAGTGTGGGGTATATAGTAGGTACTCAACAAAGGCTTTTGATTAGTGACTACATAATATATTAGCTATTATATGAAAATCTAATCTTTTATTTTGATGATTGCAAACTTGGTTTTATGGAAGTCTTCTAGTTTCCGCCTTGGAAGCCAGCAGTCCACCAATACTATATTTACTAATTAATTTAGTTACTTATTTCAGCAAACATTTAGTGAGCACCCACTATGTGCCTATTGTAGCTCTCAGTTCTGGCAGGATGACAGAAAACAAGACAGATGCATTTTTCCTCCCTCAGGAGTTACCATCTAGGAAATGCCATCTGTAAACCATCCAAATGGCTCAATGTTCTTAATGCAGATGTAGCAATCCATCTACTTTTACCCAAATCACCCCTTCAGCCCTGCCACACTTATTCCTCCAGTTGTTATAACTGTTAGCAGCTGATTATTCAGATTGGATTCTCTCCAGAAGTCTTCCTCTATCAAAAGTGAGCTTCCTTCAATTTCGCTTCCTTCCTTAGGACAGTCCATTTAATGGTAGGGTTGAAAGACCTGGAGTTCTTTCCCCAATGGGTGAGACATTTCTTAAGGGTCACCATATTCAGAGCTCCTATGGGATTATCTGAGGCTTTTGTTACAGTTACATCACAGTTCATTTTCTCCCTCTGCCTACTCCTACTGCCTTTACTCCATTAAAGGGAAGTCCCCATGTAGTCGTTCCCAATAAACCTTGATGATGTCAGTTTCTATCTCAAATTTTGTTTCTGGTGCAAGCCAACCTAAGTTAAGGCCTTGGCAACTACCAATGATGAGGTTCCTAAGGGTAACCTTATCTTGGATCAGGAGTCTAAAGAACAAATTAAAACAAGTGGTGTTTGAAATATGAAAAGATGTAAGAAAAAGTCCAAAATTCAGTCCCTAAAGCAAATAGAATCAAAACCCAAAGCAAACAGCATCAAATCAGAAAGAATGTACCTCAGTTTTTCCCTTTAAGAAGCTCTTTTAAATGTCCACACTAAAGGATTAGCAGGCATTCTGAGCTAAATTTGCAGAGTGTTCCCTCCTCGACCTCTATTGCTTATTTGAATATTTTCTATTCCATAGTAATTTCAACTATCCTGAAAGTCATAAAACATCTGTAATCTCTGCCAAAAAATTAACCTTAAATTTTATATTGTGTGTTTTTGTTGTACATACAGGTGCTTGTCTTGTCTTCCAATTTAGGTATTTTGCCTCCTCTGAGGACAGGAGCCTTGTTTTAAATTTCATATCCCACCACACTGCCCAGGTTCCCAGCATTTGGTAGAGTCCAGAATACACAGAAATGTCTCAATACTTGATAGTTATTAAAGGAGAGAAACACATTCATTGCATTCCTTTTTAGAAGCTTGGAAAATTATTTGGAAAATTGAAAACAGTAAGTCTGTTAAAGCTTGAAAACTGTCTCTCCCCTCTATCTTGCCTTATATTTGGCTGTATGTACTTTCAGAATGAAGTCTTGCAATGATGAGGTATGAAGTTGAGTTCTAATATTGTCTACTTATAACTATATTGAAATATATATTTGAGAGAAAGCATGAGCAGGGGAGGGGAGGGGAGGGGAGGGGGAGAGAGAGAGAGAGAGAGAGAGAGAGAGAGAGAGAATGAATATCTTAAGCAGGTTCCAAGCTCAGTGAGGAGCTTGATCCCATGACCTGAGCCAAAATAAAGATTTGGACATTCAACCATCTGAGCCACCCAGGCACCCTAACTATATTGAAATATTAAAAAAAAATCAAAATGGAATCAAAGCAATTGAAAAGCATGGTACACAATTTATTAGTATGTAGAGATTAAAACTGCTTATAAAACAATAATCCAAAATACTTCATTCCCATCATAAAATTATGACTATGCCCTCTATTTGAAATTAATAACCTCTAGAGTAATACTTCTTGTGGATACTTTTCTCACTGCAGCTTCTGGTTTTTCAAACTGTGGGTCTCTCTGCCTTGTCATCTCCACACAGAGTATTTTTGTTGTTGCTGTTTTGACTGATGCTGTGGTATTCTTCATCTTTTTTTTTTTTCTGGTACTATAAAGAGGCTGGGCCTCTGCAATTCCCGAGATGCCTGAATTCTCATCTTCAGGGAGAAAATTTATTTCATATGAGGAATCCATTTCTGGAGTTGGCTAGAGTGTCATTTGATCAGTTGGACATAGTCCGATAACATCAAGATCCCTTTCCCCTCCCTGATATAATGAATGGAGTGCTTTCTTTCTCATTTTATTTTAGAAATCTCGGTAAAAATTAATCAAGCATGTTTTACTGAACCCCAGTTGCTAAGTCTCACAATTGATATATTCATTGCCTCTACTAAGAAGGAGGGGTTGGGATAGGGCAGAAAGAGTATTCATTCCTTTTCATGAATGCACATAAATAGATTGTAAGAATTTCAATTATGGTATTTGCATCCACAGCTTTATTTTTAAGATCAAATTTGGTGCCCCATGATTGCTTATTTATTATTCATAAAGTATATGTTACTCTGATTTTATACATTAATGGTATTTTCGGCAGCAAAGATATTACATCCAAACCACTTTCTCTGTAGTTACTGACATCCATGAGAGACTACTTTAGGGTGTTCTAGGTTTTAAAATTTTCAAAAAATTGTAGTGTCAAGCCAAGAGAATACAAACATTGTTTAGTTAAAAATAGAGGGAAAATCAACATCACTTCACTGATTAGAATATTTAAATATGAAATGTTAAGATCGGAATATACTACAACTAAAAAAACCTGGTAATGTACATCAAAATGCTTTTGGGTCATGTTATTGAAGCGCTTCACATGGTTAATTATATGTACACATGCACATGACCTATATTCTCTGTTCTGTCCATGTATTTCATATATTCTCTATTCTAAATAATAGCTTTAAAATGTTTCTGTCAAGATCCAGATAAAGTCTTCCTTTTTGTGATTCTAGTTCAAATTAACAGCCATCATTAATTCCTCAGGGTGGACAATTGAACTCAATTTTCTATTATGTTTACATTTGTAGAATCTACTATAGTACTGGGCTCACAGAGGGCACTCTGTAAATCCCAGTCATTAATAAATGAATAATACAAATACTGAATGGTATTATGATACCATTAGAAATAGACTATAGATTAATTCTCTTCCAGTGTCCTCTTCTTTTCCTACAACCTTCCCAGTGTTTTCTTCTCAGTTCCAGTTTTCCTTTCAATCTCCAGAGCAAGAAAGGTAAACCAATAATAAGGTCAGATGATCCAGTGATGTCACCTGAGTACCGTCTGGAGCCAGAATTACAGTAACTATTAGTGAAAAGTCCCATCTCTACCAGAAACAAATACTGAATAAACCACAGTAATTACTGCTATGGTGGAATACAGAAATGAGAAGTCAAGGTCCATGATTTCCAGGGTTTATCACCTCAACAGGAAATGGGCATTTATCCCTGCAACCTCTAATATGTGCTAAAATTGAGATATCATGTTTTGTATGCTATTAATTAATAAAGTAACACTTAAATTTCATTTCAGAAGAGTAACTGTCTCTTTGGATTTTATAATCCAGGATATAATATTGCTTACATAAAATATCCTACATATCTGTCATATGCTGTATACTGTAAAGTGAAAGTTTTCTGCCTTAATTATTTTCTTACCTAATGAACAGTATAAGGTCAACAGTTCACTAAGCATTTCTTCCTGATGTGAAATTCAAGAGGGACCTTGGAGATATAAGTTTACTTTCTTGTACTAAAAAACATATTTAAGTCAGTAACCCATATTAAATAAACAATTAGCCTTGAGGATTTTGATATCCTTCAATATAAATCAGAAAGAAAATAGAAAGCGATGTGCCATCTGACATGCCAACATTCTTCTAATACTTCTGTACAGAATGGGTATCTCCTGCCCCCTGCTCATTTACAGTGCTCTTTGAATTCTCAGCTCAGTCATGCACTATTTCACACTGAAAGCTCAGTTTTTTACTCTAACACTATGAATGAGAGATTCTGTTTTCACTTCCAGAGTTTATGCTAGGGGCATGGGGTGGGAATCAGTTGCTCTAATTTGGAATAATTTCTTTTCCTGGAGCACCTGGGTCTCTCAGTAGGTTAAGTGTCCTACTGTTGATTGTGGCTGAGGTCATGATCTCACAGTCTGTGGATTTGAGCCCTGCATCAGGCTCTGCTCACTGACAATGCGGAGCCTGCTTGGGATTCTCTCTGTCTCCCTCTCTGCTTCTCTTTCTCTCTCTCTAAATAGATAAGTAAAAATAATTTCTTTTCACATTTGTTTCTCTTTTAAACCTCTTCATTTCTCAACAAATTAGGAAAACATATACAACATCCTTAAAGCCTCAGGATAGACCAATGAACTCAATTTTCTATTTTGTTTTGATCTTAGGGATCTACAGAGCTAGGACCACAGAAGACACTTTGTGAATCTTAGTTAGATACAATTGGATTAACGATTACCCAGTGGTTATTTGAAATGAAAATGGGGAGTTGAAGGCAGAGAGGTGATGAAGTAACACTAAATTTTAATGAAGATTTGGGGTCACTAAATTCCAGCTACCACTGGCTGAAATGTAACAACTTTCATTACCACTGTTGCCTTCTTTTCCTTTTTACTGAAGAGGTCACTGACCTTGTTTTGCCTTTATCAGGACCTCCCTAAATTGTTGGTTGTATTGATTTCAATTTCAGAAGAAGCTCACAAGTGAAAATTCCTCCTTGGCCATCAGAGAAAGTTAAAAACAAGCCAAATAAAACTACCAAAAACAAAACCAAACCATAAAGTGCCAAAGAGCGATGTTTATAAGTTTTCAAATAGAAGCTGAAAAACACCAATAAAGTCTGGATTTAGCTCAAATGTACCATCAACCTTAGGCAGCTCCCTCCCTCCCCTACCCCTTTTTAACGGTTCATTTGTCTAGTCCCCCTGGAAGATCTATAGAGAAAATTACCAGGGCAGAATGTAGATCCAATTGCACATCCTGCTACAGGAGAAACGATTCCTGTTCTCATCATTGGGATCAATAATTTGCTAACACAGTATTAGCAAGAGCAACAACTCCACCAGGTTAAAGGAGTTCTACACTGAATAATGACGGCCTAGGAAAGGGAAAAGCTGAGCGAGTAAATCCTGGCAGCCTTTTACTATTGAGAGAGCACATGCCAGTGAATCAATAGTGGCTCTGGTGAGTCTGGGCTGTAAAGATGCTTTATTGTTCTGCCTAAGTACATTGGCAGAGATGCTCCTCTTAATATCTGTACACGGGAGCCACTGGGGTCCAGGCCTGCCCTATTAATGAAAGCATTTCCTCTACAGAAGAATGGAACTTCCAGGCACACAGAGCATGGCTGTATCCTATCTCTATAGAAACTGTAAGGAAAAAAAAAAAAAAGAAAAAGTCTGGGATAGAAAGATTGATAAGGGAAACCCAAGAGGTGGAAAGGGACCTAGAGCTAGGAACACCACTTTACCTCAGCAGATTTAAAAAACTGATCAACAGAAATGTTCTCCTAGATGTCTTACATGAGTCATTTAGTTAAATCTGTATTTCTCAAAGCAAAGACTATTAAAACCAATGTGTTTCTTGGTTGGCCTCTAGGACAAGTAAGTCCCCTCTTGATAAGAAAACAAAATTTTGGAACAGTGAATTTGATTTACCAAAGTCATCGAATATGGAAGAGCTGAGGCAGGGTTGTAATACCCTGTGCTAATCACTAGGCTAGAGCCATCTCCCCCTGCTTCCAGTGATAATATACAATTTATGTCTCTTGGGTAGTCTTATTAGTCTTCTTTTGCCAAGTATTTAAGGAAAGAAATCTGTTCATCAAGTATCTCTGGCTCTCTACTTTTCAAGCACAAAGTATTTTTACTTTCTGTCCCCATCATGGTTGGATGGGCCATGGGACAAGATGTGCTAATGAATTGTGGACAGATATCCTTCCTATGCTGTGTGGTTACTTACCTATTAAATACTTGAAATGAAAAACATGGCTAAGAGAAAGGAGAAGGTACAAGGTGTCTCTCCCACAGAAGCCTGACAGAGTAACCTCCAATTAAATTTTTAAAAAGGCAGGCATATAGCTGAGAATATAGAAGAAGAAATGTAAACACACACACACACACACACACACACACACACACACACACACACGCACACACACACACAAGTCCAGGGGAGAAAAGCTATGGGTATGGCATTTGATACATAAAGTTTACTACAATTTAGTAGATGAGACAACAATTCAGTTTCTCAGAGACATACGTCCTCAGGAAGCAGTCTGAGAAAGCTGTTCAAGCTCCAAGTGAAGTCTAATGTCCAAGGCTCAATTCAGATGTGTGTGTGTCAAAAAAGGAAAGGCCTCCCTGAGCGGAGCCAAGGGCCATGGAGAATAGTGGTCTGAGTGTTCTCACGTAACTAACACAGGATCTAATTAACAAACATTTCCTGCTCACAGAGTCCTCACTATCTCTGCCAAGAGGATTTTAGAATTGCTGCAGACCAGAGATAGTTTTGTGTGTCTTCCCTGTGAATGGGTTATTTCTGTGATTACCTTATTTCTCTTTCATTAAGGTTTGTGACACAGTAGAAGCAATTAACTCACATTTCAAATACATAGATTTTCTAATCAGGTGGACATGATTAAAGACACCCACATACAACCCTCTGATGTACTATTAATGCCATACTCTGAAAGGTTCGGAAATAAGACCTTTTGGATTGTCTTCCTTGGGGAGGAAGTAAAAATGTTTTGTCTGAGGAGGGAGTGTGATGTGAATATTTTGTGACCAGAAGGGTAGACTTTGCTGATCATTAATGCTGTCTATTATTTCTAGCCCTTTGCCACCTGATCATGTGCTTGGATTATACTTCCTGAATTCTTTGTAGATTGGTAATACCACGTGACGAGCCACTATAGCTGCGATACTTGTCATATCTGAGCCAGAAATCTCTTCCCTTTAAACATCTTTAGAAGTGGTGCCCACTCAGTAGATACAGTAACAGAATAAGGAGGTGTAGAGCAGATCTTAGTCAAACCTTAATAGACCTGTAGACAAACAGGAATAATAAACATGTGCTGTTATAACGCTTTATAGTGTGAGAACTTTAGTTCAGCCTAATCTAGTCTGTTCTGACTAGTAGAGAATCTCGGTCATTACCTTCTCTTTCATATCTAATACATATAAACCAGTGTTATGCTTAATATAGGTGATTATCATAAAAGTAACAAACAAATGCATAAATAAAAGTATAATATAAAAATTTAGAAGTTATTATTTTACCTATTTCTTCCTCTAAAATTTTCCTCATTTTTATGCCCTGGGACTGAAAACATGAATAACTATACAGACTTAGGCAAACTGTGAATTTTTTCTGCAGATAAAAGTAGTTATTTCTATGTTCCTATAATAGTATGTGCAATTTTCAGAAGTTTTTATTATGGTCTCTCCAAATGACTCCAGAGGTAGATATTCTCACCCAGCAACCAAAATGGTTTCTATAAATGTGTTGGATTGTTAAAGAGCACTACTAGCTGGAAATATTCCCATATAGCTCATCACATCCTTTGAATGGTATCCTTAAAAATTATTTTCTCAGATTGTCTGTCTTCTCTAATTTTAGACCCAGGCTTATACAATGGCATCCAGACATCGGCCACTTGATATGCTTCACAGACTTTGGGATTCAATTCTTTCCTGAACTTGGGGATTGGATTTACAAGGTCTTCATTTTATGCACATATCTAGAGTTTGTTTCATCATTAAAGAACTGTGCTTGAAGATCTACCTCCTCCTAAAAAGAGGAACCATAGTTGTAAAGGTGATGACCATTCATATTGGTAGCTAGATAAGATTTATGTAAAGTCCTTCTCCTATTTGTTCTTCTAATGTGCCTGCATTATGCCATTGCCTGAGAAAAGTGGTTATTTGAAGCAGTATTTTCCAAAGTAATCTACTCTCATTGTAGCACACCACCTGCGCATTTCAGAAACATTTAGAGAAGCGTTAACTATATTCAATAGTACATGGTTTTTCAGAGGCCAGCCAAATGAAATAAGTGTCTGGAAAAAAACCAGCTCTGAAATAATGAATCTCATTGGCAGCATTCAACACTCAAGTTAATTATTATTGGAGAAAACTTCATGGGGGACTGCTTTCTCTTATCAATCCCCTGTTCCCTATTTGTGGGAATAACTTACTATGAGTAGAATAGCAAAGTGCTACAAACCGTTCCTGAAATCTGCTGTAACAGGCAGGAACTGATTATTATAATTGTGCCGACAAATGGAACAGAGTAGATTTCCTAAGTAAGGGTATGTCCAGTTCCACAGAATAGAATATTAGAGATGGAGTTTCAAGTACCATCCCAAGATTTTAGAACACAGGAAACTGAGGTCCATGTATGCAAAATAGTCTTCAATTTCACAGAGGTAATTAACAGAAGAGGCATTATTGCTACCAATGATATGGACTCCCTCTCTAATATTTCACTCATCAGTAAGTCCAAACACTGACATTCACATGTCTAAAGCAGTAAGTAAAAATCATTACATGTTATGACTTGACTCACTAAATAAACCCAAATTTATTTCTTTATATCAAATAAATCATAGCTATTTCAATTTACTCAGTGGTTTTCCAGATGAGTCCTTAAGCACCAAGGTTCCCTTAGGATACCTCATAGGTAAGAATGCCATATAATTTATTATTCAAACTAGGTCCATTTTGAGAGTGAAATGGGGCCCTATTTATAAATTCACCAGACCCACAGATGTAAACCAGAGCTGTCCTGGGCAAATTAGTTTATATTGTCACCTTATTCATTGTCTTCCAGAGTAAAGAAGGCTGTCCCTGAGCAAAGAGTTGGCAGCAAAGGATTGCCTGTCTCCCTACTCATATTCAAATAGAGGAGATATGCTTTTCCAGCTTATAGAACTGCGGTGCATAATTTCATTTGAAAGAAAAAAAGTTTTCCATAACAATAACAACAAAATGGTTTGAAAACCACTGCTTTGAATGAAACACAATCATTTGGGTACCCAACATAATTATGAAATTAACACACACCCGTTCGTGAGTTTCTCATAAACCGAGTCATCTTTGTATGATATAGCAGTCGGAAAGTTAACGATTTCCTGGTATCAGTCCACTCAGGGCTTAAACTCCGTGTGTCCTTTTCTTACTTCAGAATAGGCACTACCTCACACCTACACGTTTAGGCTTATCTGGGACTGAAAGTGAGAGATCAGGACAGGGAAAAAAGGTCAACATCTTCTCCACTCCCTCCTTAGTCACATTTAAACCAACATTACCAAAATTATTAGAATAAGAGAAGAATTGGGGCAGAAATCGGAAATGGAGTAAGAGTGACATCACAGGTTTCCAATCTTTAATTTGGATAAACAATTCATTTAAAAACATGACAAAAAGAAGGGGCTAAATTTTATGCCCAGAATGACTTCCTCACATGTCTTAATGTCTTTGTGAATTCAGGAGGAGCCTGTACTTTTCTGAAGGACTTGAAGAGAAGATCTACTAATAAATTTTGTTTCCCATTCTCCTAGGTGAAAATCAAGATCATAGTGTAATGTGCTTAAGGACACGGGATGAGTCTATATTATTTTGATATTCTATTAAACATCAGTGCTTTTGGGGGGAGCATGAGTGTGTTCTCCGCTTCTGTTAGCAAGTATTTCCATCCTTGACACACTATTTCCTTGCTTCAGTGTACCTTTGATAACCACATGTTCTGAACTCCTCTGAACAATGCTTAGCTTTATACATTGGACCCAGCGTACTCTTTGGTTCCATATATCAGTGACTTGGTACATGAGATTAAATTGTTAATATAACTTTTTTTTTCCATTTTTGCTACTCATGCTCATGATTCTAATTCCTGGAGGTCATCATCACATGTCAAAGTGGAGTGACTTATAAAACAAACCAATATATTTCAATGTACAGAAACCAATATATTTCAATTTAAACTTATTTAAAGTCTCCAAATATAACTTATCCATCCAATAAGCTTGGTTTTATTATTTGGAAATTCCCCCAACTACTTTTTCTGCCTTAGTCATCCATTAGATAATATAACCTAATGTTAACTTCCTGTGCCTAGAACGCTACATTTATTGAGGTACAAAACAAAGAGGCATGACCCCTAGTTTTTAGGAGTTAACAATCCGGTATGGAAACAGAATAAATTTAAGTAATATTGTCTTGCAATATACAATTAATTTACAAAACGTGAGCAACAAACAATAATTGTCTCAGAGTCATCAAGAAGATTAAATTGAGGGTGTCAGCAATAAATTGGGAAGGCTTTATCTCTGAGGTTAAACCGAAGGTGAACTTCAAGGTTAGGAGTTCAAATGAAGAGAGGATAAGGGATGGCAGATACTGCTAGCTAATTACCCATTCCTTATAACCACCTTCCTTCAAAAAAGAACACAAACCTTGCCATTTTCAACATTATTCCCAGACAAAAAGCCAGAGTTCCCAGTTTTCCATAGTTCTGATGATAGGAGTGGAGGGCATGTGACATATCCAAAGAGATGGAAATGGAAAATATATTGGATATTTCTAGGAAAGTTTTGTCTTTCCTGGTATAAATTCTATTTACTTTTTTATGGCTCTCTTATTCTTGCCTAAAGTGCTTTTCTGAAGCTCTACAGAGCCCAGAATGTGAATAAACCAATTTCCAATTAGGTGGAGACTACTTGGATAAAAGCCACATGCTGCAGATGGGAGAGAAGGAACTAG
Organism: Panthera onca; assembly: GCF_046562875.1. Classification (NCBI taxonomy): domain Eukaryota; kingdom Metazoa; phylum Chordata; class Mammalia; order Carnivora; family Felidae; genus Panthera; species Panthera onca. Next base: position 60,534,364 of record NC_138350.1, on the reverse strand, counting down.
AAGCTTCTAGTCTCTTGGTGATCTGTTCCAGCAACTACACTTGCTTAACCTGTCCACTTCTAAGGTTGTAGTTGTAGAAGTAACATAAAACCTCTCTTTGGTTAAGTCACAGCAACTGTGATTCTGTTTCCTGCAGCCAGACACAATATTTCACTGATAACAGTGGAGTTAGAGTATTCCAAATGAGAATAGAAATGAGCTTTGATGTATGAAATAGAGAGAAAGGAACCACCCAGAATGGAGCCAAGCATCCTTCTAAGGGGCATGTCTCTGGAATAGGAAATTAGGACACCAATTTTGCTTAAAGAAAATACTGCAATTAGTACTTATCTGCTATTGCCATTCTCCATATTCATACATATGCTTGAGCCACGTTGGTACCTGTGGTTTATTTCGGCTATAATAAATAACCTGCCCACATATGGGGAGAAGGAGAAAAAAATGTGCTTTAAAAATTGTTAATCTCCCTTTTTTTTTTATCCTGTTTGTTATAAAGGTTGAAATCCTCCCTCTCCTCCCTCGTTTTTTTCCTGTTCATACTTTTAAAATTAATTTTTAAGGTAATGTAAAATATGTCTATTATCAAACAATAGAGACACAGGCTAAAAGGGGAAAATCCTCATCACACCCTCCCACCTGTCCCTGGAAACATCACTTCTCTATATAGCTAAGCAGTATTGTGAACTAGCTGTGCATGCTTCTGGATCTTTTTTATTATACGTATACAGTTACGTATCTCACATAAACAGATAGTGTTGCAAAAAATATCTTTGTGGTACCTTTTGTTTGTTTGCCTGTTTTAACATTGATAGGATCAATTTATTCATCTACATTTTTACATACATTTAAACTTAATTTACCTTGGATATCTCTATGTAAGATGCAGATATTCTTCTCTCCTTAGTAACTGAATCATATTTCATAGTCTATTAGTCAGGACAGGGTTGGTTATGCTACATTAACAAACAATCTTAGTGACTTAAAATAGCAAAGCTGTATTTCTTAACCATGATACATTTTCATCTCCACTTAGTGAGAGATCTGCTCCGTGATGCCCTTGCCCTGGGACTGAGGCTAATAGAGGAAACATCATCTAAAATGTTTCATGTTACCGCGACATGGGAAGAGAACTTGGCTAACCACACACTGTCTTTTGAAGTCTTCTGCTCAGAAGTGATACATATTACTACCACTCATATTTTCTTAATCAAAGCAGGCCATGTGGCCATGCCTAACTTAAAGAGGGTGGAGAAATACATTTCTGGATCATTGTGTCCAGAGAAAGACAAACTGAAAAGTTTCGTTCCTTCTTTAACTGCCATAGCCTTTCCCTAGCTGGCAGAATACAGTGAATTTTGCATCCCCAGAAACTATCTTCAATTCAGAGCCAGTGTCCAGTAATCCTTGAAAACTCTGGGAGTTTCCCTTTCCTCAGTGCAGTTATCCCATTCAATGGTCAAAGATCCCTTTAGGGAAAACTAAGAAATAGCTTTCTAGTCCTGGTAGCATTGTGGGATCATTTTCCTCAAGGAGATTATTCTATCTCCTCATTTAAAGGTTTCTAGATCTGTGAATAAACTCAGGACTTGGCATTGAATGAAAGGTTGTGAGTTTATTGTGGGAATATGACTCCATTTGTGACCTAGGGATGCTTACTTATATAGATAAAGTATGAATTTTAAGGGCTTCCAATCTATTTTGGTCTTGAAAACACCACAATTAAGTAACCCTATTAAGAGGTCTTTGTGGTTAAGCCATTTTGAGTTCTCTATTCCTGCTTTCCATTACAGTAGCCAGACTCATCTTGTCTTTGGAAATTCACTGCTTCATTAGACTCTCAATTTCTGAGATTGGGAAATCAGGAAGTCTGTTTCAGTTTTGACATCTCTTACTAACAACCCCAGCTTTCAGAGGCCAGCCTCTGCAAAGCTATTTAGAAGTGATTATGCCCTCCTCACCACTGTATTTTTCAATGTGTACTCTGCGTCTTTCCAAGGTACTTATTTAGAGGATGTATAAGCAACTACATGTAATAAATCCAAACCAACACTCCACTCTGAGTGTGGGGTTCCTCTTAACATAATATGAAAAGGAAGTTCTGGGATCTAAACATAGAGATTATGAGTCTAGGTTTTAGTAAACTGACCAAGTAAAATGTATGAAATTCTTTCATTCCTTAGGCTAAATTTCTGAATCCAGAATCTCTGGTCAGTGCAGATATATTGATACATTTGACTTTTATCAATAAAACAATTGATACAATATTAATAATTTTATTATCCTTGGTCTTACACTTTCAGGATCAATCCTCATGCATATTTAGCAAGGTTCTACCAACATAAATAAATCTTGTGATTCTTTCCATTTGGATGGTGCTTCCTTCTGGGTCAGACTTTGTATTCATTTTAATAAAGAGAATTAGAGATCTATGTAACCGTTGGAAGAGCCAGGGAGATTAAACATAAGGGAGGCTACTGCAAATGATACCAGTTTCCAAGCATTGTCATGGCAGTTACAAGAGTTTGTTGGGAAGCCACTGGCATATCTAGTAGGTTCTGCTAGGAATTGAGTCAAGTTAGCAGAGTGATAGCAATAAGATCTGATGGGTCTTGCAAAGAATTGACACATCGTTGCAAGCCAATTTTCTCAGGTCTGGATAATAAATGTCTTCAGGCAAGGGGGAGGTAACACCTCAGACAGGAAAGAAGGAGCTGCTTTGCTGGTAAAATATGCAGCTGCATAGGATTTGGGGTTTCTAAGTACTCAAACACAGGCAGTAGAATCTATCAAAATGTACCTAATTCCAATTCTCAGGATCCCACGCTTTCTTTATCATTGCTGCACTTTTGACTTAAGAGATATGATATAGCTTTGATTCAACATATGCTGTAACTTAGCCATCAGTAAGACCAAACACTGAGTGTGATGATCAGAAACATTAACCTTGAAGCTTTAAGAGATAAGAGATCCTTCTATATCAACGAAAGGAGCACTCTGCCCTTCTGACCATGTGTTAGCCTGATAATTAAAATCCCTACATTTATTACTTTCTGTCTGCAAACTTTCCAATGAAATCTGTTCCACAATCCTTGTACTCATACATACCCATATTTTCACTAAATTGCTCTATTCCAGCAGCAACTTGGTCCCTAACATCTTTCCTTCTACACAGACTTGATTCCAGCACCTATAGGCAATAATGAAAATTGATTCATCGCTCTCAGTTGGCCACCAGGGTCACATTTCACATAGGCAAATAGGCATCTTGATTTCAAATCTAATGTGATCAAAGCACATATTCCTGATTTCATCTTCAGGATTCTTTCTCCCAGAAAACAGTTTCCCATATGACATACTGTGTCAGTCAGAAGCCTTTCAATTCTTATAATTATTATGCTTTTGATGCAGCTGATTAGAGGTTTATACAACCTGTGGCTGAGTTGAGGGTTTGGATATCAGGGAAGTTATTGCCACTAATATAAATTTGAAGCATCAAAATGATGGTTCCAAAGAGTTTACTGGGAAACCATAGGTATATATATAAAAACTCTAGGAAGCCTCTGCCTAGTTACATATAGTGGGTTAGATTATGCTCACAGATTACATTAGGTATGATTGATTTTGACTTCACAAATGGTTTTCCAGTGTATATTCTATCAATAATCGTATGTTCCATTTTCCCATAATTTTACCAAAAATATATTAATCTTTTTAACGTATGGCAAAATTATGGAAGTAAAATAGTGTCCCAATGTTAAAACTAACTTTCCAACCATTTGAATAAGTTGCTATTTTTTAACCAAGAAAAATCTATGGTGCTAGGTGCATTTTTCTACCTATTTAGACACTTTTAGAATCCTTCATATCAGCCTTTGCTGTGGATAACTTTCTCTTGGGTTTAGGATCTAATCTCAGACAGCATCTGAGAAAGCAGATAGAAAATGGAGAGAGACATATGCATTTTCGTTTTTGATGATTGATTTGGTGCCAACTCCATGAGTTGAACATCATCCACCATCACCGTTGCCAGTTACATACATAAAATATCAGGCAGGCAATGGATTTGAAAGGACCTGCCAAGTACAGTGTTGAAAACCCTAGAGATATTGATTTTACAGTTTCTCCAGTGATTCTACATCATGCCCCTTTACTTTCTGGCAATCTTTATAACTTTTACACTGACATAAATTGCCATAAAATAAGCATCCAGTACACCCCTCCCCTTCCTCCTCTAGAAATGGTTAAGGACACTCCATTATTCTATTAACATGTTTGACCATTAATTCAGCTGATCTCCCTGGGAATGACGAGGTGACTTTAAACTTGGAGGGCAATTTGTACTGCCCAGCAGATTTATTATTATCCTCTCTAGTGGAAAGCACATGAATTCATCTAAACATTTATTTTCCTTAGTGTGCCACTATTTTTCTTTTTATGTTTTTTAAAGTAGATTTAGTGGCAGAATATTAGCAGCTGAGGATACTGGAGTTGTTGTCTACCCAGCGAGGCAGGCAGTTCAGCTCTCTGAATGTGGCTTCAGACACTGGGGTTTTCGCTTTGCTGTAGTGAGGGAAAGCCAAATGGAAAATAGGGAGGGAAGTACAATGTTCCCTAATTGGTCAGAAATTAGCCAGTCTTTAGATGAACAAAAGGGCTCTAGGCCATAAAGACAGTTATACAGATAAGGCAACTACTCAGCCTAAAATACTGCTGTATTAGTTTTCTATTTCTTCTATAAGAAATTACCACAAACTTTGTGTCTTAAAGCAATACAAATTTATTATCTTACAGTCCTGTGAGAGTTCCCACACAGATATCACTGGTTTAAAATCAAACTGTCAACAGAGCTGTGATCCATTCTGGAAGCTCTAGAGAAGACTCCAGTTCCTTGCCTTATTCTGTGTCTAGAGCCATCCGCATTCCTTGGCTTGTGGCCTATTTCCTCCATCTTCAAACTCAGAAATGGTGGCTTGATTTCCTTTCACACTGCATTTCTTGATCTTTTCTGCTACTGCTTCTTCCACTTTAAGGACATGTGTGATTAGGTTGGGTCTGTTTTTTTAATCCAGGATAATCTTGTTTCAAGGTCAGCTGATTAGAAGCCTTAATTGAATCAACAATCTTGGTTCTCTTTCACCATGTAAAGAAAGATGTTCACAGGTTCTGAGGATTAGGATGTAGACATCTTTGAGTGCCATTATTGTGCCTACCATAGCTGTAAAATAATATGGGTCTTTGATTATAATATATAAAATGGGCACCTTACATTTAAAATGTATGAACTAAAAATACAAAGGTATTAGGAGGAAACATTGGGGAAAATCTCCAAGAATTAGGTAAGGCTTCTTACACATGATACCAAAAGCACAACCAACAACAACAACAAAAAAGTAAATAAATTGTGCTATACCAAATTAGAATCATTTGTGCTACAAACAAAACCATCAATAAAGTGAAAAGACAACTCATTGCATTAGAGAAAATATTTGCAAAATATATTTAATAAGGGACTTGTATCAAGAATATACTTTTAAAAATCTCTTATAACTCAATAACAAAAAGATTAAATATGCAATAGAAAAATGGGCCAAAGATCTGAATAGACATCTCCCCAGGGAATATATACAAAGGCCCAATAAATGAAATAAACAATAAATGAAAAAATGTTCAGCCTCAATCGTCATTAGGAAATTGCAAATTCAAACAACAATGAGATATGACTTCACACTAAGATGACTATAATTTCTAAATGTAGGTAATAACAAGTGTTTGTAAAAAGGCAGAGATACTAGAACTATCATATATAGCTAATGGGATTGGAAAATAGTGTATCCATTTTAGAAAAGAGTTTGACAATTCCTCAAAACATTAAACATAGGATTACCATATGACCAAGAAATTCCACTCTGGTTTATATTGCCAAGACAAGTGAAAATGTATGTCCACACAAAAACTTGTACACAGATGCTTGTAACAGCTTTATTCATAATAGCCCCAAATTAGAAACAACCTAAGTGTTCATGAAATGATAAATGGAAAAATAAAATATGGTATATACATACCATGGAATAGTATTTTCCAGCAAAACAGAATAAAATGCTGATACATGTTACAACATAGATTAACCTGGAAAACACTATGCTAAGTGAGGTCCATCACAAGAACAATATGATTCCATTTATATGACATGTATTCTAAGGTTTACACAAAAAGTCCACAATGGACAAAGAATGTAGATTAGGGGTAGCGAGAGTGGAGAAAACAGAGATGAGAGGAATGGGAAGTCAGTACTAATGGGTATAGAGTTTGTTTTGGGGGTGATGAAAGTGTTCTGGAATTAGATTGTGTTGATGGTTGTATAACTCTGTGAACATACTAAAAACCATTGAGCCCTACGTTTGAAATGGGTGTTTGCATTAGCTTTGTCCCAAACTGTTAAAAAAAGGGAGTGGCAAAGCTAATGTGTAATTGCGGCATGTGGGTATCTCAGGGGTCACCATAGTTGTGCTCTGATGACCAGTTAGAGGTGATTCCTGAAAGCCAAACAATGCCTATAAATTGGTTTAGAATATGTTAACAGTAGTCTTAATTCTTGTTATAAAAAATTACTTCTACTATCTCATGTGTATAACTACCATTAGAAGAATCTGGCTCTAACATCATTTTGATACACCAGGCTGCCTGTGGCTGGCCATGAGCAACAAAAGGACTGATCACTTTTAAAAAATTGACATGTGAGTTTTCTCATTGAAAGTGAGCATAATAACATCTTGTTGTTATGGTTGTTGTAGATTGAGAGATACTGCATATGAGTGCTTTGCACAGTGCTTAGCACCTAGTAACCCAGAAGACATCATAAAGTGGAGATTAGGCCCTGAATTTGCTGCTGGCTGCACATCCTTACATCATCTACTTTCTGGACATTTCACTTGGTTATCCTGATGTACTTCAAACTCATTGTGTCCCAAACACACTCCTTTTCCCTAAGGCCATTCCATGGTTATCCCAAGTCCCTCTTTCTACCTCTACTGCCCCATCCCCAGCTTAATCAGCCACTGAGTTGAAATGATTCTGCTTCCTGAGTTGGCTTTAGTTCCCTGGTTTAGGCCCACATTATCTCTCACCTACGTAACTTCCATACTTCCTGATTGGTCTTTTTAATCTCACCTGGTTGAGATTATCCCCATAATGGAATAGCATGCACTTCTGGAAAATACAAAACAAGAAAAAGAACAAAGAGGGCCTAGTGGGGATACATATGAAAGATAGATTAATTAAAAATAAAGTGCTGACTAGTGTATAAGATCTGCTATGATTTGTGTAAAAATAAAAATATATATATGCCACACATATAATACATATATACATACAAATATACATTTATATATACACATTATATATATTTGCATCACTGTTGTATTTTCATAAATATTCTCTAGAAGAATATTCAGACAAACGAATAGTTTTGCCTATTTGTGGGTATGGGCAATGACTGAGCATATGGACAATGAGGGTGAGAGAAATGAAATTTCCCCATAAACTTTTAAAAATATTTTTCTTATTTATGAACAACTAATAGTCATTATTTACTCAAATCACCAAATCCAAATTATAAAACAAAAACAAGAACAAAAACAAAACAAAAAACTACTGACTGAGAAATCCCTGCAAAATGTTACTGGGAAAAAATATTTACAATTTTTAGTTTATATGGATCACCTTAGAGGGGGTTGGAATGTGGTTCTATTTGTTTTAATGCTTTGATTATCACTTAAATGGTATTTGGTACTTAAATACAAAATAATATCACTAAATTGACCAAGGAGATGAATAAAATCTCTGAAGTTATGTAAGAGTGATTTTATCTTTATTTACTTTTTTAATGTTTATTTATTTTTGAGAGAGAGACAGAGCCCAAATGGGGGAGAGGCAGAGAGGGAGGGAGACACAGGATCCGAAGGAAGCTCCAGGTTCTGAGCTGTCAGCACAGAACCTAACCCGGTGCTTAAACCCCGAGGCTTGAATCCCAAACAGTGAGATCATGACCTGAACTGAAGTTGGACACTTAACCAACTGAGCCACTCAGGTGCCCCAGAATGATTTTGAAAGAAAGGGTACAAGGACTTCAGATGATTTAGCATCTGTTCTGACTTTACCCCAAACTGACCATGATAGAGAAAAGTGTTCCTCTGGAGCCTCCAGATTGAATGGTAAGACAATTGATACCAGTGCAGTGGAGACAGAAAACAAAGGAGTTTTGCATGCTTGAACGAAATCCATACAACATTTAAATAAAGGCAGACTGGGTTGGGGAAACCCCTGGCAAAACCAGATCCCTCCTCTTAGATAAAGGAAACGGTGTTACTAAGGGAATTATCAAGCTGGCCCCAAAGCACTTGCCTAGCATCTGATGCTGCGATTATTATATTTAGGAATAAGGCAACTGTGAGCATTACCTCAGGAAGAAGGCTTTAACAAGCAGTGTCCACTGAGAATAGGTGTAGAGCATGGAGGAATAGGGCTGCTGAGAAGACCTCAGCAAAAGAAATCAGATCAACTGTATACAGCACGTGGATATTTTGAGACACTGAACACTGAGAACCAACCCTAGTTCTGATCTGGTCTCTGCCATTATCTAGTTATGTTACCTTAGGTAACCTCAGTTTCCCTGTTTGCAAAATACATTTATGGATGAAGATAATTTCTGAGATTCCTTGATATTTTAGAATTCCATGAAGTCAACTAGAAAATCAATATGCATCTCATCCATCTGGCTGCATTTATTATTATATTTTTGTATGACTTTGAATAAAGAAGGGCTGAAATTATTTTCAAACTAATGAATAAAACAGAAGGAAAATAGCAAAAACCAAAGGTCTTTCTTGAAGATGAGAAGTATTCACCAAAAAACCCCAGAGTTTTACACATTTTTAAAAAGGGGGGGAAATTATGTTCTGATCAACTCTCTTCTCAACCATACATATAACTTGCTAAGGGATCTGAACAATTTTAAGTTTTCTAAAAATGTTTATTTATCTAGAGAGGGAGGGAGAGAGAGAGAGAGCACAAACAGGAGAGGGGCAGAGAGAGAGAGAGAGAGAGAGAGAGAGAGAGAGAGAATCCCAAGCAGATTCTCTGCTGCCAGTGCAGAGCCTGACATGGGGCTCAAACCCACAAACCATGAGATCACAACCTGAGCTGAAACGAAGAGTTGGAAGCTTAACCGACTGAGCTACCCAGATGCCCCAAGTTTTAAAGAAAATAAATATATTTCCTCATGTCCTGATTTACATGGTAACTGTTCTCATTACATACCCACAACTATATGTGAAATTTCTGTATTATTCAAATTTGTAAGAATTTGTATAATATCCTATAATTTGGGATACCTAATGTTTTTTCCTCTGGTGTTTAAGCTATTTAAGAACGAGAACTACCCCTGAATATAAGAAGTACTATAACATTACCAGATATAATGGAACTGCATGATAGGGATCAGAAGGTGAAGGATAAGGGCATGTGTTCAAGAACAATAGTGTGAAGAGAAAGCATGAATATATTTGAGAAAGGAAGTCATGTGAATTGTGTGTGTGTGTGTGTGTGTGTGTATCTTCCTAGGTCTTGAGAGAGATTAAATCTTAGTACAAAAAAAGGTTCATTCTCTATCCAACTCTTCATTCATTTTTCAGTTACACCACAAACATTGAAGAAACATCTATCTTGTAGAAGTGATTGTCATGTTCATCGTTGTTTCTCAGCTGTAGTTTCTTGCACAAAGGAAAGGATAAGTTCCCTGTTGGTATGAACCAGGGTTTTTCCTCAGTGGTAACAAGATCTGCTTATGGAAGGTTCAGCAGGAATTCATAATGTGGAGGGGAGCGGGGAGTTAGGCAGAGGCAATCACAGGGGACATGGTATTAAGTATAAATGGAGTGTAGACATCTGAGAACTGCCAGCAGAATGGTCTGACTTGAGTTAGGGTAGAAAGGTAGGTGGATGGAGAGTTATGTTGGATGTGATGTGACAGTACACACCTGTGCTATACTAGGTGTTGTATCATCTTCTAGGGTTTCATTTTTCACTGGTTGAAGCAGGTCTCCTCTGCTATTAGCCAGCCTGTCCCCATGTGGTGTGGAGCAAAGCTGAGCATGACAATCCGTGTATGCACTTGGCTTTTTTTTTTTCACAAGGACATTCAGCACCAGTGATGCTTCCTTTCTCACATACCTTCCCATCAGAAGCGCCTCCCACAGCGCTGCCTGTGTTTGGGTATCTGAGCACTGGCACAGGGAAACCAGCCCATCTTCAGGCCTAGTTAGTTTCAGCAGTTGACAGGAATTGAAATGCTAATAATCTTTTTTTCTCCCAGAGTTCTTATAAAGAGACAAATGAGTCACACAGCTGCAAATCATCTGATGGCAGGAAGAATCTCTGACAGCTTCATTTGAAGTTCCAAAGTTCCTGTTTTATGGCTTGTTTAATGTTTGGTAAAAGATAGGCTGCTTAAATTAGAGAAACCTTGTGGTAGAAGATATAGTCTCATGGTGAGTGACAAGTTTTTCAAAAAAAAAATCTAAAAGAGAAGAAAATACACAATTTTGCAAGCTTGTGGAAAACAAAATAGTCTTTCCTTTTCCGTGGCTTCCTTTTTGTTTAACTCTTTGCAGAACTGTACAACACAAATATTTTTTCTCAGCTTGGTCCATCAATTCAGGGCTTCCTCCAGCTCTACTCAAAACTGTCTTCTGTATACGTAAAACAATCCATAACCAAGATTAGACAAATATTCATACATTTGAGGAAAATAGAAAGTGAACCAGACAGTCCTCAAACTTACTCTGAGAGAGGAATAATTGTGATACACTGACCACAGTGATTCCTTAATGGTAGGTTAAGGTATGTTGGTAAGGCACACAGAGGGTGGTGAGGCTTGTAATCTGAATGATTATATCACTATGTCTCATAAACTCATTCCTCTTTCATTGTTTTTCTCACTTTCCTGGTTAGAGCTCCAAGTCTACCCCTGAAAATTCATGAGTCTTTGGACAAGTCAACTACTCACTCTTGAGTCTCTGTTTCTTTGTTTTGAGAATCATAAGACTGCTTCCTAGCTCTTGGAAATATGACTACAACTTATAGTAGGGAAAATCTGTTATTTTACACATAAGGAAATTGACTTTTAAAGAGATCATGTGATACAGTCCTAGAATAATGGTTCTCAATTAGGGGGCAGTTTTACCCCCAAGGGGACATTTGGCAATTTCTGGAGACATTTTTAGTTGTCTCAGGTAGGTAGTGGGAAGAGGGGCTGGTTTAGCATCTACTGGGTAGAGGCCAAGGATGCTATTAAATATCCTACAATGCAGGGGAAGGCCAATAAAATATCAATCAGCCCAAAATGCCAATAGTTCTGAAATTGAGAAGCTCTGACCTAGAACCACAGAATTCAGGTTTAGAAACTCAGACTACTCCATTTGAGTTTGAAGCCAAGCATTGTACTCATTTGCTTTTCAATAATAACAGTTTAATTCCTCCAGGAACCTCCTAGAGAGTGAACTGTACCATGACAGACAAATGTGGGGAGATGTTAGTTGTCTGACATGTACTAGAGAGCACATTTTAATTTATCCAGGTAAATGATAGAGAGCTTCACCTATGTGCGATTGCAGTTTTGTAATTAGCAATTTATCTTACCCTTTGATCATAAAAGATAATTTTTATGTTTGCCAGAGAATCCATGCCTATCTTAGATGGTTGCTTTCAAATCACTCCACATCCCTCTGTCTTTCTGTCTATACCTATCCCCATTATTTTATCTCGATTGATATTTGTCAGCCTGCACTCTCTAATGTTGGAATTTTCCAGAAATCTGCAGATGAATTGAATCTAAACAGGACACCCATAAGTCAAAAGAAGTGGCCTTATCACCCAAAGGTCTCATTTGATATTGGCTGAATCCTAAAATCTGGATTCCAGAGCCTCAATAATGGAAGTGGGCTCCAAACAGGCAGAACTGTCAGGGAAAAGTGGCTGCATTATATTTGTTATCCAGGGTTTGTAATTGCTGAAGAAGTTAATGGAATTGTCAGACCATTGATAAAAGTGGATCCTGAAGAACAAGAGGCAGATTTAATGAGCAGCTCACCTCTGTCCTCACAGCGCAATATGCTTGCTATCCCAGTCCTGACACCCCTTTGTTCCAACCTTTTCTAACATGTCTGACTTCCCAAAGAGAAAGTGGTCAGTTTTCCCTATAATTGCTTTTCAAACTTCTCTCTCTGATAAGTGCCTTCATTTAGCTTGTACTACAAATCGCCCCTTTAAGGCTCATTCTAAATATGCTTCTTGGAGTATGTACCATGATTAGATTGAATGTGCTGCTTTAGGTGAGGTCTAACAAAACACACGGCATTTTTTTAAAAATAATAATGGAGCTGAATAATCTTTAATATAGGTTTTTATTAAAATAACTCATATCTCTCTCCAGGTCAATATGCTGTAGTACCTTCCCATTAAGGAGATATTATGTCCTTTTATTACATTCTACGAGACTCATTATTCTGCATTTATCTGCATTGAATTTTCTATCTATTAGCCCAGGTATTTAAGTGAGCTAATTCTTTTCCTACCTGAGGATTGTTTTTCAGGGATGACCTTTCCTCCCAATTTAGCATCATCTGCAAACCAGAGCACTGTAGTGTAAGTAATGTGCTTGGAGTCAGTTATTTAAGTTCCTTAATAGCAGGCTATCCAATATCATTTTTGGACCAAGGTAGCTCTGCTATGAGTAGCTGAGCTGTGATTATATCCTTTATCTCCTATTTTGTAACATAAGAAGGCTTGATTGTAATAAAAGCAAGAGAAAACACCTTGATTAAAACAAAACCTCATTTTAAGTAGAAGTGTCTTCTACTTAATTTCTTTGTAATGCCATGTCCTCCAGGATGAATCTGCGAGCACCTCTCACATCCTGGCAGGTAACTATTCACTTTAAAACCCTGGGTCACCAAGATAGACATCACTTAGACCTGGAAAATTGGTGCCATTAATTCCAGGCCTCTACTTCAGAAGTCCCTGAACTGGTAACTGTGGGTCAGTGACTCAAGGAGGGAGGTGGGGAAAAGAATGGAACAGAGCTCAGCTACTTATCTGCAAGTATTTCCTAAGCTAAAACAGGGAGATATGTCTGCTTGTCCACAATGTAGGGAGAAACCAGCCATTTGTGAAACATTTTCACCTTCAAGCCTGCATTTGATATCAACTGATTTTCTCTGAATAAAACAGTAGAGACAACATGGGTCTTTCTGAGTGAATCCTTCTTGCTCTGAAAACTAGCTATGACCCACACACTCCTGACTGAGAAGACTGGTATTTATGGGATCTTGGAACATTGTGCAATTTTAGAGTGGGAAGAGTTAGCAAACATAAGAGTAAATCAATGGAAATTGTCCATATAAACCATATGACTGTTGCTCCAAAACATAAAGATAATGATGGTATTCTACTTTATTAGAGGACTGAATTATCTACCACAAACTGCCATGCATTTAAGGGCTTAAAAAATGCAAATTTATTATTTTGCAATCCTGTAGGTCAAAAATCTTGTATAGGTCTCACCATGTTAGAAGTGAGTCGATGGCAGTACTTTGTACCTTTGTGAAAGTTCTAGGGGCAAATCCATTTCCTGATCATTCAGGTTGTTGGTAGAATTCAGTTACTTCCAATTTTAGGACTGAGGTTCCTCATCTTTGCTAGGTGCTGGTTTAGCAACATTCTCAGCTTCTAGAGACCTCCACATTCCCTGCTTGCAGCTTCCATCCATCTTCAGTACCAACAGTGGTGTGTCAAGTCCCTCTCACACTTGGAATCTCTCCTGCCTCTTCCTCCATCACATCTCTCTCTCCTGCCTCTTCCTCCATCACATCCCTCTCACCTCAACAGGGAAAAGTTGTCTAATTTTAAGAGCTCATGTGATCAAACTGAGTATATTGGATAATCCAGGATAATCTCCTTATCTCAAAATCTGTAACCCTTAGTTACATCTTCAAAGTCCATTTTGCCATGTAATACAATGTGTTCCCAGGTTCCAAGAATTGGGTCAGCCTTCCACAGGACTTTTGTTTATTTGATTAGGACTGAGTTTACAGTGTGAAGAGTCGTAATCTTATCATTGTTTCATGAGTTACTCTTGCTGATTAGCCCATTTTCCTGACCATGTTTGAACTCAGCATGATGGATTTCTAATTATAGCCACAAATAGCTCTATGGTTTCCTACTGTCCAGATTCCAAATGCTTATTGCTGTTTTAGTAACATTATCCTTGTATATATAGGATAATGTACCTTGCTCACTGACTAATTTGTATACCTTCATTGATTTCCTACTTTATATCATAGGCACCATTATTAGCATCACTGCCAAACCATCTATCTTGAGTCATCTTGATCAAGTCACTCCAAATTTGCTCTTGTGTGAGATACACACCTTTTTACCTTCACAGCCCTGGGACAGAGCTAGAGACTGAGTTCTAGTGGTTTGCATATATATTATGGATTGAGGGGATGAGTCTAGGAGTCAGAAATTCTCATCTTCCTAGGAATGTTTTAGGAAAGATTTGGATTAGAATAATCCCTCTTCCTCATCAATCTGCCTATCCAAGTTCTCAAAGTAAACAATGATTAGAGGTGATGAAGTATTTCTCCAGAATCTCTGTGTCATTGAGTATATGATCATCCCAAGGTCATTTGCAGGTTTCTGTGATAACTGGGCATGACTTTGGTAATTCTGCTAAGTCCATTTTTATTTTTTATTATATATATATATATATATATATATATATATATATATATATATATCTTCTCAAGTTAGTTAACATACAGTGTAGTCTTGGCTTCAGGAGTAGAATCTAGTGATTCATCACTTACATATAAACCCAGTGCTCATCCCAACAAGTACTCCCCTTAATGCCTATCACCCATTTTCCCCGCCCCTATTAATCCTCAGTTTGTTCTCTGTATTTAAGAGTCTCTTACGGTTTTAAGCTACATCCATTTTTAAAGACCAGTTTCCAATTTCCTCTCTGAGTTGTTGCTGGAGAAACTAGAGGTTTCCCTTCTTATCTGGATGCTCTGGGTATGAGTCATGTGATAGGCAGACTAACATCCCATCCCGCAAATATCCATCCACATCCTAAGCCCTATATCCTGTGAATATGTTATATTACATGGCAAAAGGACATTAAGATTATGGATGGAATTACTGATCAGTTGAACTTTAGATTGGGCAATTATCCTGGATTATCCAGGTGAATCCTCAAATGAAAGAGAGAGACAGAGGCTTCAGTGTCAGAAAGATTCAAGTAGCCATTTCTGGCTTTGAAACTTGAAGGTGTTTACTAGCCAAGGAATGCAGGCGGCCTCTAAAAGGTAAAAAGAGGGAAGGAAATGGATTCTACCCTAGGGCCTTGAAAAGGAACACAGTTCAGCAACATTTTTATTTTAGCCCAGTGAGACTCATGTCAAACTTCTGATCCTCACCACTGTAAGTGTCAATGGCTCTCAGGCACACCCTCAGCTTTATGCACTTCAGACCCGAAGGGAGAGGGTTCAAGATCCTTCTGCCACAGCAGGAGGTGGGATGTATGCAGCGACATCTCCTTTGTCAGCTGGGGATGGATATTCTGGCTCTTGGGAAACCCACAGATTGCAAGGGGCTACATCCTGTATAGTCTTTCTTTCCTCTTGCTGTAAGTAAACTTAGTACCATGTGAGCCTAGTTTGTATGTTGTCTCTTCTCAGTGACCTTCCCTGAATGGCACACAAGTGCCTTTTAACCTTGTCTGTACAACTTGGCCACCCCATGAGCACTGAAAGAAAAAGTTTAATTAATAATACAAGATATGAGTACATTTACTGTTACATGATTCTGTGTGCCTCAGTTTCCTCATGTATAAAGTTGAGAGGACCAGATTATTTGCTCTCTGGAATTCTATCAGGCTAATCAAGTCTACGGTTCTGCAACAATGCAGGCTTGCTAAAAGACAGCTCATTTCTCTCCCCACACAATTTATTGCATCTTTTCTATACTACTATTGCTGATACAATATTCTTAAACTTCTGTGTTAGAGTACTGTGTTCATTTAGATTTAGTGATGGGTTTAACATCAGTTAAAATATGCTGTGTCCTAAAAGTAGTTCTTAAACCTTCCACACAGAGGTAAATACCTATAGCTGAAATGAGCTACATCTTCTTCCCCCCTGCATTGTTTGCAATTAGGTTACATACAGCCTAGAGGATGGGCTATGGACTCTGAAGTCAGGCTGCCTTCACTGGAGTCCTTTCTCTATAACTCACCAGAAAAGATTTAATATAACTGACTAAATATTCCTCATTTGTAGGGATGGTATGGGAACTAAATAAAATAAAACAAGTAAAGCTTTTGAAACAGTTCCTGGCACATCATAAGTATGCAATCAGGTTCTAAAACTTTGGTATTTCTGGATAGTGGTGTGTGTGTGTGTGACACATTTAGTATTTTGTCATTATCACTCTATATACAGAGGTCTTTTAGGTGGATTGAATCATTATAAAGTAGCTAACTAATACATGGAAATAAAACCACAGACACATCTTTTCCCAGTTGACCATGTTAAATTGTTGGGGATATTATATAAACTAAAAACTAAAACCAATTTCCACAGTTTATGGTGGCATACTGAATTCTTCACAACAGCAATAAGCTTATATATCTATTGGCTTCTCAACTATGCATTTTCAAATAGAACACAAAAATACTTAATAATAATAATAGTAATAATAAATACTTTATAATAATAAATTACAACTATTATTGTAATTCTAAGTTGGTCTGAGATTTCTGTGAAGAAGTGTTTACACATTCTTCACCTTCTCTGGGCATCCATGTCTCAAAAATGAGAATATTATTCTTCTCTCAGGACACTAATATTGGGACCAAATAGACTACTGGTTGCTCTTTATTCCATGCCTGGGAAACAATGGAATGAAAACAGAATGAAAGCGCCTACAGTTTCACTTAATCCACCCAGCAACCCTATAATAAACATCTAATTTCCCCTATTTTATAAATGAGAAGACCAAGACCCAAGCAAGATTAAATTGCATGTTGAGGTCACTTAACTAGAAGTGGGGAGAACTGGGGTTGGGATCCAAGGACCACCCTAATGGACACCTAGGCTCTCTGGTATAGGGTACATGTTATAGAGATGAATGTGGGTGACTCCAATTTTTTCAGGCCATGTTCCATATGTTAGAATACTGTGTATAATTTCAAGCTAACATATTATAATATATGATATTTTTATCAGAGCACTCAAATGATCTATCTCCTCTCCTATAAAGTGGGAATGCTTTTCTATTAACAGGGGATAAGCAGCAGATAAATATCAAGTGAAACTCATGTGTATGTTTTTTAAGACTGTAGCTTATGCAGTTCATCTAGCATCCTTAAATTTATAAAGGTCCTTGTGGCTTCTTAACTTCCTTATTAAGTACGGATTCATTCTCCTACTTTAATAGCAGTGTCTGGGACAACTGTTTTTATATAGTTTGTGGCTTCCTAAGAAGATACCACTTTGTTGGTGACTGAAACACCTCTAAATTAATTACAGCCTGAATGTATTGACCAGAAAATCAATAGATGCCCCACGAATTAGAGTTTAGATACTCCTAGTGTGATGTGTGCAATGTAAGGTTGCCTTTTGCTGAGCATTACCATGGCTCACTCTGAATTTCCTCTACCTAAGGAGCATATGCCTTAAATCCCTTGCTATCATTAAGAAACGGCAGCAAACAGCTAATCCTCTTCACTCAATGTCCTTGCCTTTGTGTCAGCATGAAGGAATGGAACATCTTTTGGTCCATACCACTCAGCACCTATGAAGACCTGCTTCAGAGGTATCAGTCCTTCCACAGCTGAAACTCAGTTTCTTTGGGAACATAGAGCCTATTGTAAAGACTTCACCCCCATACCTCATTGTTGTCAATATGGTTTGATAGCTGAGAAAATGTCATGTCTAACTCTGCTTTTTCAGGAAGGATCCTCCCCTTTCTTATCCTCTGGGTCTTAGGAGGATGGGAGAGGGCACTTAAATTTCCTTGTGTTTTGCTATTCACATCGTGATTCTGTGTCTCTATAAAAAGCTCACCCATTTTGAAGATGAAGAACTTGTTTCCCTATCTTCCACTGAAACCATATTGTTAGCCTTTACAAAGATTAACACAGCTCCATGGGGGTTAGATGGTTTCAATCTCTTCTGTGTCATAGACAAATGACCACCCTCACACCTAAGGAACTACAAAAAGCAAAATCCGCTTACTAGACATAAAAACAACCATTTGTTTCCTACTGACACTGAAATTAGAGTTGTCTTTGCTCACTAACTTTATGTGGGGTGCTCTTTGTACTTCCTCACACTTTGAGCCTTTTTTTCTACTCTTATGTACTATAGAGTCTCTCTCTTTTTAGAGAATTGTCAAAGTTTAAAATTTGGAGAAGTTGGGACAATCCTTATTTCACTCTTCCAAAAAACAACTTAAGAATGCCCAACCCCCAGAAGCCATAACCATCTTCAGTGATTTCTGGGGGTAGGGGGAAGCCACAACCCAATGTTATTTGGCATTGCAAAGGTGAAGTAAATGTAAGACATAAAGATTGTCTACAATTCACTTGGCTTTGTGATATCTACTTATAATATGTCATCATGACATTTATAACTAGATGAGCTGAAGCAAAACAAATAAATAAAAAAGCAATACAATGCAGAATAACCTTAGTTACCTGTATCTAGCATTAAAGATTGAAAGTAAGATGGTGAGGGTGAAAAAAGAGTAAGAGAAAGAAATAAATAAAATAATTTGCAGATGGTTCTTCTCTAAAAGCAAAATGAGTAAAATCTCTTTCTGGAGTCGTAAATAATTTAAATTCTATCAAACACATATATCCCCCTGTAACAGGCTCACACAATTTTCACAACACTGTATGTTGTTACTTTCTTTGGCTTTTGCTTTTCTGCACTCCCTGAGGATGTTCTCCAATGATTATTTCTTTCTGTCTTTATTTTGTTTCTTTTTTTTTTCCAACCCCCTCCTGTTCCCTGAGGAAGTATGCAGCCATAATGCTGAAGCGCTGCTAAATGCAATAAGGCAAAAATCATCACGGCTTGATGGCACCAGAGTGCCAGCGCTTTGGATAAAGAATTATCCCACTAACACAGCATGAACCAGCCAAAAGGAAAAAGAAGAAAACAATCCACAAACTCATGGCGTATTTATTTTTTATGATCCTAAGAACCTTTATTTAAAAAAGATAAAATGGGAATCATTGGATGAGTATATTTGAAGGCGGGAATCTCACAGGCAATTTGGACCAGCCGTAGTTTTGTGAGCTGGTCCTTGCCATGGGGTTATTGAGCTGGGAGGCAAACATGAATTGTCTGCCGACTTCAACCTGAAATAAAAGGTGTCCTCTTTGATTTGTTCTTCGTAACAAAAGCTATGATTTTTAAAGTAAGGTTTCTCTAATTGGAACTTTAAAAAATGAGTTGAATGAGTTTTGGGTTTAAAGTATAAAGGAGATGGGGTGCCTGAATTGCTCAGTCGGTTAAATGTCTGACTTCAGCTGAGGTCATGATCTCACAGTTGGTGAGTTCAAGCCCCACATCAGGCTCTGTGCAGACAGCTCAGAGCCTGGAGCCTGCCTCAGTTTCTGTGTCTCCCTCTCTTTGTCCCTCCCCCACTCATACTCTGTCTCTCTCTCCCTCAAAAATAAACGTTAAAAAATAAATAAAATTTTAAAAAATTAAGTATAAAGGAGAAGAACACGTTTCTTTGAAGTCTCAACCTAGGTTATAATACATTTAAAAAATATATGTTACCTATATGTGTGTGAGTGTGTGTGCATGTGTGTGTATAAAACTTGTGCTTTCTGTTAGTAAGCTTTACCCATTAGCTAGGAACTTTCCTTGTTCCTCTATTTATATGACTCTTACCTTCCCTCAGAACACAAACATTCACACTTGGACTTTGATTCGGTTCTCTCTCTTTTTCTCTGTCTCTGTCTCTCTCTGCTCAAACCCAGATGTATGATTTTGTCATCATGGACTTAGGCATTCACTGTGATGACATGTATAAGTACCATAAGTTTAATTTAGCTTGGGCGTGATTAAGATTTTCCTTAATGTCATTGTAATGTAAGTTATCCTGTAGCCAAATCCAAGTATTGCTTGTTCAGGTTTTAGGTTGCCAACGAATCTTTCGTATTTGTTGAATGTTTGTGTATACAGATGAAGATTTATTGATTTATTTGGAGTTCATTTTCATTCTGTTTTTCCTATTTGATACGTTTCCGGACTTTATTTAGATAGTAAGCAGAATAACGTCTATTGTGGTAGACAAACTGAGATCACCATTGTTAGTTTACGTATTTTTGCAGCAAGATTTCAAATGGCAAACCCAATTCCTGGTGCTGAGTGCTGCATTTCACAACAAATTTACAAAGACTTCTGCATATATAAAAAGCCCTTTTCAATTATTTTACTTCTGAACATTTTGTTTAGCAACTAATAGGATTTTACTGATGATATTATTAACTGTGATAACCAACAAGGCCTGTAAAGCAGCCCTGTTAGGAAATTCACTTTTTTGTTTTATTGCACTGCTATCTGATTGGGCTCTTTTGGTATTTCTGGTATTTATTGCCTTTTCTTCTTTTAAAATCCCAGTTAAGGACGGAGCTGTTTGGAAGATGGTAATTTGCTCACTTGCATTATTTCTGGTATGTGTTCCTGTTCAGGTGACTTTTTTTGGGATCGCTCTTCTCCAAGAATCTATGCAGGACTGAAATTCCAACATCTCACAAAAGCATTGATTATATCACTGCATTCTTTTCATTTGTACAGCAGATGAAGGCAAAAAGAGCCTGGAGTATAATGAGGGAGGTTTTCTGGAGGCCAGCCCTCTAAGTAGCATACATAAGATCCATCCATGTTTCTTTAGGTAGAATTCAGTCTGGTGTCAGGGGTGTGGCCCTGCCCAAATATAAGACTAGCTGAAATATTAAGTCAAGTTGTGTATCCAGGGAGGTGATATGTAACAGGATTTGGAGAACACACAGCCTTATCTTTGCCAAATAAGAAAAATCATAGTAAGTATCTCTCAAATCTGTTGTGAGCAGAGAGATAATATGTATAAAATTATATCTGGTATTTGATAATTCTTGAATTGTGGGGAAAACAAATAAAACAAAATGAAAAGATCAAAATAAATATTTTGGAGGGCTAACATGATAAATCCATAAGAGAAGTACAGGCAGATTATTATGGGAATTCAGAGGTAGAATTAGAGATCAGTGTTCACTGTGAGGGATCAGTGTGACCACCTTTAACGTGGGACACTTCCCACCTCTGTCATCAGCAATGTGCTCTTCACTCCCATATTTTCCTTTGGTGATCTCTTGTGTCTTCCCAAGCCTCTCTTACCATGTATATATGACAGTAATGAATAAGCATGTGCCTCTTTGATTCCTCTCCATATGTGTGTTCCAATGCTTAATGGAATACTTCAAATTTTATTAGGCTCCAACTGAGTTCATCTCACCTTCCTCTTCTACACCCATTCCGACATTTTCCTTTCCCACAATCCTCTTTTCCCCTCTGTTGTTCTTTACACCCTGTCATCTCTCTCTCTCTGAACCTTCTTACGCAATCAACCACCAAGTCTTGACCAGTTTAATCTCCTAGATATTGCCCTATTCCTTTCTTCTTTACCCACTTAAGCTACTTAAGGATCAGCCATCTCTAATATAGACCATGTGATTTCTCTGCCTTCAGCCTTGCTCCATCACACCACTGTCTTCACAGTAGCCAAAATGTTCTCCCACACCTGCCTTTGGAAGTAAACATCTAGTCAGCTGACTCTGCTGTTGCAAGAATGTTGATCCCCTATTTTTATCAAGTGAGCATAGACTCCTGGAAATAGCTTAGAACACCCAAACCATATCAACTCTCTGGAATTGTAGCTTTTCCCCTTGCCACTTTTTCTCTTTACAGCAGCCATACTGAACATCTGTCCATTTTGCTCATGCATAATGACTCTCTCATCTCTGGAACTTGCCACATGCTATTCCATCTGCTTGACATAGTTTTTCTTTCTACCCACCTGTGAGATTATAATTTATAATAAGAAATATATATTTGGTCTTTGTCCCTAGCTCCTGACTCACAGCTCCCAAAAGCCTTGGAAAATCCTGAGCTATAAGAGCAACAGGAATATCTTTTGTCGTAATATTTGGTGCCTTTCCCTCAGTTCCTGAAAATCACTTCAGAACCATAAATGGTAAAATGGGTTTCTTCCGATTCATAACAAGTGCCTTTCCACCATAGCTGGGTTTATGTTAACGAGGTGACTTTTGGAAAATGCCTAAGCACCTTCTTACCAGAAGAACTACCATGTGATTAGAGGTTTAAAACTTTCAGTCTCATTGCCTTCTGAGGGAAGAAGAGCTGAGACTGAGTTCAATCACCAATGGCTCAGGATTTAATACTCATGCCTATGTAATGAAGCATCCATACAAACCCAGAAGGACAAATCTCAGAGAGCTTCTGGGTTGGTGAACACATGGAGATTGAGAGAGAGTGGCATACTCAGAAGGCATGGAAGCTCCACCCTTTCCCCATACTTTTCCCTATATATCTCTTCCATCTAGCTGATCCATAGTTATATCTTTTTATAATAAATCAATAACCTAGGGAGAAAATAGGTTTCCTGAGTTCTTTAAGCTTCTCTAGGAAATCAGTTGAACCCAAGGAAGGAGTCCGTTAGAACCTCCAATCTAACTGGTCAGTCAGAAGCAGAGGTGACAACCCGGGTTTTTGATTGGCATCTGAAGTGGATGGCAGTCTTGTGGGACTGAGCCCTTAACCTGTGGAACATGATGATATCTCTGGGTAGATAGTGTCAGAATTTAGTTGAATTGTAGAACACCCAGCTGGTGTTGGAGACTTGCTTATTGTTATGGGGAAACAACCCATCCTTACATGCACACACGCAGACACAGATACACATACACAAACATGCATGTTGGAATTCAGTGCTCAGGACCCTTACCTCCAATATCCTCAAGTAATGAAAGAAGAAATCCAGCTCACTCTTACCTGTTTTTCAGAACTGTCTTCTTTACAATTTCTTTCAGGAACCCCTGTGATCCACCACCACTCCCTGACTCTTATATCAGTATCAAAGTGCTCCAACTTTACCCTTCTGTGTCCATTGATCAGACAAGTTTGTGGTTTCTTTACTTTTCAAACTAATAGTTATCTACCTGCACTTAATGGTAAGAGCCATAAGGCTATGTTTGGGTATAATATTTTTCATCGTTTTGTCCTCAGCAGCTAGTCTGGTATAATAAGACATTGATCATATTTTCTTTTTTGTATGTTTATTTATTTTTCAGAGAGAGACAGAGTGAAAGCAGGGTAGGGGCAGAGAGAGAGGGAGACACAGAATCTGAAGCAGGCTCCAGGCTCCAAGCTGTCAGCACAGAGCTCAATGCGGGGTTCAAGCTCACAAACTGTGAGATCGTGACCTGAGCTGAAGTTGGATGCTTAACCGACTGAGCTACCCAGGCACCCCAATCATATTTTCAATAATTATGGGTGACTTTAAGAATTATTATTTGAACCGAGCCTTGAAAAATTGAAGATTATTAAACTAAAGCTAAGGGGTAGATAAAGGCATTCTCCCATGAGAGTAAGGCACAAAGTCCTGGAGGCAGGAGCATACAGATTGAGTCTGGTGTGGCCACCTGTGGATCCTGGTAAAGGTCCTGAAGGGAGGAAATAACAGTTGCTTTCCTACTGTCACAAATGTATTCTCTTGTACAGGAAATAGGCTTAATCTCAGAGTTATTCTTTCAGACAAAACGTCCATTTTTCTAGAGAAGCAGCTTCATATTCAGCTTCTCGTGTTTGGGATCTGCCCTGAGGAAGAGGCCCGGTAGCAGTTGTATGCCCCTGGGAATCTGCCTAGCAGCTACCCTTCCCTCCTTAACCCACTTGCACAGTTTCCTTCCTCCTCTTTCAGCTCAGGCTGCCCTCCAGCTGCCCCAGGCACTCTGCACGTAGGCTGTCTCCAGCTACGATGGAAAACAAGTACCTGGCAGCTGCTACTTCAGGACTCTCAACTTCCTCCAGCAGCTGAGTATGATCAGCTTTGCAACAGCATATGGGGATCTCTTCTTGGGGCATTCTGTTGTGACAGCAGCTGAGAACTCACCAGTTTGGAGAAATTCTTATTGAAAGGAGAGGAATAGTCAACACAGCTCAGGGGGAGTTACATTCTTTGTTTTCCGCTTCTCCCTTCTCCAGTATGAAAGTTCAAAGCAAATGCATTTTACATGATTTGTTGTTGTAGAGGAAATCGTCTTTTCTTTCCAAACCACTGATGTTAGTGATTCCTTAAACAAGCCAGCTACACCACATCCTTTAAACTTATAGAATGCTCCTTTCCAGCGCTTAACTACATCATGGATTCTCCTGATTTCAAAGTTGTAGTAAAAGTAACAGAACATGAGTAATGAAACATCCTTTGGGCTACACTTAATTACTGAGCCGGTGTCCTGGTTTCAGCATCTAGTAAGAGCAGGGCTCTGTCTGTAATAGACATCAGGGAACATTTTTATTGAGAAACATGAGAATGCTTTTCATAATATAAACAATGAAATTGAGCTGTCTTCTGTGATATAAATCACCAATCATTCTCCAAATTCCTACTATTTCTTCTTAAGAATTTGTCATTCATATATTTATTCTTTTTTTGATATTATTTGCATTGCAGATTATTACAAATCATGTGGTTTTAATTTATTCTGCAGCATTCCAGAGCTGAATGAATAATCTGTGTTTTCTTTTATGACCGTACTGGTATGAATCATATGCCTTTTAAGAATTCACTGTAATCCTTATAGATCATTCCACTCATTTAGTTGATCCTCATACTCTTCATATTTTGGCCATTCAACAAATTTTCTCTGGCATAACCATAGTACTGGGGAATGTGTAAGTCCATGACCCTTTTCCTCTCATTGCTTAAGAGAGAGAAAGTTGCTGAAAGCTTGATAAATCCCTGACTCCCCATTGCTCCTGCTGTGTGTGTATGTGTGCCCACCCTTTCCTTTTATTGAAAATTCTTCTCCATTGTCCCTTTTTAATCCCACTCTCCCATTCTCTTACCACCAGAACATGCCAGTTCTGATCATTTTGCATGAAGCCTTGACGAGAGCCAAGTTTCTGTCTCCACCAGTGCCTTGCTGGTGATCTTAGGCCTAATCTCTTGGCCTCTCGAATCTTGCTATCTCGACATGCATGGGGCACCTGATAAGATTTTCTAATAACTTATATAATTTCCATCATGTTTGCACAGGGAACTTGTAAAGGTAGACTCAATGTATGCCACTGTTGCATGCATTATCCTTATCTCCATATCCCTTGGAGTGGCTAAGAACAGAGGCACATAGAACATCCTCACTGTGGTTTCTGTGTCCTCTGATGAGGTATGTATATACTCTGGCATGTCCCTGTTTCCTCTCCTAGTAGCTTTGTTGAAAAGATTAATCAGGGGCGCCTGGGTGGCTCAGTCGGTTGGGCGTCCGACTTCAGCTCAGGTCACGATCTCGCGGTCCGCGAGTTCGAGCCCCGCATCGGGCTCTGGGCTGATGGCTCAGAGCCTGGAGCCTGCTTCCGATTCTGTGTCTCCCTCTCTCTCTGCCCCTCCCCCGTTCATGCTCTGTCTCTCTCTGTCTCAAAAATAAATAAACGTTAAAAAAAAATTTTTTTAAAGAAAAGATTAATCAATTACCCGGAAATTTCAGGAGTATATAGAAAGAGCAGTGGGCTTGGAGATTGAATCTTGTTACTCTATCTTTTCATTTCATCCTTCCCCACATACTAGCTAAAGATAAAAACAACAAAAAAACCCAAAAACAAACAAAAAAAACATGTTCTTGCCCATTACCTGCCTGTAAAATGAGGCATTTATAAGACATCACATCATACTCACTCAAGAAATGCTAATCTCCAATATCTCAGGTTTTACAGTTCTACAATAGAAAGGTATGTGTATTGTAGGAAAGCGACAGGAAGGGTGTGCGATGAGGTGAGGGATTCAAACCTAAAGGGATATGAGTAAAGGGAAAAAATTTGTGATTCTGTAACTTGGGATAATGGCTCTTTTTAGTGGGGAGAAGAGGTTGTGGTCGGCATGGCTGATAGCATGGACAGACTTCTAGAGTGGCTAGGAAAACTGTTTCTTGATTTAGGTGGTAGTTCTAAGGGATTTTTACCCTTCCTGTGTTTTGTGATAAAAAGTGATTTGAAAAATAGTAATAATTTTCAAAAATAGACTGGCAGGAAGTGTCTAAAGAGTTTTAATGACCATTAAAAGAATGAGACATCACAAAAACTAGGGAAAGAATGAGTATCAAGAAAGAGGGATATTTCACAGTATAAAATATCACAGACAGATCAGCATAGGTGACCCCTGTATGTAATGAAAGAAATCCTGGATGACACTAGCATCAGTACTTCCACAGAAGCAGTTGGGACTTTTAGTGAATGTGAAATCAGAAACTATAGAAATTGCTTACAAAAAGTTTGCCTATGAAGAGGAAGATGGAGGTTGTTTTCTGTTATCTAATTCAGTAAATCTAAGTTCTTGTTAAATTCTACTCTGCGGGATGCAACAGTTTGTCAGTTTACATAGCTTCCTAAAGTAACTATTAAGTCTCTTTATATCTTTATCCAGCCTGTCTACTAAAATAAGGTTCAGATATCACCTCCTCTGAGAAACCTGTAAACAGTTCAGCATAAAATGATCAGGGAACTCACTGGCCCTATGGAGATGGAATCAGATTTCATTGAAAATATTAGTAATTTAATCTATGACGTGGAATATATCTCTCATGTTATATATATTTTTCCTTCTATTTGATAATATACTTTGGTGTTGGTCACGTGCCTTTCTCAAACTCAGTCCATGTAAAAACAGACCATGTAAGAAGTAAAATAACAAGACAATATGAAAAATAAACTGCTCCAGAAAGCAAAGTATTTTAGAAAACTGGTATGAGTTTGGCCTTTATAATTGACTGATACACAGGAATTTTGTATTTGCTTGTCTATTTGTATTTGTCATTATTTCCTTCAATCTAATATTTCTAGCCTGGACATTTTTCTTGAGCTCCAAATTTGTGTTTTCGATGATTAAGTGGATATTGTCACCTGATATACTAAAGGAACCATAACTTTTATTCCGTTTCTGTGTCTCTCACTGCCCCCAACACTGACAAAGTCACTATGATATTTGACATATTAATGGAATTAACATACACCCAGTAACACAGGCCAGATCTTTTCAAATCGCTATCGCCTATTACTTTTCACTTTGCAGCCAATCATTTACCAATTCTCACTCCCTAAATAAATATCTCTTACATCTAGCTGGCTTTTTCCATCCCAACTACCACCTTCCTAATTTGAATTTCTTTATCTCTGGGCCAATGAGATAGCTTCTCAATTACCTTTCTTGACTAGTTTCTACTTGTGACCAGTTGAGTTATTTTTCGAGAGTGCAAATATATTTATGCACAATACCCTCCCTGACTAGAGAACAGATAGAATTTAAGTATTAGGCACTTCAGGATTTGTTCCATATCACATTTTTTTTAAGTTTATTTCTTTATTTTGAGAGAGAGAGAGAGAGAGAGGGAGAGAGAGAGAGAAATTGAGAACAAGGTGTGGAGGGACAGAGATAGAGGGGAAACAGAGGATCTAAAGTGGGTTCTGCACTGACAGCAGAGAGCCTGATGCGGGACTCACCCTCACGAACTGAACCGTTAGATCATGACTTGAGCCAAAGTTGGATGCTTAACCAACTGAGCTACCCAGGTGCTCCCCCCTATCATTTTCTAGTCTCTCTTTTCTCCAATCTCATTTCCTAGTTTGCCTTCACTCTTGCTCACCAAGATTATGTTCTAGTCATACCTATAACTACTATAAATTTTCTGAACAGGTCATTAGTGTCTCAGGCTTCTGAGCTGCTGTGTGTGCCATGCATACTACTTGGATTGTCCTTCCCTCCTCATTTACCTATAATCATTATTTTCAATTTAAAGCCCAACTCATCCCTCTCGTCTAAATTTTTTTCTTATTTTTTGAAGGCAGTTTGGAGAATTTTGTTCTATATTTTAGTTACTTTACACATATCTCATTTTGATTCCTCAAGTTCTATTGCAGTCATTTTTTTAAATTTTAATGTTTATTTCTGAGAGAGAGAGAGAGACAGAGCATGAGTGGGGCAGGGGCAGAGGGAGAGGGAGACACAGAATCTGAAGCAGGCTCCAGGCTCTGAGCTGTCAGCACAGAGCCCGATGTGGGGCTCGAACCCACAAACTGTGAGATCATGACCTGAGCTGAAGTCAGATGCTCAACCGACTGAGCCACCCAGGTGCCCCTTATTGCAATCATTTAAAAGTCTCTTAGGTCTATCTCTGTCTCTTCTAGGAGACTAAAATTTCACTGTCGGAAGGACCAAATATGTTCACCATTTTACTCCCAACATTTAGCCTAGTGAGTCCATAAAAATGTTTGCTGAATCACCAAATGAAGAAATGTGCTGGAAAATATGAGTGGGCAGGAAGTGTGAGTCATTCTGGAAGAGGAGAAACTTCACAGAAAAATGAAAAGCATTTCAAAAAGTTAATAAGTCCCACTTCATTGAAAGTAAAGAGAGGTTCTACAATATTCCATAGTACAAAACATCCCCATTAGTAACAAGGCTGGAATCATAATTGAAAGCACTCAGATTATTTCCTTTGGGTCACTGAGGAAACATCAGGGAATTTCCTTCTTTCCTCTTGATTAATTAAGAAAAGAATATTTTATCTGGGACCTCTTTGCCTAGTGACCACTACCACATGTATTCTTTATAGTGACCACTGCCAGGCATTCCACTTATACGAGCCCTATTGAAAAGAATAAATGAATAAACTTTTTATGTGTGACTTGAATACCCCTAGTGTCCAATTTAGTCTGTAGTATTGCTGAGCCAATCAGCTAAGCCATAAGGCAGCTGCAAATCTGGATAATGCACAAAATGCTCAATTTGTTGGCCATATGTAGACATAGGCTTCGTGATGAATAAGCAAGACTAAACCAATCCTTTTCTTGTATGAAGAATGCCCATGCATGTTGATGAGCCATAAGATCCATCCTCTGCTGAGTCAGGAAAGCAGAAAAGGAAGCCCCCAAAAAATCCATCTTTTACAAAAAGAAAGCATACAGACTTCCACTAAGTTTCACTTGCCTAGAGGTTTAATTTATTCATACCTGTTAAGGACACAAAAGCCATTCAGTCTATTGACTTCTAGAATCAGTAAATTTATTACTAAAGATTTGTACATGGAAAATGTGGTCAATGGAGACAATTCACTACTGCTGGAAGGTCAATTGGACACATTAATGGCCAATTCTCTAAAGCATAAAGGATCATTTTAGGGCTAGCATTACTATTTGTAGTTAAATAGACAGGTAAATGTTAAAAGGGCAAACAAATTTCATTCCCCTAGGCATTAGCTAATGGCCAGAGATACCAGGAAGTCAGCCTGCATTTCCTACACATCTTTCCCAAGCACTTTGACTCCTCTTCTATGGAATTAACAGTTATTTCTTGGTGCCCTCTAGCAGTCTTTGGTCTAGGTGGCCTTAGTCCTTAACTGATCCAATGAATGAATGCCAGGCATGCTGTGAACAGCTTTGCTCCAGCTGTGCCATGGCCAGGAGAAGAGTCTTCCTCTGCAGATTCTAGGCAGATTTCAAAATGTGAAAAGTACATCTTTAGTGTCCCTTTAACCTTAATTCTGCCTTCCTCTTTTCCTGTTGCTGTCAAGTATCCTAGAATTTCATGGTGCCCCCTCTCCATTGTCACTTGACAGAATGACAGTCACTTCACAATTGAAGTTCATCTAAGACGGTCCTCCCAAAGTAGCACCATGAGCATGTGACTCTTCTTTGCATTTCCCATCAACTCTACCCTGCCCTTCCATTGCCTATGGAATTTTTGGTCAGTGATAATTAATCTGACAAAATATATCAGATAAATGTGTGTAGAAAGGCCTCTGAATATTTTAATCTGAGGAAGAAATATTTGTGGACATTTGAGGTGGCATGGCAGGATATAAATAAACTTTGGCAAAGGGGACTTTTGGAGACTGCAAATCATACCACTTTTATGACTGAGGTAGTTTGGGTCTAAAATTTGCCATTACAAGAGAACACAACAAAACTTAATGCCATAGATTTTTTTCTAACATATCTCAATTCTTACTTTCTCTGGAAAGTGTTCCCTGGATATTTCAGCTCACAGTGATCCTGCCCTAGAGATTATAAAGAGAAGTAAATGGTAAATAACATACCCCTCATATTGAAAAGAGACCCTCATGTGTCATTGGACCTGAGGATTTATGATGCATTTGCTTGCTTACAAAGTTTTCCACCCATTGGGCACTGAGAATATTTTTCATATATATAACTCCTCATAACTAGGAGCCATTTTTTTTGCCCTGTGTGCCTGCTTTCAATAGGGTCATATGAAAAAGGTACAGAAACTGCATTCTAAGCTCCCAAAGGCATCTTGGTTTGCAGAAGGCTAGAGACTGGCTCCAGGGCTTGCAAATGTGAGAGGGTGTTTCACCTCAGCATCCCTGAATCCCCGCCAACTCAGGTTAATAGTGCCCAAAAGTCATTTTCTGGCCTACTCACATGGTTGGAAGGGGATGGCGTGATGGCGGCAATTTCAGACATCCACCTCCCAGATGAGCATGGCCATATGGACTCAGAGCTGGAAGGGAAAGTATGATGAGTTTGGAGGCAGCAAATATGAATGAGTAAGGAAGCAATTTGAGCCAGGATGCCAGGAAGAGCAGGGCACAAATGAGGAAAAATTGTTCAGAGGGAACAGCTTATGGCTAGGGATCAGGATACCTGAGTTTTTCCTGGCTCTACCTCTATTCAGCTAAGTGACCTTGGAGAAAGTACTTATTCTAGCTAGGAGAATTGTGTGTGTGTGTGTGTGTGTGTGTGTGTGTGTGTGTGTGTGTGTTGTATGTGTGTGTGTGAGAAACAAAATGAATTTCTTTACTCCTACAGTTTCTTCCAGCTCCAGAACTCTGAGGGAGGGATTCTTGAACAATATTTTGTTATAAAATAATTACATTATACTTTGTAAATCAGCAAACGTATGTACATCACAGTTTTATTTGTTTATATATGAAATAGAAAGTACCCATAACTGCCTTACAAGTTCCTCAAGAGAATCTAATTACTAATTCTATTACAATTAGTTATATGTGCATTATGCATGCACTTTTATATTTGCTCTCATTCAGTCTTCTCAAGAGTCCTGTGAAGTATTATTATCCCTTTTTAAGGATGAAGAAACTAAAGGTCAGAGGATATAAGATTTCCCAGTGCCACACAGCAGATGAGAATCCAGGAATTTTCGACACAAAGGCCAGCCTCTTTCACTGTGGTGTACTAACTCCAAACACATGTCTAAATTACATAATAGGCATAAAAAATGTCAGTCTCTTCTCTTTATAGAGTTTACAAATTATCCATGGAATCAACACACAGAAAATGTTACAACATCCACAGAAATGGCATTAAGAATAGTATAAACAATAAACACAAAAAGGCCTAATAAAATATAATAATATCAAACTCCACTAAATGACAACATTTGCAGAGATAAAAATACTGTTTATTGAACACCTACTATATGTATCTGTTTATCAAATAAGTACCTTGAATATGATATTCATTTTAGACATAAGAATTCATTTTAGACATAAGGAACTATGTCTAAAATAGTTATAACATAGGGACTATGTTTTTTTCTGCACAATAAAAAGTTCAGAAAAATGAAATGACTTGCTTAGAAATCACAAAGTTGCAGAGTCAGGATTACATTATTCATAAACTACACTGTCCCTGATTTTTCTAGCATGAGCTAGCTCTACTGGAATACCTTTCTTTATAAGGAACTTAGAGCCCATGATGAGAGATGGAGGGGAAGCTTTCCACATGAAACAATAGTGTGTGTAAATGTGTGGAAGATAGAATCTCTCTTGGGGAGAAAATCCAGAAATCACTTGCCTTACAGAAGACTTATATGTAGCACAAATGGGAATAATAAAAATAAAATGGTGATCATTTCAAAGAAAATGGAATTAGTTATAAACTTAAGAAAAAAAACATGGATAGGATCTGTACTGTATGCCAAAAATTACAAAATGCTGATAAAAGGGAAAAAAGTTCTAAGTAAATAAGTATAATTGGCTTATAGGTATATTGAAATCAAAGAATGGAAGACTCAGCATAGAAAAGATAACAATTATCCCCAAATTGATCTATGGGTTTAATGCACTTCCTATCAAAATCTCAGCAAGATTTTTTTTTGTAGACATAGAGAAACTGAGTCTAAGTTTATGTGGTAAGACAGAGGCCCTAGGAGGGAAAATTTATTGATAAAGCAGGATGAATCACTCTTCCTAATATTGAGGCTTATTATAAAATTAGAGTAGTAAAGTCAGCATAGTATTGGTGGAGGAGTGCATACATTAGTGGAACAGAATAAAGAACACTGAAAAAGATTCACATGACTAGGCCCAAATGATGATTGAGAAAGGTGCAAAATGATTCAGTGGAGGAAGAGAGTTAGGCTTTATAACTAATGATAGAGCCAACTAAAGATCAAAAGAGGATAGATAGACAGATGGGACCTTGACCTAAACCTAACACCTTCTAAAATACTTAATTCAAAAATCAATCACTGGACTTAAACATAAACATGAGTATTAAAGTTTTTAGATGAAAACACAAGAGAAAATCTTCAGGATCCTGGGTGAAGCAGAGAGTTTTTAGAGTTAACGCCAAAAAACACGATCTATAAAAGGAAATATTGATAAACTGGACCTCATCAAAATTAAAATCATTTGCTCTGTGAAAGATCCTGTCAAGAGGATGAAAAAGAAAGCTACAGAATAGGACAGAATATTTGCAAACCCACGTATCCAACAAAGGATCAGTGTCTAAAATATATAAAGAACACTCAAAACTTAAGGTAAACCAAAAAAGAACCAATTAGAAAAAAATTGGACATTTCACTGAAGGGGATATACAGTTGACAGAGCATGAAAGTATATTCAACATCATTAATCATTGGGAAAATGAAAATTAAAACCACAATGAGGTGTTATTAATGCCCATTAGAATGGCTTAAAAAATAAGTGACAACATAAAATCCCGGGGAGGATGTGAATAAACTGGATCATTGCACTTTCTCAACGATTCATAAATTGTTGGTGGATATGTAAAATAGTCTAGCCATTATGGAAAGTAGCTTGGCATTTTCATATAAAACTAAGCCTGCTGTTACCATACAACTCAACAATTCCACTCTTAGCCATTTATTCCAAAGAAATTGAAGTACAGTTTCAAAAAAGGGGGGAAAAAGCCTATACACAAATGTATATAGTGGCTTTATTCATAATAGCACCAAACTGGAAATTACCCAAATGCCCTTCATTTGATGAATGATGAAACATATTGGTATATGCATGTCACAGAATACTACAGAGAAATATAAAAGAATGTATTATTGGCACACAAAACTTGGAGGACTCTCAGGGTAATTATGCTGAATGGAAAAAGTTAGCTCCAGAAGATAGCATAAGATTCCATTTCTCTGACGTTCTTGAATGACAGATCGTAGAGGTGAACAACTAATAGTTTCCAAGGGTTAAGGAAGAAAAGAAGGTTGTAGCTGTAAAAGGATAATAAGAGTGATCCTTGCATGACGTAAATGTTCTGTGTTTTGACTATAGTGTTAGCACGTGAACCTGCACATGTGTTAAAGTTGCACAGAGCTAAACACACACACAGGATTGCATGTAAAACTGGTAAAATCTACAATTTGAAGGAATTGTGCCCATGTCCATTTTCTGGCTGGGATATTGTAGTATGACTATGCATGATGGCACCAAGGGAGGTACTGGGTAAAAGGTATACAGGATTTCTCTTCATTACTTCTTATACCTAACTGTGGTTACCATTATCTCAAAATATAAAAGTTGAAATAAAATATAAAGATGGCTTCAAAACATATCAACGGGTCTTGAAGAAATTCCAAGTAAGCCATGTAAAATTTTGGACCTAATTTAGGGAGCAAAATGGTTCAGGTGTTGCTGCACAGTGGTTTGCATGTTGCAGGAGGGCAATGCAAGGACCAAACCCATCTCAAGTTCATGTAGAGGTTTTGGAGCAACAGACTCCTGCCTTGGAGTCTCCGTACTTTCAACTCAAAGACAAGTTATTATGCTTGTCTTGTGGGTTGTTCTCTCTTAAAGACTTTGTCTGAGTCCACACATATCAGATTATCTGGATCAACCCCGATCATCTTGCTGCAGACTGGGTTGACAAACTTCATTTTTATGTGAATCCACTATATTTTCTAACTATCAGGCATATTAAGTTTTCCGTCCTTTTCTATCCCCAAGCAGGGGTGGGTGGGCAAGTTTCCTGCTGTGAAATAGAGCATGTTTTTCCCAATTGTTAAGCAGCTCTTTTGCATGTTCCTATATAGACCAGCAATGACTCATTGCCTTCCCTCTCTCATTACAAAAAT
This sequence comes from Panthera onca, assembly GCF_046562875.1. Taxonomy (NCBI): domain Eukaryota; kingdom Metazoa; phylum Chordata; class Mammalia; order Carnivora; family Felidae; genus Panthera; species Panthera onca. The sequence goes on along the minus strand of NC_138350.1, from coordinate 60,499,591 downwards.
GGGGCCTGGGAGATTTGTACATACATCCCAAATGTTACATATTAGAATTGATTACACCAACACAACTATTAAGCTTTAAAAGGCATAATGTTTTAAGCCTGCTCAACTAAAATACTATAGTCTATGCACAATCAAACCTCTCTGAGGGGATTAGGCAGAAACCATTTTAATTTATCCATCCTGGAGTGTGGTACTAACAGCGCTGCAAAGAAACTGCTGAGTGAGCACTTGTTTACCCATCAGCAGAAGAGTCGCCTTGCTTTGGAAAAATAGCCCTGTGTTTTGCTCATCCTGTACACTTAAAAAATGGGAGGCCCTCCTCTAATCATGCTCCCAATTGACTCTTGCTGACATGTGCTTAAGGTTTTAGAGAACTTGTGTTTTTGATTCATGTGTCTTCTTCCTTTGTCTGTTTCAGAGCTTCCTTTAGACAAGAGGCCTTCTACTATAGATCTGTGTAACCTCAGCAGGGTTCTATGGCAGGCCCTAAATCAGCTTATCAATACTAAGTTACTTCTATGAATATGAATACCTAGTATCATTTTTGATTGGACACAGAAACCTTTTTGAAAGTGTATTGCAAAAAGTGACCTATAATTGAATAGGAACTCCCTCTGATGTGCACATTTAATAAGGCCATTTTTTAAGTGCCATTAGCTAAAACAATGCTGAGTGTGAATATGCCTTCTAAATTAATATTATTCTTCTGGATCCCTGCAGTGATTGAGGCAACATTTTGAGAATAGGCCACAGGTCCCTAAGAACCTTTAAGGAGGATGTCACATATCACACATAATAGTCTGCCGATCTTTCTTAAAAACTCAAAAAGTAAGGCAAAAGATGTATGAAATCTGCACTGTTAAAATATTTGTAGAGCTATTTGAATGGGATAGTAAGTTATTCGTAATATGGAGTCTTCTAAGGAATATGGCAGAAATTTGAGTCTTCATTCTTGTAGCAGGATTTTTGCTAAATTAGGTAACATTTGACTTGAATACTTACTATTCTCTGTGCCTTTTTGCTCCTTTCAAGTGCTTAACTATATCCTACTATACCCTCTGTGGCAGGCAATATCCTGTCCCTCAGTCACCCTGCCTCATTTCTACGTGGGAGAGTGCAGATTTTGTTTTCTTGTGTGTCTAGATACAGTCACCCTTTCCAACTCTACGGTATTCATCATGGTTGGCTTACATTATGACTCAGTGCTCTTCAACACTGATCTATTCCCTGAAACATCTCCAATAATGTTCCTTCTAGGTTAAACATTATAAGGTTTCCATTATAAGGTTAAACATTGTCTATGCTACTATCAGACTTGGACGTTTTATTGTGGCACAGTCACATCCATTCGCTTATGTATTTTCCATATCTGCTTTTACACTATAAGGACAGAGCTAAATAGTTGTGACAGAGACCATGTTACTAGCTCATCCTTTGCAGAAAATGCAGAAAAGTTGCCAAGCCCTGCTATAGAGAGAGCCGTGACTCAAGTTCTCAAGCCATCATTGTTAGGTTGAATTAACTGAGCAGAACCATTGCTAGTGCAGCTAAGCTCTACTGAGATGAAAGAGAAATATTTAGTTTAATTTAGTTTTAAGTTTTAAGAGTGGTTTAAAATGAGAAAACTTTTGACATTTAACTTATTTAGAAGTCTAGAATTAGAGGTTATCAGGACTGATGAAATGCTGAAAGGAATTCTGCATTATTGTTACAGCTCAAAAATATCATTATAGATCTTCTGTCTTGCCTTCCATAGGTCTGCTCTGTCATGGTAAGCTTGCAGCCTCGCTCTTATGCCCACCATTCATGAACCTAAGATAGTAGGAAAATCTGAGACAACACATCGTCACAGAGCCAGATTTGGGGACATAATATAAATATATTTCTCTTCATTCTTTTTTTTTGGGGGGGGGATAGACTTTTCTCAGAAGCCTATCAGTAATCTTTCCCTTAAGTCCCACTGGTTAGGCTTCAAATTCCTTCATTTTCTTCTACCTTAAACATTAAAAAGAAAACATGGGAGCTATGTGAAGAAATTTCAAATTGTAAGCAATTTTCTTTATTTTTGGGAAAAAAAAAAGAAATGAGAGGAAACTAAAAGATAGCAACGCCTCCAGTATTGTGTGTGATGCATCATATATGAACTTCCACATTTTCATCTGACAAAAGTCATGACATCACACAGGAGAAGTATGTTCTGACCATAGCTTCTAGAAGTGCAGGTGGGACTGTCCGTAGGTATTCATAGAACTTCTCAACAGGAATCCTAAGGGAGAGTGTTATGGCTAGTTCTCTACATCCATGGCTGAAACTATGGTGAATTTTAGAAAAGTGTTTCAGAAATGTGTATATTTTTTGCATTCTAAAATATCCCTCAAACCAGATACCAACCCTACATTCTCTCACTGAAGGATATCTTGAAGGATATTGATTATTCTACCAGTAAAATTTTATACCATGACTGTAGATTCTCAGAAGTATTCATATTTAATGGGATTTTCCACTTTTTTATTATTCTGAATAGATGTCCAAATCCAGCAAGTGTCTTTTAACAATTATATCTGTCCAGATAAGCATGTGTAAATGCCATATTCATTTCAGGCTTGTTCTTCACTGGACCTCTACTTGCCAGGGACAACAGGAAAATGTGTTCAATGGTTGTCAAATGACAATAAATAAAGTTGGTCTTTCTTCAAATGGTCATTTATAAATCCTCTAGTACACCTGTATTTTTGAGCTGTGATAATTATTTTAACACTTTCATTTTACAAGACTATTCAGAGGCCTAGGAAAAAATATTACCTATCTTAAAGACATGGAGAAAAGACTTCTAGAATTAATTTATGCATATTTTAATTTAGCTTATGATATTTTTATATTGGGCCTATGGTCAAGATAGAGCAAAGGAGTATGAACAATTTTATTTTGAAAGTCATTAAAAATCTCAGTTGATAAAAAGCTTTTGATGAATTTTGCTTTAAATATAACTAAACTAAGCAATATGGATAATTATATGTAACTCATAGAGTGAATTTTCTAAAAGAAAAAATAAATATTTGTGATTATATACCATACATACACATGCATACACACACAGAAACTTGTATATATTGTAATACTTTTTAAATGTATAATTTTGATTACTTTTTAAAGAAAGCAATTTTATTTCAATAAGACCTACAATTGAGGGGGAATTAGGATGTGTAATTTTCTTAAGATTCTTTTTCAAGTTTTGATATTAGTTAGGATTATACTGATCAAACAAAATGAAAGATAATTTCTTTCTTCATATCATAAGAAAGTTTGTGAATAATAGTATTATTTCTTCCTTAAATGCTTTGTTGAATTCCCCAGTAAGATAATCTGGGCTGGTGTTTTCTTTGAGGGACATTTTAAATTACAGATCTGGTTTCTCTAATAGGTATAAGACTTCAAATTTTCTATTTCTCTTTCTATTGAATTTGGAAATTTTTGTATCCCAAGGAATTGTCTGTTTCATAGAAGTTGTTAAATGTATCCAGACAAAGTGAAATAAGTCAGGCAGAGAAAGACAGGTACCATATGGTTTCACTCATATGTGGATCCTGAGAAACTTAACAGAAGACCAGGGGGGAGGGAAAGGGGAGAAAAAAAAGGTAGGGAGGGAGCCAAACCATAAGAGACTCTTAAAAACTGAGAATAAACTGAGGGTTGATGGGGGGGGGGGGGGAGGTGAGAGGGAGGGGAGGGTGGGTGATGAGTATTCAGGAGGGCACCTGTTGGAATGAGCACTGGGTGTTGTATGGAAACCAATTTGACAATAAATTTCATTTTTAAAACGACGACAACAACAAAAAGAATAATCATTTAAAAAATCAAATTACACCTTATCTGCTAGATGTATATTTTAATATAGAGCAACAAGTAAAATTTCTATTTTGTGCTAAAAAAAGAAAAGAAAAGAAAAGAAAAGAAAAGAAAATTCTCATTGCTCCTCCCCGGCAACTTTAGTCAAAGAAACTCTAAACGGCAAATAAAATCTATAACCACTCTGCAAAGCTGTCAGTGACCTTGAACAGGACACACAGATAAGAGATAAGAATCTGAAAATCAGTGGGACTAAACTGAGAATTGACAAAGAGCTGGCAGGAAGGCTTTGGCCTTGGACCAAGAAGAACAGACCAGAGCTCTGAATTAAGGGCTGTGGACAAAATAGAATTTACTACCTAGGTGAGCTTGTAGCAGAAAAAGAAGCGGGCGGGGGGGGGGGGGGGGGGGGGCCGGGGGTTGAGGTATTTACTTGGGTGGGAGAGGAAACAATAGGCTAACACTGTTAGCTTTTTGCTTCTGTGCCTATACTTCACTAACTTAAATGCAGCATTGTTCACATCAGTCAGAGAAGTGAACCTCAAAACACTCAGTGTTAAATTTTTTGAACCCTGTGGCATGAAGGGGTTATCTCTTTATTTTATTGTTGTAGTCATATGACGAGGAAAATAAGTTTTCACTGGAAAACAAATTCAGTTGTGAGTACCCACTAACTCAAAAAAAAAAAAAAAAAAGCCACTTTGGTTTGAAATGAAATAATTCAATCACAAGCAGTTCCTGTTCCTTGACAGGTCAATTTGATTTGCTCCTCAGCCTGACAGTAGGGCTGTGACTGAAGAGGACACATTTCCAGCAGAGTACCTGAAGCGCTAAAATATCCTACACTTCATAACACTGAAAGGAAATTTGACCAACCGGGAAAGATGCCCTATTGGCAACTTTACAAAGTTCTTGGGAGAAAAAGCAAACCTATATGTTTGTTCTTTGAATACTTTATGCAAATGTGTTGATGTATATGCACATGTTGGTGGGAAAATAAATGCAAAAAGATGGAAGTTCCAACGAATGAATATGTTGAATTGCTAAAAGCAACATATTGCAACTTATGTTCTGAGAGCTCTTTGCTCACCATGAAATCCCCAAGCTGAATGTATTCAGAAGAAATGCAATAAGGTATGGAATAGTTCCAGGTTCAGATGTGAACACAGATACAAACACAGTGAACGCCGGAATGTGTATTTGATGCTGTTGTGCAATGTTGAGAAAATAAATTGGATGTTGTTCATGTTGCTAATGCAAAAACAGAATGAATGCTAAAATGAAGTTATCTGCTGATTTTGGAATCTCATTTATCCCCTGCTGATTCATATCATCTGTTTTGGTTATACACATGATGCAAACATTCGTTTTGCGAAATCCCACTCCTAAGTCTTCAACAACTTTACTCCAGCTTTCGAAAATTAGCACTAGTTCAAATACCAGGAGAATAAAGTAATTGATTTCAAGCTGGTTAAAATGAATTTTCTGGGCTTGATGCTCTGTGGAGATAAAAATTGGGGGTAAATTGTTCTTTAAAAAAAAAGAAAGATGCTTTCTATACATAGTAGGTGTACCAAAATATTTTTGAGAGGAAAAAAAAATTTGTCCCTCTCCTAAAGAAGCTTAAAATAAAGTTGGAAGAGACAAGGACTGTATGTTTTGTATACCATTAAACTAAACTACAAAACCACACCAAATAACAATCACAACACAAAGCAGTACATATTTAGGTGTCAGGTTAGTAATGATCAATTGCTCTAGGAATTTAAAGAAGGGGGAGTGTCATGGATTGGGTTTTATGGTGAATGTTCTTGAAGGATTTTTCTGGTCAAGCATTGAATGAAAACATAAGAAAAAAAACATGACTAAGCTATGTATATGAGGAAAGTCATTTCTGTTGGTGGTTTTGTGTTTACTATTTAAATATAGAATTCTAGGCTTTGGAGAAATTCTAGAATACAGATTAAAGTTGGCTGCTTGAAGATATTTACACTCTCCTTTTGCCTACTATATCCAATTAGTTGAAATGTAGCCCACTTCTTTTATTCTTGAATTTTACAATAAATTGATCATTTGATAGAATTAAATGAATCTTTTCTTATAAAAAATATACTCACTCTACAATTAGGTTGAGAGAATTCATGCTGCTGTGATGGTTGGCTTAGATAGCCTTTAATTTTATGGCATTTTTGAGTCTGCAAATTTAGTTATTTAACACATTTGTATTTTTTTTAATTGACTCGAATATTTCACTGAGTTTTACTAGTAAAAAATCTCTCTCTTGTAAGCCAGAGAATGGTAAATGAAGCTTAGTGTGGCAAAAAAGGTGTCAGAATTGACTGACAATTTGAAGAAGCCAGGTACATTTTTTTCAGGAAATCACATTTGATTAGTTTGTGCCTATTGTTTATACCTCAAGACATAATATCTGTAAAGACTATCTCTGTGACAATTGAGTGTTGGTTAAGCAATCATCCATGTAATGTTTAACATCCAGGTAATTTTCAATCTCTGAATATGTTCTCACAAACAGAACACCAAGACTTGTCACTATGGCAGACTGAACTGATATAAGAAACCTCCCTTTTCCTACTCCAAACACAAGTTCTGAATATGGCAAAGGGATCCCAAGTGGATACAGGGGTCTGAATGAGATTAGAATGGGGAAATTAAACCTGACATACATTTAAGAAGTGAGATCTTTATACTCCTAAGGGTCCTGAGGAAAAGCCTAAGGTCATATATTGAATGGATAAGAACTGAGTTCCCTGAATCATGGTGCAAACACAAAGGTCTGTATGCCACCTTTTTTGTTTTTTGTTTTTGTTTTGTTTTTTGTTTTCATTCACCCATTGGACAAATAATGATTGAGGGTCTACTGTGTGTTAGAAACTGGTAGGATAACAGTGAAAAAAAGGGAAGAAAGCAAAACGTTGTGTGCCTTGCATTGTGTATGGAGGGGAGGGGAAAAATAATGTAAGGGAGTATACATTAGATTGTAGTAGATGATGTGGAAAAATTAACAGGTAAGAGATATAAGGAATATGGTATTTCTGCAAGTCTAAATGGAGTCATTTGAGAAGTGTTTACTAAAAAAAATGTCTTTGAGTAAAGACTGGAAGGAGACAAGTCAAGACCTGAAAGACATATCCATGCATATGCCCATGCAGGTGAAACCACAATTACAAAAGCCCTCAGTCAGGAAAATACAAGAACAGTAAGGTGACCATTATGGTTGTAATATTGCAAGAAAATACAAGGAAATTGTAAAGTTGAGTGTTAATGAGTGGCCAGATTCAATGGATACTTTTAAGGGAGGTAGGGGTGAAAAGTGAGAAGTTTAATTCTGTGGTAATCATCCAAACAAGAGATGATGGTGTATTAGATCAGACTGGTAACAAAGAGGTGATAAGAATAGCCTGGCTATTACTTTAAGGTGAGGTCACTAGTATTTGCTGACAGATTGTGTGTGTGTGTGAGATGGTTAGAAAAAAGTCAAAGATGATACCAAAATTTTTGCTTTGATAGTGGAAGGATGAAGTCATTAGTTGACATGAGGAATATTGTGGAGAATGCCATTTTTGTCAGAAAAATCAGAACTCAGTCAAAGGATATGCTAAGGTTAAGATGGCTATTAGAAAACTAAGTAGCTGTCAGGTAGACAGTTAGATACATGAGTCTGAATTTGATGGGAGATGTCTGGGTTAAAGATGTAAATTGGGAAATCATCAGTGTATAGATAATATTTAAAGCCACCAGACAGGATGAAATCACTAAGGAAATAAGTATAGATGGATTCATGGTTATTAAATCACGTTCTTGAAAGACTGTATCTCCTGGCCCAGGATTGGCTGAAAAATAGATGCCCGGGGCTGTGAGTAGGAAAAGATTCGTGCATTTACAATTAGAAAACCAAACCCGCTTCAGGTGAGAGGGTAGGATCTGAATCCATACTACTGACCTTAGCACAAAGCTTGCGTTGATAAGTTAATAAGAAACTTGGCCCACTTTAGTGTAACTCATAAGTGTCTAGGGAGAGAAAGTAAGCTATGCAGCATAAAAGGCTTCTGGATGTCAGACTTATGAGTCTCCATACAACAGTGTTCCTACCAAAGATGACCTAGCTGTCAGAAACCACAATACGATATCAACAAGTACTTTTAAAAAAAAGACAAAATGTACTCACAAAGAGCAACATTAAATAGAGCATTTTATGAAAATAAATGCCATATTCTTCAAAAAATTGAAGAAGATGATTTTTAAAATAAACTGGTAGTAGATTACACATACATAAAGCAAGGCATAGTATATTAAAAGATAGATTTGAGGGTATCCATAATGCATCTCAGAAAGGTAAAGAGAATGAATACATGAGGAAGAGATTAAGAGATGTAGAGAATGGAATAAAAAGGGCCAACTTAAATTTAATGACGACTAAAGGACAGAATGAGGAAAATGAAGTGATAAAAGGATAATGGCAGGCAGTTTTCCAGAATTTAAGAAAGTTATAAGTCTTCAACTTGAAGGAGAATCCTAGTGTCTTAAGAAGTATAAACAAAAATAAATCCACTCTTGGGGCGCCTGGGTGGCTCAGTCAGTGAAGCATCCAGTTTCGTCTCAAGTCAGCTCAGAGCCTGGAGCCTGCTGCAGTTTCTGTGTCTCCCTCTCTCTCTGCCCATCCCCCATTAGTGCTTTGTCTCTCTCTCTCTGTCTCAAAAATGAATATACATACATACATACATACATACATACATACATACACACACACACACATACATAAATTCGCTCTGTTGCTGATGCCTCTGGTGCTGACAGGATGGGCAAGTGTCACGGTCTTCATATTGCCTAGAAACTCGGTAGCCACTGACAAGATCAGAGGTGGCATGGCTAACAGCACAAGAAGGCCCACTTAAGGCGCAGCTCTGAAGCCAAACTCTTTTGGAGGCGCTTCTTAGGCAAAGGGAATTACTGTGGTGGAAAAAAGTAGGAGTAGAAGCCAACCAGCCACATTCTGCCATCAGAAAGTGTGGCAGGTCCAGCTGATCAAGAATGGCAAGCAAAAAAAAAGTCACGACCATTTTAGCCAATGATGACTGTTTGAATTTTATTGAGGAAAATGATGAAGTTCTGGTTGTTGGATTTGGTCTCAAAGGTCATGCTGTTGGTGATGTTCCCAGGGTTTGCTTTAAGATTGTCAAAGTAGCCAGTGTCTTGCTTTTGGCCTCATACAAAGGCAAGAAGGAAACCAAGATCCTAAGTTTTGATGGTGAAAGTACGACAATAATAAATTTTCATATGCCATAAAAATAAAAAAATATACACCTAAACTCATAATGGTGAAATTAGAAAAACATCCAAGATAAAGTGAATGTCTTAAATGTAACCAAAGAAGATTTAATGAGAAAAATAACTGCTCAGGGCTAATAGTTGGACTGACCTTAGACTTCAAAAGCAATGGTATATGTAAGAAGAAAATAAAATTATATAGTCAAGAAACTGAGAGAAAGCATTGCCAATCCAGAATGATATAGGTGGTTACACTATCATTCAGGAGTGAAAGGGAAATAAAAACATTCTCAGGAGAAGGCAGAATCAGTTTTATCATACATTGACCTTCCCTGAAAATCTAATAAAGATTCTACTTTACATTTTTGCATTTGTATTTTTCTTTTCAGTACAAAGACTTTAAATCTAAATAGGTATTGCCCTATAGAGAAGAGAAAGTGGAAGAGAGAAGGAAACAAAACTACTCTGATATTTATATATTTTGGATGCATTTGGTTTCAAGAAACAAATCTGAAATGGTTTAAATTGTTATAAACATGACTAATAGAAATCAAGAGGTAAAGTAGGCTCTTGGTTAGTAAGTCAGTGGCTAAGTGATATTAGCAAGGGCCCAATATATTGTTGTGACTTCAGGTGTGACCTGAATTTGCAAGTTAACTTTGGAGCTATAAATTAACTGTAGCAGTTCCACAAATGATATACAGGAATAACCAGTCTCACAGGAATAAATGGATCTATTCTGTGCTTGCTTATTAGGGAAAAAAAAAACACAAAAAATGTTGTGAGGATAAATTTTCGAGAAGCCCCAGGTAGACTTCCCTTATGATCCATTGACCAAGATTAGAGCACATTCCCATTACCAAACCCGGAGGGGAAAAAGGAGCTATTTATAATTTGCATAGACTTATTCACTGGGGGAAGATTTGATGTTGAGGAATTAGTCACAAGGAAGAGAGAGGGATCAGGTAGGAAGTGTAGAAATCTAAGGCCTTATCTCCCTCCAGAGGAGGATGAACAAAGTGATATATTTATTTGTATTTAGTTTTGATATAACCAGGTAAATAGTTAACCTCCAAAAGCTGGTGAGTAACTTTAAGAACAGGAATAACATACAAAAACTTACCAAAAGCAGAGAGTGTTACAATAAAAATAAAATAATCTACTGGGGAAGAGTTTATAATCACAAATAAAGAATATAGTTTCAAAGTCCAGAAAGCAACTGATAGGGTTAGCATAGATGTATCACCTGAAAATCCATGCCCATTTATATTTTTCTCAAGCAAATGCAATAATTATGCTACTAAATGCCTTTAACCCTCTCTGTTGTGTCCCTTCTGGTTTGAAGCTTGGTACAAGAGCCAGGGGAACCAAATATCTGTAAATGTCTGGCTTAACAGAAGTGGCTAGTTTTCCTAGTGCAAACACTTCCTAAATAGAAATGTCCACAGCATACAAAGTCAGAGGTCTATCAAGAATTTTTTTCCTTTACTTTGTCAGGGCAAATTCTAGGTACAACAGCCATAAAAGTTCCATGCCCAGTAGAGATAAATAATCAAGAGCCATTTTGTGGTTATATATTTTGTATCACAACATCTCTCTCTTTGGAGAAAGGAACTAACATGAATGGTTTTCAGGGAACTGACCAAAGTTTCTGGTGTATCTATACTACTACATGCTAAATTGTTTACTGGGCTCCAGTCTTGTCAATCACTAGGAGAAGTTGTTCGGGAACTAAAATGGCTTATTAGATAAGACCCTTAAATTAAGTGAGAGGGCTGGGGTTTCCAGGAAAATTGAATCAGGATAAAGACTTTTAGGATTTGTATTTAGATATAAGAGAACTGACAGGTAGATTAGCATGTGAGATCAGGAGTAAAATATGGAGGGAAAGCCTAGTATGTGAAAAGAACATGAATATTGCTGTCAAACCCACCTAAATGGAATTCTGACTCTGCCATTTACCAGCTATTTGACTTTCAGCAAGTTGTAATTTAACTGTTTTGAAAACATTTCTTCATCTGTAAAATCAGGGTTTTTGAGAAGAGTAGAAAATTATTTTTAAGTGTCTTTTAGATATTAGATATTTAGATATCTTGTTGAGTACAGTTATTAATAAACAGATGTCACTTAATATATTCCTTTCATATTTCTCATGTAATCTACTTTTTCAGAATTATAAGCCCATAAAACAATAAGAAAACTTTAAACTGGAATAATTGTGTCTAATTCTGCTTTCCTACCTTCCCAATGTTTAATTAGGTTCTCTGACTTTGTTTTGCCATATATAAAGTATATACTTGGAATAGGTAATTCAGACTACCTCTTTCAATTCTAAATTTATGAGGACTAGTTTTAGGCATAGGTGAAATAGAAGCTCACTTGAATGAGACCGGTGATGATCAAAGTGCCAGAAATTTTTCCATAAAGAAGTCATCTTTGCATTAACAGCCCTATTTTGGCTTCTTTGAATATACAGACATAAGTAGAAAATTGTGCACTTTAGTCTTTCATCCTAAATTGTGAAAGAGTCTGTCATCTTCTCTCCTAGCAGCCTCAAGTGCATAAGAAATATCACAGGACTAGAAGGAATTAAGGGGACACAGAAGAAGCAGATGATGTCAAGGGCCTTCTGCTGCATTAATATTTTGCTGATGGCCAGCTTGAATGATAAGATATAACCCAATCAGGTCTCAAGGGAAGCAGCTTTGCAAATGGAGGTTGAAAAACAACTTGGTGTTACAGCAGTAGAAACCCACATACTAATTTCTGGATCTCGGATTTCTGTATGCACAACAGTTAAATGCATTTCCAACCTTGTTACCAAGACTTTTGCAGAAACAAATAATTGATGTGTCTGACATGTTACAGCATGGAGGCAGGAAGTCTAATTAAATAAATGTGTTCAATAGCAGGTATATCTATTAGTCAGTGATACAAGTGTCAGCAGGTTGATGAATGTATAAATTTTTCATAAAGCATTTGAATGTCTCCCTGACAGTCATTTGTCCCTAGATGTACATAGTTATCCATGCTTGGATATGAGATTAAGGCATATCAGAAAAAGTCTTTTGTTTTTATTGTGAAATGTAACACATACTGAAAGGGTATAAAACATAAAGTTATAGCTTAATAGTTTATTATGAAGCAAACATAAGTAGGTCAAGAAATGCAAAGTTTCCATCACTCCAGAAGCCCCCACGTGACTTTCCGAGAGCAAATATTTCTGAGTTGTTCTCCCTTTCCTTAAAGTAAAGCTAAAGATGATTTTGATCTTCCTGGTATTGTTTCCTTGTTTTCTTTTAGAGTTCTCTATTGTTGGTATCTACCTGTAAACTCTCTAGGTTACTTTTTCCTGGTTTATTACAGATATCTGCATTGATTTATGTCACTATAGCTTGTTCACGTTTGCTTTATGGTATTCCATTGTTTGACTATACCACAATCTGTGCATTCAGTCTTCTAATGTGGACATGGAGTTCTTTGGGCTATTTCAAACTCTTAGGAATATTTTGTATATGGCTGCTGGTATGCATGTACACATATTTTAGGGGGAATATACATAAGAATGTTATGTTCTATTTACTATTTATCTTGTGTTATATGTGTATGTTTAACAGAGTATTGCTAAGAGTTTCCCAGTGTTTGTAAAACTTAAATGCCCAGAAACAGAATATAAGACATACTAAAGGTTAATGATTGCCAACACTTCATATCTCAATCTGTTTCATTTTAGTCTTTCTGTTGGGTACTGATTTCATTTTTGTGATTACTAGTGAGGCTTAGCACCTTTTCATGTGCTTTTTGGTTCTTTGGAGATCTTCTTGTTGTGAAGGATTGTTACCTACACATTTTTAAGACAAGATTGGATATCTTTTCCTTCTTGAATTATAGAAGTTTCTCTGTGTCCCTCTCATTTATCTCTATCATATGTTTTTTATATATATAATTTCAATATCATGTGATCCGTTTGTTGGTTTTATGTGTAGCAGAATCTTCTACTCTTCAGCCTGCTTTTTATTTTCTCACTAGTGTTCCTTTGATGAAAAATGTCCTTAATTATTTTTAGTGTTTTTATAACTTGTTTAGGAATTTTTTTTTCTGTATTACCTTCTGGAAGCACTATTTTATTTTATTTTTTAATTTTGAGTGTTTACATTGAATTCTACAATTCACTTGGAATTAATTTTTGTTTCATTGTAAGGCAGAGATTAAATTTCATTGTGTACCAAATAGAAAATCAATTGTCCAAACATCATTAACAACAATTACCTATATTTCTTTTTTTTACTCCCTAGAGTTTCACTTTGTCACTAATCAAGTGTCCTTGTAAATATGGGTTTATTTCTGGCCCATTGCTATATTAGAATATCCTTACATTAATCATATTCTTCTAGTTACCTACCTATACAATCTGACTTGATTTCAGGGGAGTAAGTCCTACTTTATATCTCATCTTCAAGAGTTTCTTGGCTATTCTTGGTTCTTGCATTTCCATATGACTATTAATACCAGATTTCATGCTGCATAAAATATAGTTTGGGATTTTGTGTGAGATGCCAGTTAATCTAAAGATCAGTTTGAGAGAATTAACATCTTTACAATATTGTATCTATTAACTCATCTACATGGCATATCTTTCAGTGTATTTGATCTCTTTATTTATATCAATAATTTCTACTTTTCTGCTTAGATTTCATACATAAATATACATGAATATTAATACGATTATATGTGTATTCCTATATACTATGTTATAAATCTTATATTTTGAGAAAAGATGTTTGGTTGTTACTGAATAGAAAAACATTGGGTTTTTTATATTAACTATATTAAACAACTTTGTTGAAATTTTTACAGTTAATTCTAATAATTTGTAGATTCTTTTGGAGTTTTTGTCCACAACCATATTATTCATAAAAATGACAATTTCAGTTATATTTTTCCAGTATTCTTTTTATTGCTTTATCTTGGATTACTCATCTAGGTAGGAACCTCAGCATAATTTGGAATGAAGGTAGCGATAATATGTATTCCTGTACCATTTCTAATATCAGGAGAAAAGGTTTTAATCTATCACCAGCTAGCATGAAATTTGTTTTTTAATTTGACACCTGATAGCAGATAAAGGAATTAGGATAAGACATTTTATAGGTAGATATTGAATTTTATTAAATACATTTCTGTAACTATTATTATGATAATACATACTTTCTCCTTTAACTTGTTAAATGTGAATTTTGATTAAATTTTAAATATCAAACCATCCTTGCATTCATAAAATAAACATAACTTGTTTATTACTTAATTTTCTTCTTTATTTTTATAGTAAGTCTGTTAATACTTTGTTTAGGATTTTTACCTCTATGTTTATGTGGGAAATTGGCCTACAGTTTTCTTCATTCTTATGAAGCTTAGGATTTGTGCTTTGATAGGCTCATAAAATAAGCCATAGAGTTTTCATTTTGTTTTTCTTTTTTTCTTATAGATTCTGTGAAAGCCAGGTATTATTTCTTTCTCAAATATTTAGTGGAATTTGCTGATGGGTCTCTTCAGTTTTGTAGTTTTAATTATGAAAATTTTTCTATTTATTAATTCAATTTAATTAACAGTTACCAACTTTCTATTTCTTCTTGGATCAGGTTTATAAGTTATACTTTTCTAAAAACATGTCCATTTACCTATGTTTTCTAATTATCAGATACATAATCATGACTGGTGCTGTTTATTTACATTCTTGGATCAGATCAGATATTTGAGAAGGTTACTAATCTTATCAGTATTTTCAAGTAATAAATTGTTGGCATTGTAGATAATGGATACACAGATAGAAAAAAATACTATCCTTACTTTTATTATTTTCTTCATTCTATCTTGTTGGGTTTATTTTGCTTTTCTTTTTCAAACTTTGTAGATGCTTGACTTGTGATATTTTAGTTTCTTTTCCATGTAAACAGTTAAGGTTATAGATGTTCACGTAAGCACCACTTTTGTGGCTTCCCACATTTTTTTTATGTAGCATTTTCTGTTGTCATTAGTTTAAGATATTTCCTAAATTGACTTGTAATTTCTTTATTGTCTCATGAATTATTTAAAAGAATATTCCTTAATTTTAAACATATATTTTTTCAATATAATCTTTTGGTTTTTTTTCTAGCCTGTATGCCTCATAGCAAGTTGATCACACGTAATTTATTAAGAATAATTGTTTGGTCAGTATATAATAATTTTTGTAAACTTCATGACTGCTAGAAAAAGATGGAAATGTATTTGTTGGGATCTCTTTTCTATATATGTGACCAATCATATTTATCTAATCTTCTACATTTTTACTTAATGGTGTTTTGACTTTTAGATGTATATGACTCTGAAATGTGTGCTTAAATCTCTCACTGTGATTGTGGACTTGATTATTTCTGTAATAGTTTTATCAATTTTGTTTGAATTTTTTGAGGCCATGACATCTGACACAAACAAATTTAGATTCTATCTTCCTGTTGAAGTGATGCTTCCATTTCATTTTTTTCTCTTAAAGCTTATTTTCTCTGATATTAATATAATTTTGCCAGATTTCTTTTATGTGGTGTTTGCATTGTATATTTTTCCCTACACTTTTGATAGTTATATTTTAAATGTGTGCCCTATAAATATATAGGGTTTTTTCTGACAGTATTTGTCTTTTAACTGGATTAGTTGATTCATTTACATTTAATATTATTGATGATAAATCCTGGTTTAAATCTATCATCCTGTTAGAGACAACTAAAAACATTTTTTTTTCTGAAAATTCAAAATTACCAAAGACCTAACAGATAGTAAAAATTTTTCACGCCAAGATCTCATGGAATACTGAAATTGAGACGACTAATCTTGGCATTTAAAAATGTTTTGCCGTAAGGATATTTCCCCACTCTACGGTCTTTCTCTTTAAGGGTCACAAATAACTGAGAAATTTCATGACAAATAGTGTTTATATTTGAGCCTCAAGAGAATTGCCCAAATAGTGGTTTAAATCTGATTTTCCTAGATTTACAAACTTCATTAAGTTAATCCCTGTGTAGAGGCCCAAATGCAGAACACTTTTAGGATATTATAGAGAAATTGGGTGTAAGCTACTGGACAGGGAAGAAACCACTGCTCTTGACACAATTATAACTCTAAGAGACAGTGACTGATTTGGGAAGAATAAAAAAGTCTTATTTAAAAAAATGTATATTATATAGGATCATTATTAACTTTGATTTTCCATATTCTAAAGTCTGATCTGTGAAATGACAAAGGTTTTTAAGAACACAAAGTTTTATAAATATAAGTATGGCATGTCTTCTATACTTTGGAAAATTTCATACAGCAAAACTTAATTTATAACATTGTATTTTCCCATACCATTTTTTTCTACGAAAGTTGTTGAAAAAATTGTCAGAGGATGACAAGGAAAGTTGCAAAGGAAATGGGTGTCCTGGGAAATGGTAAAACAAGAGAAAGACAAGGGGAAGAGGAGAAAAAGTAAATGAAGGTTATAAAAGATAAGCAAAATTAAAGGAATAATATTCTTTATCCTTTACCCTCAAAATCTATTCATATGTTTTCAAATTTGAAGGGGAAGCGTTAAAATTTTCTGTAACAAAAGCTAGATTATTAGGACACTTTGTGGTGCCTTCTCTGAGTGTCCCCTGTCTCCCAGTTGTGCTGCCCACCCCAAGGTTCCTGCCATGTGGATGGGCTTGGAATTTAACAAAATCTGCATTAGATGGAGATTGTACTAAACACACACTAGAATATAAGAACCAGAGGGACTAGTCAAGCATAAACTCAAAGCAAAAGATTAGTTTTAATACTAGAAAGACCAAGTCCAAACACAATTTTTCCTGAGTCAAGATTGAGGCTATAGAAGTAGTTTATTTCATATATTTATGGGATCAGACAGGAATAGTTTCAGATGGAGGAAGGTGACTTATAAGGTGATTGTTGCAAATATCACTGCGTTTTTGCTGCCTGCATTATTGGTGGCAAAAGTAAAAACCAAAGGGCATTTAAGGCTTCTGTTGTTAAAGACATTTAATATGATTGCTTCCTCTAAAGCATTTGTTTTTTTTTCTAACATGCTATTTTAGCACTAGTCTAATTGCTAAAATTAGAAACTTGGCCTTCTAAATGTCAAATTATGTGAAAACATATGGAATAAAACAAGTCTGGAAGGGATGAGAGAATGGAAAAGAAGATCGATGCAACAACTTCCTTCTCATCTTTAAAAGTTTTTGTTTTATCCTCTCTCTCAAATGCCTGCACATATACCTCTACCTCTACACCTGGCCCTTAACTCTTCTGTGCTCACAGAAATCTCTTTTATAAAAGATAACTTAAGATCTATAAAGTCATATATGCCATTTTCAAGCTGCAACAGTCTTTTTTTAAATAAAATCTTTCACTTTTATTCAAATGAAATCTGTCATATACCATCTTGCATATGTCATCTCTCTACATCACGTTTCCCCTGTGAGTATTACTAACTTTAATATAATTGTTAATTTTAATGTAATTTGTGCCAATAGGTTTTTAGTACATGCTAATTGATTGGCCAGCATGATAGTTCTAGCTTTGATGATTCTCTTAATATTGATAATGACAAAAGCTGAAATGATGACATGGAGGAAATTAAAAAAAAATTTATGTTTATTTATTTTTAAGAGAGAGACAGAGCATGAGTTGGGGAGAGGCAGAGAGAGAGGGAGACACAGAATCTGAAGCAGGCTCCAGGCTCCGAGCTGTCAACACAGAGACCGATGTGGGGCTTGAACCCATGAACCATGAGACCATGACCTGAGCCAAAGTGGGACACTTAACTGACTGAGCCACCCAGGTGCCCCATGGAGGAAATTTTTGAATCTACAAATCTGAAAGGTGGCATTGCAGTTATAAGGTTTACTACACAGTGAATCATTAAAGGTCAACTCAAGAAAACCAACTGAAAGTTTACCCTCCACTTGCTCCTTTGTGTTCATAATTGTTAACAGTGGAAGGTCTGTGATATCTAGGAGAGGTAGAGATAAGGATTATATGAAGCCTGTTACAATAAAGTTAGGTTATTTTTTCCTTTGGGTACTACAAAACGTTGTTCTTTTATAGAATTGAAGCTCTCTGGCTTTTCTGTAAGTGTCCTGGGAAGCCTCTATTCCCCAAACAGAATCAGTAGTTTCCATATCAATGTGAAAAAAAAAATTTTTTTTACACTCTTGTAATTTTCTTCTCAACCATTCCTACATGCACCAACACTGTCTCCACTGCTTCCCTTAGGAGATTGTATTCTTTTAAAGAATTGCTTGGCCCATGAATGCATATTATCTCTTATCTTGAAATATGCCAATAAAAAAGCAAATTATATTTGTTCTCTAAGATGTTTGCTACAAACCATGACTGATTAGTGTTATATGTGACATCCACAAGAACAGTAATCAAGGTTATGTTAGCATTGATTTTTACAGAGGTGAAGTCTCTTTGATGTATTACTCCATCAACACCTGCAATGACAAAATTTGCACATGAAATTAATCCCAATTAATTATACTGTTTGTAGATAGCACTGGCTCTTTTATGTTACAAAATAAATATTAATTTAGTGACTTTTTTTCACCTTGTGAGGCTTATTTAGTTAAGGGAGGGAGCCGCTATTGATCAGTATCCTGAAATATAAAATAAAGGTTAGACAATTGAAACGGTCTGGAAAACTAATCTAGCCAATTGGGAGCAACTCAAGTCTTAAGGCACTGAAGCACTATTTTATTTTCATCTTTACTACTTTAGCTTTGAATTCAGGTTTCTAAAGTAAAAATACTCAATACTATATGACCTATATTGAATATTGACTTTTACCCACACATGAATTTATTATACTTCTTCACATACCTACTGGCTTGGCCACTGTGTTTAATGGCCTTGATCAAATTCTTCTAGGGGCGCCTGGGTGGCGCAGTCGGTTAAGCCTCCGACTTCAGCCAGGTCACGATCTCGGGTCCGTGAGTTCGAGCCCCGCGTCGGGCTCTGGGCTGATGGCTCAGAGCCTGGAGCCTGTTTCCGATTCTGTGGCTCCCTCTCTCTCTGCCCCTCCCCCTTTCATGCTCTGTCTCTCTCTGTCCCAAAAATAAATAAAAAACATTGAAAAAAAAATTTAAAAAAAAAAAAAAATTCTTCTATAATGGGAAAAAAGAAAATTTCTTGAACCACATAATGGCAAGCAGAACTGAGTAGTGGCATTTGTTGAGGGCCTTTTCTGTGGTTTCTTCAGTCTTTTTAAAAAACTTCTGTAAAAACTGGGCTCGTGAAGTCAGATAGCTCCTTTATGTTCTCAGAATGATGGAAGAGCATTTCAAAATCATATTTCTAAGAAAACTGAAGTTTATTCTTTAATTCTTAATAGTTATTTTAAATATATGTAGACATTAAAACAAAACATCCTTACATTGCACACATCTCTGATCATACTATTGATGGGGGCTAGGGGAGCTATTTTTTGTATGTGTCATAATTATATGTGTAAACATTTTATTGTGCTTTAGAACAGGAGTGTTTCTGAAATCATTTTCTTGCTAAATGGCCTCAGCAGTCTTCATCTTTCCCACACTTTTATTGGCCTCTCAGGGTTTAAAGCTCCTATTTATAGATTCTAATATATTGACTAATTTCACATTCAACTAATTCACAGAGATAGGATCTTCCATACTTTACAATGACTTATTTATTTATTTATCTATTTATCTATCTATTTAATTTTTTTAAGAGAGGAGAGGGATGGGGAAAGGGGCTAAGGGAAGGAGAGAGAGAGAGAGAGAGAGAAAGAGAGAGAGAGAGAGAGAGAGAGAGAGAGAGAGAGAATCCTAAGCAGGCTGCACATCCAGCACAGAGCTCAAGACCTGATGCAGGGCTCAATCCTACCATCCTGGGATCATGACCTGAGCTGAAATCAAGGGTAGGATGCTCCACTGACTGAGCCATCCAGGCGCCCCATTATCAGTTTCTATAGTTACATTTTTGTGCATTCAGAGATAAACTGTAAATTCTGGATATATGATCAAATTCTAGATGACTGAGTTGAATGGGAGACTGGCCCATCAACACCCTTTCTCCGAGTTAACTTTAATTTACCATTTTTTGTTCTAATAACCATAGCCCCCTAACTTATGTAATTGAAACTTTTAGATAGATATGATTTGACCTATAACACTGACATTGAGACTATTATTAGTTCATTTCTATAAACTAATTATACTAAATTTTTATTTTATTCATCATTTCTTCTCTCAACAGGCAATAATTTCTATTGTTTCATCTAAGATAATTATTAATACTCTATTGTTAAAAGGCTCTCAAAGAAAATACATCTTCACATTTGGGCAATTATTAAATAGCTGGCTATGATGTGTTATCTATTTAGTGATGTAATATTTTGAAGGAATAATGTGGCACAGTACATAGAAATTAGGCTCTGAAATCAGATACTGTATTTATCCAGCTCTTACATTTATTAGCTACATGGTCTTTAGTTATATATACTAACTGCATTTATATCTCTTTTATACTTTTAAAATATTCCTTGATGCAGAGCTCAATAAATAATTTCTGTCATTATACTTATTGCCAGAACTCAAGATGTTAAGGAGTTGTCACTAAAGGTTAGATGACATATTTAATTATCCCAGATCCTCATAATGACGCTATGAGGTAAACCCACCATAGGACTTTTATTGTAAAATGGGTCCCTTGTTTGGAGGCAATTTCATGCAGGGTTTACCCTTAGTAAATAAGTTCTTAAAGACCTCAAAAGCATAGACACTACCTACAAGGAAAGCAAATCCACAACCTGAGGAGAGAAAAATTATAGTAGGAACACACTTCTGTCCCCCTAGCAGGTCAGAGGAGTCTGATGTAATCACTTGTCAGGTGGGTTGCTGGTCTTCTCAAGAGAAAGGACTATGGCCAGGACTTAGGATGTCTCTCCTGCTGATAGGAGAACATTCAGTAGCAATGGTATTCGGATCAGCTTGCTGTGATGGAGCCCAAATGTGGTATAATCAGAGTCTCCATCTTTGAAAACATTCATAGTCCATCTGATAGTATAGCGAGCTAACACTGCAGTGGCTGAAAACAGGGCTAACCAATAGCCAGGAGACGAGCCATCATTTTCACCTGGTGTTTAGAAGTCTCCACCACAGTGGGTGCTTCCTGATGGGCAATGAAGTGAAGGGAAAGGATTGAACTATCATGTGCTCAGTCCCATAATTTTATCCATATACCTCTTCCCAAGCCCTCATTTTCTCTGATCTTACAGTCTTACATCTTCCAGGCCCTTACTGATGTGCTAAACCATATGCCACTGCCCGGGAGTTTCTCTATATCCTTCCTTCAGTTCTATCTCCCTCCACATAGAATGCCCAACCAATTTTAATGTTTGAATTTCTGCCCATTAGAAGGATTTCCCTCACCATTCCTTTAGGACTGCTGTCATGTGTGACTATGTTGCCATTTGCATTAACATACCAAACTGATACAGTCCTTATCTAGGCCTGGGATTTTTTTCTTCTCCATCAGCTGGTTTGGAGAAAGCTCACAAGAGGTTGTAAGTTTGAGTCGATGCAGAGATGACAGTTGCAACAGAGAGTGTGGACTGTTTGTGCCCTCTGGACACATTTTCATCATATATTTGCTGCAAGGCCTGCTCAACCTCATGGCATTGGGGGTACAGCAGTACCTGGCTCCTGAAAGAGAGCTCCTGGCATAAGGCTTTGATGCCAATCATCAGACACCTGTCTTCAATAAGAGTCATTCGTACACCTGGAGCTGCTTTTCACTGTCTCATGGAGTTCTCTGCCGTGGAAGATAGGAACGCTGCGGCTTCAGCCAGTA
The DNA here is from genome assembly GCF_046562875.1 of Panthera onca. NCBI lineage: Eukaryota > Metazoa > Chordata > Mammalia > Carnivora > Felidae > Panthera > Panthera onca. Next base: position 60,477,565 of record NC_138350.1, on the reverse strand, counting down.
TTCAGAGGGGGATATGCTGCAGGGCTCCAAAAGCATCAGACTCAAGGAACTTCCGTTCCTGTTTGGGCAATGATATAAGGATATTTGTATTTTTATAAAACAATTAGCTATAATCAGTTAAAATATTTACGAAGACACTACTATCCCAAACACTATCCTAGGTGCTATGAAACACAGAAAGGCATAATCCATAAACTTAAGCAGTTTGGACAAAAGCAAAGCTGAAATCAAAACAGAGATAGAAGACTCAAGAAAAGCCATATTAGGCAGGAGAAATCTGTGTGACACCAGCATTGAGACAAGAGAGGGGCTGTTGGTTAATTTTGCAGTCTGCCTAAGAATTTAAAAACTAGAATTTAGGGGTGCCTGGGTGGCTCAGTTGGTTAAGCGGCCAACTTCGGCTTAGGTCATGATCTCGCGGTCCGTGAGTTCGAACCCCACGTCGGGCTCTGTGCTGACAGCTCAGAGCCTGGAGCCTGTTGCAGATTCTGTGTCTCCTTCTCTCTCTGACCCTCCCCCATTCATGCTCTGTCTCTCTCTGTCTCAAAAATAAATAAACGTTAAAAAATTTTTTTAAAAAAACTAGAATTTAGGTTTCAGGCTTATTCGTGGGCAGTAAGGGAACTCTCCTTTAACAGCTTAGGTCAAAGCTGAAGTTACTGACTATATAGCACAGTCAAGAATCCATGGTACTGATGGGTCAGAAACTCCAAGTCACTTGGAGGGGTGGGCAGCATTTGAACTGAAAACAAGGCTGTGTTTCTAATACTAACTCTGGTGCTTCCAGCAAGATGCAGGGCAGCAGGCAGATGGTTTCACATTTCTAGAGCTATTCTTCACCTGATTTTGAAGGTCACTGAGCTCCCTTCCCAATCCTAAAGTCTTTCCAGAGTTGGGAAATTAGGGTAATTGATGCAAAATAGTACTGACTTTTCTTATTTTTGTGGTCATTTATTACTTTTATATAATATTCAAAAATTTCTGTGGCCATAATAGTCATTTAGTTGAGATAAAGTAAATTTTTAAACATTTATTAAAATATGTATTTGTAAATATTCTTTAGCATTTGTCACTGGTTCTTTGTTATGCATTTTTAGGTATAGCAATTTGTGAATATATGAAATGCAGGCAAATATTGAACAGATGAGTTTGGACAAGACATTTGATTAGAAATTATGAAGACCAAAAAAGTGATCATTAGAAACTGTTTGTACTGCCAGGATTTACAATCTAAATGAGTACTTGAGCGGTGCATAATGTATTCACATGTGCACACCTGCATGCATACACACACTCAGCTCAATAAAAGTTGAGGTTAAAATAACACTAAAATACAAAAGAAGCAACCAGTAAAATACTTAACATTGTCCCATGGAGTAGAATAGTAGCAATGGGGGTTAAATCGGTGAGGAATGTGGTATGTGTGAACAGTGGGGGTGCTGAGTGATAGAGCTTGACATTGGGCTTAAAAACATCAGCAATTGCACTACTAGGTATTTACCCAAAGGACACAAAGATGCTGATTTGAAGGGGCACATGTACCCCAATGTTTACAGCAGTGCTGTCAACAGTAGCCGAATTATAGAAAGAGCCCAAATGTCCATGGACTGAAGAATGGATAAAGAAGAGGTGGCAGATATAGATATAGATAGATTAAAAAATAGAGATAGAGATAGATACAGTGATGGAATACTCCTCAGCTAGCATAAAGAATGAAATCTTGCCATTTGCAACAACATGGATGAAACTGGGGGGTATTATGCTAAGCAAAATAAGTCAGTCAGAGAAAGGCAAATATCATATGTTTTAACTCATATGTGGAATTTAAGAAACAAAACAGATGAACATGGGGAAGGGAAGGAAAAACAAGATAAAAACAGAGAAGGAGGCGAACCATAAGAGACTCTTAAATACAGAGAACAAAGTGAGGGTTGCTGGAGGGGAGGTGGGTCAGGGGAATGTGCTAAATGGGTGATGGGAATTAAGGCACTTGTTGGGACGAGCACTGTGTGTTATATGTAAGTGGTGAATAACTGGATTCTACTCTGGAAACCAATACTACACTATACGTTAACTAACTTGAATATAAATAAATACATAGGAAAAGAGAGTGAATAAATTACATAGACACAAGAATAGTGTAAACAAATAGAAGAGATGTGAGTTTAGAGGATTGAAATATATTGATTTGTTGAAGGAAAAGGCTATTTGGGACCACAATTATGAGTGAATGCTGGATTATGAAGGGAAGTGATTACCAGGATGAGAAGTTAAGATTATTTAGTCAAAAAGAAAAAAGTATAGTAGTTTAATGCATTATAATTATGTGCATAGGACCTAGACCGTTTTCACTTTTTTGCTTTTGATATTGTGTTATTTATTAAACATATATACATAAACTCTACTGATCCACAAATAAGGGCTATGAACCTGAAGAAAGAAAAAAAATTGATAACAGATTTGTCTTTCTTCTTTTGTGTCTGATGTCAGTACAAATAACTTAATACTGCTTGAGAAATCTAATGGATATGCTGTTTGTCAGTGGACCTTAGCCACATTGCAAAGTTTAACCACAATTCCTAGGGACCTCATAAAATTCATAGGTCTGTAGTGCACATATTTAGTATGGATGCCTTTTACACACCCAAATATGCCAGTGCCTAATATAATGCTTCCCTGTTGATATATATTAGTATGTTCAAAGAATCCAGGCCTCTCTATTTGCATATGAATGTGCAATAATTCTATGAATGTGCGTGTGGGATTTAATTGTTTTTTAAACAATATACTCTTATCTTTCTGGAAGTAATTCAGGCCATCAAAGGGTTGTCAGTGATGAGCTCGCTAATTAGTTTCCAATACTTAGCCTTGTATTTCCCTTTATTACTGGTGCTCTGTTCCCTCTAGTTTTACATTGCTATCAGAAAGTTCATTTAGAATCCAGTCAATCTTCCAGTGCCAATTCTGCACTTTAAATTTTTTATTCAACAAGGACACAATGGGAATGTTTGTAGCTTCCAAGGAGATACTCATAAACTTTTTCCTGCATTGTCTTTGCAAAATTTCATGGAAAATATAATTTATAAAAGAACAGATTATAGCTACAGAGTATTTGGAACAAAAATTGTCATTCTGGACTAGAAGACAAATAAAAACAAAAGTTAAGTTAGTTTGTGAAATTTGTATTTTTCAATGACGTGTATGCTGGTTCACTTTTACTTACCTCCTCTTTTGTTTTCTAGGCCTTTGAAGGTGGCCGGTAGATCAAAAATAATCTAATAGGATGATTATGAAGTTATGTCTAATAGAATCTGTCAGCAGCAACTACAAAACTGATGTATTTCTGTTTGTTTTTTGGACTGTGCACTATTAGAAAGTATATAAAAGCATTATTAGCAAAGCAGATTATCTGAGAATAGCATTATCCCTTTCAGCAGACTGGAATAATAGTCTTTGGATGTGTTTACATCATGCCAATCATAGATATTTCTAAACATCTGGACTTTGGGCATCAAATCAATAAAACATCTGGATAACTGATTATCACTGTAATTGCTTTTATAATAGTGTAGATGCTACATATATTTAATTCTTCACCCAAATGAGATAAAGGTAGGATGTTTGGCAACAGACTCAGATCCAGTATTTGGGGTTTTATGGCTTGCTTCCATGATGAGGTGCTCAGATAAGGTCTTCCACATGTTTAGCTGTGCAACATATCCTGATACACATTTTTATAATTACTGATGTATAAATATAAAATCTCAGTGAAACTTTTCCAATAGTGAAAGACTTGGCAGGTAAAGTAGGAATAATTAGGGCAGCCAAAGACAGATTAAGACTGTGCTGACAGTTCATTTGAAAAATGATTATAGGCAAATGCCAGTAAACCTGTTGGATATTCACAGTTTTGATGAGGGTTCAGGGGTTTGTGTGATATTGAAAATGAAACACTCAAACCATGTGTGAGTCCACGAGAGGAGAATGCCCAGTGAGAAGGAACATAATCACAATCTTATTTTGAGGCATGCATATTAAGTGGTTAAGGTAGAACAATCATCTGGGCTGGTGAGACATGAGACATTCAAAGCATATTAGGATTTAAGCCAGAGAGGCTTGGAAAATGTCAGAAATTCTTAAATCGTCTAATTTGAAGATAAAGTCACATGAACTATTTCACTAGATTTGAAATTTAACAGATGCCATTCCCTCCTACGTGACTATTTCTACATAGCTGTTTAGAGGAGGAATTCCTTAAACTGAGATAATTACAAAGGTTTTCTAACTATATCAATGTAGTGTGGCTCTTCTTCTATACAGTGTCCTTGTGTACTTAGAAGCCAGACAATTAAAGCAGAATGAGAAATTTCTTTCACCAAATGAGCATTTTAACTACTTGGTTCAAATGAACTAAAAGGACCGCAATTATAATAATGTATACCATAACTGAGTGAACTGTATTACAAGATTTTGTATTCTAACTCAGATTGCAGGAAGATAAAAAGTCTTTTGATAGTGTAGTAGAACTATCTATAGTAAAGTTATGAGCTTCAATCATGTAAATAAAGGAATTATTTCAAAAGTAATTTTTTTTCAGGGCACCTGGGGCGTCAACTAGTTGAGTGTCCAACTCTTAATTTTGGCTCAGGTCATGATCCCAGGGTTGTGGGATTGAGTCCCCACTTTGGTCTTTGTGCTGTCATCAAAGCTTCTAAGACTCTCTCTCTCTCTCTCTCTCTCTCTCTCTCCCTCCCTCCCTCCCTCTCTCTCCCTCTCCCTCTCCCTCTCCCTCTCCCTCTCCCTCTCCCTCTCTCTCTCTCTCTCTTTCTCCCTCTCCCTCCCTCCCTTCCTCCTTTCCTCCTTTCCTCCTTCCTCTCTCCCTCTCTCCTCTCTCCCCCTCTACTTCTCTTCCCTACTCATGTGCTATCTCTCAAATTTAAAAAAAAGTAAGTTTTTCCCCCAATTCTGTATAAGTTTGGGCTATTTAGTTAGGTGTTCCAGGGCATTATCCAGGTAACTTGCTAACCATGAGAACAATGTTCAACTAATCATTTTTCTCCATGATATGGAGAGAGCTTCCTCCTGAATTATGAGAGCATTGCCTGAGTGAGCCAAGCATAGCTATGCACCAACTGAGGTGAGATGGCAGAAGTGGTTTATAGTTTGAAAGATGACTTGGGAGGCAAATCTAAAGAAAATAAAGAAGAACCAGCTCAAATTTTTCATTATCCAAATAAATTTTCCCTCTACATCCAGCCTATAGTGACCTTATAACTTCATGACAAGTATAGGTTTTGTCTTGCATGTAGTAGGTCTGTACTGCCTGATGAAAGATGCTGCATTGTTTAATGTATTTAGATAATTTTATTATGTATGCAGTATAAACTGTGTAGTGACACAGATGTCTTTGGGTACATTTATTGAGCCAAATGAATTATTTTCTACAGTCTCTGCTTTAAAACCATGTTGTCCAGCAATCTAAGCCAACTGGAAGATAGGGACTATGTGTTTAAATGTTGGATTTCCATCAGTACATTGTTCAGAACACACATTAGGTGCATCATGAGCTACCATGATGATTGAAAAATTTCTGAAACCTGGTGTTGTGAGAGGTAATACTGAGAATTCATTAATATTTATTAAAGCCATGTTCTTTCTGGTTATTACAGAATTCTTTTTTCATAAAATGTAGACAAAAGGAATATCTTCTATGAAAGAAATAAAACCTTGCCCTTGGAAACTTACATGGTATGTTAGAAAAAGCAGAACACGTGGTAAGGCATATTAAGCAATTCACTGAACCTCAGTTTTCTTCTGCGTAAATTTAAGAAAATAATGTCTGTTCCATCTTCCCTAAAGTTTGTTGTGGGACTAAAAATTGAAAGGATGCAAAAGATTCATAAGTCAGTTGTTAGTAGAAATATAAATACTATTGTATTCGTTAAAAAAACCTATTTGATGTATTAGATCTATAGAAGAATGTAAAGTTAGAAGATTGAGTTATTTTCGGGCAAAATGCTCTGATCTGAAATAAATCAGTGTATGCCAAATTCACGTGCTATCCCATGAGGATAGCCCATCACAATGTGCTATGTCAAGTATAGCATTTGTACAAGGAGGTAGAAGAAAAAAGTTTTTTAAAGTTTCAATTATAAGCCCACACAAAAATAAAAATATCTTCTGTTTTCTCATTTATTTTTATTAGTTGGGTAGAAAGAGAAATGTGTAGATCTTTTGACAACTATAACAGTTTATGAACCATAAAGTTAGGTAATAGAAGTTGTTGATTAAAAAATACATGTTTTTTTGAAAAGTATTAAAAATAATAAGACACCCTGATGTTTTAAAGGTTTTGGTGCATAAGTCTCTTGTTTTGACATTTATATCATCACTGAAACGCCTTGATTAAACATTTAACCATCGTTTGAAGTTTGTTTGTCCTTAAATTTTATCTCACAATTTGATTCAAACTCTTGCTTCACTGATTTAATAAAAAATACTGTTAACTGTTTGCAATTATTAAATTGTAGGACTTTATTGTGGATTGTTAATATATCAGATGGGCATAAAATAGCAGTTATGGGAGAAAGGTTATACTAGTAAGCTCCTTTTCTCACTCTTCCTGACTTGGGTCATTTTGCTATGCTGACATCTACTAAAAGGAAAGGCCATTGATTACTTCAAAGAGCAAGTTCTTGGTTTAAGAAGGGTACTAGTTAGGGGGGTCTTTACGTCATATATAACTACTAATATATAACATGGGAGGGCAGAGGCACAATCATAACAATCTAAGTAAATGTGTGTAAGTGCATTCCTCACAATGAAATGCATAAAGAGAGAAAAATCCTATAAATATATTTTAGATTCTGATTGTGAAAGTGTGAGTCCTTTTAAGAGCACTACTTATTTGTGAAGGCCAATGTGCATTTTTCATAAGAGTGTGCTAGTGTGAGGGTGATGTAGGTACATACTGCCTGAGCGTATGGATTTAAAGTCATGTGGCCTTGAGTTTTTGTCCCAACTCTGCCATTTTCTTAATGACCTTGGATACATTACCTAAATCCCTCTGCCTCAATTTCCCTAATCTGGAATAGTAATACTAGTACCTATTCAAAGAGTTGTCCAGAAGGTACCTCTCAAAATGCTGAAATGCTGCAATGCTGCTTACTAATTGTGTTAACTGTGCTAACAAAACACTGTAGACTGGGTGACCTAAACAACAGAAATGTATTTTATCGGTTCTGGAGGCTAACAGTCCAAGATCAAGGTGCCAGATGGGTTGATTACTTTTTTTTTTTTTTTTTTTTTTTTTTTGGTGAGACTTCTCTCTTCCTGACTTGTAGATAGTGCCTTCTTTGTCCTCATATGGCCTTTTCCGTACAAATGCATACAAAAGAGGGAACTTTGGTGTCTTCCTCTTCTTATAAGAATACCAGGCCTATGGAATTGAGGACCCACCCTTATTACTTCACTTAATCTTAGTCACCTCCTTAAAGGCCCTATCTCCAAACATAGTCACATTGTGGGTCAGGGCTTCAACATGTACATTTTGGGAGGACATATCTCAATCCATAACACTGGTCTTACTTTCCATAAAATTTGCTTGGATGTGCAGGATGCTCCCTGTGTTGCAGCACTGGTTTGATCTTGCCCTCTTATGTTGTGTCATACTTGACACATGGTTTATGACTCAGTGGGTCTCAGATTTGATGAGCAACTCATGCCTTAATTACTGTATAGAGAAACCTATTTTACTCATATATGGGATTCTATTCATGCCTGCTTGATACTGACCTAGTTTAATACCTGTTAACCCAATAATCAGAGTGGAGGGGGAACACGTGAGGAAGCTATGTGGGACCTGTAAGGGACTCAGAAAATAAAACATAGGGAGAAAGGTTAATGCTTCAGATTTTAGGTGCTTTAAAGGACCCCAAGTAAGTCATTAAAATGGATTTTCTAACTGAAAGACCAGTAGCTCCTTAATATAGCTTTACAATTACTAAGACATATATTAACTATGAATTATATTTCCACCAGAGAAGATAGCATTCGAGGTACGATGGAGCAAGGGACATGGGGTGTAAGGTTAGTGCTCATAATTCCTTAGGAAGTGTATGAAACACTGCACCGCTGTTTCCAAAAGCTCTCAGCCGGATGCTGATCTAGGCTAAAATGTTTGGGAAGTTGGGTATTTCTCAGAGAAATCGGGGAAGACATCCTGACTGCCTAGTATCAGTGACAAGCTGTGGAAAGTCACCTGCCTCCTCAGACCTCCTTCAGACTCCCACTTCTAATGGCATAGGCAGAAACCAGCAGTTAAAAAACTGACTCTACACCCAAAGGCCAATCTCCCGTTGTGTAGTTTCCTCATTTTCTCTCCCTGAATTCCATGTCTATTGTTAACTCACCACTTCATACATAGTTCTTGCAATTTTGAATCTTTCAAAAAGTTTATGCAAACAGTTTTCAGTATGCCCACATGCAAAGTTGATTCTAAGACTCGTATTCCCTGCTCTATCCCACAAAGATGCAGAATTTCAGTGACTCAGTTGCCTTTCTAAGGAGTAGGGCAACAATGAGGCTGAGGATTGTGAGGGTCATTACATCAGACCACAAACCCTGGATATTTCAGTGTGGATGTTGAGTTAACAAGAGAATAATCACTTTTTTTTCTGTTGAAGAATATGCCACATGGAACAAAAACCAAACCAACCAAACAAACAAACAAAAAAGAGTCTTAAGAAAATGGACTGAAGCCTGAGAGACATGCAGTCTTATTTTTCTGTGCCAGGTACAACTCCCTGTGTGACTTCAGTTGTTATTAATCTCACCAAATCTCAGTTAATTCATCAGAGTAATATGGGACCAAGAGTAGGATCTCCTTTATACAGTGGGAAACAATGACAGCTAACACAATCTCAGTACTCAGTAAGGGTATTTGTTTATATAAGCAGATATATAGCTGCTTCAGCTCCCAATCTGGGTTTCATCTCTACGTGATTCTTTATCTTTCCGTTTATCTTTATCCCCATAGCAGGCTAAGCATGACCCTACTTGATAACTTAGAGTCAAAGAGGTGAAATGAAAGGAACTTCTGTGAGCTAAATACTGTTCTAGGCCCTGGGCAATACAAGCATGGACAGGACAAAGTCCTTGCTTACCTGAAGGTCTTTTTTTTTAATTTTTTAAACATTTATTTATCACTGAGACACGAGGAGAGACAGAGCATGAGCAGGGGAGGGGCAGAGAGAGGGGGAGACACAGAATCTGAAGCAGGCTCTAGGCACTGAGCTGTCAGCATAGACCCCGACACAGGGCTCTAATTCACAAACCGTGAGATCATGACCTGAGCTGAAGTCAGATGCTTAAGTGACTGAGCCACCCAGAAGCCCCCCCCCCTGCTTTTTTAATGGAGGAAATAATATATAGATATGTAATATGATTTGAAATAGTGGCAAGTTTTTTGAAGAAAAATAGATTGAGAGAGAGTGCTCAATGGTAGAAAGATGAGGCTATTTTAGACCAAGTAGTCAGGGAAAGACTCTTTATGGGGGTGATATTTGAACAAAGAAAGGTTTCAATAAATTAAGTATTAAGCCCAGTGAGTGTATGATGGAATAACATTCCAGGGGAAAAGAGAACAAGAGGAAAAGCAACATGGGCTTTATCTCCTAGAAGTAAAAGTACATAAAGTTATCTCCTAGAAGTAAAAGTACATAAAATATACATGAATGCCAAGTATTGATAGCTGGATATACCTAGTATATATGGCTTGATAAAATTAGGTTTGATCCTTACACTAGACTAGAGGGTGAAGGGGATATGGAGCCAAAGCCAGAGCTGTAGGCAGAGGTAAGACATTACATTGTCTATAGACTTTGGTAAGGGCATTAGCAAGTACAGGCTTAGCTGCAGTAATGAGGAAACCCCAAAATAACAGCATCTCTGACATAGTAGCATAAGGTGTTCTAGAGGTGAAGAGTTTCTGGGATTCTTGGATGGCCCTGCTCATAGGTCATCCAGTTTTTTGTAACTTGTTGCCCTGCCATTAGGTGATATCCTAATCCACTATTTGGGTTTTAGCAGATGAGAAGAAAACAGAAACACATAGAGTGCTGAAGGGTATAACTCCCAAGTTGTACACATTGGTAACATACTAGCCCACAAAGGAAGCTAGGGAAGGTAGCCATTGCCCAGATAACTTTCTAAAACCTTATTATCAAAAGAAAGAAGCGAGAAGGAAAGTGGTTGATAGTGGAAGCCAATCACTAGTCACGACTATAGAAAGAAATGTAGATTTTATTCTGACTGTGCTAGGAAGCCACTGAAAATTATGGAAAGGAACAGTGAGGCTATTTAATTCACACATTTAGAAGATTGTTTATAGAATATACTTCTAGAATATACAAGGGCAATAGAGGAAAGGAGACAACTTAAGAGGTGATTGCAGCAACCCACAGGAGAAATTAAGGTAATTTGGGTCAGGGTGTTGTAGGATTTGCTAAAGGTGAAGCTAGAAGGTATTGCTAATGGTTTGAATGGCAAAAAAGGGGGGAAATGGTAATGAAAGATCCCTCCTAAGATGTTATACTAAGAATTGGGCTCTCCACTATATCTGAGAACTGTGTTGGGATATATATATATATATATATATATATATATATATATATATATATCCATCCACTGTAAAATATGATGCATGCTTTATGGGTTTTGGGGTGTATATGTGTGTGTGTCTGTTTAATATAAAATATCAATATATGTGCAAGATATATGGTAATGCAAGTTTGGTTATTCTGTGATATCAAAATGTACTCTTCCCTCTCAGTTCCAGAGTATTAGTAAGCATAATGTTTCTTTTATAAATAACAGGCAGAAAAAAAAAAGTGAATAGATGAAACCCAGAAAGAGAGAGAGAGTTCCAGGATCTATTTATAGATTAAATATTGCCTGACCTTGGGCAACTCATTCAACTTTCAAGGGCATAAATATCCTCATCTGTAGAGTGGGGATAATGATACTAGTCTTATCTACCTCAGAGGATCATTGTGGATCCCAATGGGATAAAAGATGTGAAAAGACTCTGTTTAAAATGTTAACATCATGGTGAATAATTTATATCACATTTTAAATTTCAATCTGATTCCTCCCATGGTACCACTTGGTAAAAGCAACCACTTTCATGCTTGTTCTCTCCAGTTCCCATGGCAATTTGGCTTCTCAAAGCAGGTCAAGCAGACTCCAAAATAAACCTGCAAAGTTAGAATCTGTAGTTTTGAGATAATTAAGTTGCTGTTGTTGATGTTGTTGTTGTTGTTGTTGTTGTTGTTTTTAGAGCCTAATTCGTTATTTGTAATGAGTAGATTAAGTAACTTTAGTATAAAGACTGACAATTACAGTTTTCTGGATAGCCAACACCACATTCATTTTAAGTATTATGAGCAAATTTACAGAAATGCTTCACCAAGTTCCTTTAATCAATCAGTAAGCCTGAGTATTTTCATGTAAGGCAATTTGTATCATCCTTTCTTAAAAATGTAGGACCACATTTTGGATTTAGGACTAGCAAAAATAAGCTAGATTTGGTAACATGCAGGACAACTGGAAATCTGAGATAAACCTTAATATTTATTTCCTTCCCAGAACTCTCATTGGAGAGCAATGCATACTTTTTGTTGTATCCACAGGTTTTGACCACCAACTTTCCTCAAACAAAATTGTACCTACTCTTAGGGCTATAACATTGTGTGTCTAAAGGCAATGCAACTCTATATTATAAATGTTATTTCTTCCTAGTGCATTATATTTCGCTGACAGACTTTTAGAAAATAGGTTAAAACTTTGAAACTTTATGCTTATGTTAAGATAAAAATTTCTTTATCGTGGATTTCAATGCAAATATTTGATGACTAAGAAAAAAGTAAAAGACAAAAATTTAAAGAAATACTGCATTAAAAGTGGCAGCATCAGGCTAAGTCCCTGACTTCCAGGGTGTGAATTTACTCCCATTTCCCATTAGAGGAGTAAATGTAAAAATATCTAAGATGAACAGCTTTAGAGTTCTAATCAGATCCAGATGATTGATATACACACAAATGAAGTATTTCTTGTGCCTTTATCAGAGCCCTAAAATTGTGCTAGACATAGTGGATATGGATATGGATAGGATTTTATTTTTTGAAATCCTCTCAAATTATCTCCTAGAAGTAAAAGTACATAAAATATACTATGAATGCCAAGTATTGATAGCTTGATATACCTAGTATATATGGCTTGATAAAATTAGGTTTGATCCTTACACTAGACTAGTTTCTTTGGAGAACATTTATTTTATGTCATAATTAGGAAGTACAGGAATAAAACTGACCAAAGACTTGACAGAATCCAAAGGAAACTAACAATGTTTTAGGGAGTCTTACATTTTTAATCTTTCAGCTTAGCCTTTATGTGTAATCACACATTTTCCCCCTCCACATGCTTTTCCTACATTTGACCAGGGAAAATGACTACTGGGCATTCACAAACCATATAATTTAACTTACCAACCATGGCAGAAAGAAATGGTTTTCTCTTCCCGTTGCCTGTACGTAGTCCAGTGAAGGAATCTGATTGGTCCTACCCAAACCAATTAGTTTTGCTAAAGTCCTGTGCTATCTATATTGGTTCAATTTGCATCATGTGCCCACAGTGATTACTAGGAACAGTGTGGTATCAGAACCAGATGGAAGATAGGGTGAGAGAGAAGATGAATCAGTTTCTACTACAGTCAGGAAACTCCTGAAGATAATTATTACACTGAAGCTTTGGTTTGTATGTTTGTTTCTTTCTTTGTTTGTTTAAGTCAGGGGAGTAGCATTGAATAACTTAGTAGAGTCTAAAGCAACAAGAACTAATGCCTAGTTTATTAATATCTCTTGTCTCACAGCCATACTCAACTTCACCACATTACGTGACAGGGAATCACTTTCCTCATGAGGCAACATGATTCATTGTTGGATAACTTTTGCTCTTCCAAAAATAATATAAGCCCAAATATACCTTCTGATTCTTTGAGTTTTATTTTTTGGAATGACATGGGCCAGACTTCCTTTTCTCATATCAGCTCTCATATTTATTGAATGCATTGTATCCTTTCCAAATATATAGTTCTCCACCTAGACACACAGTCTGTGTGATCCTGTGTCTCAGTCACTTACCATTCTGACATATCTCTTCTGGACATTTTCCTAAGAATGGTGCATGTGTGGCTCAGGGCGCAGAGCAGGGGGAAGAAAGACAAAGAGAGAGGTGTAGGAAGAGTAAATATAGCTACCAGGTGACTAATTTTCTAATGTGTAAGCTGTTTAGGGGGCAGGTGGAAGAGACAGAAACTAATGGATGAACTCACTGTATTCGCCCATCAGGGCACATCAGCCTAGAAAGAATGCAAAGCAAATTAGACACAACACCAGTCTTTCCTAATAGAAAGAAGCAAGATGTTATTTAAACAAACAGGACTAGACAGATGGTGGTTTCCAGAAGAAGAATGATTATGTGTAAATCAGTCATACCTCAGAGTCATTCCAAAATTTAAGGTAGCTGCTCATTTAAGCCTAATTGCTCATTATCTTACTATTTTTCTTGTTAAATATGTATTTATTCATTCCTTTGTTTTACTTCATAGCCTGTATTCCTCTAGAAAATGGGAACATCCAGACATATATAGTCATATTCTTAGTGCCATAGGTAAGATGCTAATTACCTAGCTCTGTGCGTAGCAGATAGTGGATCACCTTAAAAAGCATAGCTACCACATGTAGTAGATTAAGCTGAAAATAACTGAGAAAGATTTCTAACTGTTTTGTTATCATACCTTCAACCTGATTTTTTTTACTAAATAAATTTGATATAATATTGTGTAGGTTTAAAGTATATGGCATATTACTTTAATACATTTATATATTGTGATATGATTGCTGATGTAGTGATATTTATCACATTATGCAATTATAATACAATTTTTTGTCTATGTTCATTATACTGTACATTGGATCCCTGTGGCTTATTTACTACATGTTACCAGCGTACTTTTAAACATCATTACTCTTATCTACCACCCCATTCTCCCTGGTAATCATCATTTAACTCTCTGTTTTGTACTTGTTTATTTTTTTTTATATTTCACATATAAGTGATATCATGCAATACTTCTCTTTCTCTGTCTTATTATCTCTCTTAGTGTAATGTGCTCAAGGTCTAACCATGTTGTCATGAATGGGAGGATATCTTCCTTTCTCATGGCTGTGTAATACTCCACTGTGTATATGTACCACATCTTTTTTTTCCCCCACAGTAACCAATATTGCCTTCTCCCTGGAAAAATGCATATATACTCCTACAGAGATCATAAATTCTAGATTTAGGTAAGAGGAGAAATGGAAGATATTGAAGACTGGAACTATCATATAAGCTAATGCATGAAATCAGGAATGCCAAGATGCGTTCAGAGGACAAGTTAATCATATCACTTAATTATACAAAGGGATACAGCAATCTTAGAGGAATAAATAGATAATACAGAGTACTATATTTTATTTGCTAACAAGTTTGTACTTTATTTTATTGGTAGGAGAAAGTCATTGACATTTTCTTTACATTGGAGAAGTGTGGAGAATGGCACAATAAAACATGATTTGGAAACTATTATAACAATGTGTAGGATCCATTCAATAAGAAGAACAAAGCAATTTAGAGATAGAGAGAAAAGATAAAAAGGGCTACTTGTATAAGACTGAAGCTAATTTTAAATGTGATAAATCTATAGTGTCTTTCCGAATATCATAGATAAACCAGGCATCAACACATGAATATTTCATGGTTTATCTATATATTATATTGTGGGGATACATAACCTTGAATTCTAATTCCTATACAAAGTGTTATTTTATTCTATTGCATTTACACTTCTTTTGGTAAAATAAAGCAGTTTTAGGAAGTAAACAATTCTAAAACTTAAGGTACACTTGGATTTTAAAACTAGGTATATGAAATTGATAAACCTCTAGCCAGACTTATCAAAAAGAAGAGAAAGGACCCAAATAAATAAAATTGCAAATGAAAGAGGAGAGATCACAAACAGTACCACAGAAATACAAACAATTATAATAGAATATTATGAAAAATTGTATGCCAACAAATTGGGCAATCTGAAAGAAATGGATACATTCCTAGAAACATTTAAACTACTAAAACTGAAACAGGAAGAAAGAGAAAATCTAAACAGACCCATAACCAGCAAAGAAATTGAATCAGTAACCAAAAATCTCCCAACAAATTGAAGTCCAGAGCCAGATGGCTTCCCAGGGGAACTCTACCAAACATTTAGAGTTAATACCTATTCTTCTCAAACTGTTCCAAAAAAATAGAAATGGAAGGAAAACCTCCAAACTCATTCTATAAGGCCAGGATTACCTTGATTCCAAACCAGACAAAGATCCCACTAAAAAGGAGAATTATAGACCAATATCCCTGATGAACATGCATGCAAAAATTCTCAACAAGATACTAGCAAATCAAACATTGCTACAAACATTGTAGCAACAGTACATTAAAAGAATCATTCACTATGATCAAGTGGGATTTATTCCTGGGAGACAAGGGTGGTTCAATATTTGTAAATCAATCAATGTGATACACCACATTAATAAAGAAAGGATAAAAAATATATGATCCTCTCAACAGATCCAGAAAAAGCATTTGACAGTGTACAGCATCCATTCTTGATAAAAACCCTCAATAAGGTAGGGGTTGAGAGAACATAACTCAACATCATAAAGGCCATATAAGAAAGACCCACAGCTAATATCATCCTCAATGGGGAAAAACTGAGAGCTTTTTCTCTACAGTCAGGAATAAGACAGGGATGTCCACTCTCACATTGCTATTTAACATAGTACTAGAAGTTATAATCTCATCAATCAGATAACAAAAAAGAAATAAAGGGCATCCAGATCAGCAAGGACAAAGTCAAACTTTCACTATTCACATATGATAAAATATCCTATTTAGAAAACCCAAAGAGTCTACAAAAGTTGCTGGAACTGATACATGAATTCGGCAGTCTCAGTATATAAAATCAACATAGAGAAATCTGTTGCATTCTATAATGAAGCAGGAGAAAGAGAAATTGAGGAATTGATCACATTTACAATTGCACCAAATACCTTGCAATACCTAGGAATAAACCTAACCAAAGAGGTAAAAGATCTGTACCCTGAAAACTATAGAACACTTATAAAGAAATTGAAGATGGCACAAAGAGATGAAAAAAAAATACATGCTCATGAATTGGAAGAGCAAATATTGTTAAAATGTCAATAATACCCAAAGCAATCTACACATTTAATGCAATCCTTATCAAAATACCACCAGCGTTTTTCACAGAGCTAGAACAAATAATTGTAAAATCTGTATGGAATCACAAAAGACCATGAATAGCCAAGAAAGTCTTGAAAAAGAAAAGCAAAGCTGGAGGCATCACAATTCCTGACCTCAAGCTATATTAAAAAGCTATCATCATCAAGACAGTATGGTACTGACACAAAAATAGACACATCGATCAATGGAACAGAATGAAAAACACAGAAATAGACCACAACTGTATGACCATCTAATCTTTGACAAAGTAAAAAAGATATCCAATGAAAAAAGTCTCCTTGACAAATGGTGTTTGGAAAACTGGACAGCAACATGCAGAAGAATGAAACTGTACCACTTTATTACAACATACACAAAAATAAATTAAAAATGGATGAAAGACTTAAATGTGAGACAGGAAACCATCAAAATCCTAGAGAAGAACACATGCAGCAACCTCTTTGACCTTGACCATAACAAATGCTTACTAGACACATCACTGAAGGCAAGGGGAACAAAAACAAGAATGAAGTATTGGGACTTTATGAAGATAAAGAGCTTCTGCTCAGTGAAGGAATAGTCAAGAAACCGAAAGGCAGCATATAGAACAGGGGAAGATATGTGCAAATGACAAATCTGATAAAGAGTTAGTATCCACAATCTATAAAGAATTTAATCAAACTCAACACCCCCCAAAAAACAAATAATCCAATGAAGAAATGGGCAGAAGACATGAACAGACATTTTCTCCAAAGAAGGCATTCAGATGGCTGACAGACACATGAAAACCAGTCATCAGCAGGGAAATACAAATCATAACTACAATGAGATACCACCTCCTATCTGTCAGAATGGGCAAAATTAACAGAGGAAGCAAGAATGTGGAGAAAGGGGATCCTCTTACACTGTTGATGGGAATGCAGACTAGTGCAGCCACTCTCAAAAACAGTATGGAAGTTCCTCAAAAATTTAAAAATAGAACTACCCTATGATCCAGCAACTGCACTACTAGGTAAAAGGATAAAAACATACTGATTCAAAGCAGCACATGCACCCTGATATTTATAAAGGCATTATCAACAATAGCCAAACTTTGGAAAGAAACTCCACCATAAGAAACTCTTAACTATAGAGAACAAAATGAGGGTTGCTTGAGGGGTGTTGGGTGGGGGGATGGGCTAAATGAGTGATGGGTATTAAGGAGGGCACTTGTGATGAGCACTGGGTGTCATATGTAAGTGATCAATCACTAAATTCTACTCCTGAAATGAATATCACACTGTATGTTAACTAATTAGAATTTAAAAAAAATTTGAAACAACAAAAAATAAGGCTAAGTATATATGTCAGAAATACTTTAATTAAGACGTTTTAAACAGGGTTACTTCTATGAGGAGAAGACTTCCATCAGTGATCTTAAAGCATGTAAATTATACTATACACACACACACATATATACTATATATACACATATATACATATATATACACACACTATATATATAGTATGCACTATATATACTATATACTACTTATGCTATATATATATATATATATATATATATATATATATACACACACACACTTATATAATTAGAGCTACCTATTATATCTCTTCAAATGATAAGATGCAATTTAAAAACATACTTTAATGGGTATGGATATGGGAAATTTCATTTGCTACTTTACCACATGCCAAATATCTCCTATTGTCAGTTTTGAAAATATAGTTTATAGTAACACAGATGCACTATTTTCCTATTGTCTATGGCTTCTTAATGCTGTAATAGCAAAGTTAGGTAGATGTGACTGAGACTGCATGGCCCACAAAGCCAAAAACATTTACTATGTGGCTCTTTATAAAAAAGTTTGCCCATCCCTGCCTTATGTAATATTCTGTACTGCTCTCTGTTTATATAACATATTTCTTTTCTCCCTCCCCAACAAAGAAATAAGTAGAGAGAGAAAATGATGATATTGATGCAGACTATGATTAATTTAAAAATCATCCACATTTTTAATATGAACTTTAGAAAACAACTTCTCTAGAGCTGGGAGGATAATGATGATAATAACTAGGAAGCTGCTGCCAAAGTTTTCAGGAATCAAGAGCAAAAGTAATAGAGAGATGAATTGGAAAAGGGGTTAAATTGGGAAGAAGGATGAGTATAAAATCATGAGAACATGATGAGTAAAGGAGCATATGAAGTAGTAAAGAAAAAATGTAACATCGGTGTCTGGGATACATTGTAGTAGATGTAATCAGGGAGGAAAATGTCAACCATTTTTATCAAAAAGTCAGTAAAACTCTGTATATTTTGATGTCTGATCTTGGGTAATTTTATCCAATCAACTAGTAAATTACAGGGCTGAAAATTAAACTTATATCTCTAGGATACAAAATACTATACTTTTAACCCATTACAATAAACTACTTCCAAACCACCTCAAAGCCATTTGGGGCATCTTCCAATCTTTCTAACTCACAGGCTTTGATTTCTTTTCCCTTGTCAAATCTTTTTCTCGAAACAAATCTGTTCCTAGGAAATGGTCAGGTCTCAGTGATACTGCTGTGAGTATTTTTTAATCTATTATGTTGTGTTTGGGTATTCAACTTCTTCACTCCACATGTGGGGCAGTTGATGTGTAGTGACTCAGTTCTCAAGTACTGGAAGCAGATACCAGTGGGATTTCAGGAGGAGACACAGACATTTTATTGAAAATGGGACACACCAATATCAACACACTTGCTGTATATAGATCAAACCTCTTTACCATGCATACCTTCTGTCCCACAATTGGCATGAACTACAAGGATTGATTCAATTTTTCATACAAAAGATATTTATTGAACACCTACTCAAACGCCTACACTATTTCAGTCAGGGTCTGCGGATTCAGTTAACCACAAAGACAATAAAAGCCTTTTGACTCCTTTCAAAAAACTTGCACTTAAGAGAAGAGATAAATATTATACAGGTCAATAAATAGATTACATTTTAGATAGATAAAAATGTAATTTTAGATAATGATAACTCCTAAGAAGATGACAAATTGTTGATTCTAAGGATTGGAGAGATCTAGTATTCTTAACCTGGGACACTTGGACTTCTAGGGCTTCTATATATAGTAGGTTCCATAAACTCTTTGAAATTGTATAAAAAATTAGGTGGCTATTATACACATTTGGGGAGAAAGAGTTTATAACATCCATTAGTGTCTCAAAAGAATATGTAACCTGCAAAAGACTCAGAACACTTAGATTAGCATGATAAGTCTTTCTGAAGAGGTGATATTAAGTCCGAGACCTGACTGAAGAACCAAGCTATGAGAATTTATGCATTCAAGTACCAAGCAGAATAGAGAGTAAGTTTCTGAGGCAGGAACAACCTTGGTGAGATGCATGTGAATAAAGACTAGAAGAGCCAGAAGAATGAGTTGGAGAGAAATATTCAAATATTCAAAGAAAGAGATTAACAGATGGCTTAAGGAACTTTTTATACCAAAAAATTTAGATTACAAAAATGTGCTGAGAAACCATTATAGGGATTTGTGGGGAACTATGAGATATTATTATAAAAGAAGAGATTTCTTGAGAAGACACTATAAGGAGGCACAAAGAAAAATGCAGAGCCCACATAGAGTGTCTTCTAAGTGTCCAGGAGAAAGGCAGAGATGATATTAGCCAGAGTAATAGTACTAGACATAAAAATTTATACAGATCCCAGGATATATTTGTGACTCAAAGCTAAGAGGGTTTTCCTTGGAAATTATTAGTTCTGTTTTGACAATGATAGATTTGAGATTTCTATTTTGTACAAAATGCAGTCCATACACATTTTGGTTAGAATTTCGAGTATTAAAACCTAAATTTGACCAAAGCCAAATATCAAAATCATTCTAGGATATAAAAAATCTAAAACTATACAAAAATGCATTGTTATTACAATTTTTAAAATAAATTTTGAAGTTTTTTTTTTGAGAGAGAGAGAACTTGAGTGGGGGAGGAGAAAAGAGAGGGAGACAAAGAATCCAAGGAGGTTCCATGCTGTCAGCACAGAGCCAAATGTGAGACTCAACCCCACAAATTGTGAGATCATGACCTGAGCTGAAATCAAGAGTCAGATGTTTAACTGAGCTACCCAGGAACTTCTAATTTAAAATTTAATTGCCAAATTTTGAAAGTTTGAATTTTTGTCACAAGGCATGATAGTTTTTCAGCAGTAACAAGCTTTTATATGGCAATGATAGATGCCTACTCACTTTCAACTGATGTCACTGAAGGAGGAAGATTTTTTGGTGTATTCTATTTTTAACTTTTTTATTTTTTCCCTTATTTTATTTATATTCTATATGATGGCTAAATTGGAAATAATTTATTTTTATACCTTTTTCACCTTGTTGGTATATTAAGAAAATGAGATCAAAATTGTGCCTTTCACTCAGCCTCCATAAGATGTAAAATATTCCTCAGACTGTTTTTTTTTTTTTGCTCATAGCCTAAGTATAATAAAGTAACTTTAATTCTGTATATATTTAACAGTTATATTGTTAAATGTTATGATGGTGAGTCTGCTAAATGTTTATATAAATAATAGGATTATGATGAAATATAATTTTTATTATTCTGCTCTATATCATTATTTAGTTTTTATAGTCATTTCTTGATTCAGAAGTTGTAATGCTCTTTCTAAGATTATTTATGTAAATCACTCTCTTAATATTCATACTAAATGACTACCTATTTATTTCAAATTATCTTAATATTTTACATAAAATTGAATTTTCAAATTAACATTTATTGTGAAGGATTTATAGTTGTATTAATATAAATATTTAATTCAATTAATATTTTAAATATTATAGGAGATTTACCAGAAAATCTAAGTATATTTTAAATACATATTCAGGAAATGACACTAAATTCAAATTACACTCAAGTTAAATTACAAAGCTGTATTAATCAAAACAGGTGCTGGCACAAAAATAGATACAAAAACAATGGATACAAGTCAATACCAAAAACAAAAAATCCAATAAAAAATGGGCAGAAAGCATGAATAGACATTTCTCCAAAGAAGGCCTACAGATGGCCAACAGACATATGAAAATGTGCTCAACATCACTCATCATCAGGGAAATGCAAATCAAAACCACAATGAGATATTACCTCACACTTGTCAGAATAGCTAAAATAAAAAACTCAAGAAACAACAAGTGATGGTAAGGATGTGGAGAAAAAAGAACCCTCATGCACTTTTGGCAGGAATCCAAACTGGTGTAGCCAACTGTGAAAGGCAGTGTGGAGAGTCATCAAAAAATTAAAACTAGAACGACCCCATGATCCAGTAATTGTGTTGCTGGGTATTTACCCACAGACTATGAAAACACTAATTCAAAGGGATATATGCACGCCTATGTTGTAACATTTATAATAGCCAAACTATGGAAGCAGCCTAAGGGCCCACTGATAGATGAATGGATAAAAAAATATGGTGTGTATGTGTATGTATATATCTAAATAGATACATTTAAGTATGTTTTATATATATTTATTTAATATATATTTATATATTTACACATATACATACACACTCACATACCCACACAATGGAACATTATTCAGCCATAGAAAAGAATGAAATTTTGTCATCTGCAACAATATGGATGAATCTAGAGAACATAATGCTAAACAAAATAAGTCAGAGAAACAGAAATTATTTTACTCTTATGTGGAATTAAAGGAACAAAACAACAAGCAAAGGGTAGAGGAAAGGCCAAACCAAAAAACAGAGTCTTATCTATAGAGAAATAACTGATGGTTAGCAGAGGGGAGGTGGTGGGGGGGATGAGTGAAATAGGTGAAGGGGATTAAGGTATACTTACCTTGATGAACACTGGGTAATATACAGAACTATTGAATCACTATATGGTCCACCTGGAATTAAAAAAAAAAGGCAGCCAGAGAATCCCATATTTCTCCTCCTCCCCACAATTCAAATTACATTCCTTTTACATTTACTAACAAACAGAGATAGATCAATACATATATATTATTGTTATATGAATGATAATTTACACAATCACCTGATTATTCATTGTACATTTCATTAAATGTGCCAGAAATGAGATAGAAGCATATAGCTATTTAGTCTTCCAAAGCCAAAATTTAAGCATACAGATACTTCATCATGGATGTGGTTTATGTAAGAAAGAAATAATGAAATTCAGTAGATCCCAATCCATAAGCCTAAAGAAAGACAAATTATTCTTAAATAAATACATATTTGTTTTATATTTAATCAAAATCAGCTTTTATTTGAGAAAAAGAGAGTGCACAAGCAGGGGAGGAGCAGAGAGAGAGAATCCCAAGCAGGCTCTGTGCTGTGAGCACAGAGCCCAATGTGGGGCTTGATCTCACAAACCATGAGACCATGACCTAAGCTAAAATCAAGAATTGGACCTTTAACTGACTGAGCCACCCACGTACCCCAAAGCCAGCTTTTGGATTAACCAACCAACCCCTACCCCAACATTTTGGTTAATGAAATTTCTGTACCAGTCTGGAGCTTATTGAGGAATGAATAAATGCAACATAGTGATTCTTCCTATCGCTATATACATATTAACATACTTAATCACTACAGTAAAGGGGAGATGCATAGAAAATGTTATTTTGCTGCTTTTTTGTCATCTCTTACCTATCCCCAGCCCCATATTTTACAAGAATATTGGTTAGTATGCTTTCTGAATATGAAATTTGGTTTGTCCCCATGTTCCTATTAGTCCAATATTCCCCAGGGAAGGAAATTACAATTTTTGCATAGTTTCTAATATATTTATATTGATCAGATACTCTAGTTATTTTTTGCTCATATACTAAGCCTTAGTTGAGAATGTTGCCATGTACTTGCTCAGGTAGATGTGGAGACTTGAATATTATAGACCCTGTCTGTCATCTTATAAAAAACAGTCAAGTTCATATCACAGTGATAGGACCTTGAGATCTGTGAGGTCAAGACAAAGGCTGAAAATGTACCTGACCTCCGATATGACTTTCCTAAAGTTTGTGATGACAGGCAGTAAATTGAATGCAGTGTTTCACTGAGTTGATTTGACAGCCCATAGCAAGCTGTAAAAGTTTGTAGAAACTCCAGTTTCTGTTATCTCAAATATATGATTACAGTGTAGAAATAGATAGAGCCAAGCCATCAAGATATATTATACACATGGGTAGTCTGTGTGCAGAAATACACACATGTGTATACCTTAATTGTGTGTGTTTGTATTCATCTTTTTAAAATCCAAATTATTTGGGGAAATTGTTGATCAAACAAAATTTTTGCAGAAAGCTTTTACCCAAGCAACTGGGAAGATGACTAATTAATATTTCTACTTTTTAGCTCATGCATAAAACATAATAATTCTTCAGAGAACATGTTTTGACCATTTTATTTTGTAAAAACATTTTTTAAAAAATCAAAAAAGAATGCCATTTATTTTCTCCTTCTCTCCTTTTTTTTTTTAAGGATCAGTTCATATAGTTGTTGCATTAAATAAAAACACAAGGAGCTGTTTGTTCTCAAGCACAGAAGTATGTTGGAAAGGATGTAGCCCAAAGAGACACACACTGATGGGGAGTTTCAAAGCTGATGGAAGAGTATTTATGCTGCATCTCAGTGAATTCTGTTCAGTAGTTGACCATTGATGTCATCTTAGGGCCTTGAGAAATTTTCCCAAATCTTTCTATCTTTGTAGACTTATGTTTCATGGACTCCAGACACTTGGACTATTACTACCAGAGAGTACTCAACTCATTTATGCTGTGACATGTATAAATCATGTTGAGGGATAAAGTCATTACTAAGTAATAAAGTTGAAAAATAATAGAAACATCTTAATAGTCCTCTTATGTCGAGGCACTAACATCTTCCCATTCTTTATCCCAGAGCCCGCATGATATGTGGGAAGAAAACAAAAACAAAAACCAATAAACAAAATACTTTAAAAAGTGAATAAGTAGAAAGCATAAGCTATAACATTAAAAGAGAAACTATTTACTCAGCATTGCTTCGTATATCAACAAACAATTCAACCAAATCTCCCATCCTTGGTTCCTGCTTTCCGCCATCCATCCTTCTTTCCTTTTCCCCCATCCCTTTCTATATCTCGTTCCTTCGTTAAACATGTGTTGCAAGTATAGTACCAGGAATTCAAAGCAGAACCCAGTTCTTTTGGCTTTAATTTTGTTGTTCTTTCACTTGTACCAAAGTGTCCAATTTCATACTGCCCCAAGACATTGACTTCCACTGAGTCAATTCTAAGTTACATATGGATTTATATTCTATCAGGATAAATACCATGGTTAGAAATTATACAGTTCTCTTTCTAAATACCTTTGCAGGACTGTTAGACGTTATGTACAAGTATGCCTTCCTCATATGAAAACTTTGTTAAACCTCAGCTCATAAAAATATTTGCTTCTAGATATCAAGTAACTTGTTGATTTTTTTTAGTGCATTCTCATGGCCTTATATTGAGAAACAAGTACATTCTCTCTACAATAAAGGTGATCAATATAATACTTGTTATTGTTCCTTCTTGTTAACTTATGAGCACTGTTGTAAATAGAGAGAATACCATATTCCACTTGCCTTAAACTTGGTTAAATGTGTTGGTCCTACAGGTATTTTGTAGTGCAATTTGGCTATGGCAGATGAGTTTAGGATTTTTTAACATTTGAAATAGAAAACATGGACAAATTATATATAGAACATTATAAGGACTATAAACCAGATCAGAGAAAAGGCCATATATAGAGAATGTTCTGGATGGAATTATCAAGAGGATTTCACCGGACACAGGCTTAGTTATTTACTTTTCACCTAAAACATGGAGTTAGACATAAAAAATGCTTGGCTTTCATGGTGGTTGGCTTGTGCTTCTTTAGAATCTCTAAATGCAAACCAAAAGAAAATAGAAAAAATAGCGACACTATATATTTTACTTAACTTTGGGAAATTATTATTTTTAGGTCCATTAGACTCAGAAGTACATTAGCATATATTCTATTTTAAAGGGAAGGCAAAATTCTTGAAAGACAGCTTCTGTTTAAAAAAAAATAACTACATTCCATTATTTAACTTAAGGAACAATCAGGGCTATGCAAAAATATTTATACACAAAATTGTATCACAGTTATTTAGAATAGTAAGAAATTGAAAGAACCTAGGAGCTTGATAAGAGAGGATTGGTTTTAAATTAACATTCATATGAGGGCACTAAAATATTTTTGCACAATGTAAAAAATAAATAGAAAAAGTTTGCAATATTATGTGTAAAAAAGGAGGTTACTCATACGTATATCAAGAATGGCCCCAATTTCATTTTAAACTCACACAAAGTGAAAAAAAATACTCTGAAAAATATGCATATATTTTCACAATGATTATTTCAAGGTGGTGAGATTACAAGTGCATTTTTTTTCCATTATCTGTATGCTTTCCTGTATATTCCAAACTAAGTAAAATAACCTGCATTATTTTTGTAATAAAAAGGCAAGATAATTTTTAAAGAGTAATATGTAAAAATGCACCCTCAGAACTCCATTTTTTACTGTCACCATACATTTCCATTCATCTAGGTGTTTTAGGAGGCTCTGAATTTTTCCACTTCCATGCTGTATAAATGTAATATACTGTTACAATCAGATTTCTTTACTAATTTATTCTAATCCTATGTGATGGCTGTTTATTGAGGAAATTTTTACTGTAACTGATAAAGAGAGAGGTGGAAGAGAGAAGGAAAGGGAGAAAAGAGTGGAGGGTATATCAGAAGAGAGGAGAAAAGAAAGGTGAACGATAAAATAATAGCATTTAATATGACTCTAGAAACCAACTAGACTTTTCTGTGCCCATAAGACAACACTCCTCCAAATGCAACAATTGCATTTGCCACTGAAAAGTAAGTTAAAAAAAATCATACTCTGTTAAGGATTTTCAAAATATTTCTTACCAGTAGGATAGGATTATGAATTAGATTATCTAGGGAATTTTTTCCTTCACTTTTATTTCGTAATTACAACATAAGATAGGGTCCCTAGAAATTAGTGTGCCTCCTCAGGTCCTTCCACTACCCAATCAATATGATTTGCCTCTGCTCATATCTACATTTAACAATTAAAAGGAAGGGAAAATATCTTCCCAGAAACTTCATTTCATTAGGAAGCCATATTCCAGAAACTTTATTCCATTAGGAAGGTTTGCTGTATTGGGGTCTTAACTCTCCTCTGTCAATAGAAACCAGGATTTCTCTCATAATGGATTTTTCTCCTCCTGGCTCATACCAAGCCAAACCAGAATAAGTGAAATGGGAGTTTGTACCTAAAAGAAAATATTACTAGTACCTTAAGGAGAAATCTTCATTGTGCCAGGAACTGTGCTTGGCGTACCTTTCTAGCTTCCAGGTTCAGAGATCTGATTACCTATTGCTTCTGCTGGTACTCAGGCTGTCAGATCTGACAGCAGTCATTACCAATGACCACTCTCCAAAATGGGCCTGACTACTGATCTCTTCATTTATCAAAAAGGGAAAAAATCAGTAGAGAGCCTACAAGAAATTTAATTATGAAAATAAATAAGAAAATTCTAAAAAGAGGGAATTTGTAACATTAACAAAGATACTTTTTATAAATCAGAGAAAAAGATAAAGATATATATATTCTCTTTATATTGAAAGATGTTGCTTTAATCAAATGAAAACAGGTCAATAAGAGATGTGATGTAGGTCAGGAAATAATATAGCATCTGAATTTAATTCCCAGTGTTAAGATTTAAGTGGAAGACCTACTGTTACATAAAATGAAGTCAACCGATACTGAGTATAGCTTTAGAAAAACAAACAGGGAGGAGAAGAAATAAACAGTAAGACAGAAAGGTAAATGATAGAATGTATACTGGATATGGGTCACTAGATCATGGAGATTTAGCCCATGTTGATTTCAGTCTCTAGAAGAATAAATGAAAAAGGCAGACAAAGAGGAAGCAGTGGCCATTACCAAAATAAAAAAAAGGAAAAATAAATAAAAAGAAGTATGTGTCTCCTATATATAGTTTATACACAAAGACAAAATAGAAAATTAGTGTACAAGAGAAACCTACAAGAGAAATGAAGGCAAGTGTGACCACTATGGTAAAAAGTAAAGAAAATTTAATTTATATGAATGAAGAGGCATCATTTATATATTTGATCACCACGAAAACTAAATAATACAAAAAATGGAGTCATGTGAGGGTAAACAGATAAATAAATATTAAATATGATTATAGAAAAGCAAAAATGGAGATATAAATATCATAAAGGGGACAATTTACAGTGTAAAAGAAACATTTGACATGTATACAATTTCAATTAACCTATATGGATCAAAACATTGATAAAATATGGAGAGTCAAGGCTAATTTTTTTCTGTTTTATTCCTTTTTTTTAAATATGAAATTTATTGTCAAGTTGGTTTCCATACAACACCCAGTGCTCATCCCAACAGGTGCCCTCCTCAATGCCCATCACCCACCTTTCTCTTCCTCCCACCCCCCCAACAACCCTCAGTTTATTCTCAGTTTTTAAAAGTCTCTTATGGTTTGCCTCCTTCCCTCTCTGTAAGTTTTTTTTCCCCTTCCCCTCCCCCACTGTCTTCTGTTAAGTTTCTCAGGATCCACATAAGAGTGAAAACATATGGTATCTGTCTTTCTCTGTATGACTTATTTCACTTAGCATAACACTCTCCAGTTCCCTCCACGTTGCTGCAAAAGGCCATATTTCATTCTTTCTCATTGTCAAGTAGTATTCCATTGAAGGCTAATTTAAAAGAAGGAAACCAGAAACAAAATTGTATCAAAAATGTTTCTGAAATTTCTTTATTCACATGCACATATATACTCACAAATGCATCAAGGTAATCAGGACACATGTAGAATAGCAGTCTTCTTCTGTTGTTACCTTTTAAAAATTTTCTTTCCCCTATCATTTTCTTCCCCAACATTTTCCATCCCATTCTTAAGGTAAATAATATTAACACTGTATGTCTTCATCTTTTGCTCTGTGCTCACAACAAACTATTCATATAAAGTAATAACTACATGATATTCCATAGCAGAGATGTTCCATAAACTATTCAGCCATGCACCTATTGATGGCTGTTTCTTTTACTTATCTTTTTCCTATATGTACAATCTTGCAATACAAGAACTTAAGACATATATCCCTATTCCCTATTTTAGTTATTCCTGAGATTCGCAGCAATGGGATTGATGAGTAGATTTTTTCAAGTGTTCAGTATACTCATCTAGATTGCTTTGCAAAAAGGCTATTTCAATTTAAATATCCATGAACCATTTTCCCCACCTGCAGTAAGTGTTAATGCTCTTTTGAAATTTTTCCCAGTCTGATGGTTGGAGAGTAATAACACATTTTTATTTGCATTTTCCTAACTACTGCTGAGTTTGAGTTTTTATCTTGTTTTGCCACTTGAGTTTGCTCCTTTATGATTTTTATCTTCATATTATTATTCTTGACAATAACTAAATTAAAACTATATTATAGATCTTAACCTTTTGTCTGACCCCTATATTGCAATTTCTTCCCTAAATTGGTGGTAAATCTTTTGAGACTTCATAAACTTTTTTACAAAAAAAATTCTACTTTTTATGATTAAATATTATCTATGTTTTTTTTTTTTTGTAGTTTATTCTTTGTACTTTTATCTGAGAAAGTTTCTTTAAGTCTGCTTGTCACTTCTCTTGGAACAATTGTTTTTTATTTTACAGTTAACCATTTAATTCACACTAAATTTTATTTTCTGTATGATATCAGATAAATGGATTGTTTTATTTCTAAAGATAGGATCAGCCATTTGTGCCAGGATGACTTGTACTACCTTTATCATATAATAATAATAATAATAATAATAATAATAATAATAATAATGTTATAATATGTTAAACCAAGGGCAATCAAACTTTTTTCTGTAAAGGTCCAGATACTAAATACTTTACTTTTGGCATGCCAGATGACCTCTTTTACAGCTACTTAACTCTGCTGTTGTATCAGAGAGGAGTCATAGACAATATACAAATAAATGAGCATACCGTTTTCTAATAAAACTATACTTATGGACACCAGAATTTAAGTTTCACCTAAATTTAATGTGTCATGGCATATCATTCTTATTTTTGTATTTCCAAAGTCATTTAAAAATTTGAAACCTGTATGAAAACAAGTGAAAGACAGTAATTGACTCATGGCTATAGTTTGGAACCTCTGTGTGATACTAATATATTTCCCATTCCTATGACAACATTATATTGACTAGATCACAGTGGCTTTATAGAGTGCTCTGACGTCAAATAAAGCTCTTTTTCCATAGCTATATTTTCTTTCCTACTTCTCTTCATTATATTGGGGAATTTTGATAACATTCTTCCATTGTCAGATAAACTATTAATTTGGGGTGAATTTACTTTTAATAGTTTAATTTATAAAAGAACATGGCATACATTTCCATTTATTTAGCCCTTATTTTTTACCCATTAAAAATTTTTGGTTTAATCCCTCTGTGTTCTTAAGTTTTTTTATGGGTGCTTTTCAAATTATAACGGGAATATTTCTTTCATTTGCATATCTATGCAAAGCTTGTACAAATATAGAAATAATATAGATATGTGTGAGAAGGTTAATTTTTTTATTTTCAAAATTCTTCCCAAATTTATCTATTATACTGTTAAAAATTTAAGAAAACCCAAATATATTATCAGAATAAAGAAATATTTACATATTCCTTTCTGGTGATTTTATCAATTATTTTATTTTCTTGTTTTATTGTATTTATTAGAGTCCCTGAACCAATATGTATTAGGAATACTAGTCTTATTCTTGATTTTAATTAACTTAGTGTGTCATTCTTTGGGATAATATTTTCTGTGGATTTTTGTCTATGTGTTATATTGTTTTTAAACATTTTTATTCTATTCCAACTATATAGAGGTTTTATTAGAAGGATGTTGAGTTTTTCCATGTACCCTTTTAGAATGTATTTGGATTTTCTCCTTTGTTGTTTTAATGATTTATTTTAACAGTGTTGATATGTTCTCAGGAAGAAAATGTGAAATTTAGAAAGATGGCCTGTGAAGATATTGGAGCAAAGAGAGAACAAAGACTGCTCCTAGCCCAGTAAATGTTCTTTGAATTTGCTGGTGCCCTATTCCTCAAGGAGCTGAAGGTTAGCCAAAGATTTGTGAATAGTCTGCTATGTCCTTTAAGCAGGAAACATACCAGCATCTGCCACCCTTTAAGGTGAGCAGACCAGGAAAAAGGGAGGCATGAACTGAGTGAATAAAGAGGATAATGATGAGCTTCCCACTGTTGTACTAGGTAATGTCCTTTGGGAGACCAACAAACATCTCCTACAACTCATGAGTTTTTTTGCTATAAGCCCCAGAAGCTAAACCTAAGACCCAGAGAACAAGTAAAATAAATAAATAAATAAATAAATAAATAAATAAATAAATAAAACATTAAAACCCAATTAAAAAAAAAACTAAACAAAAGTTTCCTAAGTTCAAATAGAAAATCAGTAAAGCATATCCAGAAGATATGACTTCTAGTGAAACAGAATTACTGAAAGAATAGGCCGGACAATAACTTGAACAATAACAAAACAGCGAGAACAATTAAAATTTATAAGACCAAATTTACTGTGAGAGACTATAAGACCTTATTTTCCAAATAAAATATTTAGTAGCTGAATCATAAGGAAGACAATTTTGAAATATAATTAGATATGTGCAAAACAAGTAGAATAAATAAATGGGGGAGAAACATGAAAATCATCAAAATTGTGAATAAAAAGCCAGAGACATTGAGGATAGTCAGGTGACCCTCACATATAAATAGTAGGAAACGGGAAAACAAACTGGAAAAGAAATCTTATTAAAACTAGATGTCAGGTGTAGCACAAGCCATTAGAAGTTGTGAAGTTAGGTGAGAATGAAGATGAATGGAAGGATTGTCTTTGAACACGTCCTTAATAAAAAAAAATAAGAGCACAGAAGAATAGCTTTGAAACAGTGCAGAACTCTCTTCTATACAAATTGGGCAGAACAAACCCATGTTAAGATGTCATTGGGAAGATCTAAAAAAGCACAAGTCCTCTTTCCGTAGTCATACTAATTAAATTATGTAATTACCAATTCCTTAATTTGAAAAGATATCTGCACCCCTATGTTTATTATAGGATTATTTACAGTAGCCAAGCTATAGAAGCAAACTAAATGTCCATTGATAGATAAAAGGATAAGGAAAATGTGGTGTATTTGTGTGTATGTATATACACACATACACATATATACAATGGAATACTATACAGCCATAAAAAGCATGATATTGTGACATTTCAGATGACATAGATGGACAAGGTAGATGCTAAGTGAAATAAATTCAGACAGAGAAAGACAAATACCACATAATTGCACTCATAAGTGGAATCCAAGCAACAACAACAAAATGAATAAACAAAAAAGCAAAAATCATATCTATAAATGCAGGAACAAACTGACGATTGCCAGAGGGGCAGGGATGGGGGGTTGTACAGTATGGATGAGGGGAGAGGGAGATACAGGCTTCCATTTATGGAATGAATAAGTCATGGGAATAAAAGGCACAGCATAAGGATTACAGTCCATGATATTGTAATAGCAACGTAATAAGACAGATGGTAGCTGTACTTGTGGGTAGACAGAGCTTAATGTATAAACTTGTCAAATCACTAAGCTGTACACCTGAAACTAAAGTAACATTGTTACTTTACTATATATAGTTACTTCAACTATACAACTATACATTGTTACTTCAGCTATACTCAACAACACCAAAAAGGTAATTACCAGTTATTTAGGGAGGTAGAATTAGGCATTGATATTAGATATCTTTTTTATTAAGTTGTATTATTTTCCTGAATGTAAGAATAGAAAATACCACCACAACTACTACCTTTTAAAAATGCACTTATTTAAATTCAAGTTAGTTAACATACAGTATAGTATCGATTTCAGGAGTAGAACCCAGTGATTCATCACTTACACATGACACCCAGTGCTCATCCCAATAAGTGCTCTCCTTAATGTCCATCAACCATTGAGCCCATTCCGCTACCCACCGCCCATCCAGCAACCCTCAGTTTGTTCTCTGTATTTGAGTCTCTTATGGTTTGCCTCCCTGTGGTTTTATCTTAATTTTCCTTCCCTTCCCCTATCTTCATCTGTTGTGTTTCTTAAATTCCACATATGAATGAAATCCTATTTGTCTTTCTCTGCCTGACTTATTTTGCTCAGCATAATACACTCTAGTTCCATCCACAAATGCATGGCCAACTAATCTTCAACAAAACAGGGAAGTATCCAATGGAAAAAAGATAGTCTCTTCAGCAAATGGTGCTGGGAAAACAGCTACTACATTTTTTTTTTAATTAAAAGCCAGCACAAATTGATACTTTGCTTATCTCAGTTTGAGTCTTAATCCAGCTACAACCTTCCATGCTTTGTTTAAAATTGTTGACTCAGTATCTTGAGCCTGTGAGCAAATGCTGCTCACTTTCTGTACCCAATGTTAGGTCCCCAAACCCTAGCCTGCCTGAAGAGCTGTGTCCTCATTTGTTTAAAAACAGAAATAAGATGATGATGATGCTTAAAATTAAAAACTGATAGTAATATTTAAATACACAAAATAAGCAGCACTTGAGAATAAACACAAAACAATATTTATGAAGAAATTCTATATTATATGAAAAGCATTAAAAAATAAGTCTAGGCATGCCTGAGTGGCTCAGTCAAATGTCTGACTTGGCTCAAGTCATGATCTCACAGTTCGTGGGTTCAAGCCCCTCATCAGGCTCTGTGCTGGCAGTGTGGAACCTGCTTGGGATTCTCACTCTCTCCTCTCTCTCTGCTCCTCCCCTGCTCATGCCTTCTTTCTCTCTCTGAAAATAAAGAAATAAACCTAAATGAATCAGTCAATAAGTAAGTAAGTAAGTCTATAAAACAGAATTTGTGGGATAAAACCAAAGCTCTATATAGAAGGAAATGCTCTTAAACGTTTGCATTATTAAAGTAAAAGAATAAAATATTTTAAGTAATTACAGGTTTTTTTCCGTTAGTAAGTCAAAAAATAATTGTTAGGATGATTGAAATTATACTTTAAGTAAAAACAAAGAAAATTAGAGTGCAGAACAATAATAAATTTTTCTAAATTTTAGTTTTTCAAAGAGTCAACTAACCTTCTATAATTTAATCAGTTTAAGTATTTTATGCAACTAGGAAAGAGCACAACAGATAAAGAAACTTTTCATGAAAAAGTAAATACTATGTGTGATAATATGCTAATTAGTGTGTATTTCTTATTGTTAAATGAAAATGACTGAGAAAGAAATGAAATTTTAAGGCACTATTCCAATCAGAACCTCTAAGTTCCAATGGTTTTACTGACAAATTATGCTAAATCTCTAATTAGCAGGTGGTACATGTGGTATATGGACTATTTATCACCAAACAAGGTAGATCCTATAGATTATTCATCACCAAACAAGGTGGACCCTAAAACTTAACAAAGTTTTCACCTACAATGAGCAAATCTCATTTTGGAAGACTTGTAAGAACAAAATACAAACATAAACAACAAAAAATGCTTAATAGAAAGTACAATTGAATGATATACAAATAATGCTCCTGCTGGTCCACATGGTGCTTATGTAGAGAAACCAGTAAAAGAACTCTGTTTCTATAAAGCATTATAACATTAATTTCCCAATAGCATGGTCAGATCATTGATTACTTACTGTAATGAACGCCATGAAAGTGTGTTAAGCATCTTAAGTAAATTCAATTAGTTCTCAAAAACAATTCTATGAAGTAAATAATGTGATTATGTCCATCTTACAGAAAAAAAAAAAGAAACAGAAGCTTCGAGAGTGGATGTAACTCTTCCTTTACTCAATGTGTAAATGACTCCAGCCTCTACTTCAGGCCTACTCCAGAACCGTACTTGCAAAGCAAGTGCCATACTGCCTCCTGGCCAGTATCACAAATATGTTGGTCAGATGTGTCCTCATTCATAATAAAGATGCAAAAGTAGAAACACATGGACAACAGATTATGTTAAAGATTATCTATTTTGCAAGTCAATGACCAATCCAAATGAATAACAAAATGTTTCAATTACCCAGGTAAAACTCAGGGCTATCAAAAGGGATTATGAAATTACTGTATCTGTTTAGTTGTTTTTAATGTTCTCACAAATTCAATAATATGTTATTATTGGAGCATTAGAGATTTAGGCCTATCTGAAATTCCACACAGAGTCCAAGAAGGAAACAGTCCCATGAAGCAGCGTGGCCTGGAAATAGGGTCAGAATAGAGTGGTCTCTCCTGAGTTTTCCAAGTCATCTGGTGCCATGTAAAATGTTCTATGACCCAAAAGTTTTTCATAATATTATTGGTACTTCCATGTCGATCATTTTACATCTATTATTTCATTTGATCTGAGCATAACTAGTGAACTCATTGCTAATCTTACATTCATTTTGGTGGATTAGAGAACCAAGAAGCTAATTAGCCTTCCCAAAGCTAAGAAATAGTGTGGGGTTAGGTTCATCCACTACTACTGCTAGCTAATCTCTATGTGCCAGTATCCTACCAAGAGCTTTCCATGTCTGATTTCCCCAACTTTCAGATGGGCTATCTCTCAGAACTCAGATCTCCAGAGTCCCATCCTTCACCCAGGCTTTTCTAATATTTTTTTCTTATTCCCCTTTTCTTTCTCCTTCTTTCCTCCCTTCGTCTCTCCCTTTCTTCCTTCCTTTATTCCCTTGAAAGGAGGAAGTTAACCTACAACTTTTTAAACTGTTCGTATCCCCTCTTTGTTTGGATAGAACTCAGCATGTCCACTCTCACTGCATTTGTAAAAAAATAATAATTTGAATAATAACAGCAATAATATATTTAATAATAAAATTATGCATTCAATAATAATAATAGTAGCTAATGTTTATTTAGTGCTGACTACATGTTCACATATTCAGAACATAAGCTCTGTGAGGGCAAGGGATTTTGTGTATTCAGTTCTAAATCCTTTTTCCTAGGGCAATACTTGCCACACAGTGGACACGATAAGATATTTAGGCAAATGAACATTGGTACTGTACTGGGAATGTTATGCAGAATATTTTATTTAATTCCTAAAATACCTCCGTGAGGTATTATAGTCTAGATTCCATGACTTGCCCAAAGTCACTGTCCTTCTAAGAGACAAGAATGGGATTCAAACTTTGGTCCATCTTAGTGCATAAGCTGAACCACTAAGCAAGTTTGTCATTTGTGTATTTAGAGTTTGGCATTAGCAAGTGGCCTTTATGTTTTAAAATACTGCACTATATGACTGTCTTTGCTGGTAGACACTCAATTTATCTCTATGTGTTCATCATAGCCATGTTTACTATCAGGACAGCTGTTTTGAGTTGACGTCAACTACCAGCCTTCTGGTCTGTCTTGCTCAGGTCCCCTTTCAATAGGACAGCAGGGAAAAAAGAAATATAACACTGGACAGACCCACTCTAGCTACCTAGGTCTTTGTTTGTGACCATGTCCTCGCATGCCTTTATGATACCCTCTCCGTTTCCACAGATCTGGTATATTTCCTGGTTCTTGCTACCTGGGAGACTTTGACCCACAGCTCTAGGTTTCTACTGGCATCTGACCATTTCTTTACCTAAATCTGGCACTAGCATCTTCCTGGTTCTCCATGTCTTCTCAGACTCAGCACTCCTGCAAACCTGACCTTTGCATTTGGGAACAAGTCTTCTCTTCCCTTGTTCTAACTTTTCTTTTGTCCATGCAGCCTGCTGCTTTATGCATTTGCACATGACAGTCACATTTCCTGCTCCCCAAGACATTTGCTCCCATTATTAGTATTTCCATTGCTAAAAATCTTCCACAACAGTTCCCCCTTGGGTGGAAGGATATTTGGGAAATGCCAGCTGGTAATTAAGATGCAAACCCAATCTCACAGCAAGGTGATTGGGAATGCTATATATTAAATATATTTCCACTGGGCTTTCAGTGGCCATGGCCATTTTTCTCTCTATCTCTCTGTCATTTGTGTCATCTTGCCACATTCCCTCAGGGCCAACATCTCTGTTCCTCCCTGTCTGTGCAAGAAGAGTTTGCTCTGCTGGGAGTTGCCCTCCTACATATGAGCCATGCAGATATTCAGTAAAATAGAGGCATGCAGACTGTTGATCAACTTACTGGATATCAGGAAAATTACCTTGGAAATGTTCACTTTTCCTAATGCTTTGTTTGCTTGTTGTACACGACAGGCATTTGCACTGTGAGACCGCATTTACGAAGAGCAGATGGTGGAGCACTGCTCTTGGTCGTGAGGGATAGTTTCCTAACAAAAGAGGTTTTATTCTCCCCTGTATTCCTCTTCCACATCACAGGCATTTTCTTCCTTACTCTTCCCTTTTATTCTTTCTTGGACAGCATCTATGGTCTTGGCCACGGCCTTGTGGCATTTTGCTCATTGATCAGCATTAACTCAAAACTAATAGTAAATCTCTTTTCATTTCCCCCTCTGGGAGGCATTAAGGTTATGGCTTTGGAAAGTAAGTCATACCAGCTGGGTTGTCTCTGCTGTCTGTGCCTCTGGTGGCAGGGTGTCATCATGAGGATGCATTTATGAATCCCAGAATTGTTATCCAGTTTTTGTTTTATTTTTTTTTTACCTTTTTTTTTTTTTCAACACAGCCTGTGCCTTGTGGTACCATGGAGCAGGTGAGTCACTCTGGATAGCAGTGATTATGGGAAAGGAAGCCTCAGCCACGACCTTTGAGGTTGAACTAGCTGGAATAGACTTCGGTTTTATGGAGCATGTTTTATGCTTAAAATTCCTCATAGAGCTTTAAATATAATGAGTTCAGCAGTGATAGTCTAGGAGCCTTGTAAGCAAATAAAGTAACCTCCCTATGTTTTGTTTTGCTTTTAACTGATGATTTTAGAAAGTATCTTTATTATATCATTACTTTTAAAAGAGAAATGATCTTCTGAGGCATGCTAGTTATCTGTTTTCTGGCAAGTACTAAAGAAGTTATTAATGTTCCCAACACAGTATGGTGATTAAGATTATATCCATGTAAGAACGTGGTCCTCTGACTTCTAAAAAGCCCATGTGAACTACAGCTCCAGCAATGGGAGCTAGTACTCCTAAAACTTCTCCAAGGAACACCCTTCAGCACTTACAGGTCAGCTGGTCCTATTAGTTCTTAAGCTTACTTTTAATTTATTTGCAACACAGGGGCAGCAACAGTGATCATTTGTATGCTATTAACTAATCATACTATAGATTAAAGATGTTTTGGTTATCATCTAACCCGTTGGATGTCTGAGGGGTTAATAAGTGACAATGAAATCTAAATAGTTCTGCCTGTTTCATAAAACTGTGAGCTTCAGCTATCTCTCCCAGTCTGAGCAACCCTTCCTCTGTTTACTTTCTCTTTTCCCCTTCTCCACTGCTTAGTGCTATTCTCCACATTAAAGCCAAATGAACAGAATAGGATTCTTTTAAAGTGGAATCATGATTTTGGTTGTTTTGAGGCTTAAACACTTGAGAATTTGGGTTCAAGTTTTCACTTTCTGTTTATTATGTGTATTGTATGTGCATGACTTAATGTACTATGCTACTTTAACATATCATGTACCAGTGACAACAGTAGCCTGTAACAGAAACTGAGGAACACTTTCTAAATTCCAGGTTGAGTCAGTTCTTGAGTTTAGGCAGTATTTGGGGTAGTTGAGACATCAGAACGGAGAATACCTTAGTGCCCTAATAGCTGTCCTGGGAGAAAGATGGGGTGGTTCTGATCTTCTAAAATGACATATTAAATGCTTTTAATTTTTATTCAGCTTTTTAATATCTCATAAAATGTTTTAATTACAAGTTTTTCTTTTTAGTGATGTTTTTCTTGGGCAAACAATGAAATTAGTTTGCATCAGACAAGTAAATATCAAGTGACGACCCAGGCAGCCCTAACTTGGCATTGCATTTTTGTTGCAGATGAAACCCATATGCATAATGAGAGTTAATACTACACAAAATCAGTGAGGATTATATATCAAGAATATGTTTGAATAAAGCACATTTTTAGAATAGGGAAATGGGGGAAAGGAAGGAGAAAAGCCAGAGACCAAGTTGTCAGTAGTTCCTTGATCTACCTGGGAAGACTTCATGGAGGGAGAAAAGAAATGAAAATTTTCATCTCTCTGACTGCGCTTCCCTTCCGTCATTGAATAGTAAAGTCAAGGCCTACACAAACATGACTTTTGATAAGATTGGAAACCAGAGGATCTAAGAACCTTTTCATTGCTAAGTTTTGCTGCTGTCAGCAGCCTGTGATGTGAGCTCTAATTCAGCAGTTGGATATCCTGTGGCATTTGTTCCTTGAAGGAATGGCAGCTACCAAACATCTCATAATTAAAATGCAGAGGCTGGGGAAGTTATAAAGCGTGCTGGAGTAGGCTGGGACAGGTGAAGAAAGACAAATAGGGAGCTAGAAGAGATTTTATCAGAAGAATTAGAAAAGGGAATATGACAGAATGCCAACTTGGTTTTGCCTGCTCTGTGACAGAGGGTGTCTGAGTTTGCAAAATGAAAAGATCGGGGAAGATATCCCAGAATTTCTCATTTCCAGTCCTACATGTGAATTGAGCTATTCACTCATTTATAATGGTTCCTATAACTGCCTTCCCTCCTCTATTTCCTGTAAAATTGCACTACGAACACCTGTCGTACCAATTAAATTAAAAAAGGGGCGGAAAAAAGGTAATGAATGCTTCCACCATCCTCCCAGGGTCCCAAGCCAGGAAACTTGAGAATGATTATTAAGCACTTCCTATTCTTCCCTAAATGCTTCCATAACATCCAATTGATAAAGCCAACCAAGATAAGAGATCCCCAAGATCAGTGGGAAACTTTTATGAGAGAGGCAAATAATTAAAGATTACAATTCAAGTTACACACACACACACACACACAGCCCTGCTCACTTATTTTCATGTCATATTCCAATTCTCCCCAATTTTTCCATTAATCAATTTAGTTCGTAGGAATTGAGTTCTGACAAATTGAAGTTTTCCTGTAGTGACCATAAGAATTTTCTCAATCTCTTTTGTGGAAGTTATCCAACACAGAATATTTTTATTTTATTTTCTACCCACTAACCATGGACTATATGAAATTTCATCCCATTAAATTTCATCTCTGGAAAATGAACATCTTGATGAAAGAAGCTGATTCTGGCAAAATTCATACATACACAGCAGAACCTGATGCAACCGAAAGATTCAGTACATCCCACTCAATATGCCTCCTTGGCAGCAATTACAGGCTATCTGCATTTCACAGCCAAAATGGGCTTTGCTTCGCCAATTGGGGACATGCCATGAAGTAATAGGAAGAGAACTGGGAAGGGAGACAAGTGAACTGGGTTCTAATCCAGCTCTGCTTACTAGAATTTCTGAGTAAGTTACTGAATCTCATTTAGCCTCAGTTTCCTCACCAGTACAATAGAACTAATTATACCTTCCTTATTTCATATATTTAAAGTAATCTATAATGAAGTGTTTCATAAAGTCATATAATTATTACTATTGATATAAGCAAGAAGTCTACAAATTTGCCATGGTATTGAAATCTAGATTCAAAAGTATTTTTCTCTATTCAGCAAACTATAAGTCTAATATATCTGGATAGAAACAACTTTCAGAGAGTGCCCTTGATGTGTGACAAAATGGGAAAAAAGGAAACTGAATAGATTAATTTTAAAATACTATGTGCTGACACGGAGATGAGATTTGAAATCTATTTTCCACCTTTTAGCTAAAAATGCTTTACCTTCCAGACATGGTTTAGGCCAAGATTTTAAAAGTTTCCCAACAGTAATTACTATAGTAAAAATAAGTAGGTGACAAGGAAAACAAGTAGAAGGGGTACAGATTTTTCTCCTGTTCAGCAGATGAGGAGACGATGGTGCAAGGGTTATTGTTGGAGAACTATAATAATAAAGTATAGCCTAAAATTGACTATTGATCGTTGGGTCTTTAATAAAATTAATAAAAGGGAATTGAACATAAACTACGCAGAAGTAACCCTGCCAAGTACTGGGCTAAATATAAAGGTGTATAAAATGTGAACTGGATATTTAAGATGAGTACAGCTGAGATAAAGAGGGAAAACCTATGCACTTAAAAAGTTAATGAATAATGGAAAGTGGAAATTTCAGTAGACTTGAAATGGAAGTGGAAGAAATCTTAACTCTGGTACAAATTTTGATACACACTTGTATCAAACATCTTGCCTACGCTCTGTGAATTTGAGTTCGTCTATACACCTCTTCCTATTATCATCTCATTAATTCTGTGAGTCTGAGATTCTAAATGGTCAATTCTATGATATGACAATGATATTGCTATTGTCTTTTGGAAGAAATGGTGGTGAAGTTAGAAAAGACTTCCCAGAACAACATCTAAACTGCTTCTTTAAAAAATAAATAAATAAACTGCTACTTAAATAATAAGTAAAATTAACGTAAGCAGAGAGGAGTTGGATGAAAATTCCTGAGAACCAGAATGTCATAAGAAAATGCACAGTCTTTTAAATACAGGAGATTCTAGAAACAGCCTATTGACCAATGCAGACATTTAATGAAAAAAATAATAATAATGAGGAAATTCAGAAGTTAAATTGGGACCAGAAATTAGAGGGGTTTTTTTTGTAGCCAGCTCAGGAGTTTGGGCTTTCTCTTGTTCACAATGGGAAGGCTCTAACGTTTACTAATAATGTCTGCCTGATGCTTCACACAACTTCTAACCAGCAGGCATATGCTAATTGCTTCCAAATTCTAGTCTTCAATGTAGACTTCCCCCTCAAGTGAAAATCCCAGATTCTTTGGTTGCAATTGCTTTCTGGTTATTAACTCACCTTGATCTC
This sequence comes from Panthera onca, assembly GCF_046562875.1. NCBI lineage: Eukaryota > Metazoa > Chordata > Mammalia > Carnivora > Felidae > Panthera > Panthera onca. The sequence goes on along the minus strand of NC_138350.1, from coordinate 60,436,079 downwards.
AACAGATCCTAGATTTAAATGTTTTTAAGCACAATGTGGGAGCTTAATTGTGGACTGAAATTAGTTTGCCATGAAGTCCATGACATTTGTGTTTGGTCCTAAAGGACAAGAACATAAATTAATGGATGGAAATAGAGAAAAGAGATGTCTTCGAGGAGGGAACAGCAAGAACAAAGAAATGGAAATGACAGTTCACAGGATTTTAGGTGAATTAGGAGCTGCTATGTTGTACACGGATGTCCTGAGAATGTCAGCATGACTGCCGTACTCAAAGATAACCTGATAGGGAGATACAGATGAAAGACTAGTTACAAAGACACTGCCACAGTAGAATACAGAGGCAAACATGGTATAATTTAAGGGAATTAAAGGAAATGAATTTCAAAAGTAATAGAATAATCAGCTATCTCTAGTTACTGATGGAATATAAGCCAAAAGGACTTTATAATCATAGTCATATATAGTCACAGTCTTTATAAAGATAGAATTTGTTCAGTTTATGCTAATTATGATGTTCTTTCCATGGTAAGACCTTGTAAAAGATTAGATATTGGAGATATTCTACTTCAACTATAGATGGAAGGAAGAAATGAAAGAAAGAAATACAGTGACTTATTTTTAAAAACTCTATAACATTGAACCACACTCTGAAAATTAATTTTATGTTCTCATCCATCTTGCCCATACCTCCTGTCTCTAGTCATTTTGTGGCTTTTGCTTTCTTCCCTAGACAGGTAATTATAACACCTGAGTCCAAAGCTGTAGTTCTTTACCGTGGCCACCATGTCCCCATTCTTATCTTCATCAAGTTTCTTTGCCTTTACCATTTGTTTGTGTCAGGCCATATCAAGAAATCTGTGAAAATCAATAGTTAATAAGTTACAGTAATATTTTCAATTTCCTGTCACCTACTTTAATGTACATGTATTCTCCGTAACTCCTCATCACTCACTAAATCCATCTTGTGATCAGTTAGATGTAACTTAATGTCAAGTTAATCCTTTCCTGAGTGACCTCAAATTTCACTGCATCAAAGCCAAGTCTGTGGGGCTTAGTCATTGTTTGGCACTTGAGAAGGTGAAAGATAATGAAAAAGGCAAAAGCCACTTACTGCTAGTAGTGATGCTCCTACTATGTAGGGCATGTGGTTGTAATGTTTTGACAAAAGTGAATAATAACTTAGGCTTTTAATTCTTAGGTTACTTGTTCATTTCACTAGAGTTGGCAAGTGTTGATATTCGCCGAGGTATGAATTGCCAGGTTCAGTGTTTCACTAATATGTAGAAAGCAAGTGAACCCACGATTTCTGGCATCACACATCTCAGTGGCATGAACTTTTTGAGATAATTTTCAAATGTATCCTAGAATTTCACAAAGAATCTTCTTCACTTGATGTTTCACAGAATAACTCTGTGTGCAAAGTATTAAGAGAGCTGTTTGTATTTTTCCAACATACTCATTGCATTTGTACTAGTTTTTTTTTTCTTAAGTTTCAATAACTTTTCTTTATCCAATTGTAAATGTAGAATATACTCACTATATAATGCTTGAATAAAGCAATAAAAATGATCACTTTTGCTTTTGTTACTATACTATATGACTATACTACATATATATAGAATACTATAAAACAATTTTATTCTTATTTTCAACTAAATATATTGTGGCCATTTTCCATGTGTTATTAAAAATAAGAATATTAAAAGTATGTTTTATTATAACAAAAATATTTCTGGCTCTTGCAAGATGGCATGCAAAAAAAACTTGAAAATTCTCTCTATAAACATCTAAAATGCTCATTAATTACAGTAACAAAACCAAAAATTAACATGCATTGCTAGGATGCTATGGGAGGGAAAAATACCTCAACAACAAGAAATGTTCAGATGCCAAAATCAAAGCCAGTAAGAACTAGAGATAATAGTTTTAGTGACCTGAGATGCGGTTGGGACATTTAAAGACTTGATACAGTGACATAAGTCAAAGCTTTAGATCCAGCAGAGTCATTTAGAACTGAGGCCTCTAAAGAATGCATGAGAAAGAAAAATGTGTTCATTTCTGTAGAGGACCATAAGAAAGCTTGTTGCTGCCTGGTTTTATCTGTCCCTTAAAATGTCAAGACTTTGAACCTTTGTCCTAAAACAGGAAATAATATAAATCAAGTCTTAGCGGGGATAATCTAGCGTCCCTGACATAAGAAAATGAAAACACACGCAGAGATAGATTCAAAACCCAGGAAATCCTGAATCCTCATTGAAGATGAACTTAAGTTTAAAAATTTCTTGACAGACAGCAACATACCTATCATAAATAAGAGTCTGCACACAGCAGTAGATAATAATGTTATCTGTAACATTGCCTACTCCTTGTAACTTTGTTTCTTTATTTTGCATTATTTCAACATCAAGACCCTCCGGCACAATACTGAACAGAAGTGTTAGTAAGAAGCCTTACTAATTGTTTTATTTTATTTTTTATTTTAGGGGAAAAATTGTTCAATATTTCACCATTAAGTATGAATTCAGTTGTAGTTAGTTGTAGGTTTGTTTGTTTTTTCCAAATTCCATGGCTCAGACTGAGGAAATTCTCTTCTATACCCCTATACCTAGGTTGTTGAATACTTTTATCCTGAGTGGGTACTGAATTTTTTTTTAAATATAAAATAATATCCTTTAAATACATCTAGCATCTACAGTAAACATCCTCTACTGTTCCTGACAGTGCTGGTTTTTATTTTTAATTCAGAATTACTTCAATTTCCTAGCTCATTGTTTTGTTAAACTTCTTGTTGTATATTTGTTTTAAGTGTTACTCACTTAAGCCGTTATTTTTATTTCTTCCTTTGTATTTTAGGTTTACTTTGTCCTTTTTCTAGCATTTAGAAGTGAAATCTTAAGTCATTGGCTTTATACCTCTCTTCCTTTCCATAAATATTTAAGGCTATATATTTTTCTCCAAGTACTGCTTTGGCTGCATCTCACAAATTTCCACATATTTCATTTTATTTGAAATACGTTCCAGTTTCCTTGTGATTTCTTTTCTGACACATTTTTTTTCAAACTTCATTGATCAGTTTTTTAAATACTGTAGTTGGTTTCTTACACAGCATATTATACATGATTTCTTCATTAATTCCATTGTGCTCAGAGGATATTCTCTGTATGATATCAGTTTTTTTGTTTTGTTTTGTTTTGTTTTGTTTGAGACACAATTACCTAAAAGAGCAGATAATGTTTTTCAGCTATTTTGTGTCTTTATTGACATGTATCAAGGTCTAATTGTTCTAACAATTGCTGAGACAGCAATGTTAAAATTTCTTATTTTGAAAAATTTTCTACCATTGGAATTGTAAATTTCTACTTTCTGTCAATGTTGAAATTCTGCTAACCATTTCTTCCAGATTGTCCAGTTTGTTGACATATAATTGTTCATAGAAGTCTCTTATGATCCTTTCTCTTTTTGTTGTGTCAGTTGTAACCTCTCCTCTTTCATTTCTGATTGCATTTATTTGAGCCTTCTTTTTTATTTGGTGAGTCTAGCTAAAAGTTTGTCTGTTTTGTTTATCTTTTCCTAAGATCAGCTCTTAATTTCATTGAACTTTTCTATTGCTTTTTCAGTCTTTGTTTCATCTCTGGTCTTTATTATTTCCTTCCTCTTAACTTTGGGTTTCATTTGTTCTTTTTCTAATTCTTTTAGATGTACAAGTAAAATTGTTTATTTGAGATTTTTCTTGTTTCTTGAGGCAGTCCTTATTGCTATGAACTTCCCATTTAGAATAATTTTGCAGCATCCCATAGATTTGGGATGTGTAGTATTTCTGTTTTTATTTGTCTCCAGGTATTTTTTTAATTTCTCCTTTGATTTCTTTTATGACCCAATAGTTCTTCAGTAACATGTTGTTTAATCTCCATGTATTTATAGTCTTTCCTGTCTTTTTGTAATTGATTTCTAACTTCATACCTTAGTGGACAAAAAAGATACTTGGTATGATTTCAGTGTTTTTGAATTTATTGAGACTTGTTCTGTACCCTAACATGTGATCTATCCTGGATAATATTACATATGCATTTGAAAAGAATGTATATTCTGCTGCTTTGGATGGAAGGCTCTCTATATATCTATTATCTCCATCTGGTCTAATATGTCATTTAAGGCCAATGTTTCCCTGTTGATTTTTCTGTCTGAATGATTTATTCACTGATGCAAGTGGCATATTAAATTTCCCTAATATTGCTGTATTGCTAGCAATTTTTTAAGTCTGTTAATATTTTCCTTATATATTTTGGTGTCCTATGTTGGGTGCATATATAATCACGAATGTTATATATTCTTACTGGACTGCCCCATTTATTATTATGTACTATTCCTCTTTGTCTTTTACTATATTCTTTGTTTTAAAGTCTATTTTGTCTCATATGAGTATAGCAACAGCAGCTTTCATTTTGTTTTCATTTGCATGGTGTGTCTGTTTCCATTCTTTCACTTTCAGTCTGTGTGTGTCCTCCTTCTGAAGTGTATCTCTTGTAGCAGTGTGTGTATTTGTGTATATGTATGTGTATATTGTGTATGTGTGTCTGTCTTCCATGCACGTGTGTGTGGTTTTTTTTTAATCCTTTCAGTCACTCTATGTCTTTTGATTAAAGAAGGTACTCTATTTACATTTAAATAATAATTGATAGATATGTGTTTGTTGTCATTTTGCTTATTGTTTTCTGGCTGTTTTTATAGTCCTTCTCTATTCCTTTCTTCTTCTCTTTCTCTCTTGTCTTGTGATTTGATGAATTCCTTTAGTGTTATGTTTAGATTTCTTTCTCATGGTTTTTTGTGTTTTACAGTGAGTTTTTGTTTTGTGGTTATGGGGAGGTTCACATATATTATTCTATGTATATAACAGTCTATGTTAACTTCATAGCGACTTAAATTTTAACACATAATAAAACTACAGTTTTACTCATTCTCCCCCCCCCCACTGTTTTATGTGTTTGATATAATTTTTACATTTTTTTATTTATGTATCCTTTAATTACTATAGTTTTCATTAATTTTACTACTTTTATTTTTAACTTTCATGGTAGCTTTATAAGTGATTAATCTACTACATTTACTATATATTTACATTTTCCAGTAATATTTTTACTTTCATATGTTTTCTTGGTATTACTTAATGCCATTTCTATTCAGCTTAAAAAGTCCCTTTAACATTTCTTGTAAGACTGGTTTAGCAGTAATGAACTTGTTTAACTTTGGTTGTCTGGAAAACTCTCTCTCTCCTTTAATTCTGAATGATAACCTTGCTGGGTAGAATATTCTTTTTTGAAAGTTCTTTTTCTTTTCTATGCTTTAAATATGTCATGCCACTCCATTCTAGTCTGCAAAGTTTCTGCTGAGAAGTCTGTTGATAGCCTTATGGGATTTCCTTTGTACTTAACAATTTGTTTTTTCTCTTTCTGCTGTTAAGATTCTCTCTTCATCTTTAAATTTTGACACTTTAATCATACTGTGTTTTGCTGTGGATCTCCTTTAATTCATCTTATTTGGCACTCTCTGGGTTTCTTGGACCTGGATGTCTGTTCTATCCCTGGGTTAGGGATATTTTCAGCCGTTATTTCTTCAGATAAGTTTTCTATCCCTTTCTCTCGTCTCCTTCTGAGGACCCTATAATATGCTATTGGCTGCTTTAGTTATTTGCATTTTTTAAGATTGTTTTTTTCTTTTTTTGTTCTAAGTGAGTCCCATTGTTTTGTTTTCTAGCTTGCTGATCCATTTGCTTTATCCAGTTTGCTATTGAACCACCCTAGTGAATTTTCCCATTTAGTTACTATATTCATCAGCCCTGTGACTTCTCTTTGGTACTTTCTTATGTTTTCTTTGTTAAAGTTCTCACTGTGTTCATTCTGAGTTTGGTGAGTGTCTTTACGACCATTATTTTTAATTCTTATCAGGTAGATTACTTATCTCTGTATCATTAAGGTCTTTTTCTGATGTTTTATCTTGTTGTTTGTTTGCCACATATTTTCCTGTTTCCTCATTTTCCTTGACTCTCTGTTTATTTCTATGCATGAGGCAAACAGCTACTTACCTCAGTCTTAAAGTGGGTGTGTGGGGGGGGCGGTGGTTCCTGCCTAGATGATGAAACTTCTCATTCACCTTAACTTTTGTTTTTTCTCAAATATTTGTGATTGTCTGAATTAGTTTATTTATTCTTGATACCTTGATTGAGGCAATGCCAGGTCCTGTCAGTGTTACAAGGGGAGGAATCTCATTTAGTACCTAGATTCAGGCTAATTGGAATCCTTACTCTCAGGTGGCAGCTTTCAGAGTATGCAACTATATACAGTCTGGTGAGGCCACAATTGTCATACCTGCTGGCCTCCAGAACAGGAGATCTGGAGGTATCTTCTGAGCAATAGTTGCAAACTCAGGGTTCCAGACAAGTCTGGGAGGTCTTGTCAAACCGTAGCAGGGTACAAAGATGGTGTCCCCATTCTCAGGGCCTACCTCCTTAGTCTCGAGATGTGTGGGAAACCTGATGCAGGCCCCTCAGGCTGAAGCTCCAGGCTAAGAAGCTAGGCCTGTCTCACAGAAAACTGGAGTTGCCTTTGTCTGTAGTCTGTTGATTGCCCCAAGGGTGCTTGCCTGCTATGAACTGCCCTACCAACTGTTACATTCCTGTGGAGCTCAGGAGCATCAGCAACCTTGGCCACCAGGGCCATGTGATCACAGGGTGTCCTTTGTGTGGCTCGCATATACCTTTTGACTTTAGCTGGGCAGGTGGAGAGTGTAGGGTGCAAGGAAACATTGCTGGCTTCAGAAAGGCAGCAGGAACATGTCTGGACTGTGTCCTACCAGGGGCTTCAGGAAAGCAGCAGGAAAGTGCTTTGTTTATGTGCATACACTGGCTTTAGGCTGGGATCACGACAGTGCCTCAACTCACCAGCCCCAGCCAAGGAGCAAGAGTGTTGCAGCCCCCCTTGCTCATTGAATTTAGCTAGGAAGCAGGAGATTGCCACAATTGTGCTAGATTGCCCTGGACATGACGGCAGGGCTGGGGTGGGCGGTGGAGTACTGCAACTGCCATCATTCTTTGGCTTCAGCAAGAAAATGAGATAGTGCCATGATGGTCTGTTCCTACCTGTCTTAACAAGTGGCATGAGGGTCCCATGTCTCAGCTCACCTTCCCGTGCTAGCAGAGTAGGTAGGGGGTTTAAAACTAACATCTTCCAGTGCCTCTATTGCTGGGGAGAGTTTCAACTGTACCTCACCCCTCTCGCACATGCTTTTAGATTAGGAAATTAACCCTTCTCACATATAGTCTAAGTGGTTTTCAAACTGCCATTTTCTCATTGAGTCTTGGGACAAATGAGACTATAAGTGAGCCCTTTAAAAGGGAAACCTCAGCTTCCTATTATACTTTTAGTTCCTTGGACATCAGCCCCATTGGTTTTATAAGCCAGATATTTGGGGGGCTTGTCCTTCCAGTGCAGATCCCAGAGGTTGGGGTGTCTGATATGGGGCACAAACCCCTCTTTCTTTGGGAAGAAGTGCCAGTTGGGTGAGATCCCTCCCTAGTGTGTGTCACCATGCCAGAGGTGGGGTTTTGGAAGAGACTGTGTCTCTGTCCCTCCTACCTATCTAGATGTGGTCTTTTTATCTTTGTTGTGGAAAATAAGTTCATCTCATTTTCAGACCTTTATCAGGGGGAAATGATCCATATTTCATATGTTCCTGTTGATATGGTAGTTATGTTCATGGGAGGAGGTGAGTTCAGGATATTCCAATGCTACCATCTTACAGAAGTCTCTCAAGATAGAATTTTTTTAATACTTGACATATGGATCATGTGATATGGAAGAAAGGTCATGAACTACTTAGAAATGATTTCTGCTAAAACAGGAAAGCTGATTAATGGTGGCTAAATCCAGGAACTGCTTAATGAGTGCACAATTTACCTTTAACATTTTTATAGTAAAAGACAGCAATGAAGAAGGTTTGTCAGGAATGTATTTCAGGTCAGCAAATGTAGAGCTTTATTTCAATAAAGTGGAATAAGTGCACGTAGCTTTCAACATTCTTAAGGAAAGTATATGTTCTAAAAACATAAGGACAACCATTAAAATAAAAGAAATAGAATGTAAAATTATATATTGCTGGAAAGTAAAAATAAAATAGCAAATATGTGATAAATTAAATACAAAAGAGAATAAAGAAGCAAATAAATAATTGAAATAAGGGGATACAAAATAAGCCAGTTTGAACAAATCCAAATACAGGCATACCTCAATTTATTGTGCTTCACTTTATTACACTTTTTACATACTGTGTTTTCTTATAAATTGAAGATTTGTGTTAACGCTGTGTTGAGCAAGTTCATCAACACCATTTTTCCAATAGCATTTATTCATTTTTGTGTCTCTTTGTCACATTTTGATAATTATTGCAATATTTCAAACTTTTTCATTAGTATTATATATATTATGGTGATCTATGATTAGTGATGTTTGATGTTACTATTGTAATTATTTGGGGGCACCATGAATCATGCTTATAGAAGATGGTGAACTTAAATGTTATGTGTGTTCTGACTGCTCCACCAACCAGCCGTATACCCATCTCTCTTCCTCTTTTGGGCCTCCCTGTACCCTGAGACACAAAGTCTTGAAATTAGGCCAATTAATAACCCTACAGTGGCCACTGAGTTTTCAAGTGAAGTGAAAACCCACATATCTCTTACTTTAAATAAAAGCTAGCAATGATTAAGCTTAGTGAGGAAGGCATGTCAAAAGCTGAGATAGACCAAAAGCTAGGCCTCCTGAACCAGACAGCCAAGTTATGAATGCAGAGGAAAAGTTTTTAAAAAAAAAAATTCTATACCAGTGGACACACAAATTATAAGAAAGCAGAACAGACTTATTGCTGATACAGAGAAAGTTTTAATGGTCTAATGAGAAGATCAGATTGATCATAGCATTCCTTTAGGCCAAGGCCCTACCTGTCTTCAATTTTATAAAGACAGTGAAAGGTGATGAAGTTGCAGAAGAAACGTACGAAACTAGAAGGGGTTGGTTCATGAAGTTTAAGGAAGGAAGTCGTCTCCATAACATCCAAATGCAAGGTGAGGCAGCAAGTGCTGATGTAGAAGCTGCAACAGGTCATCCAGGAGATCAAGCTAAGATCCTTAATGGAGACGACTCCAGATCAAGCTAAGATCCTTAATGGAGACGACTTCAGTGGACAGCAGGTCTTCGTGCAGACAAAACAGCCTTATGTTGGAAGGAGATGCCATCTAGGACTTTTATAGATAGGGATAAGTCAGTGCCTGGTTTTAAAGTTTCAAAAGGCAGGGTGACTCTCTTTTTAGGGGTTAATGCAGCTGATGACTTTAAGTTGAAGATCATTCACCCTTCTGAAAATCCTATGGCCTTTAAGAATTATGCTAAATTTACTCTGTGCTCTATAAATGGAACAACAAAGTCTAGATGACAGCACATCTGTTACACATGGTTTACTGAATATTTTAAGCCCACTGTTGGGACTTACTACTCAGAAAAAAAGACATCTTTCAAAATATTACTGCTTATTTACTATGCAACCAGTCATCCAGTAGCTCTGATGGAGATGTACAATGGTATTAATGTTGTCTTCATGTCTGTTAACACAACATCCGTTCTTCAGCTCATGGACCAAGGAGTATTTTTTTGTTACTTTTAAGTCTTATTATTTAAGAAACACATTTTGTAAGGCTGTAGCTGCTATAGATAATAATTCCTCTGATAGATCTGGGCAAAATCAATTGAATACCTTCTGGAAAGCATTCTAGATGTTATGAAGGGCATTAGTGATTTACAGGAAGAGGTCAAAATATCAAAATATCAACATTAACAGGACTCTGGAAGAAGCTGATTCCAGCCCTCATGGATGACTTTGAAGGGTTCACCATGAAGGTTCACCAACTTCACTTGACTTTGAAGTTCAAGACTTCAGTGGAGGAAGTAACTGCAGATGTGGTAGAAATAGCAAGAAAACTAGAAAAAGAAGTGGAGCCTGAAGATGCAACTGAATTGCTGCAATCTTGCAATAAAACTTAATGGATGAGGGGATGCTTCTTTTGGATGAGTAAAGAAAGTCGTTTCTTAAGATGGAATCTACTCCTGGTGAATATGCTGTGAAGAATGTTGAAATGACAACAAAGGATTTAGAACATTACATAAAGTTAGCTCGTAAAGCAGCGTCAGGTTTTGAGAGGATTGATTACAGTTTTGAAGGAAATTCTGTGGGTAAAATGCTATCAAGGAGCATTGTATGTTACAGAGAAATCATTTGTGAAAGGAAGGGTCAATTGACGAAGCAAAATTTATTGTTGTGTTGTTTTAACAAATTGCCACAGCCATCCAACCTTCAGCAGCCACTACCTTCATCAGTCCGCAGCCATCAACATCATGAGGGCAAGATCCTCCCCCAGCAAGAAGATTATGACTTGCTGAAAGCTCAGGTGATGGTTTGCATTTTTTAGCAATGAAACATTTTTAAATTAAGATATACACACTATTTTTTTAGACAGAATGCTATTGCACACATAATAGACTACAGTATGGTGTAAACATAACTTTCATATGCACTGGGAAAACAACAAGTTCACTTGACTTGCTTCATTTGTGATATTTGCTTTATTGTGGTGGCCTAGAATGGAACCCACAATATCTCCAAGATATGCCTACATATCAGTAAGTGCAATAAATATTTTTAGCTGGTCATTAAAATATAATAATTGTCAGATTAGAAACAAAAAAAATCTGACTATATGATGTTAATAAAGATACACATTTAGAACTTGACATACCAGAAGAAGAGAGTGAGGGTATAAAATAAGTAATACTAGATATAGTCCTAGCCAAAAAAAAAAAAAAAAAAAAAAAAGCTGGTTATTTATATGAATATCAGTTAAAATATAGTTCAAGTTAAAACTATTACAAATAATGAAGGTTATTATCTAAAGTTAAAGGGAATGAAAAAAAACAAAGGAAGTGAATCTCTATGAAGATAAAGCAATTCTGCACATGTATGTAACTAAAAATATAAGACAAAGTACAAATAGCAAAACTGACAGATTTCAAAGTGATTTAACCCTGTTATTCCAATCTCTAACATTATTATGTGTATCAGTAAAAGGTATCTTAAGTATTGTTAACCCATTACCATACTTGGGTCCATAGGATTCTTTTATTCAGAAGAAACAAAGAGAAATGGAGGAAGTAATTTATTTTCACAAATTGAAAATAGCCTAAAGTCAATACTACAAAAATCACAAAGGTACTAACACTGGTCTCTTAGCTAATGAGACGCAATGAGAAAATTGATGGAGCTGCAGTTTCTTTTATCTTTTCCTTTCCCATTGTTTCCTTTTCAAAGAGTTCATTAACAAAAGGAAAAAGAGAAAGGGAAAAGTAAAATGAAAATCAGGCTGCTATTGGACAAAGGATTTACAGATCTCCCTTACAGATTATACCCAAGAGAGACCTAACATGAAATTGTAATATATACTTGTTTCTAATTCACAAAGCACAACAATTTCTTTATATTTCTGCATTATTAAAATTATCACTTCTACTTGTTCTTTGATGTGTGAAATCTCTATTTTCAGGGACATTTTTCAATCAAATATTTTCAATAATCACAATTTGCGTTAACTCAGAAAATAAATCAATAGTTTTAATTCTCACTGTGGCAGAAATAAGTGATATAAGACCTAAAAGCTGATTTCTTACTTTTATTATCTGTGGTACCCTGTGCTTCAAAGTTCATGGGAGTGTTCCAGAGCCTAGTGTGCTAGAAACAAAAGGAAGAAAAAATGTTTAATCCTATGATAAAAGCACAAACTTTATTGAAAAGAACCTCTGAAGACCCCAAAACAAATACAATTAGCTTTTCAATATAAGCATGGTTATGCTATTCACATAGCTTTTCCTAGGATATGTGGGTGTTAATGGACTGTATATCTGTTTCCCACCAAAATTCATGTTGAAATCCCTAACCTTTAATGTAATGAGATTTAGAGGATGGGCCTTTGGCAACTAATTAGGTCATGAGGATGGAGCAGTCATGAGTAGGATTAGTGCCCCTATAAGAAGATGCCAGAAAGCTAGCTTGCTTGCTTCTATCATGAGAGGACAAAAGGAGAAGTCTACAGCCCAGAAGAGGGTCTCAACAGAAGCCAACCATACTGGCATCCTGATCTTGGACTTCCAGCCTCCATACCTGTGAGAAATAAATTTTTGTTGTTTAAGTTACCCAGTCTGTAGTACCTTATCACAGCAACCCAAATGGAATAAGACACTGGGACTTTGGATCTAGAGACGTATTCTTGTGCACAGAAAGCACTGGAGTAATTTCACTTCTTGGACATTATAGAGATATCTCAAATTGGCAATTTATATTACCTGTCTACTCTATCCATGTACTTTACCCAATTTAAACAAATAGCCTCCCTTTGTGTGCTAAAGAGATGCATTGAGGACAGACTAAATATATAATGATCAGAAGAGCTTCCCTTATAATCAGTTAATCTAATGTTATAAAACATTTGATGATTTATTCTGTGGTATCTCATGACTTAGTTGTCAGACATTAAAATAACCCAGATGTCAGATATTTTGGCTTTCAAAATTTCCAAGGAGAAGTAATACAAAAAGAAAATAAGGAGGGGAACTTGGGATATACATGCAATATGGGACCGTGGACACAATTATACCCCCTTTATTACCTTAAACTGTATCAGGTATAACCAAAACATTGTGATCATTCTTATTTATATATCATCATTTTAATTCAAACACCAGTGGTGTCACATATGTAACTGTAGCTCAGTGTCAATTCTACATAACATTTTGTGTATCTTTTTACAACCCTAATTATTTTATGTGTGAATGCCTCTACAGGACTCAAGATGCTTCTCCCCATCCAGAATAATTTGTCATGTTGCAAAGAGTCTATTATTAATATGTGCTTGATTTAAAAAGAAATCAGATGGGCTTGAGATTCTGGTTCCATATATAAAGAGGTTGGAAGTTGACATGTTATGCTAACAACAAGTAAAAAGCTGAGTAGACTGAAAAATCAACTTTTTCAATCCACAAAGAGGGGAGAACATAGGGCAGACTTCTGCCTTCAAATTGGAGAGATAAGCAGGTGCATATAGAGAGTCGCAAATATGAACCACTACAAAAATAAGCGTTGGGTAGGGAAACCTGAACTATAATTTAGAAATTGCTGCAGACTCATTGTGGACAACTGAGTTAAAAATTCTAGGGTTGGGGTGGGACCTGGGGGCTCAATTGGTTAAGCATTCGACTCTTAATTTTGGCTCAGGTCATTATTTCATGGTTGTGAGATCAAGCCGCGCATCAGGCTCTGTGATGGGTTGGAGCCTGCTTGGGATTCTCTCTTTCTTCTCTCTCTGCCCCTCCCTCACTTGTTCTCTTTCTCAAAATAAATAAATAAGAAACATTAAAAATATTCTAGAGGAACCCAATCATAGGGATGCTGCCACGATAGTGTGAGATTTATCCCCAGGAGCTTGATCAGATTTCCACAGTAAATATCAAAGGAAGCCTACTCATCTCTTTCGGAAAGATAACCATTTTTAAATACACCAGAGCACTCTGTTCTTAACAAGATCTACCTTCAGGTGAAACTAGTTAATCAGAACTTAACCTGCTGGATTCTTTTATGAGACTGACCTGAGGGAAGAGAGATTACCAACATGTCAGTTTTAGTCTTCCACGTGGGAAAAAGGACATACCAAACTCAAGCTGTCCTGTCACACCTTAGGGTCGGGGTGTTGGGGGGGTCAGAAAAAAACCTGAGAAACATTTGTGATGTGCACAGACCAGAAGCATAAACTCGCTAAAAGACTTGACCTAATCTTAGGACTATAGAACTCTTCCCTCTCACCACTTTTTTTCAACATCATACTGGAAGATCTAGCCAACGTGATAAGACAAGTTAAGGAACTAAAAGGTAAGTATATTGAGATAGAAAAAATAAATTCTCATTGTTCACAGATGACATCATTATTATGTAGAACATATTAAAGAATCAACAACAACAACAAAATACCTCCTGAAAGTAATAAGCAATTATAGCAAGATTTCAGGATACAAGATTAATGTACAAAAGTCAATCATTTCCTATACACCAACAATTAACAAGTGGAATTTGAAACCAAAAATATAATACCATTACATTAGCAACCCCCAAAATGAAATATTTAGGTATAAATCTAACTTGATCTATATGAGGAAAATTACAAAACTCTGATGAATGAAATAAAAGAACTAAAATGGAGAAATATTCCATGTTCATGGATAAGAAGATTCACTATAGTCAAGATGTCAGTTTTTCCCAAATTAATCAATGCAATCCCAATCAATATTCCAGAAAGCTATTTTGTGGATATTGGTAAACTGATTCTGAAGTTTGTATGAAGAAGGAAAAGACCCAGACTGGCACACAGAATATTGAAGGAGAAAAACAGATTCGGAAGATTGATAGTAACTGACTTCAAGACTATTACTATAAAGCTACAGGAATCAAGACAGTGTTGTATTAGTGAAAACTAGACAAATAGATCAATGGAACTGGATAGAGTGCCTAGAAATAGAACCATATAAATATAGTTAGATAATCTTTGACAAAGGAGGAAACACACTACAATAAGAGCAAAAATAATCTTTTCAACAAATGGTAATGGAACAATTGGACATTCAAATGAAAATATTGATTTCAGATACAGACATTATACCCTTCACAAAAATTAACTCAAAATGGATCACAAGTCTAACTGCGAAATGCAGAACTATAAAACTGGAAGATAACATAGGAGAAAACAGAGGTGGCTTTGGATATGGTAATGATGTTTTAGATACAACAACAAAGTCATGATCCATGAAAGAAATATAGATAAGCTAATTAACACCTTTGAGTGAAGGATACATCTGATAAAAGACTATTATCCAAAATATAATAAGAAACTTTAAACCTCAACAATAAGAAAACAACTTGATTACAAGATGGGCCAAAGTCCTGAACAGACACATCACCAACATTACAGATGCTCAAAAAGCACATGACAACGTGTTCCACATCATATGTTATCAGGGAAATGCAAGTCAAAACAACAAGATATTACTACATGTCCATCAGTATGGCCAAAATCTGGAACAATGACAATACCAAATGCTTATGAGGATGTGAAGCAACAGGAATTCTCATTCTTTGCTGGTGGGAATGCAAAATGGTCCGGCTGTTTCTGAAGAGAGTTTGGCAATTTCTTATAAAGCTAAAGAACTGTGAAAAGACATGGAGGAAATTTAAATGCATATTACTAGGTGGAAGAAGCCAGTTGGAAAGGCTACATATTGTGTAATTCCAACTCTTAATATTCTTGGAAAGGCAAAGTTGTGGAAACAGTAGAAACTGTAGAAAGATCAGTGGTTGCCAGGAGTTGAAGTTGGGGGAGAGATGACTAGGTGGGGCACAGAAAATGTTTAGGGCTGTGAAAATACTCTGCATGGTGTTATAGTGATGGATACATGCCATTATACATTTGTTTAAACTCGTAGAATAAACAAAGCCAAGAGTAAATGGTAATGTAAACTATGGACTTTGGGTGATCTTGATGTGTCAATGTAAGTCATCCTTGGTTAAGAAATAAAAGTACCATTGTAGGGGATGTTAAGAGGGGAGACTGCCTGTATGGGGGTCAGAATTGTGTGAGTAATTTCTGTACCATCCTCTTAATTTTGTTGTGAACCTAAAATTACTCTTTAAAAAAAAAGTCTTTAAAAATTTTACAAGGGCTTTGACCAAATTGTTACCATTTTTTTAAGAGCTTCCTTTCAGCATGTTGTGTTCCCCACTGAACAATGCAGTATAGGCTAAACTGGTTAAACCTTGTCCTCTGAGATGTGACACTTAAAGGCCCAAGAATGTAAATGCCTGAATGGGCACATTTCTTGGAAGTGAAGTTTCTTCTCAACTGTCCTACTGATTTTTCAAAGGCACATGCTAATGGAATTACATTTTCAAAATAAAAACACCAAAAAAAGCTGAAAACAAATGGAGTGTGGGTATATTGACTTCTCTTGCTTCCACTGGACCAGAAAGGGCTGGAAATGCTCCACTGCACAGAAGAAGGCTTTTGTCTTCTAATTATTTTTGTGACACCTTACCTTCCAGATCCTATTTTCCCCATGTAGGAAGACTTGCCACAGCTGCCGGCTTTTATTTCCTCCCCAACTCCCCTCCCCCCACACCCAATTACACAGTTGACAAATGTATTTATTTCTATTTATTTATTTTTTTCTCACTTCCTATCAAGTGCCTACTGTTTCCTTGCCCCATGACCTCGAGGTATCGGAAGCCACCAGCTCCCTCTGACTCTTGGGTCAGCTTCTACTTTCTATTTGTGTAAGACCTGATATCTAAATATTTAAACAATGGAAGAAATTGAAGCCGATCTTTCTTTAGATCTGCATAAGTTCTAGGGACATCTTATTTGAGTTTGTTACACTTACTGTCTATGGGGATCCAATGAGCATATTTTAATTATGGGGTTTGAGTACATAGTCTCATAGCCTCAGGTTTTGAAAGTTTTCTTTACCTTGCTTGTTCTGTTTTCCCATAGGGAAGTAGACATTTTGGATATATCAGCATATATCAGTATTACTACATTAAGTAAACATAAAATATAAAAATCATTTTGTCATGTAATGTAGTTAGGATAGATCTTTATGGCTTATCCATTATTTACTATATTTTTCATCTTGTTTCATGAAAATTGTTAATAAACAGGCAATTGAATGCCATCAAGATAAACATATTGGAATTCTTAGCCTTGATGACAAGATTGATTTAAAATAGGGTTTGAAAATGAAGGCCCATGGCCTGAATTGTGTTAGTAAATTCTCTCTTTCTCAAGACAGGTAGGTGAGTAGATAGACTAACAGACATATACATAAGAAAGAGAAGAGAGGGAGGGAGGGAGGAAGGAGGGAAGGAAGCAAGGAAGGAAGCAAGGAAGGAAGGAGCAAGCATTGGTGTTGTTAGAAAAAGACTATGTACCTGTAGACAAGAAATTCTTCGTTTCCCCATAGACACCACCAATTGACTTTCAGACACCTCAGTTTACATCTTTCGTTACTTTCTTGAACCCTGTGTGCATTTAACTTGGAGGCACCTGCCTTAGTATTTTCAACTGGAGAATTTTACTCTAAAAACTAACAAATATAAGGTAGATTAATAAATCAACAGTCAAATGTTTAAAACAAGTTCATAGAACAGAAATTCCACCAAAGATGTCATTTTCCAAACTGTGCTGAAGATATGCAGAAAAAAATATCATTACAAATAAATACTGGAAACCTTAGGGTAAACAAAGGTGAACTGATAAAGTGATTTTTATTATTTTTATTTTTTTAACGTGTATTATTTGAGAGAATGAGAGAGCAAGAGAGAGTGTATGTGCCCCGCACGAGCAGGGGAGTGGCAGAGACAGAGGGAGAGAGAGAATCCCAAGCAGGTTCCGTGTTGTCAGTGTGGTGCCTTGATGTGGAGCTCAATCTCACAAACTGGGAGATCATGACCTGAGACGAAGTCAAGGGTCCTACGGTCAACTGACTGAGCCACCCAAATGCCTCGTGAACTGATAAACTGATTTTAAAATTGTAGTACTCTGCCTAATCTGAAATGAACTAATGTGTAATTTGGATTATCAAAATGTTTGTGGGATTGTACGTAGTCAGTGTTTGAAAAGTGTATTTTGTAATAGAGCCTTGTAAATATATGTGTGTGCACAGAATCTCTGGGAATGACAGTTTTGTCACCCATTCTTTAACTCCCCCACATCTTTCTTTAGCTCAAAAAGTGACAGGATTCACTTGAAGGACTCTTTAATCTTTCCAGTCTTCAACAAGAAAGGTGAAATAATAAACTTAATAGTGGCAATTAAACATAGTAGACACAGGCAAAAACTATTGCCAGTTCACCCCCAGAACTACTTAATGTTTCCTGAAGGGTCTTATTGTCTGCACCATCTTACTTCTGGTACAGATACATGAGATCTACTGCCATGTATTCTAACTTAGTAGGCCTAGGGGCTTGGAGGACTTTAGACATTAGTGTTTTTTAATAGGATCCACACTTGATTCCATTGCAGTCCAAATCTGAGATCCACCCTTCTGGACTCTTCTTGCTTACAAAGACATTCAATATGTCTCTGTCTAACAAAATAACAAGGACTACATTCCTCACTTATCTTAACCTGCAATATGCGTTTCATCCTCCGCTAATCTAATTTTT
The DNA here is from genome assembly GCF_046562875.1 of Panthera onca. NCBI lineage: Eukaryota > Metazoa > Chordata > Mammalia > Carnivora > Felidae > Panthera > Panthera onca. The sequence continues at coordinate 60,417,725 of NC_138350.1, read as the reverse complement.
CTTACCTGGACACATGGGCTGCCCCTATCATCCTGGATGCCACAGACAGAAATATATGTCTGCGGACCCTGTTGCAATCATGACTTTAGTTGTTACAAATGCCTAAGACTTTTGACAAAGAGCCGTATTAGCTCTTGTGGAGGAGGAAAAAAAAAGTCTTATTCTAATATCCAAGTGAATCATCTGTGTTACTGCATTAAGACACAGTGACCACAATAAGAAAAATCTTAGTAGCTAAGAGAACAGGTTTGCATATGCCAAAGATGGGCAGATTTTCATCTGAATCATAAATGAAAACTGCAGGTATTTGACAAAACAATACCAGTTTCACTCAGCGTTCAGGTATTGCATTACAGTGCATAAATCTAATGAAATATAGCCCTCGGGTTAAACAGAGATGCTCACTTTCAAATGTATGAATATTAACCAGCCCATGACATTCTCAGTTTCGTTAACTAGCCCCAACTAGTTATTTCAGCTGCTGCATATATAGACTGGCCTTCCTCAGAGAACAACCCACCTGGGGTCATAAATTGAAAACTGGTGTCAGGAGAATTGCAGATTGGTTTCAAAGCAAAGAATTACAGTGAAGAACATCAGTGCTGTTGACAAAGACGTCTCCTTGGTGTTCTGCATTCTATCATCGACAGTTCTCACATGGGGACAACAAAGAGAATGGTCCCATATGAGTCTCACTTTCTTGCCTTCTTTTGTACTTGTGGCTTTCTTTGTTTTTTTCTCCTTTTGTTTTTTTTCTCCTCTATTTTATAGCAAAAAGGAGAAGTGGGGCAGCCAAAAATATAGATAAGCTCCCTCTAAAAATACAAACTTATGAAATGGTGGAAGGTCTTTAGGGTATTTTCTCAACCTTACTTCTTTTTGTGAGTACTATAGTCAGTTATGGATTCCTCACCTTAACTTGAATTAAGTTTGTTTTTTAATGAAAATATCACTACATCTTGCATTTCCCATCTTATCGTCTCTGTCAGTTAGCTATCTACTTGGAAATTATATCAGATTGTATAAATCATTATCTTTGGAAATTAAAAAAAATAATTGTGTCATGGTAATTTTTAACATGATGATTTAACTCAATGTCAAGGTTATCAGTGACTGCTACATTACTAAATGATCAATTTTCATTTTACTTTCTCTATTTGTAGCATTTAACACATTTATGTCTCCCTTTTGTTTTAAGTATTTGTTTATTTTTCAGAGAGAGTGCCAGGGGAAGGGGTAGAGAGAGAGGGGGACAGAGGAACCGAAGCAGGCTCCACGCTGACAGCAGCCAGCCTGATATGGGGCTCAAACTCACAAACTGTACCATGAGATCATGACCTGAGCTGAAGATGGACACTCAACCAGTCAGTTGTGCCACCCAGGCACCCCAACACATTTCTTTCTTCTGATACACTTTGTCCATTTGAGTTCCAGGATCTCACCTCTCCTTGGTTTTCTCCTAATACACTGGCTGTGTCTTAGTCTGTTTTTTTTTTGTTTTTTTTTTTTTTTCTGTTTTTTCCTCATCTCCCTGACCTCTAAAAGCTAGTGTTACCCAAGGTTCAAACACTGGACTTTACCTTTTCTCTAACTATATTTACTTCCTTGGGGAATCTCATCTAGTCTCTTGACTTTAAATAACTGTTGTACACTGATGACTTATGTATTAGTTTTCAGGGCTTCTGTAATAAAGCACCATAAATTAGGTAGTTTAAACAACAGAAATTTATTCTCTCACAGCTCTTTGAGCTAGAAGCCTGAAATCAAAGTGTTGGCAGGGCCGTGCTCTATCTGAAGACTCTAGGGGAAAATCCATTCTATGCCTTTCCCTTCACTTCAGTGTCGCTGGCAATCCTTGGTGTTCCTTGGCTTATAGTGGCATCACTCAGTCTCTGTCCCTGTGTAACATGGCATTCTCCTTATATGTCTGTATCTTTTCTTCTTGTGAGGACACAAGTTGTTTAGATGAAGATTCCACTCTACTCCAGTGTGACCTCATATTAACTACATCTGCAACGACGCTATTTTCAAATAAAGTCATATTCTGAGATTCCAGGAAGGACATGAATTTCAGAGGAACACTATTTACCTAGCACAACTTACAAATTATATTTCTAGCCTAATCTCTCCTATGAATGCCAAACATGTGTATCCAAATCCACTTTCACAGTTCCTCTTCAAGTTGAAGAGATATTTCAAATTTAACATGTACAAATCTGGACTGCTGTTCTGCCACCCTAAAGTTACTCTTTCTACAGTCTTTCCATCTCAGTTCATAGCAACTCCATCCTTCCAGGTACTCAGTCAAAAATCTTGAAGTAATTGTTTCTCCTTTCCTTGTTTCATATCCCACATTCAATGATTCAGCAAACTCTGGTGCTTTAAAAATGTATCCAGTATTCAATTTCCCCTTGCCACTTCCTTCTTCCAAATCTCATCAAACCAATCAAACCAGTTTCTTGTGATTACTTCTAACCTAGGCATCCTGGTTTTTTTTTTCCCTTGTCTCTCTTGAGTCTATTCTCAAAACTGTGTATAGAATGATCACATTAAAACATAGTCTGATCACGTCATTCTCTGTCCAAAGCATATATTCCTGTGGCATCTCCTTTTACTCTGAGTACAACAAATGTCCTTTTACAAGACTATGAGAACGCTCTTCCATTTCCCTTTCTGACCAAACCCCCCAGCTACACTGGGCATCTTGCTATTCTTGATATGTATCAGGCACATTCTTGTCTCAGAGACTTTCTCCCTCAACCTAGACTCTGTTTCACAGTTATTCCCAAAGTTTGTACATCACCGACTTCAAGTCTTCATTTGAATGCCATCGTTTTCTGAGGCCTTCTGTGAATACTCTGTTTAAAATTTCATTGCCCCAAACTCTCAATCCCCCTTCCCAATTAATCACATTTTTCTCTTTAGCATATACTATCTACCAGCATTTATGCTCACAATTTACAGAACTTACACTACCTGTATACGAGAACTTACACTACCTATTTTACTTACCTCCCCTGTTGAGAGTGCAAGCATTAGGAACACTGGGGTTTTATGAGCTTTGTCATTGCCATACCCTTTGCCTTTCGGAAAGGGCCACACACTGACACTAGTCACTACTCACTGAATGAAAGAATGAATGGTGTCTATTAGCAAGGAATAGTAGGTAGTAGGGACACTTGAGGACGGTGTTTCAGAGAAGCAGGTTCTAGCCCCAGCTCTACCGTAAATGTAAATCATTTGCTCATTAGTGAGTCTCTCAATCTCATGAAAGTTCTATTTTACAGACTATGTCCCATTATGTGGATCCAATCTGGGAAGCACTGAAATAGGCTGTAGAACCACAGTCAGTCTAGCTAGTCTACAAATTACCTATATCTGTGGGAGACTTATAAAGGCTAATGTTAAGCCACTAATAACCAAAGCCTCTATTTGCCATGGCCAAATGGATCTCTTTCTGAAATTCTACAATTTTTTTTTTTTGGAAGTGTTCAACAGTGATGAAGCATGAGCAGTTTCTCTTAACAGATGTGTTCAAGTCTTAGGTTAACATTTCTAATGTATTGGAACTTACAGTTCTAGATTTAGTTTCGATCAGAAAGACAAAAGTGGAATTAAAAAGGGAAAGAAAAAACAATTGCCAGACTGCTCTTCTTTATCCTGAGAGACTACAAATGCCACAAACCCCTCACAAAGCTCTTCTATTACTTCTTTATCAGTTGGTAAATAGAGATAACTTTTAAAAACCTGTATTTCTCTACTCTCCTTAATTGCTTCCACTATTAGGATTTATCTTTCTGATATGGCAAAATGTTTTTTTACAGAAACTACAATGTTTTGGAAAAGGGAAAAATATTACCCAAAGTATTCTATTAATGAATGTTTATGAGTTTCAGTTCTGGCAATTCAAAAGGCTCCTGAGATACCTATTCAGAGAGCTCAATTCAACAAGACAGACATTTAGGTTTATAATAAACCAGGTTATTTCATGCAAGATTTAGAACTTTCCTTTAATGTTAACTAATTTCCCCATTCTGAACTGATCACCATGAATTCATTTTATTCCCCATTCATAGCAAAATATCATTGAATAACATCCCTCTTCAGATCAGCACTGTAAGAGGTTTTCAATTTCTTTCAATTTTAATTGTATTATGAAATCCCAATTAACTGTGGGTAGAATTATACCATTCTAGTATAAGAGAGAGAAAAGCCATTTCCACAGGGTCAGACAAACACCCACTGATTGATCATAGAACTTCCTATCAGAACCTAAAATGAAGTCTGCTGATCAACCCCAGATACACTTCTGGTAAATGTGTTTTTGGGAATTACAGACAATATTTTCCATGGGAGAAACTTAGCACAGTTCTTTTGCAATGCTATGTGAAGACAAGTATTGTGATAATAACAGGTTTAAAGATATTAGTCACTGATAGTAAGATTTTTAAGAACTTTTTCCATAATATACTAGTGGCTTTTGACACTACAAAAAAGAAAGAAGAAAAATTAGGTCTCTGTGATCTATTATTTTTCTGTCTTTAGAAGATGAGTTAGAATCCTCTGTGAACTCTTTGACACAGCACAGCTCCTGCCTCAGTAGGTAAATCATCAGGACATACATATTCTTATTACTCAGACAGATATTTAATTTCAAATAAATTCCATTACTGTTTGAAAACAAAAAGATCGCTTTTTTATATAAAATGACTTCCATTGGTTGCTGTCCCCTTCTTTATTTTTTGTAGCACTGAGGATTTAAGGCTACATGAAGGGCGACGAAATTTTGAAATCATGTGATGAGAAACCATCCTAAGACTAGCAGAAGAAGCTTTGGTAGGTCACAGAGATAGTGAAGAGTAGGGACTAATAAGACAACCACTACTTGAAGCAAATTTGGTGATGAGTTGGATATAACTGGCAATACAGGTGAGGTATCTAGGAGGATTCTTGGTTTCTGGATTATAAATTTCGCTTGACAGAGATGATGAATAGACGATAGATAGAAAAGGAGCCTATCTAGAAGGGAGTCATATTTTATATATGCATGTATGAATGTATTTGCACATACTGATTTGAAATTATTTTGAAAAACTAGAATGGATATTGGCAGTTGACCAGATCTGGAGACAGCAGACATGGATCTGTGAGAAACATCACTACCGCATATCTGGTGAGCAAAACCTAAAACTGGGTGAGATTCTTGTCAATAAGAACATATGTACACATGCCACCCAACATGATAAAACAAAACAAAACAAAGCAAGATAAAACAAAACAAAACAAAAACACAGAGGAAGGACTGAGGAGGGCCTTGTAGTAAACCCTGGGAATTTCCAAGTACAGGTACCCAAAAGAGGTGACCCATCTCCATCTACTTCTGTGTAAAAAGCTTTGAGCTTGACTCAAAGTCTAAAGTCTCCAGTCCAAACTCTTCAGTGACTTTAAATATCCACAAAATAAAGGCCCATATCACTTGTCTCTTTTGGTGAAGTAGCCAAGAAGTTCCTTGGCCCCATCTTTTCATCACCCATCTTTCGGGTAAGTGACTTTGCACTTCCGATTATATCACGTACCCTCTGAGAGTAAATGCCATGTCTTGTGACATGATATATAGCGGTGATATGGGTAAAATGCTTACTTATCATAGACCCTAGTGTGTTTCAGGCATTCATGTCTCTGTTGCCTTCTCTTGTTTCTATCACAGTAGCCCCCTTGTGGCCTTGCATGTATAGTTCCTATAAGCAACCCACATTTGTTAAATGAACAAACGCTTGAGTATATGAAATAATTCAATGCAGATTAAGTTCCTATTATCCAAATAATCCTTCTCTGAGTATGCTTATAAAGGCCTTTCCAGCCTTGTGCTATGGTTCTTGTTAGGAGACTTTAAGAAAGCGGAAAAAGGAAAACGGAGAGATTTATATTCTTATCATTGCTTTCATCTCCGACAAGTCAGTTAACTACCTTAATTTTATTCTTCCCATTTCTAAATGAGGATCATGATACTTTCCATCCCTATTCATCAAATTATTGTATCTACTTAAGATAAAGTTATAAAAGGTATTTGAAAATTTTCTATCCATATTTTAAATCATATGGGTTTCTTGTGGGCTGTGATCATATGAAAGGGTTCCATTGAGGACTTTAATCTTAAAATAATAGAATAAATTTTGTATTGGGATGAAAAGACATTTTTTTTTGTACAGAGATGCATGAAGAATATTGTAGGATAAGACAAAAATCAATGAATTAATAATGTAAGAAAAATCTAAATAGTTGTGCTAGATATTTTTCTTTTGAGATCTCCTCTGTCTCTTCCCTGTTCTGAATTGCAGGAGGTTTACCTCAATGGGCTTTCTTGCCTTTAGACCTCTGGTTGAGTCTGGCCAGTGGGAAGCCAATGGTAGATCACTGGAGAACAAGAACACAGTAAATTTGGGACTTTTATCCCATGTCTTTTCCTGCATGGTTTCAGTTTTGCTGTGTCTCTCTTTTGAAAGAGGCAGTTCTTGCTGTGATGCATTTTTCCTACAGCTACCCTCTGATTGTAGTTTTTGTTTCCTAATCTTGCTTCTTGAGGTTTAGGGATGGTAACCCTGCTTCAATCTTTTCATCTCTTAATTGCTTTATTCTTTTTTTTTTCACATATTCATAACCATTCTACTCTCTCCACCCTTCTGTGGTTCAGTGGGCAACTTTTGGCCAGCACTGTAATTGACACAATGTCAAAGTAAGGTTGTTTTGTTTCTTTGTTTCTTTGCCTATAAACACACAACAATCATACAACTGCCATTCCTCTTATACACACACATGCATAAAACATAGCTATTGTAACAATTCTATGATTAAAAGAGACAACATGGGAAAAGGTAGATTATTCTAGAAATATATGTCCTGGAAAATAGTCATTATCTTCAGATAGTCAGAAATCTGCCACTTTGAGAAAAATAAGAAGAGTTGTTACTTTTGTCCTTAACTATTAGTTAATAAACCATATCTTTTTAACAAGATAGATATCATTTTTTTAATGTTTATTTATTTTTGAGAGAAAGAGACAGAGGGAGAGCAGGGGAGGGGCAGAGAGAGAGGGAGACACAGAGTCCAAAGCAGGCTCTAGGCTCCGAGCTGTCAGCACAGAACCTGATGTGAGGCTCAAACCCACAAACTGCGAAATCATGACCTGAGCCAAAGTTGGACACTTAACCGACTGGACCATCCAGGCACCCCAACAAAATAGGTATCATTTTTGATGGGAAGTACAATCTTCTAAAAAATAAAGAAGTAAAAAATTCACTTGACCTCCTCAGAGTTGGTAAGTTCATTCTCCCTGAAAGTATTTCAAGAGCATCTAAGTATCTATTTCTAGAATTGAGAGTCTTATTTTGGTGGGAGATTGGACAAAATCATCACAAAGTATTTTGGGACTTCATGATTCTATGAAGAACTCATATGGCTAATCCAAACAGCAGAAGTAATAATTAGGGATATGTGTAATTGTGCTTATAAAATGGGCACCTTATATATATATATCATATAGGGGAATATTTAAAACATGATTTCACAATCTGGCTATTATTATCTATTTGAGAACTGTTCTCAAAGTAAGTCTGAACAATTTGAACAATTTTCACTATCCTGTTATTTATGTTTCTGTGGCTAAAATTCCAGAGATACAGTACAAATACCCCTGTGTGTAACTGAGATGTTCATTTTCATCCCAAATGTTAGGCCTCACATAGATTTATTCATGATCTTCTTGCTGCTTTCACTGAGGTTCAGAGTGTTTTCTCCTTCCTTCTCTGATACAAGAAGTCCTATTTTCTGCATACCTACTCCTATGAAAACCACAATATTTCATATGTAATCAGAATGTGGATGTGCCTCACTTTAGGAAATGGGCATTTTTTTTAATATAATTTATTGTCAAATTGGCTTCCATACAACACCTAGTGCTCATCCCAACAAGTGCCCTGTTCAATGCCCATAACCTGCTTTCCCCTCTCCCCCCACCCTTACCATCAACCCTCATTTTGTTCTCTGTATTTAAGAGTCTCTTATGGTTTGCCTCTCTGTTTGTAATTATTTTTTCCCATTACCTTCCCCCATAGTCTTCTGTTAAATTTCTCAAGATCCACATATGAGTGAAAATATATATTTTTCTCTGACTGACTTATTTCACTTAGCGTAATACCTTCCAGTTCCATCCACGTTGCTGCAAATGGCAGGATTTCATTCTTTCTCGGTGCCAAGTAGTATTCCATTGTATCTATAAACCACATCTTCTTTATCCATTCATCAGTTGATGGACATTTAGGCTCTTTCCATAATTTGGTTATTGTTGAAAGTTCTGCTATAAACATTAGGGTACATGTACCCCTATTCATAGCACTCCTATATCCTTTGGATAAATTCCTCATAGTGCTATTGCTGGGTCATAGGGTAGTTCTATTTTTAATTTTTTGAGGAACCTCCACACTGTTTTCTAGAGCAGCTGCACCAGTTTGCATTCCCACCAACATTGCAAGAGGGTTCCCATTTCTCCACATCCGTGCCAACATCTATAGTTTTCTGATTTGTTCATTCTAGCCACTCTGACCGGTGTTAGGTCAGTATGGCTTTGATTGTGGAAATGAGCATATTTTGAAAAGAAAGAGTGAGATACAATTTACCTCAATTAAATCTTATTTGAAAATGATGGAGAAAGTACATGATACTGAAAGTATATATTTAAAAAATGACTTAATTTAAATATAATTTTGATTGTGGAAAAAGTATCCTTTTTACATTTCTCCTATCTTTATTCAATTTGATATGGAGTTCTGTTAAAGAGAAAAAAAAATATATATATACACATATACATATATATACATATATATGTATATATATATGTATATATATACATTCATACATACATACATACATACATAATAGAGTAGATTTACAACTCATTGTCACTTTCTTTCCATTCCTATAATTGCCCTGTTATAGCTTACTCATACTTCTGTGCAGCTGTAGATTTGTGTGAAGTTTGTAGAAATTCTAGAAATCTAGAATCTAACTGCATCCCAGGACTACCCTCTGAATGTTTATAAACATTAAGTCACCAATGAATGTACTAAGAAAACCAAATAACCAAAGAACCTTGGTGGTGGTGTTACATAAAGTTAAACAGGTGCACAAATCCGTGGACCTTTTTTATTTCAGACCCAAAGAAAGAAGGACAGTAGAATATTTGTTCTGCCTTCAATGCCTTTAAGATTCTGGGTGAAATAGTCTTCATCAAATGTCCTTCCAGAATTAATTTTTTAAACTCTTTTTAGACCATTGTATATCAATTCATGGACAGCTTGCTCAGTTAAGTACTATTGGAAGTAATTTAACATCTTCAAGACATATAACTGCTCTAGTGATCTCACTTATACTCAAAGAAACTTCTTCCTAGAAAACTTCCATAAATTGCCCAACCTTCTACATCAAACTAGAGGGGAACCAGGTCTTCAGTGTTTCTAGAGCTTGTTGCATAGGGATACATATGCAAGCATTGGAGTTAGAGGAGAATGATGTGACTTTTGATAAACCTTCTTTTTCTTAAACATCTTTATTGAGGTACATTTAGACATAAAATTCACAGCATTCAAGTGGACAGTTCAATAATATTGGCATGTATGCGAGGAGTATCACTATAAATCAGCTTTAGAATATTTTCCTCACCCCAATATGATTCCCCATGTCAATTTACAGGTAATTACTATCCCACCTCCAGACCCAAGCAACCACTAGTCTACTTTCCAGTCTATAAAATTTTTGGCAAGACTTTTAATTTCTTTGACCTTCAGTTTATTCAACACTGAAGTACGTTTAGTGATATGATACTATGAATAGCAAAGTAAATAATGTTTGATATGATAAAAGCACAAAAATTATTTTAGAAGTTGGTAGTAACATTAATATATTCATTGGCATTCCGAAGAGGACACAGGAAATTACAAGGAACTGAGATCACATGCCTATGTTGTCATTAAGATCAAGGCCAGAGTTCAAATTCAAATCAATCCATTCCCTCACTGCACTTTACCAGCTAAAGCCAAGTGGACTGTGAGATCTTTTCATATTTCCCAGCTCTGCTTCACCCCCAGTGTGTTCCAAATGCTATCTTTGACATTGGGCCTCAGGAAGTGATGAATCAGTTGAATCCTCATATTTTGGCCTGAGAACACCTGTTAATGGAGCCAATTAAGGCAAAGGATGACAGAGATTTGGAGGAGATGCTGACACTTGTCCAGAAGGAGCTGTGCTGAGATTGCCCATTGAAGTCCTAAATAAACCACCAAACAGCTGTCGAAGGGTAAGGATTTTGAAGGTCTTGGCCCAAGCCAGACTTTAGTAGCAGTAATGAAGTCGATGCCTTTGGATCCTGTGGTTGAAGAAACGTGTCCTCCTGGATATGGAGACATCATGGCAAAGGACTGCTACTGTAGCCTTACATTCTGAGAAGAATCTACTAAAAATATCTATTCTTCATATTCAAAGAACCTCTGCATTCCACACAAGCCAGGGGAGAGGGATAAGGGGAGCCTGGAGTGTTGATATGCTCATTTCAGCCAGAATAACTAATAACATGTTTGAAATCCAGTAGCACTTCACTGCTTTGGAAGTAGGACTGGGGGCACCTTGAATTTTTTTTCTCCACATTGATTAATTGGAGCCAACTCAAGGTATGTACAAGTTTCCAAGTTTTCAACATTAATCACATAAATGAACTGAAAATAATTAGTTCATGGTGACTTTCTGACTTATAATAATAAGCCCCAACTTAAATATACTTAGTCCAGACAGCTAAATATAACACGGAAAAAATGGAAACAAACAATTCAAAACCTTCAGGCATTTTTTTTTTCCTGTGTAGCTCTCCTAATAATTAACAGAGGATTCTGTTTAATTGGCACACTTGATTAAATGACAAAAGTGGAGTGCCACCTAAAACATTAACACACAAGGCAGAGAAACTTTGGAAGGGGAATTAATAAGGAAAAGTGAGGCTTCAAAAGTACTTGGTAATACTATTTCTAATTCTTAACTTTTGTGCTCACACCCCCAATCTAAATATTATCTCTTCCTGGGGCGCCTGGGTGGCTCAATCGGTTAAGCGTCCGACTTCGGCTCCGGTCATGATCTCGCGGTCCGTGGGTTCGAGCCCCTGCGTCAGGTTCTGTGCTGACAGCTCAGAGCACGGAGCCTGTTTCAGATTCTGTGTCTCCCTCTCTATCGGACCCTCCCCCATTCATGCTCTGTCTCTATCTCAAAAATAAACATTAAAAAATAAAAATTAATATTATTTCTTCCTTTCTTGTTGTTGTTATATTTCCCTGATGTGAAATATTATCAAGGTCCTAAGAATTTTACCTCACACCCACAATCACCACCATGTCTACCAGCACACAACTTTGGATTATAAAAATACTGTCATGACTTCTTTTTGTTGATAATTGTAAATATTTCATTTGACTACCGATACTGTTTTGCACTGTAAATTTAAGTGTAAAGAATTTTATATAGTAAATGCTACCCTTAAAAAATAACCTATAGTCACTTGAACTTTTTAAAACTTGCTTCCAAAACCTATAATGTCCTTCTAGCTGCATGTGTGCTTCTGAAACGAGAGTTGGCCTGTTTGCTTTAGAAATGTGAGGAAAGGGAGATCAAACCAAGAACACATAACCTGGATAAGTCCAGTTAAATGAAGACAATAGGGCTTCACCAAGGAATCCCAAAGAGAATGTTCAAAGTTCTTTCTTTCTTTCTTTTTTTTTTTTCAGTGTTTATTTTTGAGACAGAGACAGAGTGTGAGTGGGGGATGGGCAGAGAGAGAGGGAGACACAGAATCTGAAACAGGGTCCAGGCTCTGAGCTGTCAGCACAGAAGCTGATGCGAGGCTCGAACTCACAGACTGTGAGATCATGACCTGAGCAGAAGTCAGATGCTTAACAGACTGAGCCACCCAGGTGCCCCAATAGTTATTTCTTTATTAAATGTTTATGTATTTGTTTTGAGAGGTGGGGGGGAGAGGGACAAGGAAAGTGAGAGAGAGATTCCCAAGCAGGCTCTGTGCAACTAGCACAGAGCCTGGTATGGGGCTCAATCTCACAAACTGCCAGATCATGACCTGAGCTGAAGTCAAGAGTTGGACTCCTAACCAATTGAGTCACCCGGGTGCCCCAAGAATATTCATAGTTCTATCAGGAATCCTGTCTATAATGAAAATGAATAACTGACTTCACTACCCTGAATTTGGTCTAATGCAAACAGTAGGACTGATTCTTGAAACAATCAATATCAATTTTGAAATTGTTTAGTCTTAAGACACCTCTCCACTCAAACACGGGAAACAATAATTCCATGGCAGCCTGTTTTGCTCAGACAACAGAGGGTTTCCATCTTTCAGATCAGACATTTCGGTGTGTATTTAACGGGTCATAAGTATATTCCCATGTCTCAGTTTCTCTCTCTCTCTCTCTCTCTCTCTCTCTCTCTCTCTCTCCTCTCTTTTCAATAAGATACCATCCATTCTCATGGTCCCAGTCAACTTGTATGTTTGCCTGTTATGATAAGATCCTCAGGTTAGAGTTTGTACTCAGGTGTTGTCTTATAATTCAAACTGGCGCCTACATGTTTTCAGTGTCAGTAAACATTAATGCCTCTGGTATCCAACTTACTACAATTCCTTTTAAAGTAGCTCTTTCTCCAAATAGCCAGGCTTTTACAGAACTCCCTGGGGAGCAGTACCTTTTGTCCCTTGAATTCCTTCTCAGTTCCTTCTTCCTTCTTCCCTTGTTACTGCCTTTACATCTCATCTGGTTTTCTGATATGGCCTCTTATAAGGTTCCTTGTCTCCAGGCCACTTCTCTACTTCCATATTGTCACCAGGCTAATTTCCCTTTAATGTACTATGTTCATTTATGTGTTCTTTATTCATTTATTTGTTCATTGACTTCCTCTCTCCTTCGTTGAGCATCAATTATGTGCCTGATTTTATGATGCAAGCTAGTTCATTGAGGTCATTTCTAATTAAAGTCATTTACTGGTTATTTAAAATTTTATAGTTGGGGGCTCCTGGGTGGCTCAGTCAGTTAAGCATTCAACTTTGGCTCAGGTCATGATCTCATGGTTTATGGGTTCAAGCCCCATGTTGGGCTCAAAGCTGACAGCTTGGAGCCTGGATCTTGGTTCAGATTCTGTCTCCCTCTCTCTCTCCCTCCCCACTTGTTTGTTCTCTCTCTCTCTCCCTCTCTCTCAAAAATAAGTAAACATTTAAAAAATAATAAAAATAAAAATAAAATTTTATACTTGATCTTCACCTGCAATTTTCACTTTTTTTGCTGATAGTTCCTCACATCATCTCCCCTCCACGGAGAGGAGTGTTCTAAAAATGTCCCTCCTTTGAATGGTTTAAATGAGCAAATTTTCCTATCCAAATATTTTGTATTATTTCCAGAACAATGTGCATTACATTTTTTTAATTTCCCATTATCCCAGTCTTTCATTATGCCTGGAACAAGTTTTACCTTCTCTCCCTTATTTATCCACTCAAGAATCATTTATAGTATCTTTCTCAGATCTCCTTGTAGTTTCTCTCATCCACTTTTGCCATTTATAGCTGTGTATCTATTCTATTCCATTTGTCTATGTGTCTGTTTTTGTGCCAATACCATCCTGTCTTGATGATTACAGCTTTGTAGTAGAGGCTAAAGTCTGGGATTGTGATGCCTCCCGCTTTGGCCTTCTTCTTCAATATTACTTTGGCTATTCGGGGTCTTTTGTGATTCCATAAAAATTTTAGGATTGCTTGTTCTAGCTTCAAGAAGAATGCTGGTGCAATTTTGATTGGGATTGCATTGAATGTGTAGATAGCTTTGGGTAGTATTGACATTTTAACAATATTTATTCTTCCAATCCATGACATTGAAATGTATTTCCCTTTCTTTGTATCTTCTTCAATTTCCTTCATAAGCTTTCTATAGTTTTCAGCATACAGATCTTTTACATCTTTGGTTAGATTTATTCCTAGGTATTTTATGCTTCTTGGTGCAATTGTGAATGGGATCAGTTTCTTTATTTGTCTTTCTGTTGCTTCATTATTAGTGTATAAGAATGCAACTGGTTTCTGTACATTAATTTTGTATCCTGAGACTTTGCTGAATTCACGTATCAGTTCTAGCAGACTTTTGGTGGAGTCTATTGGGTTTTCCATGTATAATATCATGTCATCTGCAAAAAGTGAAAGCTTGACTTCATCTTTGCCAATTTTGATGCCTTTGATTTCCTTTTGTTGTCTGATTGCTGATGCTAGAACTTCCAACACTATGTTAAACAACAGCGGTGAGATTGGACATTCCTGTTGTGTTTCTGATCTCAGGGGGAAAGCTCTCAGTTTTTCCCCATTGAGGATGATATTAGCTGTGGGCATTTCCAGAATTGGAACCACAAAAGTATAGCCAACTAATCTTTGACAAAGCAGGAAAGAATATCCAATGGAAAAAAGACAGTCTCTTTAACAAATGGTGCTGGGAGAACTGGACAGCAACATGCAGAAAAATGAAACTAGACCACTTTCTTACACCATTCACAAAGATAAACTCAAAATGGATGAAGAACCTGAATGTGAGACAGGAAACCATGAAAATTCTAGAGGAGAAAGCAGGAAAAAAAACCTCTCTGACCTCAGCTGCAACAATTTCTTACTTGACACATCTCCAAAGGCAAGGGAATTAAAAGCAAAAATGAACTATTGGGACCTCATGAAGATAAAAAGCTTCTGCACTTCAAAGGAAATAATCAGCAAAACTAAAAGAAAACCAACAGAATGGGAAAATATATTTGCAAATGACATATCGGACAAAGGGCTAATATCCAAAATCTATAAAGAACTCACCAAACTCCACACCCAAAAAACAAGTAATCCAGTGAAGAAATGGGACGAAGACATGAATAGACAGTTCTCTAAAGGAGACATCCAGATGGCCAACAGACCATGAAACTATGCTCAACATCACTCCTCATCAGGGAAATACAAATCAAAACCACACTGAGATACCACCTTATGCCAGAGTGGCTAAAATGAACAAATCAGGAGACTATGGATGCTGGAGAGGATGTGGAGAAATGGGTACCCTCTTGCACTGTTGGTGGGAATGCAAACTGGTGCAGCCACTCTGGAAAACAGTGTGGAGGTTCCTCAAAAAATTAAAAATAGACCTACCCTATGACCCAGCAATAGCACTGCTAGGAATTTACCCAAGGGATACAGGAATGCTGATGCATAGGGGCACTTGTACCCCAATGTTTATAACAGCACTCTCAACAATAGCCAAATGATGGAAAGAGCCTAAATGTTCACCAACTGATGAATGGATAAAGAAGATGTGGTTTATATACACAATGGAATACTACTTGGTAATAAGAAAGAATGAAATATGGCCTTTTGTGGCAATGTGGATGGAACTAGAGAGTGTTATGCTAAGTGAAATAAGTCATACAGACAAAGACAGATACCATATGGTTTCACTCTTATGTGGATCCTGAGAAACTTAACAGATGACCATGGGGGAGGGGAAGGGAAAAAAAAAAAGAGGTTAGAGAGGGAGGGAGCCAAAACATAAGAGACTCTTAAAAACTGAGAACAAACTGAGGGTTGATAGGGGGGTGGGAGGGAGGCGAGGGTTGGTGATGGTTATTGAGGAGGGCACCTGTTGGGATGAGCACTGGGTGTTGTATGGAAACCAAGTTGACAATAAATTTCATATTAAAAAAATAAAGCTGTGTATCTTTTCAATATGAGTAAGGTAAACTGTATTACAAATTATAATTTCTTGGGGACCAGAGAATATATGTTTCATGCCATTTTCCCTTCTGCAGTGTAAAAATATCATGTGCCTTACTCAGTATTAAATATAGAAGTGCTTCATGCATCCATTCGTTCTATTCTCTTTCCCATCTCTCTCTTTGGTCTGTATCATTTTAATCAAAGTGTGCCACCTCTATCCCCTGACCATTAGTTGTTCTTCATATATTTTATTATTTTTTTATTTTTTTATTTTTTTAATTTTTTTTTAACATTTATTTATTTTTGAGACAGAGAGAGCATGAACGGGGGAGGGTCAGAGAGAGAGGGAGACACAGAATCCGAAACAGGCTCCAGGCTCTGAGCAGCCAGCACAGAGCCCGACGCGGGGCTCGAACCCACGGACAGTGAGATCGTGACCTGAGCCGAAGTCGGATGCCCAACCGACTGAGCCACCCAGGCGCCCCTCTTCATATATTTTAAAGACTATATATGCCCGGGAATTTTTTTTTTTTAAGTTTACAAACTACTAGTTAAAATTTTCCCCCATTACTAGATATCACGTATTTCCTTAACTCCCTCTCCCTGAGGTGTTCTTAGTTTTGTGTGTGTGTCCGCGCACAGTTTGTGTGTGTTTAAGCTTTTTAAATGTATTATCATTCTGTCAATGACTACTTTCTGCTTGTACATATTACACTAGACTGGATGTTTGGTGACAATGAGTAAGAGTTAGATTTAAGCAATGACATTAGGTGGCTGAATGTCTTGGTTAAATGTAAACAGTGAAGGAATCTTAGGAGCTTCAGACAGGAGCAACAGCAATGACTTTGATTTCAATTTCTCTTGTGCTCTTTAGATGTCTTCTAGTGGGCTCTGTGGCCTTCTGAATTCGGTGATCCACCTTGCCTTCTCTTTGCCATCTCTCTCCTGTTTTCCACTCACCAGCACTTTGGCTCACACCATCCATTTGTCTTAATTGTTTTCTTTGTTTAATTCTACCTTCCCTTACAATTTGAGAAAAACAAAACTGCCATGCAAACCCACATTGGAGACATAAAAAAGAAAATAACTTGAGGAATGAGGACAAGTAAGGAGAATTAAATCTGAAGAAAAGCAAAGTTAATTTTCATTTCACTATCCTGAATCCCTGAAAGGGATTGTTTTACCTAGAGAATTGTTTTCTGATATCAGGCACTTACCTCAAGCCATTCACATCTCTATTACAATGTTCCCTGACTGGTTAATTGTTACTTGTCATTGAGCCAAAACAAGGAGAAGGCAAAATAACCTGGGAAACTACAGAGTAAGGCTGCCAATAGAGACTTTAAACAAAACAAAGGGAAAAATCCAAATGCTAGGCATTCAATCTAAAAAAGCATCTGTCAAGCAATGCTAGAGATGTGCCCATTTTTATCTATTTATCACTTAATATTCCCATTTGTGTACTTTGCCCTTTTTCCCTGTTAGCTACATTCACGTTTTATTCCAAAATAGTGTTTTCAATCTAAACTCTCCCACCCTCAGAAACAAAATGATAATTGAAATAACATAATAAATGCATCGTCTTTTCCATTTCTCCATCTTAAATTTTTTCCTTGCATTCCAGACATTACGGAACCAAATTACATTTTTGCATATTATTTCAAAACAAGTGCAATCACAATAACCATTTATTTCTCAGCATTTTCATTTCTTTTTTAATGAACTTTCCCTGAGGACATTCTCACAATTGAGTATTTATTTATTATAAGCAACAAAAGAAATCTTGATTGTTCCAGCTGTGACAGAGAAACTTACTTTGATAAGCATACAGTAGATGAAACGAGTAATAGTAATAATGATAAGCATTTCAGTACTCTGGAATCTAAAGAAACAAAAAGACACAAAGAGGCATTGGGTTAAGATATTCTCTTTCCCATCATTCTGTGAAATATTTTTAGTTCTGTTCCTCAGGATCAAATGAAATTTCTGTTTTAAAGTACCAAGTCTCCATAAATTACCTTTTTTTTCCTACAAAAAATGAAGCCTCTACTGGTGAAAAATACCATAACAAGAGCTCTGAAAAACAGTTCTATCATATGAATATTTAATAGCAGTAGTAGCATTTGTAGCAGGTAAATCATCTTTATTCATAGACCCATTTTAGTTCATAAAACTGTTCACCTACTTGTATACAGATGTTTAGTATTCATCTTTTCATTCATTCATTGACTTATATATTATCCTTCATTTCATGCTTTTTGAGGGACAAGGATTTGTCATTGTTTAAGTCTAAAAGTAAATTGAATGACTTTATTCCTCATTTACTAATTGATGCCTTGGGATTGAGCAATATCAACTGGGAACCATTCATTATAGCCATTCTACTGGATTCCAGAAAGGTAAGCAACAATGTTAGTAATTACTAAATACAAGTTCGGAATGGAGGGAAAATGATACTTTCCCACTACTTTGCTCACATCCTTTGGACTCCTGGAAACATACAACATAAAAGTGGATTATCCTTCTCTACTTTTAGTGTGCACATGTAGAAAAGAGAAGTCAAAATGCCATATGAAAGTCATTCATTGCTATGAAAATATATATTACTCATTGCTCGTAATGATTTTTTTCCCTTCTAATTCTCCTTCACCTTATAGAAACCTCAGTTAGCTTTTTAAGCAAGAACACAACTAGAGGAAAGCCTCCATAAATGCTCTCTGGATAAGGGAGAGAATAATTAACCAACTGCCTAACTTATTAAGTACAAAAAGTACAGACAGGCACTGGCAGTTCTGTTCTTCTTTTAAGGAAAGCAGAGAAACTGGATTGCAGTAGAGATAACAGAGGTATAATTCATCATTGTGGAAGTATAAGGTGTTTTAAAACATAGCTTCATTTTGTGGGATTACGTGTAATGGAGATCTTGGTGTATGATATAAATTAAGTTTGAAAGCCATCAGGTCTTCTTTAACTAAGGAAATACAGAGTGATGTAAAAATCATTAACATAAAAAATAAAAATAAAGTAAAATAAATAAAAAATTATTTACAGGTCAATGGAAGAGTTCAATGTGAAAGACAAAATCATAGCATTCTTAAAAGATGACACTATCTCTATAAGCTCACCAAAAAAAATTTTTTTTCTAGAATTACCCCAAAAGATACCATCAAGAAAAGATAAAGTTAGCTACGTTACAATAGAGAAGTTTCATCTAAAATCAAAAACAACAACAACAAAAAAACTGTAAAGAGAGTAAATAAACAGGCTTCCAACTGGGAGACTTTTGTAACACACAAAACTGACCACGTGTGACTATTCAAACATATGAAGAACTCCTAGAAGACAACTCAACAGAAATTGTCAGTGAGTCTTGGACAGACACTCGTAGAAGAGGAAACTGAAAAGACCAAAAAACATATAAATATGCTTCACCCAATCAGTATCAAGGAAATGCAGATGTAAACCCACCAAAATGGCCAAAAGAAGTCTTACAATATCAAGTATTTGCAAGGATGTGAATTGATGGACTCATCATCAACATCTAGATGTTTCCCTAGATATTGACTTGCATGAGTGTGACCAGAGAAAGAAAGGTGCAGGGTTATTCAAAACAGGATTATTTTTAATAGTAGCAAACACTGGAAACAATCCATATGCACATCAACTGTATGATAAAATATATTTACAGTTGTCAGCATCACTGAATCTAAAAACACACAATATTGGACAACGAAGCATGGTCTAGGAGAGTGTATATTGTAAAATCAAAGTGATGTCAAGTTCAGAAAGTGGTCAAATGGAACAGTACCTCATTTTGGGATACAAACAGGGTGAAAACACTAAAGAAAAAGATAGACTTATCAACAAAAATCCAGCCCAGCATGTTCTCTCCTGGGGAAGGAACAGGATATAATTGGAGAAGGGTACACAGGAACAATTAAGCTACTCACAATATTCTATTTCTAAGTGAGTGATGAATGCACAAGGATTTTCTTTGATTCTTATCTTTAAAATGGCAGACATATGTCTTATTTACTCTTCTGTAAGCAGAATTAATGAGAGCAAAACCAAAAATGAGTAGAATTATCAGGTGAAACAGGAAGTAGCTATGGGATATCTGGACAGAAGTCTCAAAGACTACCATGTAATAGTCCTTAATAATCACTGTTTTTCTCAGCAAGACATAGAGAGATCCTCAAAAATATAACCTATCGTTGTAGCCATTTCACCTACTGTCATGCCATTCATATCCACTTGGATCACTTTCCCCACTTCTATGTGCCTTTTGCTCCCCCCTTACAAATTTTTTTAAAAATTTTGCTTCCAATGGTTCACACCTGTGATACTATTTGCAAGCTGTTTGATGCTCACACCAAGAGAGCCACTTTACCTGAAAGTGGGAAGTGTTCCCATCTCCAAAGCCTTAGCTAATGACTGACTGGAGCTGGGTTATAGAAGCTCAGTTCCCCTGCCTTCACACAGGGTATGCTATGAAGCATATTTGAAACTCTGGAGAGCCCCCTGTGATGAAGCTTTGAATGAAGTTTTACCATTACTAGGCTTCTTTTCATTCTCTCACTCTCTCAGAGAGCCCTTGTACACTAACCTTCCTCTCAAAGTCTGCATCCAAATTCCAACTCATGTGATATTGCTGACATGCCACAATTCATTTATATTTTCTGTTTTCTTAAAAGACCATTATTTGAGTTGTAGTCTAATACATGGTTGACTTTGGTCTTAACAAGAACTACTTTCTGGGATAAATCTAGAACAATGACAATTTTTATTCCTATTCTCTGAATGATGGTTTATGTGGACTTAATATACTTATAGATGGAAATACTTGAAATAACAGTTCCATAATAACACTTTCAAGTCTGATAAGAGATAAGACCTGTGTCAGGGGGCACTTGGGTAGCTCAGTGGTTAAGCACCTGACTCTTGATTATTGCTCAGGTCATGATCTCATGGTTTGTGAGATCAAGCCCCACATTGGGCCCTGTGCTGACAGTGCAGAGCCTGCTTGGGATTCTCTCTCTCTCTCTCCCCCTCCCCCCTCAAAATAAATAAACCTAAAAAAGTAAAGTCATTCAGATCTTCTGATTCAATATTCCCCTTCTTAGAGAGATATAGGACCTAGTAAAATTAGTAAGAATGGAAAAAAGAAAATCCTCCTGGGTTTACATTGACACTGATGTTTACTCATGATGCATATTTTATAAATACAACAAGCTTAATCAAGATTATTGTATTAGTTTGCGAGGGCTACCATAACACAGTCTCCCAGGTTAAGTGACTTAAATAACAGATATTTATTGTCTCACTGGAAATCCAAAATAAGATGTCAGACAGGATCCTTCTGAAGGCTGTGAGGGAAAGATCCCTTGCAGACCTTTCTTCTTGGCTTGTAGATGGCTATCTTCTCCTCATGTCTCTTCACAAAGTCTCTGTGTCTGCATTTCCCTTTTATATAAGAGCACAAGTCATATTATATTAGGGCCTACCCTAACGACCTCATTTTTACTTGATTTCCTCTGCAAAGACCCTATTCAAAATAAGATCACATTCTGAGGTACTAAGAGTTAGAACTTCAGGGGCGCCTGGGTGGCGCAGTTGGTTAAGCGTCCGACTTCAGCCAGGTCACGATCTCGCGGTCCGTGAGTTCGAGCCCTGCGTCAGGCTCTGGGCTGATGGCTCAGAGCCTGGAGCCTGTTTCTGATTCTGTGTCTCCCTCTCTCTCTGACCCTCCCCCGTTCATGCTCTGTCTCTCTCTGTCCCAAAAATAAATAAAAAAACGTTGAAAAAAAAAAATTAAAAAAAAAAAAAAAGAGTTAGAACTTCAAAATCTGAATTTTTGGAGGGACACATTTCAACCTATAACAAATATTACTAACTAAAAATATTATAATATTTTAAAGTTAATGCAATTCTCTGAGTTTTTTCATTTTATTGTTTTTAGTTCCATGCATAAGGCTGAGTTTAGGGAGATTCAGTGGTACACCCTGTTTATGAGAGAGAGCAAGTGCTAGGGCAGGTGTCAAACTCTGACATTTGACGAGCGACTAAGATCAGCAATCGCATTGCCTCTCAGAATCAAAAGGTTGTATATTTTTAATGAATCCAAGAATTTCTGTCCTGAGACAATTTAGTCTGCCCTCAGTTGAAACCTTTGAGAAAGAGGATAGAGATATTTTAACTAGAAACTTTGTTCATCGTCATCACTAGCTAGTGCTTCCTTGTTTCCTTCCCACTTTTATACTTAATAGAAATGATTCTCACCCTGTCTCACCACTAACACCATTCTCACACTCCATATGAGGATATGTAGGTTTATATGAATAGCCGTGGATGATGAAAGACAAACCTTTACTACATATATGAGACTGGCTGTCTATCATTGTTTCTAGGGAAGGTGTATGATATTGCAGAAATTGACACAAACAATGCCCACTCTGATTATTACCTTAGACAAAATTATGGCTCAACATATTTTATCACTTACTTTTGTTTTTGTTTAAAATTAAGAAGCCTTAACTTTTAATGCCTATTTTTTCTTATATGTAGACTTTTTTTCCTGTGAAACTTCAGAATTAAAGGTTAAAACTCCCTATCTGTGAAACCGTGGCTCTCTTTCCACCTTGCTTCATTCAAATACAAATTAAGTGGGAGCACCTGGGTGGCTCAGTCAGTTAAGTGTATAACTCTTGGCTTCGGCTCAGGTCACAATCCCAAGGTTTGTGGGATTGAGCCCTGCTTGGGCTCTGTGCTGAAAGCATGGAACCTGCTTTGGATTCTCTCTCTCCCTCTCTCTGCCCCTCCCCTGCTCTCTCTCACTGTCAAAATAAATAAACATTTAAAAACACAAATTGAGGGGAAGATATTTGGCTATGTTCCCCTTGCAAGATCTCAAAACTCATAATTCTGTTCCCAGAGGAGTGATATTTACTCATACGCCTTCTGCAGTCAGGACCAATAGGTGCCCATTTTGCTTTTACAAGGCCTAAAAAGAAGAAACACCTGGGCACCACAAGTATTTATACATCTGTACCCTTGTTTCTGCTTTCTCTTCTGACTTCTGGCAAAAGGAAACCAGGGGTGACTAGCTGGGACACAGAGGCTTTTAAAAATCAACAGTGAGTGTATGGTCAGTTATTGGGACGGCTTACATGCAGTTATTCTAGGGGGA
This sequence comes from Panthera onca, assembly GCF_046562875.1. Taxonomy (NCBI): domain Eukaryota; kingdom Metazoa; phylum Chordata; class Mammalia; order Carnivora; family Felidae; genus Panthera; species Panthera onca. The sequence continues at coordinate 60,394,716 of NC_138350.1, read as the reverse complement.
GGGGGGATTGACGAAATGACCTTTTGAGGATGATTCCAAGTGTATGACTCAATAATCACACTTATCAACCTGTTCTAGTTGTCAAGCACAAAATGGGAGTGGGAAGGGCAGTCTATTATTAGCCACAGGCTTTTGATTAATCTTTTAAGCTAAGGGAGCTTGTGTCTCAGCCAAGATGTGAAGCTGTCTCCTGAGGTGAGGCCATTAACATGCCAGGAATGAGAGAAGGTTATCATTAAGGAGGCATTAGACCCTTATGACCATAGTGAAGGCAAGAATGGCTGGCTGGCTGGCCAGGCAAAGCTGGTTAAGAGCTAACACAAGGTCACTGTAAGCAATGCCAAGCCATATGTTCGAATTGAGGATAACTACACAGCAACTCTTTTGTCACCCTCTAGAGAATTCTATTCAGCAAATGAATGAGAAGGTAGTTCTATAAGAGTGATAAGAACTATGAACTGTACTGTGCATTTCAATATTGTGTGTGTATATGTATACACAAATGTGTGGTCACATACTTTGTGCGTGTGTGTGTGTGTGTATTCTGGCCAATATCTATAAACACAAGAGATAATCTCTGGCCTTTAAAAATACATTAGCAAAGGAAATCATACATTTTCTTACAAAAACTATGTGCTTTCTCAAATTATACTTCTTCCTATAAAATAGAGATCAGAACTAAAATTTACAAATGTTCACATGTGTTGGGCATCTTAGATATCTATCAAAGTGTTGCCTTCCATTGGTCTTAGAGAATAATTCATCATTTAAAGGGTAAAGAATCTGATGTCAATTAATCATTCAAAATAAAAGTATAAAAAGAAGCTGACTGAATTAGTTTAGAAAGATAAATGCATCTGCTAAATGTGGATTACTTTTCCACTTATGCTTCTTTCCTCTTGATCAACATAGAATGCTATAGCTATTGATATGGAAAGGATGAGTGACCTGGTAATAATAATAAAAATAAACATTTAAAAATCTTGAGTATTAATGAGTTCTTGGCTGGCTAGGATGTGGCTTTGGTCAAGAATCTCAGTTTCCTTGTATGTAAAATGGGGATGATAATGACCTTCTATTTAATTGCCATTAACAAAGACTTGCAAGTAACAAACAATGCATGTGAAAGTGTCTTGGAATCTAGAGTAGAGTGTGCATATTGTTGTTGATGTTGTGTTTGTTGTCATTATTGCTAACATGAGGGTATGTTAGTACCTAAATGTCTACTGTTCTCTGTCCCAGGTGTAGTAAATGGCTGGCACATAGTAGATGTAATGAATACTGAGTTCTTTAATGAACTAGAGTATATTGATGTAGTTATATATGATATGTTCCTTTATGTAGCATGAAACTACCAATATAATGTTTATATATAAATTAATATAGCTGTAAATAAATATATTCCAGGGGTACCTGGGTGGCTCAGTCGGTTGAGCATCCGACCTGACTCAGGTCATGATCTCGTGGCCCATGATTTCAAGCCCCGCTTAGGGCTCTGTAATGACAGCTCAGAGCCCGGAGCCTGCTTCAGATTCTGTTTCTCCCTCTATCTCTGCCCCTCCCTGCTCATGCTCTCTCTCTCTGTCAAAAATAAATACACATTTAAAAACTAAATATATATATTCCATACACATATGTGATTTTCAAATTTGAACACATATAGCTTCATCTTTTTAAAATTTATCTTGTAATTATTATCTTTCGTTCAAGCCAGAGCTTGACATCATGTCAGACATCTATTCATCCATCTATGCACTCACCCCACAAACCAAAAAGCAGATCTGGGAATTAATGTACCTGAGTTCACATCCTCATTCAATCACTTACCCCCTATAAAAGTCTATTTTCTTATCTCTAACAAGAACAGTAGAAATCAGTAGTGACATTAGTGCTGGGAGAATGAAAAGACATCGTGTGTATAAAAGGACTTTCCAAAGAACCGAGCTCATAATGGTCAACAAGAAGTTCTCTGTTATTAAGCACATTATTATTATTAAGCACATCCTTAATTCAGTGCCAATATGTGTTGGTGTCTCTCCATTGACTTGCAATACAAAGGAGAACAAGACATAGTCCCTGCTTCTAGGAAGGTGCACTTGAGAGCCTCTGGTGGAGGGTCACATAACAGCAGAATGCAGCATTCTGGACTGGACCTCACCCAACGTGCTACACATACCTAACTTCTGAGAGTGAGGTCTAAACCTGCATTTTAAAACACTTCAGTTGTTCTTATGTGCAATAAGTTTAGCTATAGGATTTGACTTAGCAAGTTTTGTTTATAATGCAGAGATGGAGAGGACTGTTTATTTGTTATCCTGGTGCCTCAATATGGCATCTCAAACCATTTAGTCTCCTGCTTCAGAATGATGTACCCTTCCAAACACATACTTACGATCCATTTGGATTAAAAGTCTATGCAGTCTTCCCATCTGAAGAGATCAGAACTAAAGTTTACAAATGTATATACATGGTTTGGATATCTTAGATATCCATAAAAGTCTCATTTTCCATCACTCTTATAAAATAATTCATAATTTACAGAGTAAAGAATCTGATGTCAAAGAACCATTCAAAGTCCTCTCATCTCTTTGTGCCTGAATAAAATTTAAATTTCCTTGATCCCACTCTCTGTCACCTGTCCCACCATGGCAAAAACTTCTTCAACTCTTTGTAAGACTTGGCCTCAGTGGGAGTACCAATAGAGGAAGAAATCAGTGGAAGAGGAAAAAACCACAGAAGTAGGACACTGAGCCTTCAATCATCCATGTGATTTGCCTTTTTACATGAGCCAAACTGTAAAACCACAGAGAGCTGCCCCACCAGTTTCAAGGAATGGATTAATTTACCCTTAGTCTTTGGCTCTGTGATGGAAAAATCACTGTTTCTGCAGTGACTTCAACAGAAAGATGGGACAGGCACGAAAAGACAAAAGAGTGTAAAAACCAGTTTGACACTGCAAGGTTGTTAAATTCAGAAAACAAACTTTAGTAGTGTGTACCAGGAGTTGCATTTATCATTTTGCTCTTTTTATTTCTAATATTTACTCACTTTACTTACCCTCAGTGCAAATATATATTAAAAATTTACAAGTGTATGCACTAAAATTTATTAGTATTATACATTAATAAATATTAAGAATCAAGATAAATTATAAGCGTTCTTATGCATTCTGATTCATGTACCTTAAAACATAAACATATACATGGATATATAAAAATATTATAGCTTGCATGAATCAAAACAACCCAGGACTTGCCAATTTATCTTATTATTTAATATTCATTAATACATACTTCATTCCTGTAAATGCTGGGAGCTAGCTGATTGTTGTATCATTGGAGGGCACTGGAGTCAGTTCCATAACCAGAAAGCAAAGAGTGTGACATTTATTCATTGGACTCTGAAATGGATCTGTAGCATTAGGGAATGAAATGCTGGCCATGGTGCCCAGAGGTGTAAAAAACAAAAACTGAACAGCAGACACAGTGGCTTAGGATGATGGTGCCAGCTTTTTTTTCCCATTACCTGTGATCTGACATCAAGGTTAAGTAAATCCTCTTTTTAAACCCTGGACCGCCATTCAGTGACTTCTTTCTATCCTAAGCCCCAGCCACTCTGTTTTGTCTGTTTTCTCTTGTAAAGGGAAATTGATCTGATAAATGTGTTCACACTTATTTAATATGAGATTTGTTTCAGTATGATTTGCATTCTAATGAAGAGGGGGGAGAGGGCAACCCTTAACAGAGAAAAATAAAACATTAACAGCAGGACTGCCAGGCCTAGAATAGAGGCAGGCTGGGAGGCCACCGTGTTAATAAGAATAAGCTCATACCAGGTAAAAAACAGTGCAATGCCCAAGTGGAGGCCTGCCTGTAGGAAGGGGCAATCTCCTCTCCACTGCTCTCCTACTATCTATCTATCTATCTATCTATCTATCTATCTATCTATCATTTTATGTACTATATGTGTGTGAGGGAAATACCATAACAAATAGCTGTATGAGAAAGTCCTTCTATTTCCAGGTGACATAGAGATTGAAGTTAGATGAGAACTAGTTAAGATTCCCAGTCTGGGGAAAGCACGGAATTCCTCATCATCCCGCCTTTATGCTAACAAATATAGTAGCACTCAACAAGGGTTTTTGCTAGTTGGACAAGCTGGAGTTAATCCATAAATCAAATCAAGTTAGACACTGTGGACTGACTACCGGGCCTTATTTCCTTACTTTTATTCCTTGTGTTTTTATTCTCTCAGGGCCTGATTTTTGCATTTCTGAGCTTACTAAAATAAGAGGACATCATAATATCTTTTCTTCCTAAATGTGTGCTTCTGATCCAGAATATGCCTTTAAAAATAATGTCTGATGTCTAAGTCCTTACACTTTAAAATCTTGAAATCATCACGTAAAACAATGATAATGCTGGTGATGCTGCTGATGGTAATGATGATGAAATATAATATGTATTCAGAGTTTACGAGTCAGGGAGTGTGATAAGAATTTGATGTGTATTATCTGTGTTAATCCTCACAGTACCTCTACAGAGTCCATAGTATGGTTATATCCATTTTATAATCTAGTTAATATCATAATTATGATAATGACCCCCATATTTTTATTTATAGGTGAATGCTTATGAACATGCTTCCATTGTCATTATCTCTTTAGATCTTCACCACATGTCTACGTCTCTATAAAATCGGTAATTTAGGGGGAAGAGAGGGATTTGCTCTTGGCTCCCTTTAGTTTCAGGAACAGTGACAATCCCTAACTCCTTTACACAAGAACATTTTGGAGCCTCCAAAGACCCTAGTTAATTGTCCCTATTTAATTTCCATTTCTCCATCAAATTCCATTGCATTGTTAGCCCCACAATTGGGAAACAGCATGATATGGTAGCAAGAGTATTTGCATCTGAACACATGGTATAAAGTCAGCTTCTGTGTCTAATGAGGAAGGAATTAACTCAGAACTTGTCTGTAAACTAAAGCTTCTTGCCTTTCTACATCTTGGAAGTATCATATACAATATTTCAAAGCATTTTGTAACCCTAAAGCTTTTTTTTGCACAATTTTATACCGTATAGAATATGTGACGTGGATATGGTATATACACATGTTGCAAGGTAAGAGCATATCTGTATATCCAGCAATAGGCACCCTATAAGATATGGATATTTGTATATTGTCAAAATATAAATAGACAGTAAATTCTATACTTAAAATGACAGCTGCTTAGCAGTCACTATCTTGTCATACAAGAATCCCATATAGGCATGTCTCAGGAGACAACCAACTCTTCTTTGCTTGATACTCTGAGTATCATATTAGTCATGTAACTAACATATAAAAGCCCAGTGCTTCTTCATTTTTCTGTGAAAACGAATGATATAAGTGAAACGTGTAATATAGAATATGAGTATAAACGTCCACCATATTTCACCAGGTAAATCGAGAACAGTCCTGTGTTCTAAATTATCAATACTAGCACCCGCTATGATATGTAAACAGATGCTATACCTACAACTTTTTGCTTATAATTTACTTGTTTTCCCACTTCTTTTTTACCAAGATATTTTAAAGCATGATCCATCAAGGTATTCTGCCTTGTCTGGTAAAACACCATTGTACGTTGTATTCTAATGATATTATATTCAAAGGTATTCTAATTATAGTAAGTGAAAGAAAAGATTTACACACAGTTGTGAGCATTAAGTGCAAGATTTGACAATATTTAGGACTCAAAAGCCTAAGGTATTTAATGAATAAGAAAACAAGAAGTCAGATAAAGTATGCAGCATATGAGTTGAGACATGCAAAAGGAAGCAAAAAAAGAGTGCTTTATCTACTGCCCCCAACTGAGTGTCCTGCTGACCTAGTGTTGACATAATATAACCTAATTTAAAATCATATGTGTGAACGAATAGGTAAAGCATGATTAAAAGTTAAAGGACAATGAGGTTATTAGATGGGAGAGAAAAGCAATTACATTTGCAATATTCACCAAGCCAAGGAAAGCACATTACTTTCCTCCTTAGGATTGGTTGATGGACTTACAAAGAGCTTGTAAAGCTGAAGGGCAGGACTCACAATGCAATTTAAAGTCTTTGTGATTAACAATTTTTAACTTTATTGACCTTTGTAACAATAATCATGCTTTCTCTCCAAGGGAAGTTCTTTCTATTTGTGAAATACTTCCCTCTCAACAGACTAGAGGAACTGAGTACCTGTTATTGAATCTTACTATAACTGAGGAATGTAGGAGGCTAGGGAGATTAAAGCGAGTGGCTTCTCTCCTTAACCCATTTTTTGGGGGCAGTGAGATCTGAACTACTGTATTTCTTTACATCACAAAGCACACTCACATAAGGAGAAAAACGGCATTTAAAAATCTTTGTCTTAAGGCCCAACATGGTTGCTGTATTTACTCACATTGTATGCGTGCACATTTGCGAAGCTTTTGCCTTCACACTCCTTCTCAATTGTATTGTCTCAAAACTTAAGCACTTCCATTTCTCCCTAGCTTAACCTCTGCTAAAACAATAAACTAAACTCAGGAAACTGCCTTGGCACATATTGTTTTATTTGGTGTTCCTGAAGGTCATGAGCATTCTGCGCTCTCCTTAACCGATTAGACAGATCATATGCACAATTAATCTCTCCTAATCCCTCCCCTCAGTTAGACCATAGGAGAAAATGCACATCCAACAAGGATAATGCTTTTGTACATCTGAGGCTTCTTTCATCTGAGGATCTCAAAGTCCTTGTTACACATGTCAAAAGCTCCCTATCACTCTTTCGAAATGGGTATTACAAGATTAATTTGCAGAAGGGCAAAGGCAGGCACGGAAATGTTAAGAGACTTTCCAAAGAGCATATACTAAGGATACACAGCAATAACACCCTCGAGTTTGGGGTTCATATGCCCTGGGGGGATAGAGGACATTTCAATATACGGGAGGTTTATCTTTTAGGAAATGAGGTCTCACTAAACAGAAAATGGATTTCTTTACGTTATCATAGGTCATAGGGTTGAATAAAAGGCCTCAGACTTGATACCTTCCTTTCTCTTTTCTTTTAGTCTCACGGGTTTAAAATTGAGAGAGGCAAGGCTGTTTTCACTGTCTCTAAAGTACTTGTATGTGGGAGTGCGGAGTGAGTCTGGTTGCAAGCATATGTCCTTGGACTTGCACTTTTATTCAGAGGACTGAAAGGTCTGATGGAGGTCCTTGGAACAAAACAAACTAACATCAATAAAAGTAACAAACACAGATAATTCTAAGACTCTTTTGAAGTCATATGTTTGAAACTCAGAACTCATGTTTCCTTTGAAAGAAACCATTTTTATAAGGAGGTTAGATTCCTAGTCCAATCTGATAAACTTACTATACCAGTGATGAGGTCGAACTACTATGTATCTATCACTAATGTGATTAACATTTATAAATTATTGCAGTTGTGGTTGTTTCATAGAAAACATTTTTTGTTATTGTTTTTATTTTTAATTGAAGTATAGTTGACACGCAAGGTTACGTTAATTTCAGGCATACGGCATAGTGATCCCAAACTCTATACGTTATACTACCCTCACCACAAGTGTAGATACCATCTGCCACCATACAGTGCTATTACAATACCATTGACTATAATCCCTATTCCATTCATCTCAATGACTTTAACATTCCATGACTGGAAGCCTGGACTTCCCACTCCCCTTCATCCATTTTGCCCATCCCCTGAAATCCCTCTTCTCTGGCAACTATCAGTTTGTTCTCTTTATTTATGGATTTGTTTCTGCTTTTGTTTGTCTGTTTCTTTTGTTTTTTAGAGTCCACATGTAAGTGCAATCATATAGCATTTGTCTTTCTCCATCTGACTTATTTCACTTAGCATAATACCCTCTAGGTCCATCTATGTTGTTGTAAATGGCAAAAATCTCATTCTTTTTTATCAGTGGACATTCGAGTTGCTTCCATATTTGGCTATTGTAAATAATACTGCAATAAACATATAGTGCATGCACCTTTTTGATCTCATGAAAAAATAACATTTTAGTACCTAACGTTTCTAAAATATTATCTTTACCAAAGGTCCGTGGTCAAGGGGACTGTGACCAAAGAACAGGAGTGAGCACTCTCCTGTCTACACTCAAAAGACCTTCTTTGTGGGAGAAGGGCAATGACTATGTCTAGTTCTGAGCCAGTGACTCCAGCGTTGGTAGGGAGGGTAGAGCCCTATAGAGCTTTTTCTTACGTGACTATAGAGATGTCATTGCTGGAAAGGAATATTGTCTAGGCCTTAAAAGGTCAGGGTGGGGAACAATTCCTCCCATGCTAAAGATGACCTTGCCACCTAGACCCAAAGTTTCACTGGGACAGGAGAGAGTTTAGTACAGATACTGCCTTTCTCTACCCAACCCCTACATTCTCATATGGAGAGCATGGAAAGGAGTTTTTAATAAATATTAGCTCTTGTAAAGTCATATCTCTCTGTACACTGCTTTTCCAGTCTGTAGCATTCAATATCCACCAAGGACTTCCATTTTACACTCTTTCCAGTTTGCTTATAACCAAGCAAACCAAGTTTACTCTAAAAGTAGTATAAGCTGCTAAAGTTAGAGCCTGACCCTGAACTCTAGTTAGAATATGGGGCCCCTGGGACCTTGTTAAGCCTATCCAGCCCTTCTTCTTGTGATTGAATTCTCTATTTCAGCTCCTATGTGTTTTCTACCACACTGAATCATCTGGAACAAACAGAGCCTGAGGTACACCTTAGCTAGGTACAACTTTTGAATACTGTGCTCTGTGCTACCTAATTGCTATCTAGAACAACATCTACTTGTTGGGCCAGTTTATTCTCTCCTTATCCTCTTTCCTAACAGCCATGCTGATTGAAACTCATCATACTATGCCATGAGCTCATCAGGTGTTGTGCACGTCTATGGTATTTGCTAACTGCAGGAACTTAAAAATCTTTCTTAGGGTTAGGGTATGTTTTCTGGCCAGGGTGGGAAGGGTCGAAGGGCAGCCACAGGCTTTTCTCACAGAAGCGTGGGGAAACAGAGGAAAAAAAAGTACACTTTATCAAGCACATGAGTATGTAATGGTTAATGATGGTTGTGGTAAAGAAAAATCTATGAAGAAAATTTAAAGATATTAGGAGACTGTATCACTGAAGAACTGAGCTGAGGTATCTTTAGAGTTGAAGGAATAATAGAAATGAGTCAGTGGATAAACCCAGGAGTTAACTTTTCTACCTTTTTTCATGTTCTTCTGTCATCATTGCTCTTTGTAGAGATGATATACAGGTTATTAAATGTCAAATTCTAAAATTTTGGAAATACATCCCCTCCCCCACCCCGCTGAAGATTTGACTGGTCATGTTTTGTTTGACAGGAAACCTGCCGAGCCAGAACTGAAGATGTACACTATGAGAATCAGAGCACTTGTTATAACAGAGTTTATTAATTCACTCTCCTTCTTGGCAGTTTTAAAAAAATATTACTTTGATTGTTTTCAGATTATCATAACCTAATGCAAAACATGTCACAATCATTACCTGAGTTTCAACTATATGTATATCATCCATCAACTCATCCATCCCCTGTCTAAAAGTCTTATCACCATAAATTACATTTGAAAACCTAAAGTAGATGTTATTCATCCCTATTATTATTGAACAACAGGGGATGCACATGTTTTTTAAATCAAAATCCTCACTCTATATTCACTAATGCCTTTCAATATCTTATGGGATATTCAATTGGCAAATTAGTAATGAAGTTTTTCTAAGAGAAATGATGCCCTTAAAAAAATAATTTCAACACAAACCATTTTGCAGAGGATAAGCATCTCAATAATGGTCTGATGATCCCTGCACAGCTGGGGGGAGAATCTCTGCCTTTCAATCTATTCATTTTGACTCCTATGTGTGTTTGGAAATACAGCATTATTATTCTACCCACTGAATTTATCAAAATGCAGCTTTACACATTTTTAAGGTTACTTGTAAGTCTTCTCCAAGGTCATTCCCCATCTCTCCTCTTTTCATGTTCTCCCTCTCTGACCAGCAAGGACCATGGTCCTACTGAGGCACAGTTGCATCATCTCTAATGACATTAACTGCTGTCATTGACACCCTCACCAATAAAAGCAACCCCCTACCAAATGCTACTTCAGTACAAAACAGGGAAATAAATACTGCAAGAGACATTTCATCTAGTTAGGAAGTTTAACCTTTAACACTAAGGTTCACGGGAGGCTTGGAATTCTACCAATACACTTAGAGAAATGTTAATATGTGACCTTCAAATTTTGTCACCACTGTTAAACTTGTACATCTTTTTCTTAAGACTGCCTTTGACTACTTCCCCCTGTTTATCACATTGTTTATTATTGATATGAACACCAAAGTATTTCGTCTAATTTTTGATTTAATGCATGTTCTCAAGTGCCAAATGTGCTTTCTGTTTAGAGTTTGTATGTGCCCTGCTCCATCCGTGATGATAATGCCTACCTGATTGACTAAAAGGGCAACAGTCCATCCTGTCTTTTATGGTAACTAACACTGCTACTCTGATGAGATGGGCTACCTCCATAGGCTCACCATATCCCAAGTAAAACCACTTCACCACCATTAAGTTAAAATAAAAGAGTAGCAGGCAAATACAAAGTGTATAAAAGCTCTAAAATTTTATATGTGGACATTTATATAATTCATTAATTGAATTTTATTTTATGTCCTATGTCTTTTGATGTGGAAAAGGTTTTTCTCTCTATTTAATTTATTTGTATGCAATAATCCAGAACCCAGAACATTGAAGTGATTTACCATGCACAGTCCCTAGTATGAAGATTATTGATTTTGTAACAAATGTTCTATCACAAACTGCTTTTATGACAAATTTGAATTGATTTTAAAAGCAATTCCATAGTTATTGTCATGTATTTTACTGCTATCTAGTTAAAAATATCCAAGTAATGAAAAATAATTTCAGAAAGAAATAAAGCAAAATATAGATGAGAAATAAATATTTTAAATTAAAATCATACAAAATCCTACTGCCAAGCCACTATTTCTTAAGTTATAGTCTTGGAGACTGGAATACCATCTGTTGATTTTCTAGTACATTCAGTGGTAATGATAATCATAGTGACCTTTTATTGATGGCTTACCATACCCAGACTGTGTTGTCAAAGCTGCATGTGTGTGAATGTGTCTTATCTTCATGACAATTACATGGGGCAGATTCAGTAACTACCCAATGGTATAAATGAAGAGACCCATTTACAGAAACGTTAGTATTTTTTTTTTTTTTTTTTTTTTTTTTTTTTTTCAGAAACGTTAGTATTGAACTTAGTCTCACAGAGTTAGGGAGTATTAAACCAGACTTTTAATCTCTTTACCATACTAGCTTTTATGAATAAATTAGCAAAGTTAAATATCCACAGTTTCTTCTCCCAAATCCAAACTCATGTTTTTAATTAAAATCTATCATAAGTAAATTATTTTATTCTTATATTAAGTATGTTTCCCCCCAAAATATAATATTCATAGTCTGTTTTAACAGACTAAATATATATCTTCCAATAAGTTTGTTTCAGAAAATGTTCATGGATATTATTTTTGCCAAGCTCTTTGATGACAGAGGAGGTCTTTTGACCTTCATATGTGAGTCACCTCTTGGCTAGATGTCGAATGTGAGAAACTTAACTCTTCCTTCCTTTAGGAGCTGGTTGCTCATGATAGAAAAGAGAAATCTGAGTCAAGCCCCAGCACAGAGAGAGGTGATTTTACCAAGTCTTTACACTATCCCTCTTATAAGAAACACAGAATCCTATTACAGAGACACACTAGTTTAAGACCAACTCAGTCAGTGCTGAAGTCAGTCCCAAAGCTTACCCAATGGAACCAGAATGCAAAGGGTTTTAACCAAGATTTCTTCTTTATTCCTGGGGTACTACTTCATGATGGCAAGTGCTGGGTGTCATTGTAGGTAAACCATTTGAAAAAGATTGTTTAAAGCTGTAGTCCACTTCGTTACATTGTTGACAATATATATCTTTAGGATTTTTTTTAACTGCCTTAATATTATTAAAATTAAAACTTGTAGCTGTGCATAAAATTTCTATTGATTGTATCTCAACACATATTCAAAAGAGCTGTATCTCATCAAACTTACATGAAAGGTCCTGGCCTGGTAAGACTTTTAGACTGAATTATAGGCAATTATTCTTTTGCAAGTTGAAAATAAGTGGAGAGTTGAAAATTTCCTATGGCTTAATCTAATAGGTTAAATGATCCTAAACTAGCTCTGGTGATGATGAAAGATTGATACCAAAGGCACATGTTAAGAGTTTGAACAAAATTGTTTCAGGTTTTAAGATGAAGGAAAAAGTATAATTCTCAACTACATATTTTATAATATGTGAATTTAAATACAGCTGGGAAAGTAAATGAACAAATTAGTTTTTATTATTAGATTGTTACTATTTTTTCAAGTTGGCCTAATTTTTAAAATTTCTTTATTGAGAAAATGTAGGACTGGTTTATATTCAGAGTGATCGCCAATTTTCTTATAATTAGGTATGTATTGTATTTTGTTCTTTGAAGGTACGTGTAGAATTGTGTCATTATCTTTTAGATTCCGTTATTTCATTGGCAGATGTTTAGATATTATGACTTAATTTTACATAGCATGAATCATTTCCATCTACAGGAGCAAGTCTTCTGTCAGTTAAACATATTTGTTCTCCATAATATTTGCAACTATTTTTTCTTTTTTCTTTCTTTTTTGTTTTTGTTCTTCTCTTCAGGAATACCAGTTTTCACAAGATGATAAGATGATTTCCACTGGCATCCCTCATCTCTATTCTTTCTTTCTTTCTTTCTTTCTTTCTTTCTTTCTTTCTTTCTTTCTTTCACCTTTCTGTTTTTAAGTCTGTGACTTGAGTATCCATAAGCCTGTGATCCACATCATTTATTTGGTTTTCCACCATTTCAGTTCTGAATGCGAGCACTCTGTACTTTTTCACCATCTGTACCATGATTATGCACTCATGTTCATTCTTCTCTCAAGTCAGCCACTGCCTTTGTTGTGAGTCCATTCTTCTATCATCCCATTTTCAGCTTATATTTATTTAGGAACAAAGCAGTTGATATCTGTACATTTCTTTTATTTCCTAATATAATGGTTATTCCTAGCCATTTAACAGCTCTACAGTATTCTTATTTTCTTATTTTAATATAAGATTTTTTTTTCTAATCTGTGTAAGGGGAATAGAGAGTTCTAGTGTGGTTCTGGAATGTGCTACAGTGAGTGGCCAATTTTTAAATACTTCTGTTGCCTTTAAATTTCTGTGTGAGGAGGCTCATCTTTCTTGAAGTCCTCTGTTTCTGTTGGACTACATGGGTGAAATGTTTCCTACTAGTGTACTTCCAAGCTTTCTCATAGCTTGCCCTTCACCAGGCTTCAGAGGCTATTAATCAACATGGACATGGAAAAGGTGAAAGAGTATATGGGGAGAAGGAGTTTCCCAACAGGACCCATGTCCCTAGGGTCCACACAGACCATTAGCTCTTGCTTGCCCCATAACTTTCAGTACTAATGTCCACTTATACAGGAATGGTTCTTGTGCCTGCCCCACCATTTTCCTTTTATTTGGTTCCATCACATGACACATGCCAGGAATCAGATGCAGCATTGGTAAATATCTTTCCCCACTCTATCCTTTTTGGTGATCTGGGTAAGGTTCTAGGGGAAGAGTTTGGAGGTTTGCTAGTAATCCTGTTTTTTCAGAACATCCAGATATTTTTATGACTTGAGAAATGGTAGATTGCTTGAGGGATTACAATCCATTTCCCCCCACAAAGCTGGAGATAGCTTGCTACCTATACGTAGTCACACCAAGAAAGATAAACTTTCTTAAATTTGGTACATCTTACATATAAAAATGTAAAGCTGTCATCTTATATTAAAGGCAAACCCTTCCAGGAAGATTTTATTCTTACCTGCAATTGGCAACTTCATTTTCATACTGCAGAGAGGTATCAGGGTGGTAACTAGAGACCAAGTTTTCCAGATTATAGCATATACCCCTGGAGGACTGGTGGGCTGGCTGGGAGGGTGACATCTGTCACAGAAAGAAGCCCAAACACCTAGGATGGATTCTTGTCTTAGTATCAACTACTGTCCAATCAGAAGCCATTTCTTCCTTGTTCTTTATAAAATGATGGTGTGCATTTTCCTATTTTAGAAACACCTGTTAAATTATTTTCTTAATGCAATTCTCAATTTTGTAATGTAACACAATATGACTGGTGGGATGTTGTTCATGTTTTGGCTCAACATGAAATTTTAGTAGCTGAAAAAAATAAAAATTAGGTGTCAAAGTAGGCTTCTTCCGAGTCCCTTAAAGGCTGACACGAAGGAGATCTGTCAGAATTCTGGGAGTGGGAAAGGTTGGGTATTTTCTAAGCATTTCAGAAGTACAAGCATCCTGAAATTGGCACTCAGTAAACACACAAACAACAGCAGAAGACACTAATAAAACTAATTACTTGTTATGAATCATGTGGCTTGATTTATTTGCACACATACTATGTGTCTAGGCTCTACAGGGATAAGGATGTGGTAGACACTACAGGAATAAAAAGAAAATATAAAGGATGTTTTCTTCCCTCCAAAGCTTATGATACAATTAGTAAAATAAAATATTTATTTGGATTAGTAAATAATGGAGTTCCCTGGAAGGGTACTTGTACATGGTAAACACTAAATAAGTATTTTTTAAATTAGACTTTTGTAAGTGATTCTACATCACCATGCTACATGCAGAAAAACACTATGTGAATATATTATTTCTATTATTATCTTAAATGTCAAGGAAGAGAGTTGTGTAGATTGATATATTCAGAAAAAGACATCATATGAAAATATTATCTGAACAGAGACTTGAAAACAAAGTAAAATAACGATATCAAAGGTAAACTAATGTGTTGGAAAAAATGGAATATGCTATTAAAAGACTAGAATACAAGCTCTTTAACTTACTAGCTGGTGTACTATTATTGATTAATTTAGCTCTCTATGATAACACAGTTTCCTTATCTGTTAAAAGGTGACCATAATAATGCCCAGGTCATTGGATTCTTGTGAACATGTTTTTCATGAAAATGCTTGGAAGACAAAAACAAATCAAGAAGTATTTCCTTAATCTGTGTTGTCAATCCACAAGGGGTGTGTGTGTGTGTGTGTGTGTGTGTGTGTGTGTAAAAACATAGACACCAAGGAGGAAATAAACAGTCATACTCATATATAAAGAAGTAAAGAGTCACCATTCTGGATTTAGTAGCATGAATATCTCTGAAGAAAGAATTCTGGTCAATGGAAAATGTGAGCAGACATGGAGATGTTATGGGGAGGACAGTTTCATAGAGGAAAGGGGAGTTGACTTTGCGTGTACAGGTAAGATTGATCTCTCTGGATGTGTTCTATCCCATCCTGGAAGTTCTTTCTCACCCACCTAATCCCCATAAGAAATACTCTTACGGTGACCTGTCCTTCTTGAACCTTGTCTTATATCTTCCCACTTCCCCCCTGGCAGGTGTTCTGTAAGACATTTGCTTTTCAGAATGTTGTTAGGACGATCTGCTCCTTCTTACATGTTTCTTGTGTGGGCATCCTTCCCTAAACTTGAATAATAAGCCTTAGTCCATAGTATCTTAGTCCATGGCAGTAGAGGTCAGCTTGGGTGTGTGCTGTGAAGGAATAGGAGATGATGGTTGAACTTGGAGGGTAAATGAGCATATCTTTCTCATGTGTCTGACACACATATAGATCTGCTTTTCTTTGTTTAAACTGAAACCATGCGTGTCATCAAGCATGTAGAGAGTCCTAAAGAGAAAAGAGACAGGGATTATTCTACAGACATAAAAGACCAAAAAACAAAAACCAAAAAAGAATCAGCCCCTGCTGCCCCTGCAGGCCCTAAAGACGAAGGGGAAAGTGGTGGGAGAATTCTCTAAAGCCTTTACTTATTACTTATTCTTGTCTTCCTCTATGCCTTTATAGGAGTTGGCTCAATCCATCTTTTCCATTCCTTCCTGTCAAAAACATTATTTTCATTTCTTCACTTCATTCTCTTCTCTTTGTCCCAGGGCTTTCAATCTTAAATTCATTTAAAACTTAAAAAAAAAAAAGTTGAACTACTTGGGTTTTTCAGTATCTCTGGCATTTTAGTCTTGCTTTTGGCATTGCTTTTTCTTGGAATATTTCATAAGAGAGCCAGCATGTGAAGTTATTTGAACCTGACTTGTAATCTGCCATATAAAAATTGAAATGGAGTTACATATGGCAGGATCCAGTGGTAATGGACATATAACCTTAGTCTCATGTGGGTGAAGCGCTCCCTAGGATTTAGGATGCAGGGAGCATCCTGTCCTCAAACCTGATTAAAGACTAGGTACCAGGGACAGAGACCAGAGGCTGCCATAGAGCTTTCCCAAATTACTCTTTTCTTTTCTCTAAATTTCATGGCACTCCTTTTTTTTTTTTTTTTTTTTTTTTTTACTTCTCTTAGTACCCTATTGCTATGTAGGTGTTCATGGATTTCTGTACTCCTCTGCCACCTACCCCACCCTCAACCCAACCCAGATGGCACCCTCTTTAAAGACAGGGGATTTGACACCCAGATTTGTTACCCTCAGTGCATTTCACACATTGTCTGTCACCCAGTAGGTTCAAACATTCTTTAAATGAATGGATGAGTAACAGTAATTCTAGTACAACCAGGTTAGGAATCAATGAAAGGTGAGGGGAAAATGCTCGAGCAGCAGGGAAATATGTACTGCCTCCTCCCAGAGGATACCTCCTTCTCTTCTACTTGTAACTACAGCATCAGCAGTTTATTTCAGTTCAGGAAACACTTATTATGACAAGCTCTCTGGTAGGTTATGGGGAAACAAAAGAAAGCAAAATATGGTTCTTTCCAGAAGGCAGTTATAATCTTCACAGTGCAACAGAAAAGGATATACACAGAACAAGTGTAGTATAATCCATGCATTGGAGAGACTTCTGAACCATCTTCAGTAACACAGAGAGGCATGGTCCATCTCTGGGTGAATGGTCAGAGAAGGACCCCTAGAACCAGATTTCAAGGATGAGTATAAATTTTTCAGGTCCAAGAATACAAAGATTTATTCTATGATGACCAATAGGAAGTACATGTGTGCCTGTGTATGAGTGTATATACGTCTATATGTGAGCATGTGTGAGTGTGCCTGACTAGGCAGGTACCTGTGTGAGACATATGTTTCCATGCATGTGTACGAGTGTGTGTGTGTGTGTGTGTGTGTGAGTGTGTGTACACAAGAGCGTGTGTGCACATATGTTTGTGTGTGTCATTATGGGAGGGGATGGTTGCAGTGATGGGCAGGGGATTGCACTAGAGACTGGGCAGACTGTGGGGTTGGTAAGTTCATTTCTCACCATTAATTCCCACTTCTAGAAATGGTCTAAGGAAGGCCACAGAAGAGGTGATGCTAAACGGGAAATCAGGAAGCACAGGCATTAATTTCAATTCTCTTACATGAAATTAGTGACATCAGAAACCTTTGTATTCCAATGTGTTCAGTGAAGGTGTACAGCTAGACAATGGCAAACTGATGGCTGAAGCCAAGGACTAATGCAGTGTTTCCCTTTGTGGTCAGAGTAGAGACCAACATCTGTGAAAACCTAAAGTGGCATGACCTGGCTGGTGGGAGCATGTGGGCTAGCATGAAAGACTTGGCCAAGCACGGCTCACATTCTGTAATTCTGGCTGTCATGCTACATCTCATGTGGAGATGGCAAAGAAAGTTTGACTAGAAAAGGGTCTACAATTCCTGATATTTGTTGGGGGAGTTTAAAGAGAAAAATTAAAGTATGAAATAAACCCAAAACAGCTTTTATGAAAAGAGAATTGATTAAAATTTCTTCCAAGAGACCAGATCATACTCTGCCTCTCTCTTATTAATAATATAACTTTATCTTTGATTTGGATAGAGGAAGGAAATCGTTCAACGAAAATTTTAGGAGCCAAAATTTTAGGAGCATTTTAGGAGCCAAATTCTTAGAGAAACATTTGAGGGGTTGCAGATGGGAAAAGAAAAATCATGGGGGGACATGCCAATCATCTTCAAATTCTTTAATGGGCTTCAAAATGAAGGAAGAACATCAGTGTTATCTCAGAATCTGGAAAGCAGAACTGGTACAGGTAATTTTTTGGACAGTCTCTCCTGCTAGACTCTGGGCCCCATTTTTTGCTATGGTCCAAGGATTGGCACAGCACCCATGCAGAGAGGGTATCACCAATGATATTCAGAGTCAGCAAAATAGATGGTATGGAGAGACCAAGACTTCATTAAACATACAGGAGAAAAAAGCTTTAGACTCAAACAAATCCGATTTTGAGTGTATTTTTCTCACTTAATAGCTATGGCCTTGAGAACATTGCTGTACCTCCTTGAGGTTCCTCATCCTCAAAATGAGAATGATGCTTATCACTTGTGAGTACAAAGATTAAATGCAATGATATATGTTAGGTTTTACTTATTTTGACAAAAATAGGTACCCGTTGAAAGGGTTGCTGTTATGATCATCTTATTTGAGCTTTCCCCGAACACTTTCATAGAGTAATGAGAAAACTGAGGGTCCTGGGGACTGAGAAATTTGCCTAAAATTGCACAAGTAGTAAATGATGGGGTGGGAATTCATATCCTCACCTGTCTCATAATAGAACCCTGCCTATACAGGACCCCATGCTGACTCTCAGCTAGGGAAATACTTAACGCTGGCAAATACGTCAAAAGACTATGTGTTACTCTCATGGCCAGACAGGACACACATGTTGTTCTTGTCACTCTACTCAATGTAATAGATACTCTAGGATTTGTCTGGCCTGGAATCTGTACCACAAGCTCCTGATTCAACTTTAACTCTCTATTTGTGGAGGTGCAAAACTGGGATTTGGTCATGACTCCTTTTTTTTTTTTTCCTTTTATCCAACTGAATGCAAGGACAGAACATGGAGGCTGACAGGGCTTGATTCAAAGGGAATCTCAAAACTCCTTGGCCACCTAATTCAGAACCACCTTCCCACCCACTCCACATTCTGCCCCCCACCACATACACAGTGTGTCCTCCCAATAGCTTTCTGTAACATGCAAATACTCCCAAAAGGGGAAACTATAAGCTACTGGCCCTGGGTGGTATCTTTCCTCCCTAGCACTGGTTATGAAACTGTGCAGGAAAAACCTTTTTAAGTAGGGAAAATAATAAAGGAAAACAATTTGTAAATGATACTTTTTCTTTCAATTTTATTTGTAAATTTCCGAATTTGGCCAAGTACTTTCTAAGTCACTTGGTGTTTTGACTACAAGAAATCTTATGTCTTTTCCTTCTCACTTCTCTATTCTCCCACCTGCACCTTGTGTCTTTGTTCTCTCTCTCTCTCTCTCTCTCAGCCTGAAAATTCTGGTTCGCCGTGGTTTAGGGTACACGTCGTGGTCGATCACTGATAACCACATTCCCCGTTCTGAGGTGCAGGAACACTTCCTTAAAGCAGAGAGTGCACGGACTAACAATTATATTTCAAGCTGCATTTAATGTTGAAGTATGAGACAACAAATTGATCTTAGATTTCTTCAGTCAAGCGTGACCTCACCTCTGACTCTGGCAGAAGCCGCCTCTGTGCCAAAGCAGTAGTCACACAGTTGTGAAACAAATAAAAGGGGAAAAAAACCCCACAAAGCCTCATCCTCCCTAAAACAAAGCAGAAGAGAAAAACTACCACCAATTTTTTTTCTGCATTAGCAATACCTGCTTCTAGAAAGGCAGACTGGAAAACAGTAACTGAAACATTCTGACAGCCTTCTATGCAAACCACCCGTTCTAGTGTATTCTTCCTCTTAGAAAACATGGAAATTCATAGATATGTTTGTGTTAAAACCTAGGTCTTTTCATTGCAGAATATAGAAATTGAAATATTCAAATATTTGCCCCCAAAGTATCTAGTACGATGACTATTTAACGTCTAGGAATTATATGTAGTTGGTTATTTATTGAATCCCTTTATGATAATAGCTATTGAACAAAGGAAGAAAAATTATCTGGCTCTAAGAAGATCAAGCATTTTACATTTTTTCATTAATTCTCAGATGGTTTTTCTGAGGTAAGCAAGTAGTATTCTTACTTCATTAGAGACAGGGAGAAATAAAAATCCAAAGGGAACCTGACAGGTCCTAGAGATACCCAGTTTGTCATTGCTGGAATGGAGAACCAAATCCAATGGTAATAAAAGAAAAGTATATTTTAAAAAGAAGAAGAACAAGGAGAAGAAGAAAGAAGGGAGAAAAAAGAAGACCTCAAATAGCATTTTCTCTCTGGATGTCAATGACACTTTAAACATAATTCAAAATATATGAAAAAATCAGTGGAAATGATTCTGGGGCAACAAATTAAGATTGTGAAGTTGCATTTCAAATACCTTTGTCGTAAAATAAATATGGCTCCATTGACAAAGTTTATAATGTGAGATGTTTTCTGAGCTCTGAAATGCTATCTCAAATCCAGAATTAGCAATGGAAATGTATACCTTTATATTTTCAGTTTTGATATGAAAATGAGTTAATTTAGAAAGTGGACCTAATAAAAAAAAAAATCCTTTCTCTCTTCCCCAATGCCAGCGTTTATGACCAATTTTTATTCTTAGTCCAAGAAAGAAAAATCAGACCTTTTGCCAAAGTTTAAGAATTTATGTGAATATCTCAGCCCTTGCAGCCTAGCTTTCCCAAACTGCCTGCTATTCCAAGATTAGCTGCTGTGTGGCGTTAGTCCCCTTCAAATGAACACGTTCTTGCTTCCTCCAGCTCCTACTCATCTGCCTTGTTGCTTGAAAATGGTTCTCTTTGCTGTCACTGTAACAAACGGTTCTAATTGCTGGGTCGACTGTTAAGGGGGGAAATTGCAGCAGTCCGCAGTTGAAGGCTTTCGCTCTGCTTTGGTAATGACACAGAGAGCCAAACTGCTCCTTTCCTGAAGGAATAAAGAAGATAATCTTGAAAAAAATCGTAATAAATAATAAATCATTTTAAAAGCAGCAGAAAACAAACACACTTTCTGAATGGTTATAGTCGAACCTAATTGTAATGCATTTTCCCTCATGAAAGGATGAAAGTTCTTGGATATGTTTCCATATATTCTTGGTGGTGATGATGGTGGTGGTAGTGTTTGTTTTTGTCTGTGAAGTAATACGTGGTAGGCAATAATTTGGAATTGTAAACTTTCCAATTTATTTTCATGGCAATCTGTGAGATGTGTCCCTGGAGGTAGGCAAACAATTGCAGTTTTAGAGCTGAATTGGCCTCTCTCTTTCTCCTTTCTTACATTAGAAAGCACGCGATCTCATTTTGAGTAGGATTACAAAATTCCCAAAATCTAATAAAGTGCCAGAGGAATATTCGATAGTCTAAGATGGTCCATGTGTTAGTGAAGAAACACTCCATGATGGGAGAGGTAAAAACGAGAGCAGTTATTGTCAGATTTTACTGCCATAACAGAATTCAGGTTACAAAAGGCAATCCCTAATTTGGGAATTTAATCAGATAGCAAGCACCAAGGACAGCAGCTGCTGTTACATTAGCTTGGATAAAATTATAGGGACTATCAATTCTTATGCTTCAGGGCATAAGCTGATCACCAGCTGAGGTCAGGAGGAAATTTCCCCAATGGTAAGCTTGCGCAGTTATATCCATTATAAGAGATTTAACAACTACCCCCAAAACATCTGATGTGATTCATTACCAAACAAATACAAACATACAACATGTATGCATACTGATACATAAGCATGTGCACATAGGGACTAGATAAGGGAGGGAAGTGGATACTGGTCTAAATGCCCAAGTCTCATAATGGGCCAAAGGAAACTCACCTTCACATTGTCCACTTTGCTTATAGATGCCTTTTGTCTGAACCTGTTGGTGGTATTTTTTCCCGTGTCTTCTCTCATGAGATGTTCACATTTGCTTATGTGAACTCAATCTTCAGAAATAAGTGATAGTAAATGGGGCTGGTATTCAATTTTTATAGCTGTATAACAAATTACAAATTTGGCAGCTTTAAATAAAACAAATTTATTATTTCACCATTTCAAGGGGTCAGAAATCTTGGTATAGGCTAGCTGGATCCTCCGTTCAGGGTCTCACCAGTTAGAAATCAAGGTGTCAGCTGGGACTCTGCCTCTTACCTGAAGCCTGGGGTCATCTTCTAAGCTCACTAGTGTTGGAAAAATTCACTTTTTTGCGGTGGTATGATTGAGGTCTCTGTTTTCTTGCTAGCTGTCAGCTGACTGGGGACTATTCTAGGCTCGCAGAGGACACCCATGGTTCCTCGCCCCATGGAGACCATCTTAGAATTTTACCTAAAACACGGCTCTAGTGAAAATAGGAAAGATCAATATTAATAGTGTAGGGCTACTTAATTTGGCTGACTCTATAAGGATTTTTTTCTTTTTTTTACTATTAGATGGGACTAGTCATTAATCTGTTCTGTTGTATCTATTACCAATTGTCCACTAGGGAAGGACAGATCCTTGGCAAATTTGCAATTACAACTATATAAGTAAAATTTTAGAATGGAAATGAGAGGTCATCTTGTTCAATAATTTTATGTGGCAGATAAAGAAACTGGGACTCAACAAAATTAGCTAGTGTGACTAAATTGGCTCTCTCATTTTAAAGCTGGGATGACAGTATAGTTTTCTAGATTCCTAAATAAATTACACAAAATTTAGCTCCAATTTAATGAGTTACCACTGGGGTCTTTGCCCACTTGGGGGCATTTATTCTAACTCCTATAAATTCCCAGTGCCCCCAGATCTTTGTGCATTTTCACCCAACAAAACTACTTCTTTGGAAAGATAATAAACTCACAGTGAGGTACCAGACTGATTATATTTTTCCTAACTACAATGATAGTATCATTTTCACAGAAATAAATACATTAAACTAAAAAGAGAAATGATACTGTCAAGGTAGAATTTAATGTTAGAATTTGAAGGAGAAAGGTGGAAGTATGTGAGTGTGTATGTGTGTGTGTGTGTGTGTGTGTGTGCGCGCACGCTTGAGTGCATGTGTGAATGTGTGCATGTGCATGCATACATGTAATTTGTCTTGTTCTTAACAGCAAAGAAGATGATTGGGGGCACCTGGGTGGCTCAGTTGGTTAAGCGTTCAACTTCAGCACAGGTCATGATCTCACGGTTCATGAATTCGAGCCCCACATCAGGATCCTCACTAACAGTGCAGAGGCTGCTTGAGATATTCTCTCTCTCTCTCTCTCTCTCTCTCTCTCTCTCTCCCCCCCCCCTCACTTGTGCTCTCTTTCTCAAAAAATAAATAAATAAATAAACTTAAAAAAAAGAAGATGACTATTTGGAGTCAATTGTCTAATAAGAGTGTAACTGAAAATGGGAAAGTAGAGAACTTTTCCTTGCTCATTTAATTGTACAGTGGACTTTTCCATTTTCTCAAAATCTTATATAATCAGCTTTCCTGTAAACTTAACTTATTTCATGGATAACTACCACTTTAGAGGGGATTCATTACAGCTCTATTGCTATGAACAACTGGCAAGGCAGAGACCCTCAAGACGGGAAATGCTCTGGTCAGAGAATCTTGGAGGCTGGAGATAAATGCTGAAATCTATTCTCCTTTTAGGAGAAGTAATAAAATCCAGGGCAGCCCTGCCAGTTTCAACATCGAGACTGACTTTTGCACAATGCTCTCTCTTTGGATGCCTGTAATGAGTGAAATTTTATGATTATATAAGCATCTGCCAGTGATTGATGACAGAAGCAGGCAATGTCAGAGGTTGTGTTTGTGAAAGCCAACACTGAAGATGGAACTTCTCAAGATGTACTTTTATTACACAGGTGGATGTGGGTGTTTGTGTCTATTTCAACGTGGACCACAATTCACATTTTCATCATTGTATCTGAAATGAATGAGAAGGAGAAGAACATGGTACCTAAAGATCTTTATTAAGAAATGTACCTCTCTGGGAGTGGCTGGGGTGGTTCAGTGGGCTGGGGGTCTGACTGTTGATTTCAGCTCAGGTCATGATCCCAGGATTGTGGGATCATGCCCCACATTGGACTCCACACTGAGAATGGAGCCTGCTTAAGAGTCTCTCTCTCTCTGTCTGTCTGTCTCTCTCTCTCTCTGTCCTTGCCCCAACTTGCACATGCTCTCTCTCTCTAAAATAAAATAAAAAGAAGAAATGTACTTCCCTGGCTTAGGTGGTACTCTTATGAGGCCTGAAAATTCCATCAAGTTAGTGTCTTTTTAAAAAAAATTTTTTTTAATGTTTATTTATTTTTGAGACAGAGAGAGACAGAGCATTAACGGGGGAGGGTTAGAGAGAAGGAGACACAGAATCTGAAACAGGCTCCAGGCTCTGAGCTGTCAGCACAGAGCCCGACGCGGGGCTCGAACTCACGGACCGCGAGATCATGACCTGAGCTGAAGTCGGCTGCTTAACCCACTGAGCCACCCAGGCGCCCCAGTGTCTTTTTTTTTAAGTGTATTTATTTATTTTGAGGGTGGGGGAACATGTGCGTGTGAGCAGTAAAGGGGTAGAGACAGAGGGGAGAGAGGGAAAATCCCAAGCGGGCTCCTTGCTGTCAGTGCAGAGCCCAGTGTAAGACTTGAACTCAGGAACCATGAGATTATGACCTGAGCTAAAATCAAGAGGCAGACACTTAACTGACCGAGCCACACGGGTGCCCCAATTAGTTTCTTAAATACATATTTTGCTCTGCCTAAAATATATCATAGCCTTAAGAAAAGAGTGCATCAAACTTTGTTATGTGTTCAGCATGAATTCATCATCTTCATATTAGACAGGGAAAGGCTGTCATCTTTATTTGAGCTATGAGGAAATATTCTCATATTTCCTAAGGAATGTCAATATTTTCAACAAAATATTATCTTAACCTGAGGATGAACCATTTTCTCATCCAGTATTCACACTGTCCTACACTTTTAAGCAACCATCTTGACTGCACTATTATGAAAAATATTTCTTTAGAAATAACATCCTCCTAGTCCTATTGTCTGCTAAGCCAAATCTCACCTGATCTCTCACTAGAGAGTCTAGATTTTGCCCTTTATATGAAATCTTTCCTGGCTATCAAGCTCACAATGATTCTTCTACTCTCTGAACTCACAGAGCCTATTTTGGGGGGTATTTATTTTAACCTGTTACTATGTTTTATTTTTCTTTCTTTCATGTAAGTCCTATTTCCAAATAGGTTGCAAAATTCATTGAAAATAGGAACTTCTTCCTCACAAGTTTTTAGTACCTCCTACAATGCCTAGAATAATATTAAAGAGAATAAAGACTCGTAGAAATGGAAAACAAAATCAAAATAGAAACAAATCATATTGAGTGGCCATTGACCTTTTCATAGTTAGAATAGTGATTATTGTTTTCATTCTTTTTTGTCGTTGTTGTTGTTATTGTTGTTTCTGTTGGACTTGTTAGCTTGCTTGTTTGTTTCTTGCTTTGCTTAGCATACACGCCTAGATTTGCTTAGCATCGGCAACTTGACCTAAATATTATAACATTTCATTAATTACCATACCGTTTTTGATAGAGCACATCACACAACATTTAAAAGCAAAAGCAAACAAAAAATGTGGAGGGGCCTAGGGTGGTACATGCCTACTAATTTAACTTGGCTCTGAAAGCGAACTCCTGACTCTTTTCTAAGACTTAATAACTCAGAGTTTGCATATTTTCTCCTACGAGTTTCCTGTAAATCAGCATGTGGTCAACATAATCATATTTTAAAACCAACTGAGGAATTCACAATATAAAGGGATTCTATCGTCAGTTCTCTCTGAAGTGAATAATCATCTCCTAATATTTTGTTATCCTAATTTTCTTCTAGAATTTCACATGCCAGGCTAATTTAGGCAAGGCACACCAGTAAAAAGCAGCCGACTAGAGGTGGTTTCATTTACACTGTTTTCCAGCATGCTAGCAACCAATAGCTTGGCCAGATCTCTAGTCACATACACCTTAAGTTTTAATGGTTACCATAGCAATGAAAAAAGGCATTACAAAATGCACAAGCTGTTAACATGTTGCAGAAGCCAAAAGAAAGAGCTAAGAATAAACTTCTGCAAATTCCTGATCGCACCACATTTAAGGAAAACTGCTGTTAAACCAACATCATGTCCCAGTCAAATAGCTCATTAATCTGAAGCCGAG
Source organism: Panthera onca (assembly GCF_046562875.1). NCBI lineage: Eukaryota > Metazoa > Chordata > Mammalia > Carnivora > Felidae > Panthera > Panthera onca. Next base: position 60,368,402 of record NC_138350.1, on the reverse strand, counting down.
GCTACGAATCCCTCCCTTGGAGCTCTCCATCAGCTGGGACTGGGCCATCTCCCTGTGAGAATATACGTGAGTATGTCAGAATGAGCAGGGGTGTGTGTGGAGCTGGCAGGGACATAGAGACAGAGAAAGAGAATAAACAGGCTGCAAATTGAGTCTCAGCTCCTTCATCAACAAGAAAGAAAACCTTCATGTTTTCTAACAGAGATGACAGACAAGAGAATTTAAATGAATCTAATTTAGACAAATCTCAATTTTATTCAGTGAGTAAATCATTATAAACATAGATCAGATGAGTGTTCTATTTGCTTTGGGTTTTTCAGCCAGAACCCAGATATTTGGGCTGCAAAGAAATAAAATATGCACACCCATATAGTCCCCTGCCAGGAAGGAAGTGCTGCTCACTGGGTGGAAAGTATCTTCTCAATGATGTAGTTTCCAGAATAAGAAAGAAGAAAAAGAGGGCCCTTGGTTTGGGAATATGATACCACTAAAGAAGATAAGGATAAAGTGCAAGATTTCTTATTTAAACGGGCATCTGTTCTAGAGTAAATCGACAACTGGACAAAGAGATGGAACTCTTGTTTCCTGACAAAGCAGACAGGCAATGAGGGAGTTAATGAGAGAGATGAAGCATCAAATATGATACAGAAATGCAAGCCTGATTCATATGGTTTAAATGCATGTTTTTTCCAGATTTGTGGTTTCCAAGGAGGAGGTCACTCAGGGTGGAGGGCAGATTGCCGTTGTGAATTAACCGGGAGAATGTTGTAGGCACCACCCTGGGGAGACACTTCCTCATATCCATTTCTCTTGAGGCAGAACTCTAGTTGTTTTCCCTGTGCTGCTCTGCTCATACTCTGAAGTGTCCCTATGTTGTACTGTCTGCTGCCCCTGCTCAGTTCTCTGCTTTCTGAAGTCTGGTCCCTTTTTCCATCTCATCTCCACCTGGGAGACCATTCTTCCTCCAGTAAGGCCTGTCTCCATGCCATGTTCCACATCTCATCTCCCCCTTGCCTTCCAATTCCTAGTACATACTTGATAGTGTCCACTTTTGGCTCTGTACTTGATTATAAACTATTGTCCCTTATTACCACTCTTGGAAGACTTTATAGGTCCAACTAAATTCATGATTTAACTATCAGCCCTTCTTCAACAACAATGATGTCTCATATATTTCTGCCTAGTACTGTAGCCACTGAGCAAGGTCAATGCCCTAAAACATCTTCTTTCTTCTTTTTCTTGGTTTTAATTTTACTCCCTCAGTTAAGTTTTAGAGTCATTTAGGACTGGGATTTTATCCTATTTTTTGCAATGTTCACTATACCTAAAGCATTTTGCCGCTTCTACTAAGTACCCAATAAATGCTCAATGAATTGACTTGTATTTTAATTCCCAAAGGCAATGTTCTCTAGTATCACAGTACGTCTTGAAATTGTAGTTTAAGACATGTTGTTAACTCAGAGACTCAAGTTATAGACATACAGTAAATCTAGGTGAAACAGAAACCATAGTAATATTATATAATTTTTGCCAACAATTCATAGAACTGTAGAGCTAGAAGGGACACAGGAAGTCAACTACTCCAAACCCACTTCTCTTTTAAAGCAAAGATCATAATGCACAGGAAGATGCCCTAAGGTCATATATGTAGTTAACGAGTTAAGAAAAGAAGTTGAGTCCCTTGAGTCTCCCTTGTGGATTTTCCCCCCAATGCCCTACTGCTTGCATTCATGTTGTATTGTTATTCATGGGTTGTTATATAGAGATTTGATATTACATTCAATATATGTACAGCACTCTGTATTTACTCCCCAGGATATATTTCCTTATCTGTTTTAAACTTTCCTGGTCAGGAAGCAGAAGGACACTTGTACCTGACATATCTCTCCAGCTGATAATATAGCCAAAGCCAACTTACTCTCATATGATACATGTTTATTGATTAGTCAAAATTTGCCTCAAAACAAACACTATATTAGGTCTGTGGGATACTAAGTGAAGTTATTCTCCATCTCTGCCCTTGAGAAACTTTGTGGTCCAGTAGAGGAGAGGACCAATGAGAAATGTTAATGAAGGACCTAGACTTCTGAAGAGATCATGGAAAGAGATGTCTTCTGGGCCAAGTACCACATACTGGAAGATAGCAGATAGAGACTGAAAGTAAAACATTCTTCAGAGTAGACTCAGCATGTACAAAGAGCCAGGGATTAAAACGAACAGTTTGAAAACTTGGAATTAATTTTGGTTTAGTTCATATACTAAGCTGAGAGAAAAGGTGGAGTAGACAGGCAGAAAACAGACCATGGGAAGGCTTTTGGTCAATGTCATGGTATTTCAACCTGAAAATTATTCAGTATGTAAATTGAGCGGTGACATAATTATATTTATTCTAAGAAATACTTTTGATGCCAATGCAGAAGAAAGTAGTGGTTAAAGGAAAATTCAGAGAGCTTTAACAGATATGAATACTTTATTGAATGGCAAACTGTTCACAAATGGGGAGACTTCAAACTAAAAGTAGTTGGAAGCTCTACCCAGCAGTTACAGCTCCCTTTATGAGGTGTGGGTGAGGGAGTATATTGTTTATGCTGATTGGTTACTCATATTCCTTTTCCCTGGATAAACTTACTTGTTTCTAGCTGATTGGCTGGGAAGCTAAAAGTCACACTGACATGAAGAATGCTTAAGTTTTGTTTAGGGTCAGGGTCAGCATTTGGAAAAATCATGACAGTTTTAAATTCTTGTTACATGACTATGATGGTTTGGCTTAGGGGTGTATTCAAACCATGGCCTCCTTTTTGGCTAACTTTTAACAGTAGGTATGGGCTCAGCAGACAAAAAGGAAAATTTGCCACCTATTACAGTAAACCAAATGAGATATTATGAATCTGAATCAATGTAGAAGCAATAGAAATGGAGACAAGGGGATAAAAATCAAAGTAAGATTTTTATCAAAAAGAAGGAGCCGAAGGAAAATTTCAAGTTGACACACAGGTTTCTGGGGTGTGTCCCTGTGAATGGTGATACATTTCCTGAGAGAGGAACACAGAAACAGAAGTAAGCTTGACGATGGATGTCATTAGTTCATTTTGGACTTGTGGGTTTTGATATGCCCATGAGAGGCTTCCAAAAAGAGATTAGACACCAGAACTTGGAACTCAGGGGAAAGGGTAAGGCTGGAAATACAGACATCTGTGCCATCCATATGGAGATGATGAAGCACTGAATCACCATGGCACTGGATCTGCCCCTAAGACTTAGCAGAGACAAATTCCTGGAGAAAGCAGAGTAGGTTTTAGTGTAGTCCCATCACATAATAATGTGCTTCCTCCCTTTTGACCCTAGCCTCTTACTTAGGCTCCTTGTCTCCCACCCACTTGCTTTTTCCTGTATATCTTTTTTCTGAACTAAGGTTATTAGAAACTTCATATATAACTCAGCTCTCTATCCATCTCCCCCATAGGACTCTAAAAGATTGAAAAGTCTTCCAGAAACAGGAATAAAGCTCTAATGATATAATTTCATGAAATTAGTTCCTTTGCTGGTTAATGTAGGCAATAATAGCTGCTATTTATAGGAAGCCTAGGATGACATTTGGACAGGGGTATGCCCATCATAATCATACAGCAAACGTAGATCTCAACGCAGTATGCCTAAGACAAATAGCTGATGTTTCTACAGCACTTACTATATACTGTAAACTTTTCTAAGAACTGTAAATAGTCATTTCATCCTCATAATAGACCTTAGCTACTGTAATTTTCCAACTTACAGATGAGGACACTGACTTACAGAATAGTGGAGTGACTTGGAGAAAGTCTGCAGGTGTAGGAGCTACAACTCAATGCTAGAGAGTCTAACTCCAGATTCTTTGCTCTGATTGTTTATAAAATGAATTAATACATAAACATGCATTAAAGTAATGTTATATAGCAAAGACAAGATAGAGAGGCTAACTCAACATTTCTTGGCTTGCAAATCATGTAACTATTGTACTTCTGGTTCATGAATTAAAGAAATTTTTAGCATTAGTGGTGACCAGGAGAAGGAGTTTTTATTCAAATAACTAAATTAAAATAACTTGGAAATATAAGGTGCTAACTAAAGTAAGAAAGTAAGGAGTGAGGAAAACATCACTCCAAAATTAATACCAAAGGGCAACATAGAAGAAAGAGCCTGAGCTTGGAGCTCGACCAGCTGAGCTTTGGTTTCTTTTCCTTCTTATTCTTCTTTCTTTTGTTCCCCAAGTATCAGTGAGATAACCTAGGGTAAATTATCTTAGATCTTGCAGACTTGATTTCTTCATCTGTAAAATGGGAACAGTATCACCTAATTCACAGAGTGGTTAGGTGGAGATTTATCTAAAAACTCTGGCTCATAGCTTATAAAAAGTAAATTTGCTATAAATACCTGATATTACTATTATCCATATTAACTCAAAAAAATGAGAGACAAATATAATTTGTCAGATTATAATCTCATATTCATGCATATTTTATTGTATCATCAAAACATCCCTGGGAAAAACATAGAGTAGGCATATTATTTGACAAATGAGGCATTTGAGGTTCAGAGAGATTAAATTAACATCTCAAAGTCCGAAGCCTAGGAGTTTGCAAAGTATTACTACCTAGGTCTTTATAATATGATTCAAAACAATTATTTTGCCTACCTTATGCTAAACCACAACACTGCCCTTAAACCTAAGTCATTTGACAGTCACCCTCAGGGTTCCTGGCAAGTGAGGAGAGACCACAAGAGTCAAGTTTCTGGGATATCTGTGCCAGAACCCACAACTCTTTGTCCTCCTACTTCCCATGTGTTATGTTTACAAGTCTCCTCCATGAAATAGCATGATTTATTCTTACTTAGAAGGCAAAGTACAGCAAATGGATTTGCCTTGGAGGTCTCCTACATCAGGTACTGACTCATCCTACCCCTGATTAGTTGTGAAATCTGATAAGATTACAACCCGAAGAGGTATGGTCAGTACCCAAGTTGGCAACTGGGCCTGATTCCTTTGTCTACTAGATGCAACCACCCAGGATATCCTTGTAGCCCACCAGTGGCCCAGCCCATACCATATTTCCCAGGTCCATGCCTCCGCTTCAAGGGGAAGCTTCTAATAAAAAGGTTTAACCACTCTGCTCCTTTTCCTCAGGCAGAAGCAGTGAGCGCTCTCAAGCTGCTTTCAGCCTCCCAAATAAATGAAATGTTTGACATGAAAGCATATGTTTTTTGGCAACTTTGTTTAATCCACATTTTAAAGGGAAAATTGAAACTCCACAAGGTGCGAAAGAGATTAGTGGAACGTTTCAGTATCTGGTGGAAAGCAGACCGTGTTCCCTCCTCCTTCTGTTCCCTTTTCCTCTTCCTTCATGTGCAGATATTTGCTTTATAAAAGCTGCCATAGAAATGAATCTTTTAATTAAGAATCTGAGCCACCTAACTGCAGAACAGAGAGAAATAGCAAATGACACAGGATGTAGGAGCCATCTGTAAGACAGATATGGCACATGTCTTCTTAAGAAAGATCACCACTCTCTGAAGTCACATGCAGGTCGCAGAATCAAGGGTTCTAGGATTAGGCAAATTTGATTTCTAAAGAGGTTACATTTCTTACCACAAGATAAAGAAGTGACTCCCCTAGGAAGAAAGTTACTTTGCCAGGATTTGCTTATCATATTAGAGAATGCAAAGTTATATAGGCAATTGCTTTCAGGAACCACTTTGCCAGAAGCTCTGACTGGACTGGTTTTAAAAACTTACAAATTTGGGCTCCAATTCAGCTGAAAAATCCATGCAGATGTCCCTTGTACAAGACAGGTTTGGAAGGGCATAAGGCTACAAACAGGGGTACCAGTAATGTGAGGAGAAAAGTAGAGGTTGGAGGGAAAGTCATCCATTTCTGTATACACCTCAGGTGCATTGGTCCTATATGTACTATGACCTTACTACCCCAACAAAGACCTTGCCTGATGGTGGGGACTGGGGGCTGGGGTGGCAGAAAGCTAATACTGGAGACCCATAGTCTATTTTCCTAGTAAATCACTGAACTGAGACACAAACCGGAGAATGAGTCTACTACCTATAGCTAAAACTCCATTGGTTCTGAAAATAGAGTATTGTGTTTAGAATAAATCATAAAACTGTTATTACATTTGAACTTCTTTACAATTAAGCAATAATTTGAGAAGCATCAAGATGATTTGGAAGCCAACATGAGAACATGGATCTGGAGCTAGATTTTGTAGATTCAAATCTGAGACTCCTCTCAACCACCACCCCTCCAAGATAGACACACACTTACTATGTGACCTTGAGCAAGTTATGAAACCCGTGTTGTCATATTTTTAAATGGGTATAATAATTAAGAAATCTTCTACATACTAATATTGTGAAGGTTAAAAGAATTAGCACAGGTAAAGCAGTCAGAATATACATCACATAAATTAAATGCATAGTATATCTTTGCTAATTCTGTTATTGTTTAAAAGCTTCAAATTGGGTTTTCTCACATTTTTTTATTGTGGCAAAATATACATAATGTAAAACTCACCGTCTTAATGACTTTTAAGTGTGCAATTCAGTGACATTAAGTACCCTCACAGTGTTGAGTAAACATCAACATTATACCTTTCTAGAACTTTTTCAACATCCTGAAGAGAAATGTTATACCCATTAAAGAATAACTCCCAATTTCCCTTCCTCACTAAACAGTTGGTAATCTCTATATCAATTTGTGTCTATGCATCTGCCTATTCTAGCTAACTTATATAATTTCAGTTATATATGTGTCCTTTTATGTCTGGCTTACTTTATGTGGCACAATGGTTTCAGTAGTCACTCGTGTTGTAGCATGTATCAGAATTTCATTTCTTTATATAGCTGAATACTATCTCATTATATGTATATACCACATTTTGTTTCCCTATTCATCTGTTAATGGACACTTAGATATTCTACCTTTTGGCCTTTGTGAAAAATATCTTGTGAAAAATTAGTGTACAAGTACCAGTTTTGACACCTTTTTTTTCAGTTGTTTTGGATGTGTACCTAGGAGTGGAATTACTGGATCGTATTATAATTCTTTGTTTAACTTTTTGAGGAAGAAACTATTTTCTCCAGCAAGTATACCATTTACATTTCTACCAGCAATGCATGAGGGTTTTAATTTATCCATATCCTTGATTACCCTTGTTATTTTTCACTTTATAATAACCATTTTAATATGTGAGAAATGGTATTTTGTAGTTTTGATTTGCATTTCCCTGATGACTAAAAATATTGAGCACCATTTCAGGTGCTTACTGGACAGTTGCATATCTTCTTTGAATACATGCCTATTCAAGTTCTTGGCTCATTTTTAAACTGGTTTCTTTTGTTGTTGTTGAGCTGTATATTCTTTATATATTCTGACATTAATGTCCTATCAGGTATATTATTTACAAATATTTTCTCCCATTTAGTGGGCTGTCTATTTACTTTTTTGATAGTATCCTTTTTTGATGCACAAAAAAACACATTAATTTTGTTGAAGTTCAATTATCTCTTTTTCTGTTGTCTGTGCCTTTGGTTTCCTATCCAGTAAATCATTGCGAAACCTAATGCCATGAAATGTTTCCCATCTGTTTTCTTCTAAGAGTTTTAGGTCTTATATTTAGGTCTTGAGACATATAAGTTATTTTTCTATATGGTTTTAGGTAAGGGTCCAATCATTCTTTTGCTTTGGATATCCAGTTACTCCAGCATCAGTGAAAAGACTGTCCCTTTTTGATTGAATAGTTTTGGTACCTTTGCCAAAAATCAATTGAGCATATATCCAAGTTTACTTCTGAGTCTTCTATTCCACTAATCTATATATCTGTCTTTATGTCACTACAACACTCTTTTGTTTACTATAGTTTTGTAGTAAGTTTTGAATTCAAAAGGTGTAATTTCTCCCATTTTATTCTTCCTTTTCAAGATTATTTTGACTAATTGGAATCCCTTGAGATTCCATGTGAATTTTAGGGTCAGTTTTTCTATCTACAAATCCAGCAATAGCAAGTCTTCCTTGAAAAGGATTTCCTTGGGGCACCTGGGTGGCTCAGTCAGTTAAGCGTCCGACTTCATCCTGGGCCATGATCTCGTGGTCTGTGAGTTCGAGCCCCGCGTTGGGCTCTGTGCTGACAGCTCAGAGCCTGGAGCCTGCTTCTGATTCTGTGTCTCCCTCTCCTACTCATGCTTCTGCCCCTCCCCTACTCATGCTCTGTCTCTCTCTGTCTCAGAAATAAATAAACATTAAAAAAAATTAAAAAAAGAAAACGATTTCCTTTTCAAGCTGCCATCTCTCTAGTTCTCTCTCCTGCCTTCCTCTTCCACCTGGGATTACATTGGACCTACTCTCATAATCCAGAAAAATCTCTCTATCTCAAAGTAAACTTATTAGCAACCTCAGTTCCATCTGAAATTGTGATCCCACCCCCACCCCTTTGTCAGTAGCCTGATTTCAGGTTCAGGAGATTAGGACATGGACATCTTTGGGGACCATTTTTGTGCCTATCACAAATATTAAACATATATAAAGATATTTCTTTACATTTTAGAGCTAGAAATATCCTTGACCAAATTCCTTTATTTATGCAGAAACTAAAGATGAGAGAAAGGAAGTCACTTTCCCAAGCCTGTCTCCCTAGGGGACCCCATTAAATATTATCCCCAGAAACTACTAAACAGGTAGGTCCCTTCTCATTTTCCAGCCTCTTTAACAAGAGCAGAATCTCATCTTTTATATTCAATGATCAACTGCAGCTATGGTTTTTAAAAATTTCTATCATTTGCATACACATAACCATCATATTGTCTAATGCCTGATATTCCCACTGATAATTTTTTAAATACTGAGGGAAAAGCCCCAGAAAGTAAGTCAAAAGTAAGTCAAATTCTGAGGTATTCTACAAGGAATCTTATAAGGATCCTAAAATACATGGCTGTCAGATGTGGTTGTCTGCTTATCAATTCTCTGTAGAAATGGGTAACTGTCTACTAATAAGGACATCCCAGTCCTATTGGTCTCCCACTTGAGCAGAGGATTCCCAAAGCATTTTAATCTTGCCCACTCATAATAACAAGAACATATTCCTTCCTTTCCTCTTGAAGGCTCTTTCTTGTTTGCTCTGTTTTGACTCTAGTATTCAGGAAAAAGTATATTGATTCTGACAAATGACAGTAATTACAAATCATACATAAAAATAGACACTTTGTTTTAACTCACTTTTCTTGCATTGCAGATAGTCTGGAGCACTCAAAATATATTGAATGGAAGTTTAAGACTAAAAAAATGATAACTGAATTATTTTCTTCTTAAGATGAATGTGATCGAAGGGCTGTGAGTGTGTCCTTTATTTTAAAATATGATGAGACCATTTTCAACCCCATAGTAGAGTGAACAATGTAGAAAATACAAATCACTTTGAAACTTAAAGTTTGTGAACAACATGGATCTCCTTTACTAGGAATGTAAAATTGGGAAATGTGCAGAAACCACATTGATGGTATCACATTAGTCAACCAATGTGATGTATTTGTTCAGTAGTTTGGAGACAGTGACTGTTACTACGTGCTTGAGTTTTTTTTTGAAACCCCAAATGATAGAACATTAAAGTTGAAAAGGAATTTAGAGTGTATCAAATACAATTCTCATATTTTATAATTGAAGAAATTGAAGCTCCTCAAATTTAGGTGACTTACATAATATTTTGAATTTAGTATGTGTTGAAGCATGGATGTTTGTTAGATTGAGACTGGAATGCTTTTTACCATATACCTACACAAAGCTAGTGTGTGCTCACACATTTGGTTCAAAGCACATTTGATGATCTTCTACTAATTCCCATCCTATGCTAAGTTCTGTCCTAAAAGGAAGACCATGCTCTTGTCCTTAATGAATTTGGAATCTAACCCAAGGAGCAAAACAAACGTAAAGTATAGACAATATAAGGCACTTGATAGAAACATGAGGTGGTTTTCTCAGTTTAGAACTTTTTACTTACCAAGAATATTTCATTATTCTCACAATTAAACATAGTCTTTACAATTGTCTCCAAAATTATCTTTCCAATGTCTCCAGAATTATCATTCCAAAATTTGTATGTGACAAAGTTTTATTAAGTTGGTAGTTGTACATGCTCTCCATCACCTATTGGGCCCCACTTAGTATGTCATGCCAATTCTTCCACTTTGCTTGCTACTTCCTAGCATTCTTCCCATGTGCTTCTCCTTGGCCATCTCGTACCATTCGTTATTCCCTACCTGGGTCACATCATTGCATTTTTTTCCTTTTTGTCCATGTTAATTACAGAGATAGATCTTCAGACTAACAGATTATTTGAGTTGGAGAAATCTTTAAGTGTCTTGTTTTCAGGTTTTGAATCTGGAAAATGGTGTTTAATTATATGTTTTTTAATGGTTCTTCACACACAAACATTCCAAGACCCTGAGATGAAGACTGGCACTAAATAAGGATGCAGCACATAGGACATTTTTAGCCATTGATATAGTTGGAGAAGACTTCATATAGGAGATAAATATAGAGAATGAAGGAGTTAATTAGGATGCATCATATAACTACTTCAGTTTTCAAAAATGATTTTAAGATGGTCAAGGAAAGGTCTTCACATATTCCAGAAGATTAAAATGCAATGACACCACACTTTAGTCTTCCCCCTTGAACTTTCAAAACCTGCCAGTGATTGCCTTATTACATCTCCATTATGACATTTGCCAACATGCCAATAATGACACAATATTTTGTCCAGCGAACCACAAAAGCTGCACGGTAGATAAGGTACCAGAAATGTGATCAGAAAGTCCTTTACTGGGCTCACAATTCCCATAGTCTCCTTTATTGTGGGATTTCCAAAAAAATTTCCAATCCCTTGCTCCTGGCCAACCTGCTTCTTTAAGATAGCCTTTCAAGTGCTTCTCTTTCCTTTTTTTCTTGCCAGAAGATATAGCAGTGTTCTCCAAAGACCAGAAGCACTTCAACTTGGAAAAACTGCTTGATTCCAGGAATGCTGAAGGAAATTCCTCAGCCTAATTAATTCTTTTACCTGTGACACAGCCTTAGCATCTTTCCAATTTATACCTAAGCTTTGTACCCCACTGTTTTAAGAATGTAGAGATATCTACACTTCAGCTTTTTATAAAGCAATGTCCAACTCCAGTTCATCTTTATGAATAAAACTCTGCCCATAATTCCACTGAGTCCTGCAGTATACTGTAATCAGTTTATTCAACCTACCATACAAAAATCTACTTAGTTATACATGAGTACATTTTATCAATTATTGATTTATGAATGCGGAAGGTATGTTCCAGTCAGCATTTATGCACTAGGGTTTTATCATCTCCAAAGCAGTAACAATCTCCTCTAGTGACACACTCTCTACTATTTAAAATTCCACACCTTCCATCTGATTACCCCATTAACCATTATGTTGTAGAGATTTTAAGGTAATTAAATGTCTCCCAACAGTCCTAGGCCTTTGTCCATAGACTCTTACTCTTGTCTGTAGTGGTGAACTCAGTGAGAAGCAATTGTCAAAATTCTGGACTGTGATGAGAGCACATGGCAACTGCCTTAACAAGCACAACCCCATAGGCAAGGGAATTGCGATCACAATTAGAGGGGATGTCTGAACTTTGGCTCTGGACACTCCCCACTGACCTAAAATTCTTCATGTAACCTACTTCTCTTCAACTTTTGTGATACATTTTCTTTCTCGGCAGTTTCATGAATTTCCATGGATTCAATTTTCATTGAAAGTTAATGACTCTTAAATGTCTCTATATATTCTACAGACACACAAAACTCACCCAGCTGAAGCCATACTCTCTATCTTCCCTTTCTATACCTACCCCTTTAGCTTCATCATGTACCAGATATTAAAAATCAAAGGATCATATTTCTGAAATTGCTCTCAGTCAAGCACAGATCTCTCCTTTCCCTGTTTTGTTGTTGTTGTTGTTGTTGTTGTTGTTGTTGTTGTTGTTTGCTTGGACTCTGGTCAACTTGTGGTGATGAAGAAACATGAATCTGGAGTCAATGACCTGATGATACTCCTTTGGTCAATTCACTTAAGTCCCTGGGCTCCCAGCTTCTTTGTGTATAAAACAGAGAAAGTGAATATCTACCTTACAGCATTGCTTCAGGAATTTAAGGTGTTCACACATTTAGCAGGCTTTGAATGTAGTGTTGCACATAGCAAGCACTCAATAAAAATCACCTGTTGTGGTCACTCTCTGAAATGTCTCCTAGACTGCTTAATGTCAGTTTCTCTTGTGCAACCAATCAAGTCTTCTCACCAGAGTAAGGATGGTATTGCTAAAACAAAGATGTGTTCAGCAACCTCCTCCCCACAAACCACATACCTACTGTGTATTTCTTAGCTGTGGTTGATATTCTCAGTGTTTTATCCAAAGTGTTTTATCCATCTTGGCTTTGATACTCCACCCCCTATTCTCAGAACATACCTTGTTCCTCCACCCTTCTGCACTTTGTTCATGCTAGAGCTTATGTTGGAAATGCTCACAGGACCCCTTTATTTGCCTCTCAAAACCTATCTTGTCTTTCAAGACCAAGCAGAAGCATCACTTTCCTGAATCATGCCCTGACCCTCCTCTCAGTCAGAATTAATTTTTATCACATGTAAACTTCCACAGCACTTTTAGCTTACATTATTATAGCACGTAACCACAGTAGGAATTGCAATGTAGTTATTTGTTGACAATTCTGCCCTGCCCCCACCCCCTGCCATTGTGACTTCCAGATCAGAATGCTAGAAATGGCATCCTACCCAAATGGGGTCACTCACTCACCATGCTTAGCAGAGGACATTATTTTCCTGTTTATGAAATTGTATATGTTTTAGTTTCCATCCTAATTTGCTATGCAACTAATTGCAAAATGTATCACAGTTTTGTGATAAGTTTTCACAAGTTTTGTCATAAGTTTTGACAACTTATGGAGCAATAAATTTAAATAATAGAAATGTTTCTAAGAGGGTAAGAGAAAGAACATTTGCTATAAGGTAAGAAAGGGTGGCAGAAATGGGCAGTGATACCACTGAAGACGTGTGGTGTGTTTTCAACTTTTTCCTAATTTCTACCTTTGAACTTAATTCTAAAATAAGATAGTTTGTTACATGTATAAAGCACTTTTGGATCTTAAAATAACCTTGTGAGGTAGACATGGCCAATACTATTCCCATTTGGCAAGGTGGAGAAACTAGGTTTCTAAGAGGTCAAGAATCACATATAGAATGACCAAGCTAGAAATTGATAGAGATTAGACAGAACCAAGATTGCCCCATAATTCAGGTGCCAGACAGATTGGTTGGTGCCCCATGGGCCCAAATACACACACAGAAGATGGAAATGGAGACTCAGAATAAAGGCTATTCCTCCTCTCCTTTCTTTTTAAGTTGATTTTTATGGGCATCTAAAGGAGAACACTTAGGTTATTTTGAGCTGTGTGTTCACAAAGCATTAGAACAGCATATCAAAAGGTGAAAGATCAATCAGCAAGCCTACCTTTATTATTTGCCAAATTATTTTGACTGCATCGACAGCTTACATGGAACAGAAGGGATTTTTTCTAACAAATTATACTTATCTTTCAAAACCCAACTTAAGTTCTATCTCAGCTATGAAAATTCTTCTGACTGCTGAGGCCAGCATTGGCATTTCTCTCTTCTGAAATTGTAAGTGATATATCACAGTGATAGTATCACAGTGAATAAAATAGAATTTGCATGGATCCCTTATTTTCTAATAGTAAAGTTATGTTACTTTTGTTTAATACCTTAAAGTAAGAACACCATTACATAAATTATATTGTTTACTTAATACAGCAATCACTGGGTATTGTATAATAAAGAATTTATCTGGCCCTTTACCCAGGTCCTCCAGAAGAAACTTTCTTGGAATTTTGTAAGTGATAGAGGTTTCTTTGTTATTCATGTTGTGACCCTGAGGCCACATCTGAGTTTATGTTAATAAAGTAACATATGATGGGCCTCTACATAGTTTCTGGATGGAAGCCAGCCACACTGGAGAAAACAACCATGTTACTAGAGTGTTGGGGCTTTAAGCCATGTGATATCAACCCAACCTCTCAACCACCAAAGAGGTGCATGGCCTATAATTAAATCAGTCACATCTTTGTAGGAAACACCAGTAAAAACTCTAGACATTAAAACTCACGCTAAGGCTTGGGTGAGCTTCCTGGTTGTGGATACTTTGATTGATGCATTGTGAGGATGATATACCCTGATTCCATGGAAGGGGACATGGAAGCTCCATATTCAGGATGGTGCTAGATCTCACCCTGTGGGTCTCTTCTTTTGGTTGGTCCTGATTTTTATCATTAATAATAAAACTGTTATCCTAAGTAAGAGGGTTTTGCTGAATTCTATGAGTTGTATTAGTGAATTATCAAACCTAAAGCGACAGTGGAAGCCACCAAGTTTGTAGTAAGTTAGTTGGTCAGGGTTTGGGTGGCCTGGAAACCCCAGAACTTGTGATCATTGTCTGAAGTGAAAACAGACTTCAGCATCTATGTCCTTAACTTGTGAGGTCTGCACTGACTCTAGATAGTGTCAGGATTGCATCGCAGTATTACAGTGTGATGATAAACTATGGAAAAAATCAAAATAAGCTTTCTTTTACAGATGCAGTAACTGAAAACAAAAGAGTTTAGGTAATGTGCCCAAAACCAAACAGCAAGTTGGAGTGAATTAGTGCTAGACTTAATTGCATTGCTTTTATTACTCTTATCTACATTGTGCTCTCTGTCAATAATGTATGCTAGTTTTACAGAAGTTAAGACTAAGGCTATACAATCTGTCCCTTTGTTTGCATCTAACACAGTGACCAGTCTATGTTTGGACAAATGCAATAATAATCAATACAAATATTCTTATTGATTAAGTTCATGAACTTCTTAGTTAAATATTTCTGTATACCTAATCCTTACCATGACTGGGTTTACGTTTAGGTTGAAAGGAATATTTTAAGTTGGAAGTGGCACGGTGGAGGCGGGGGGGGGGGGGGGGTGGGGGTGAGGAGAGAGGAAATAGGTGTAAGTAATTGGCAAATGTGGGAGCAGTCGATTCCTGATTTGTAGCCAAAATAGATTTTCTGGTGGGCTAAAAGACTTTTTAAAATACTTTGTGAGGTTGTCTTTTTGTACGACTAATCTTGTTTGTATTCAGGGATGTTGAGACTATATTTGGCCTGTTTCCTGAGAATGGTGTGCAGGGTCAATAATGTGGTGCTGTTTGCCCTGAAAAACAAGCATTTACCCCTACCTTTGAGCATATGTATCTCCATTTGGGGCATACATTGTGGGATCCATCCTCATTGGTTAAATGACCCTGAAATGAGATCACCTACCTGTTCTCCAAAGAGAATTGAACTGTCTTCAGGTAGAATTGATATTGGTCCCAGTAGCCACTTGGATTTGATTAGAACAGATCAGGTAGAAATGAGAGGGGTCGTCATCCTATAAACAAGGACTGTCTCCTTGAGATGTCTGATCCTCTACAGAATCTATTCCTATGATGCTCTGATAAGAATGTCATTTGAATTCACACAACCATTTTGCCCTTGGAGATGGAAAGAACGCCCCTGAGAAATTAGCTTCCAAAGAAAACTGTCTCAAGCAATTTCTCTTTTTTCCTTTTTCTATAGATGTCCTCAGATGCATATTTTCCTCTATTAATCTAAACTTGTACAAATTAGCAGTATGATGATGTACAAGCTTAACAATAGAATAATTTTTTTTACTTCAATCATGTGTTTTCCCTTTCATGGCCTAGTTGCCAAGGACCCATAATCTACAATCCCGGCATTTCTTTTTAATTCTGTGAGCCAAAATCCATCATTTCTGAATATTTTCAAGACAGGGAATCTGAAAGATTTATTCTGATCATTAATCAGTCCCCTCCAATTAAGTTCAATTATACCCTATAATCATTGCTATAATTATTGATTGATTAATCTTTCAACTATTAATTAAAAGTCTTAATTAAACTTTTTCTGATGTTATTTAAGCTAAAATATAATGATTATGCAATTTCCCTAGTATATGCAACATGCCCTACTAGCCTTATGATAAAGTCGTAGTCTACTAGCTATGAATCACTGACTAGTGGAATCTAAAATGAGTGAAATACTCTCCTTCATTCCCCCTTCCGACACACGCATGCATGTGTGTGGACATACTCAGGTTCATGGGTAAAAAGTTGAGAAGAGTGAGCTATATAGAATAGTTAAATATAATAAGAATCCTAGCACCATAGATGGAGGTAGACTTTTTCACAAACCTAATAGGCTGGAATCAAGACACAGTTTAAAAAAAATAAATTTGATGGGGCGCCTGGGTGGCTCAGTCGGTTCAGCGTCCGACTTCGGCTCAGGTCATGATCTCGTGGTTCGTGAGTTCAAGCCCCGTGTTGGGCTCTGACAGCTCAGAGCCTGGAGCCTGTTTCAGATTCTGTGTCTCCCTCTCTCTCTGACCCTCCCCTGTTCATGCTCTGTCTCTCCCTGTCTCAAAAATAAATAAACGTTAAAAAAAATTAAAAAAAAATAAATTTGCAAGATATTCATTTTTCTTATGTACCGCCCAACTGCCCAAACTGCCTCATGTGTGTTTGCAGGAGAGAGGCAGATTTCAGCTGTGTGAAGCTGTTGGTATGGCCTTTGTAGGGAACTCGGTTTATGTGTTTGACAGGAAGTAGGGAAGAAGAGTAATGTGTACTCTCAGTAGAAATCCTATCCCAAAGACTTTGAATTCTTATCATTTTTAATCCTCTCAAAACCCCCAAGGGAATAATTTATGTCCATTTTATAGATGAGGAAATATAATTGGAGAAGGAATCAATATTTGAACCCATACCTATCAAACTTCTAATTTGTCATAATATTCTTGATGTTCTTGTGAGATGTACTGGGATAAACAAACAATCAGTCAATCAAACAAACAAACAAACACAAATACTTGTTTAACAGAAGAGGATATTTTTGGAATCACATACATGGGGTTCAAATAGAAGCTCTATTGATAGGTTGCGACGTAGGCCAAGTACATAAAGCTTTGGAGTCTAGGGTTCCTGATCAATAAATTGGGAATAAAATATAACTTGCAGGATTTTGTTTTCAGGATTAATAACAATGGCTGGCATGAGAGGGTCTTCATCAATGGCAGATATAACTTGCTACTTGATACATTCTTTTTCTAAAGTTACTAGATCTTTTTTTTAGTCCTTCCTCACTACTGACCACTGTCTGACCTCAAGGAACCTATTTCCCATTCACATACTCCACCCTCCATCTCTGTCTGTTGTGTTTCATAGAATGTTAGTAGTTGCAGCAATCTTAGGAATTCCATTGACCAGAGCCCCATGCCATGATGAGGACACTGAGGCCTGGAGAGGGTTAAGGTGTTGCCTGTGGTTGCACTACTAATTACTGACAGAATCAGGTCTCTAGACTCCCAGTTCAGAGAGCTCTTTCCACTACTCCACATTGTCCCTCAAGCTAACATTTGCCCTACATTTTTTACAGGGTTGTCATGAGGATCAAATAATATTAAATATGGGAAAGTGCTTTAAAAAGTGCAAAATTATGCACAAGAGCAAAGCATTACTATTAATGGGCTTCTTACTTGGCTTCTTTGGGTAGAAATGGAATGTTATTTAAAGTGGCTTTAAAGGTGTTCTTAACTGTGAAATGCTATGAAGTTGTGTTATTATGTCTTGCAATGAGAGTACCAGGACTTGAAGAGGAGTCAGTGGGGCACATTTCCCTTCTGTTAGTGAAATTCTATCATGGGTAGGATGGTTTTCTGACATGATTCAATTGCAGATAGCTTATCTGGGGGGTGATCCCAGGAAACTCCATTAAGGGAATGGAGAGGTAAGACAGGAAAGGTGAAGAATCCAATAACTGGTATATTATTAAGCCACTTACCACTTTGGGCAGCTGGGGCTCCACCCTCCCCTGCCCACCCCCACTCCCCCTGCCCCCTCCCCCCTTCCCAGAAACATTGGAAACACTGGAAGTCAGCTTAAGGAGTGTGGGTCAGAGGTACCATACCCGAGCTGATAGGGTATTTATCCACAATTCTCATCAGCCCTTGCTTAAGGGTATCCCACACGAGGCAGTAAGTCACCTGTACCTTGCTCATAGTACTGAATGGGTATTCATGGGTAAAGAATACCCTGAGGCAAGTAGATGCCAGTGCTTATAGTTCAAATCTGGTGAGCTTGCTTGAAAATCTGGTGAGCTTGTTGAGGCGATATGAGCCTTCAGGACGAGCAACCTCTGTTTTTGTGACCTCTTAGAAGAAACCAAGCTCTCTGCTTTCAAGAAGTCAGAAAAACTTGTGCTTACATATATTGTCCTTATTTAGGTCAAATCAAAGAAGGACTATATTAATGGGGATTACTTGGGACATGAGAATAGTGCAAAAGATGTTTGTTGATGGCAGGGAAGCCTGGGCTCACCGAGACTGCCTCTGTTGTTTACTGTACCTTATAATCTATGTTTTCTGAACAAATACTGTGTCTCCAAAGACAAGTCAGTTGATAGGGCTCAAACATAAGCTGGAAAATGAGATATTGTTGCATTGCCACCAGCAAACTTTCAAGTTTCCTTTTCTCTGGATACCCTCCTAATATCCCCAGCTGTCAGAAATACCTTACCAGAACTGCCAACTTGGGTTAGTATCCTTCTGTTGTGCCCCTAATTATTTCTTTTACACCTTTCCATTTCTTAGCCTTTGGCTTTCATTTGGCTCTTAGACAAAATAACAATATGAGAAATTTATACATCCAAAGATGTGAATGCTAGGTAAGAATTTATAGTATTTTTCTTGCCAGAAGTTCGTGTATTTTTACAGTCGATTCCTAGAGCTCTGAAAAAAATGTGCTCAAAAACATTAATGCTAAATGGTGACCTTCAGGCACTATGTAGAGAATCAGCTACTCTATGCCTAAAACTCTGTTGAGGAGCCATTGAATAATGTAGCCTGGAAACCTTTTTTCAAGGTAGCCAATTAAGAAAACCACAGACACCACAGAGAATCAAGTCATTCTCTTCACCTGGAATTCCATTCCTTGATTGCAGAGCTGATCCCTGAAGAATCAGTTCAACATCTCTTCCTAAAGTTGGCCTGATAATACCATCTCTTATTCATATTCATTTTTTGTTAAACATCTATAGCACACATCACACGTTTTTCATTTTTTGCTAGTACCACATGAGTGACACTCTTACCCCCACAACCAGATTGTAAGTCACTTGAGGGCAAGAATGTATTTTGTTTATTCTAAACTACTGTCAAGCCCTCATAATTAGCTAAACCAGGGCTATAGGTGAGTATTCACACACGTTCACTCTTCTGCTCTAACCATTAGGTTTGTGAGGTGGCTATTAGGCTAATTAGGCTGACTGAGAAATCAGGTTCAAGGAGATGAGAAGATTCACTTCAATATTCCTGTACTCTTTTCATGATGCCCAGTGTGCTTCATATGCAAGGTGTGGAGCAGAGAATGGAACTTTATATTTTCTTTCACAAAAGGTCACAAGCCATGCTCTCTCCATTCCACAGGTATCATGTGACTTCCTATAGAATATAGCAAGTGTGTGCACTGGAGTTAGAAGATCCAAGCCGAAGACATTGCCCTGCCACTTCCCAGCTCTATGCAAGTCTGACCGTCCATTTCACTGCCTGTGAAGTGAGCAGATGCTTGCTCTACCCTTCTCATAAAGTTTTATAGACTCAAATAAAATAATGAATGTGGAAGCACTTACCATAGTTAAGCACTTATCACAGTTATTATGACCATGAACTTTGGAGTCAGACATGGGGTTAAATACCTGCCCATCACTACCATTTGTGCAAAGTTGAGCAAATTACTCATCTTCTCTGTCTCAGTTTTTTTTTCCTTTGAAATAAGAATAATCTTTCGTCCAGAGTTGTTTTGATGATTAAATAGGTTCATACTTGAAAATGGCCTATGACATGTTAAGTATTGATAAATGTTAGTTATTTGGCTATTGTGCTATTGTTGTCATTATTATGCATTTCTAAGCAAATATATGCCATTATTATAGAGATAATATTAATGTAATGGAAAAATATTGGGTTTTAGAGACCCATGAATTGGCTTCTTATCCTGGTCTTATTTTGGCAAGTTACTTCATATAACACCAGTGCAATTTAGCTTCCTCAACTGTAAAAAAATGACATGCACCTCACAAGGTCTCTGTGAGTGTTAAATAAGATGATGTATATAAGCATGTAGGGAAATATCTGGTAATTCATTGACGTCCAAAAATTGGATTCTTTCCTTCCCATACTTTAGTTATGGGGTTGATTTTGAATGCCTTGAAGGTTTTAGGGTAGCGTTATTGACGTTTCTCTTTGAAGTTTTATAATTTTTAGTATGTTTCTCAAGCATGTAAATATGTATAACATAACAGATAACCAAAATCATAAAACACACTTAGTTGTTAGATACAGAACTATTAAAATTATCCTGGAAAGATGTCCCATTTTTCTAAAAGTAGAGGGGAAGCGGGGCGCCTGGGTGGCTCAGTCGGTTAAGCGGCCGACTTCGGCTCAGGTCATGATCTCGCGGTCCGTGAGTTCCAGCCCCGCGTCAGGCTCTGTGCTGACAGCTCAGAGCCTGGAGCCTGTTTCAGATTCTGTGTCTCCCTCTCTCTGACCCTCCCCCATTCATGCTTTGTCTCTCTCTGTCTCAAAAATAAATAAACGTCAAAAAAAAAAATTTAAAAGTAGAGGGGAAGGACAGGGGATGGGGAGAATATCATCAACAGTCAATTTCTTTTATGGCAGATGTATTGGGTGCATCTTGATATACGGCTCCTCCCTGGCAGGTGCCACTTCTGTGGAAATGCTGCAAAGCTCACGACATCTTTGGGACAATATATGAAGTGCCAGCTAATGGACAAAATATGGTCTACTTTATAAACTCACTTGTGTCAGACACTTATGTTGCTTCTAAGAGTGGCAGAAATCAATAATGAGCAGAAAATTATAATCATCAAATAAACAGGTAAAACCTACAAGATCCAAGACTTTAGTGAATCTCTGTTGAGCAACAGTGTCTATAAAGGAGGAGAGTTGAAGCTTTTCAGCTGCTCAGCTGGAAACTGAAGGAAGACTTCAGGATCAGGAATTGGCATTCATTTCTAAGTTCAGGAAAGTATTGAGGATTACCACTAAAAGAAGTCACCTTGGCATTTTCTCAATAATGCTAAGACTTGATTTTTGTTTGTTTGTTTGTTTGTTTGTTTACTGTGCTTGCCATTTATTCCTAGAGCTCTATCTTACCTCATATGTATACAGAATGCCCCAGAAACCAAGTGCTGCACCCAGGTAGTTTTGTAAGATAATTGAAGCCTGTAGATGACCTCCTTTACCCCATTGCCCAGCCATGTTGGCTGGGAACTTCTAAGCAGTTTCTTAAGCTTGCCTGACTTATAAGCAAAGAAAATGGAAGAGAAAATCAACATAATTCATTATTGTTCTGTGCAATAGTACAGTTTCCTGTCCAGTGCTCTTGATAGCTGTCAGTTGCCACATTTGAAGTCACATTCTTTAATACCATCCCCTTCACTTCTGTCCACCCACATTTCTAACAGACACACACTCTATTTGCTTCGTGGGTTCTTAAGTTGAATAGAAAAATTGATTATATATTTTTTCTTTAATGAAAGTCATGGATTTCATGTATGAACTTCTTGACAATTATTTTGTGAACTTCGAGCCTCACCTTGAGAGCTGTTCTCTAGAAGGTCATAGTTGTGTGACTTCTCACTTTGGCATAAGTGTTTTTATGCTTCATGTGGGTCTCTACTGGAAAACCTCAAATCTATACCTACAGGATAAATGCACTGCAGACAGTGGGACTTATTGGTCCACAGGAAGATGACATAAAATATGGTAGATCCACAACCTGGAGATACATCATTAAATCAGTGTGTTGTTAGTTCTTCACAAATTTCAGCAATTGATTTCATGTCTTTATACATCATAACAACTTCCATCATGTGTCCAATTTTAGTAACTCACTAACTTCCTTGATTGGTACTCACTTTGGGGTTAAGCCATAACTTTGAACCCCTAAGTGCCATCAATATTTTCCTGAAGACTGGGTGCATGGCTGGGTTCTAGACTCTCTTTTCCACTATTGGACCTCCTTGGCCCCAATGATGCATCTATGTAAATATCTACTTACTAACACTCACTAAACTTTCCAAATTATTTTCTCTATCTTGGTGCTGAGATACTTGCCCATTGGTTGCATTATGTCTCTCTAATGTTCACGCCTAATTATTTGAGTTTCCTTTTATTAGCTCTCGCTGATAGCTTTCTTATTTCCTGGGTTTCTATCCTGGCAGGTGTTTCTAGTCATTTTCCAGCCTAAGTTGTCACCAACTTATTACTAAAAGCATTCTCTAGCACTGCTCCTTTCTTCCTTCCTTCTTCTAGTACTACTTCCATCAATTCAATAATATATTTTAATAGGTAGAATATTAATAGATCAACAATCTTTTTCTGATTTGACATATTCAAATGTCATTGGCAAAACCCTGCTGCATGAAGCCTGTAACATGGTAGTTTAAATACTTAGAGCTCTTACTGTGCTCTCTTTCCATGTCTCAGCATTCCTATCTCCATAATAAGAGACAGATACTTCACCTCACGACCCAGCCTATCCCCGACATGTACAGTAAAGCATACGTTTGTAATCCAAGCTTTTGTTGCTGCAAAAGATTACTTCCCATATAAAGAACAAGTTGGTGGAAACTTCATGAACAATTGAGAAGAAAGTAGGTAAATACCACACAATGGCCTCAAGCAGACATCCAAGTCCAGTAAAAGGGGACTTGTTTTAATTGTGATCTTTTCACACACAAAAACAACAACAACAACATTTTTTTCCCTTCAAAACTTTTGAGATAAATATCCTCTACAGCTCTAAGTTTTACCTTTAGATAATATTTATACTTAGCTCATAAGTCACCTCTGTTGACAGCTTTTTTTTTCTCCCCATCTCCCTTTTGTCCCATAGAGGAAATGGGCAATGAATCCCCCTGGGTGGTTTCTCTGGGGCTAAATAATGGCTCTACTGAGAGAGATCTACTCTGGCCCAGGAGAAGACTTCCCCTCTCTCTCCAACATAAATAAGGCCAAGATTTTCCTCTACAGGGGCTGATAGACCTTACAGTCTGGCCAAATGGCCTTTTGATGTCATAACACTAGGGAAAGATTCTAGGAAAAGTGATGGAGGGAAAATCTTAAATGTTCTCTGCTTCATTCACTTGAATTCAACTCATTAACAACCACCAATCACTTACCACCAACACCTACTGGAAATTTAACACACATTAGCATGCTTATAAAAGATTGGTCTTTCTTATCATGCATGGACTTATATACATTGATTCATTTAATAAATGTTAGGTACCTACTGTATACTCTTCTATGCACAGTAAATATAAAGACGTATAGACAGTTTCTGTACCTGATGAATTCTATGAGTGACTTTTTAAATTAAGATAATTACTTTGATAAACTAAGTTTTAGAAAAAGTTCATAATAAGATTCTCATCTCACTGATATCTACATTTAAAATGTAGACTGCAATGAAAAAAAAATGCTTATCTTGAAAGACTATGAAATTATCACATTTCCAGGAAACAAGTGCTGTACAATGTAGGGCCTGTATTTTACGCATTTCAGATAGCATCATGTTGACAACCAATTGCAGAGCCAGCTTTATATGTTTTGTAAGTGGTTAGGTAGTGTTTTCTTTCACAATACATTCAAAGCTTTTAGTTACAGGTATATCAAAATTGATCAATGCACTGCATTAGGTATTAACGTCATTATAGGTATGGCACAACGACTCCCAGTGGACTGAGTGAAGAACGATGATCAACTTTGTGCCAAGCACTGTGCTAAGTTCTTAATGTCAGTTATTTTATTTGTTTTATAACATCACTAATATGTTCTTTTTATCCTCACATTTTACAACTAAGAAAACTGAACATTGGAGGCATTTGCAACAATGATGGATGCACTTGCTAAATATTGCCAAAGCTATTTGGCATTGGCTAATGCTAATGGCTAATGGCTATTTCCATTTAATAAATGGAAAACCTAGTATTTGAATCCATATGTACCTGACTCTGCAGACTGACTACTAACTTTGTTTACCTCAGTACAATTAAAACTCGGTGTGGAGACAGGTCATGTACCAAGAAAAATGGTAGCCAATAATAAAAAAGCCAATTATGATAAATGTGTCATGATTGATTTGGATAGACAATTATGTGGTATGAGGTTTATCAATCATGCTTAATTTTGTTGTTTCTTTTCTCTTGTATTCCTACAACATTCCCTAAAATAGCATGAACTGGTAAATATTGTTAGCTCAGTTAATTATTTAGTATTGTAAATTTTAAGCAAAATATTGGAGCAGAGCTGAATTTTTTCTTTAGTGGATGTGATGTCTGATAGGAAGTGGGTTGAGATAGTCCTGATTCTTAGTAGAAATAGATACTTTCTTTCTACCACCTTCCAACATTCCTGACAGACAACAAATGGCTTCTAGAGTTTATGAACAACAGAATCATCTTATGTAACAGGTATGATTCTAACCTTTGACTCTTCTCAAAGATCAAACTCACTTTTATAACGGAAGGCATGTCATAGCTTTGAATATACCTTTATATAGGCAGCAGGGTTAAGTACCAGGTGACTATATTGTTTATATGTGTTTCACCGCAGTTTTGAAAAGAAGAATCAAAGGTCTAATTACTTTACAGACACATTCTAAAGGTTTGGGGAGCTATTTACAGCATGGTCATAAAGTGAGGTGATAGCTCAATTTTAAGATCTACAGTAATGGGCAGAACATACCCTTTAATTAGAAGCCTCTCTCATTCCAAACTCATCTCTCCCACTTTCTTTCTCATTTTTAAGACTCCAACTATGTGCAAGATTTCCACATCTAAACTTCCATTGAATTTACCTGTCAATTTTGTAAAATGACTAGGTTTGTGTTTTGAAAACAAAATAGGCTATTTCTAAAAATATTGTTATTCAAAAATAACTTGTTTGAAACTATTGAGAAAGATAGTGTAGTTTCTAGTCCCTGGCTTGTACTATTAAATCATGAAGATGATAGGTCAATTTTGAATGATTCTTTAAAATCTGTGACACCTGGCTAGACATATGGAACTCACCTATACAGACCAGTGAAATTAGGCATAAATAGTGAACACTTGAGTCATTGCGATGGGTAAGTAGGCTTTTATATAGGGGTGTTTCCACCAGCCTTCATATCAAATACATCAGTGGCTTCTTTCTTTGCGTATATATGAAATAGACCCTGTCCTGACATGGATTAAAAAAAATGCCTTGCCTTTCCCATCTCCTGCACATCAGCACACACGGTAGGCTACCTTTCCCCAAAGTTCAGAGAGGGTTTTCTCCCGCCCTGCATCTCTACCTGCCACACAGGCCTCTCACAGCTCACAGAGAGACACAGCCTGAAATGCACTGCCGGGCTTTGAATGCTCTCTGAATAGCTCTTGTCAGT
Source organism: Panthera onca (assembly GCF_046562875.1). Lineage (NCBI taxonomy): Eukaryota > Metazoa > Chordata > Mammalia > Carnivora > Felidae > Panthera > Panthera onca. The sequence continues at coordinate 60,342,717 of NC_138350.1, read as the reverse complement.
CAGGAGCCTGCATTTCATGTTTCAGATTTTTCCCAGGGGGCTTTGATGTTAATCCATTTCACACTTCTAACACATCTGTTCTTCTTCAGGCTTTCTTATCTTTTCTGAGCATTCAAATATATGTGTGTGTGGGGGGAAACTTTTGGCTGTCATTGTGCAGTTTCTGAAATGAGACTTTAATGATGAAGCACATTCCACCTCCCCTCATTGATACTCAGTTCTAACCACACAAGATGCTGTATGTGAGTCATATTTCTCTACCATTTACTACCACCCCCATTAAGATCAGATGGCCTGGATGCTGGAAATAATTTAAAAAGCCACTTAGGTATTTAGGAAAGATGTGCAAATCTTGTTTGTGTTTTTGCCATGTGCCTAGTCAAGGCAAGGTACTGAAGAAATGTAAGGGGCCTGCAAGAGCAGTGCTGCTATTAAGCAGCATGAAGTTCCCCTGGTCAATGAAGATAACAAGTAAAACATTAAATAATCATATAATAACATTAAAAAATAGTTCAGTATGGCAATACAGTTGATTGCACAATGCAACATATGAATGATTGGTAACAATGACATGACCATTGATTATTACACAACAACAGAGGAAGAAAAAGTGACTCTAGGCTATCGTAAGCTGAGAAGGCTTTGGTGGGAAGGTGTGGCCAGAAGGTAGAGTGGGAATTATATATAAGCTGGATAACTAAAGTTATCTAGCATGGATAGAATATATCTTTTTTGTTGGCAGGCATATTGCAATTGCTAAGATAAGTGATTTGGCCTGGTTTTAGCCCTCAGCAGGCTTGTGATTTCTAAGAGCAATAAAGGGAAAAGAAAAATAAGAATTTTGAAATAATAATATGCATGATAGTCTATATATTCCTAGAATGAACGACTATAAAAATTAATACCAAGGTACTTATTCTTTTTTTAATACACTCTTTCAATCCTATTCTTTTGTGAAAAAGTAACTACTCCTATCCTGATAAAATAAGAACAGCTCTGCAAAATGCTACAAAGTGCCATATTAGATCTATTACATGAATTTAAATGGAGGCTATTGTCAATGTTATCTGTCTTTCTTCTCCTTTCACTGAATGAAACATGGACAAATTTAATCTATAAACTGCTTTGCAGAACACTCTACAGTTACTACAGAATTTCATCATTAAGCATACATGTTACAATTAGCAACGTGCCTTATAGGACTTCTTGTCTGGGATTAAAAGTAACTAAAGAAAAGTAAAATATTGTTTAGTGTTCACAGGAATTTAGAATCAGAAGCTGAACGGCAATTTTTTTTTCATGTTGTTCAAGTCCAGACCTTGACCAATGTGGAGAGATTGCAGACAGACATATTTTGATATAACTTGAGAAAATTCTAACTATAGCTCTCCAACAGTAGAAATGCATTACAGGAGAGAATGACCATCCATCCAGCATATTTTAGTAAGAATTCTGACATGGGTGAAATCTTGTTTCTAAAACAAGTTTTCGGTCTTCTTCAATGCTTACAGTGCTTCCAGTAATTCAGAAATTCTATGATACAGCCATATCATTTTATGCAAGATGAGATGTAAAAATGAATGTCCTAACATGCAGTGACAGTTGAGTGTCATGGGGGCCAGTGGCTATGTGGGATGTGTGGTGGTAGGTTATCTTCCATAACCCTTCATGTATCATGCTTAGACAGGTGGATGATGGATAGATGGATGGTAGATTTATAGATAGATGCAAATAACACACATCATAAGTATATATATATTTCCCTTCTTCTAAATATATACTAACTTAATATTTTTCCCACTGGAAGTGATAAGGAAAATGTTGAATGCCAAGCTGCAGGTAGTATGTTGTGTAAGTCAGCTAATAAGGAGGGACTAGAAGGTCTGGGAACTGATCCTGCATATTTATTACTCTCTTTTTCCTTCATTAACACTCAGCCTCAATTCAAACTGTCTTTATTATTTCCCTCATAATAAATGACTTAAAAGAAACAAAATGGATAAATTTTGATGATTATGTCAAACATCTGGCTGCAGCAGCAGCAACAACAACAATAACAACAACAAACTAAGTGCATCTGACATAATAAGATTCTGGCTTACAAAATGTCAAATCTCCATAGGCCTAATGTTATATGCCATAAATTTACAACTTTAGCTTTAAAGCACAAGTACTCCTCATTTGCTCTTTTGGTTGTGATACTGAAACGTTAAGGTGTTCTTTTTGTGATATCACTTTTTCACAAAGTTTAAGAATTCAACCCTTAGAGTATTTGCTATAACTCATGATGGTAACTCATGATCTCTGAGCCAGTGAGGCTGCTGTGTAAGTCAGCTAATTCCAGCCTAACCTCTGACAGCTAATTGGTAAACAAAACAATGAGAAGATTTAAAATATTAAATTAAATCTTGAATTACCTTCAACCCATTAGCACATTGTATTGTTGAGCAGTGATTTCAGTAAATGAGAATTCTAGGTAGAATGAAACACAAAAGACCAAAAAAAAAAAAAAAAAAAAAAAAAAAAACCTAATCATACAGATTATCCAACACAGGCACTTAAATTACCACTCCTGTTTTATAGTTATTATCATACCTCTATAATCCATGTCCCTTTACAAGGCTATTCAAGCTATAACACATGACAGGCAGTGCATTGCTCTGCTATTTGTAAGGTGCCTTGGGTCATGTTATATGGCATAAGACTAAAGGCAGAATGACTTAAACCACCCAAGAAGTGCAATAATCCCTAACAAATGCACAGCCTGGAGTGTCTTATTGCTGTTATGAAATGAAATGCATACATTAAACTAAGAAAAATTGTCAGACCCAGAGCATTTATTGGGAATAATAAACATGTCTGTCTATCCATTGATGCATTTTTCCAGCCTATAGGAATCAGAAGTGATTGTCCCAGCCCCAAAGATTATCTCTTGTTTCTGAGATGCAAACTGCATCAATCTTGTTAGTTTCAAACTTCCCCTACCATTACAAAAAGGACCCATTATACCAACACCTTTTAAGCTGGTGGCTTTCTTTCCCTAACATTCTCGTGTTTCCACTAGGTTTGATTTTAGTAATGACCCATGTAGGCTGGAGGAAAACATCAGGTCCAACAGATAATGAAATGCAATTTAAGAATACAATGAAAATAGACTTGAAAAAGATGTACTTCCATTGCTTGTTTGGATTACGGTAAACTGAGAGCAATGATGAATGGAAATGTGTCCAACTCAAAGGAGGCATTGGGTGGATAGCACCAGCAGTTAGGAGAGCTGGCTTTATTTAATATTTTCATTAATGATCTGGAAGATGGAGGGAGCCACACACTAATGAAACCATGAAGCAACTAAATTGCACTCGATCTTAGCCAAAAGGCCAAGAAGCGATGAAGCAACTAAATTGGAAGTTGTTGCAAGTGCTGGTGAAGACAGAAAAATAATACAAGTCCAATTAGAGAGGTTAGAAATGTAAGCAAAAATATAACCAACTTAAATTCAGTTTGATACTGTATAAACATATTCATCAGGGAAAAATAACATCCGACTCCTATCTTTGCTAAAGAAAAAAGCTGTTAAAAACATACCCAAATTCAGGTATTCCCCATGTCGAATTTCATAAGTAGCATCAAACACCTAGTTTTACTGACTGTTCTGTTTCTTTTTGGGCATCTTAATGTTATAACCCAAGAGACTACAACTGCACTTCTTGTAACTGGTGATTTATTTGGAGCCTTTATAAAATCTTCAGTGACAAATCTTATCCTGATGGTTAAGTCTGAATGACAAGGCTTTATAAATATTATAGAGAAAAACAAACACTCATTCCTGGACATCAATATGTACATAAAAAGAAAGAGAGTGTAAGAATTACACAATACACAGAGAGCTTCAGAAAACTCCAAGATAAAAATGCATATGTGCAAACTGAAAAAAAATTTGTTCACATGAGTCCACATTGCAAATAAAACACATTTTTTCTTTTATATATTTATTGTGTATGTGGTGTATGTATACAAAGGAATCACTTCAGGGGTCATATGAAAAGCAAGGCCCCTCAAGCTATGTTTAATATTGTATGCGATACATACACATACACATATGCATACCACTCCAACACAATAAGAAAAGTTTGAGGGGACTGTTCAGAAGCAGTATTTTGTGTGCAGTGAGGAACACCTTCCTCCTTAATGTAGAACAAAACTATTCTTACCCCACATAGGACACAGTATGAATGCCCACACATAGAAATGTGTTTTACAATCACCAGAGGGTAAAAGACCCATTCTGAAACATTCTTTTGAGTGTCAAGAGAGCTTAAGATACCACTGACTAAGAACACAACCTGGAACAATTGATGGCTTACAAGAGAGAAACATGGAAGTTTGGTTTGCTAACCCTGGGAGCCCCTAATACAAATTCCTTATATATGAAGACAAGTAGTCCCTGAGTGCACAGAACTGAAGCTTAAACTCTGGAGCTCCTGGATTCCTGTGTAGCTCCCTTTATAAGGAGCTCATTTGCATCCCTTTAGTGAGATCTCATTCAGCCCTGGGAATACTGCAGACTATTAGGACGATAGAAGCAGGACTATGGAGCCAGGCTAGAATCTGGTGACCTCAGAATTGTCTACCAATCAGCCTGACACCTTGTGATTTCAGAATTCTGTGTCACTCAAATATTGACCTTAGTCACTCAGCTCTTTGAAATATTTTGCAGATAATGCAACTGGAAACTTTGAGTCAATATTATACAAGCCATAAACGTAATGCCCAGATGTCTGGGTTTAGATCCTGGCTCTGCCCCTGTATGATCTCAGGCCAGTTACTTAAACTGTGTGCCTCAGTGTCCTTATCTGAAAGATGGTGACTGTAAGTTACCCATTCTTAGAGTCATTGGGACTTCTATATGACTTTATAGAGTGCACATCTCCACACAGCTTGTGAACAATAAAGACCTGACCTAAGGTTGTAGTGCATTTTCTAGAGTTTATGTTTTTCAAAATCACCACTACTTTAGGGAACTGTTTCTATATTAGCTGTTTTCATCCTACAAAATATTAATCTCATCACTAAATTGGGATTTGACAATACTGTAGTCTTTCCTGGAATATGGTTTTGGGAAAGTGTAAGAGAGGGAGAGAGGAGGAATTTATATTAAAGCAATACAAACAACTTCAAATTAAATCATGTATATATTTATTTGTAAAATGTTATTTGCCTACCCCATCACCAGGAACTTACTCCTCTATATTCTCCTTCACAGCCTCCCATTTACACTTTTACTGTAATATCTAAGAAGCAAAATTGTAGATTTCTTCCTCCCTCCCTCCCTCTCTTTTTCTTTATTTTCCAGAAAAGTTTTCATTGTTTAGTATTTTAAGTTGTTTCAATGTTTATTTACTTTTGAGAGAGAGAGAGAGAGAGAGAGAGAGGGCATGAGTGGGGGAGGGAAGGAGAGAGAGGGAGACATAGAATCCAAAGCAGGCTCCAGGCTCTGAGCTGTCAGCACAGAGCCTGACACGGGGCTCAAACTCATGAGCCATGAGATCATGACCTGAGCTAAAATTGGATGCTTAACTGACTGAGCCACCCAAGTGCCCCTCATTGCTTAAGGTTATAGAGACATACATGTCCTTCTGTCTTTGTCTAGACCTAAGGTCTCATCAAAATGTTTTCTTTCAAAAAACAGTTTGTTTCATAAAAATATCCTTGTGATATCCAGTAAACTAAAATATTTTCCTTTATGTTCCGTAAGTGTGATTATAAACTCTTCCAGGCAAAGACAGGACCATTATTTCACTTTGCTTTCCAAGTGACGAAAGTGTGAAGGATATGATATCAATAAGAAAATAGAAGCCGAAAAAGTCCAGCAACTTTCCCAGGGTCACACAAGGTTGTGACAAACCCAGATCGAGCATGCAGTGTATTTCTTTTATTCAAACCTATTTCCCTGACACGTTTGGTCCTTGAAAATCAGATGTAGCCTACACACACACACAACTGATCTACTCATTTAAATCAAATCAGCTAGAAGTTCTACTAATCAATTGTCTCCAGTAAAGTAAACAAGCCAAATCAGCATCCAAACATATTAATTGATTGAATCCGTGGATTCACTGAACAGGCTTGGCAGTTTCATCTAAAGGGTCAGATGAGGAGAGTATGTGTTAATGGTTATTTACTGAAGAACACTCTTATTCACCACCCCATGGAATTATATATTTCTTTAAATCCGCTTCAGGCTCAGAAACAAATTGTTGGACGTTCACAGAAATGTTGCAAAATGAACGAATTTGTCACCAAACAAGAAACACATAATCAGACTGGCTGAATGCGCCCTAATTAGATCTCAGCCCTGGGTTGACACTGACACATGTGTTAAACTACATTTTCGGGGAGCTGAAGTCTCATTATATGGGTGGTCAGGCTATTGCTATTCTGCTATTATAATTTTTACCAGATTTTTTTGAAGTGTACTTCATGTTTCTTTTCCTTAACTTCAGCCTTAGATGGAATTATAAGTAATTCATAGAAAGATTTAACATTGAAAAACTTCGAAATGCATTGCATTGACGCAGTGTGCTTTCAATGTTTAAAAAAACAACCACCTAAGCCAGCAAAAAATAAGAAAACTAATGTTGGGATCCTAGCTTGGTTTCTGACTAAGCAGTTGATTTTTTTATTATTTTTGATCTCCAAATATTTAAAGCTAATTCTCAATGTTTAGTTAGGTATCATGAATTTCTCTGGAGTCCTCAGGGACAGCGGAGTCTTGTTGGGTACAAAGAGAATAGATATCCCAAGGCTCCAGACAAATGGCATCCACACATGTAAGACAAACTCCAGTCCTCTTAGGACAAGAGGCTGTCAATACCAAGGGACAATTGAACAATTCTGCAGGATCAGGGGATCTAGAATCCACACGTGACAAAGTGAGATGAAAGACAAGGGTCAGAGCACTCTGCAGAAAACTGGAGAACAAGGAACCTGGGAGAAGAAAGGAGGAATGAATGGGCATGAAGTATCAAGCCCTGGATCAGTGCACTTTGAGATCTAAGTTTGTGTTGAACTCCAACTGGCTGAGGGTGCACATCTGTGGAATCCTGCCTCCTAGGATAAATACTTGGTTGGTCAGGACTCACACACTGGCAGGGATGGATGGTTTGTTGGATGGTGCTCATTCCTCCCTTACTCTTTGTTTTCAGTAAAGGAGTACATAGTCCTAACAGGGTCTCAGATTCACCTCACTGCTCTAAAAGTTGGGTTAGCCCAATGCTGTTATTTCATATTAACCATGAGATGTAATTATTAGAGCAAGTTTGCCTTTTAAGTAAACCCAAAGTTTCATTTATTTGTCTATTTAAAGACCAAAGGTGGTTGGGTGCACATACTCAAAGGTGTAAGCTGTGCGTATTTGTATAGTTTTTCAATGAAGTTGAGTCAATTAATAGAGGTTATTGAGGGATATGTTTAGAGTGAGGAAGAACAAATGGTACCAGAAGACCTAGATCAACATTAGAGAAAATAACAAAGAAATTTGAGAGGAAAAAAATGTTAAAAAGACATATATTATATTTGAAAGCAAAATTTCATTCCCTATTAGTCAATATTGTGAATTACATATTATACGATTGTACTCCATGGATGTGCATCACCTTTCAAAAGATACACATTTGTCCTCCAGGTATATTGCCTCACACATATTATATTGACTTTTTTTCCTCTGCAAGTCAGGAAAGGGGAGGTGATGCTGTAAAATAGGTCATAAAATCCAGATTATGGCTTGCAGTGTAAAGTCCTGAGTCACCTTCAAATAGAATATCCTGAATTCTACATCCACCTAAGAAATGGCTTCATAGTATTAATTAAGAGATTCCTAAATTTCATAGATCAATTACTACTTCACAGAGAGAGAAAAGCAATAGCTACCTGGGATTGATACTGCAAGCCTCTTCAACCCACCAGGCTTACAGGTTACAAACAGCTATCTGAACAGAGTAAACTACCTTCTAAATGAATGTGGCACTTTGTTAAATGAATAAATGAGCAAAGGAAAAAACTACAGTTTTATTCTATGTCATATTAAGAATCCTGCTGCAAATTACTCAGTTTATCTAAGGATTGAGTTAATAATAATGAACACAGTGGGGCTATACATCTCCCATTCCATCAGAGTCACTTCAAAGAGGCAGAAAAATATTTACGCTACTGTTCTATTTGGTTGAGAGCAGAGGACCCCTTTAAAAAGGCTGTTCACCCCTGAGGAATGTGATTTCCATTTGTAAGACCATTGTTCATCTTATTTGGTTAACTACCTCTTTGGAAGAGTGATATTAAATAGAGAGCTTTCAGCAAGCATAGGAAGCAGGGAAGATTCTACGATGGTCCAGCTCACAGACCTTGCTAACTTCTGCAGGTGCTTGTGCAAAATAACTAAGCATGAATTGTCTTATATTTTCAAAATCTTAAAATCTTACCAGACACAAATATGTATCGCTAAAGGTCTCTTAAGTATTGTAGTACACATTTTCTCCTGATATAAATTGATATCCCCTCTTATTTTTTGGTTCTTGAAGTGAAGCTTAGGTAATTGCTACTTGAAAACTGGCAGTCGACCAAAACATTCATTTCAACTACTACCTATCCTGGGTTGACTGATTTGCCAGCACTGTGCAAGGTGTCAACTCTGTATCTTTGGGCAAGTATCCTACATTCCTCTCAGAGTCCCCAGGTCCTCATTTATAAAATAAAATTTTCCCTTCAGTGACTTTCAAACTCTGCTCCTTGGAGTTCTGAGGATTCTCTAGAGAAATGGGTGAACAAGATAAACAGAATAGGTTAGTATGGACAGTCTATCTAGCTCTAATCTGTCCTGATTGTAGGCTTCTCTGTTCAGACCAAAGAGCTGCAGTTTTAAAATACTGAGAAACCACTCAAATGATCTTTAAAGTTCCTCCAAGAAGGCTTTATTGGGTTCTAAGAACAGAGGATTTGTGCAACATGATCTCTGCTGTAAGAAAGTTCTCAGACGCAGTTGATTAAAACAACAACAAAAATAAACACAAGAGATAGCAAACTATCCCAAATCTTTTAAGAACAAGAGCTCGGGGAGGTCAAATGACAAAAGTCCTAGGAGCTCAGAGACAGAGTAAGGAGGGAAGACTTCAACAAGAGTGGAAAGGAAGGGCTAGCCCAGGAAGGAGGAATGAGACTGTGTGGATAGGCACATGCAAGTCAGGAAAGAAAATGGAAAACGTCAGAAGAGGAATGGAAATGGCCTATATGGAGGCCACCTAACCTACCCAGAAATATAAGTGGGAAGAAATGTTGCCCAGAAATTCCCAGCCAAACACTAGTGGGCTTAAAAAAATAAGACTCCTCGGGCTCTTGAGAAGAATCTTGAGGAAATTAGTCTGGCTGAGTTTATTACACAGGGCAAAGACTAGATGGAAGAAATTCATCTGGGAGAACATGTGGCAATCTGGCTCAAGTTTGGTGTGTGAAATGAAGAGGAAGTAGCAAACCATTGTTTCACTGAGACAGCATCATTTTTACTGAAACTTGTGGTATTATTATCTAAACTTCTCTGACTTCTCATTTACTATTGAGAAAATCTTTTTTCTACTCTCCTACTCAAAATAATAGAGTACATACTATGGATTGTAACAATGCAACATGAGCTCTTATGAATCTGGTGACCAGTGGGTAACAAATCTAGTTTAAGACCCAACATTTCCATCATGCCCTCATTTTTATTTTTTTTCTGTCATAGGCAAATCATATATTAGTGTATTTCCATTTCCTGATATGTAAATAAATTATAAAGTCTGACCCACATGAGTGGATTAGGTGAGCAATGTAAGGGAAAATTGTTTATAAAATGTGTGGCTAATACACTGCTCACCTTAAATGATAAACATGATGTAGGTAGGTAGTAATAATTACCTAGAAAATTACTAGGGAAAATGAAATTTAGCTTGTTTCTTGTTTGGTGTTGGTTTTGTTTTGTTTTACCTTAGATCAAAGAACAGGGTGTCAAACTTGCAAAGTAGAAGTGTTCAGTACAGGATCTGGTGGTGGTGGTTTGGTCCTAGGGAAAGTCATCTGTAATAGTTTAAAATTTTTAAATGTGCTCATCTATGAATTACTTTAAGTGTTGGCAACACTGCTCTAAGATAAATAAGAGAGCATTGTCAGATGAAGGAGCTTGGTTTTGTAGAGGTGAAGCAATTTGTTAAAGGTGGAAGTTAATTAGTAATGACTAAAAGTTTAAACAGTGGTCTTATCTGGTGTCTGAAAGTGAAGATAATGGGAGAAATGTTATAACCATGTTAGTAATACTATGTAATAATACAGACAACATTAAATGAGTGATTACTAAGTATTAGGGAATGTTAAATTTCACATTGACATAGATTACTCTTATTTTCTTCATGATAGATTGGAAGAATCAAATGTTTAAATAGGTCTAGTAGTTTGCTCAATTTTAGCCCCAACTGGTGGAACCAGGTTTTTGCCTTAAGGTTTTCTGACTCCAGAATCTGCATTCTTAATCAGTTGAAAAGGTACAAAGCTCTGCCCAAAATGTACTGTTAGAAAGGGATTGCACAGATGTGGTCCGAATCACACCTCAGGAGAATGGACCTTTGTGTGTGTGTGTGTGTGTGTGTGTGTGTGCGCGCACGTACACACACACACACATGCATGCACACACATGTGTGATGAATGGAGGAGCAAGTTACTTCTGCATACTCTTGACACAGCCATACAGATAGGATAATTAGAGGATACAGCAGATTTCAGTGCTTGGGACTGAGAGTTGATAAGAAAAGTCATTCTTTTTTTCAAAACTCCTCTAGTCCTAGAGGGAAATGTAAGGGCAGAAAGGGAAACCAGACAGAATCCAAGCATACCACAGAGTGAAGGTTTAGACAATACATAAACTCAAATCCATAGTGCAGGTTATAGGGAGATAGGAGAGAGGTCAGCTTGAAATGCTGTGAGCTCAGAGGCCCCCATGGTTCTCTTAACACCAGGACTTTTGACACAAAGCCTGCAGTGACAACATTCTGAGACTGACTGGTCTACTGGTCGTATTTATTCCCATGGTTACAACTTGAATAGCTGTGTTATATGACCCCACCTGTTGGTCATTGTTCAGTGTTCTAGTGGTCAACAGCCAACTGGACTTGGGTTAATCTTTATAATAGTGAAAGGTCAGCATAAGGACAGACAATACATACTTGGGACTATTGGTACCCAGGAGACCAATATTCATTTCTTGAAGATTACATGCACTTTACACAAACAGAATTCTTCTGCATCTGCTTTGCCCAGCAACTCAGCTGAGATCCTCAAGGAATCCACTTCTAGGCTTTATCTGCCTCATACCTTGAGTCAGTCCTAATGAGGCAGGATATTAACCCAGTGTCAGATCTGTGCTTTACTTCCCCTACCCCCTAGCCCTACTGTAAATTAGACAAAAGTTATCCATTTAGATCTAGGACAGAGACTCCAGGGAAATGTGGATCCCCCTCCTTTTTCCCTTTCCAAGTTTTTAACACTAAGAATGGCCTTGACTCTATCTGTCCTTTCCTGTCCTCAACATATACCTTTCCTCTTGGCTCATTTGCCTAAAATTGAACTTTTGTTATCTTCGAATTCCAGTTATTTTGTCAGGTTTCCTAGCACTATATTATTATAAGAATTGTTTTATGAAATAAAATTTTGAGTTAGGTGTCCAACTTAACTCTTCTTGGGCCTCTTTCCTCCTGTGAATGAATAATAGGTTCTGTCCACCAGTTTCAGGATAGGATCTACCACCCAAGGAGGGAGGTCCTAATGATTACTGCTCTTCTCCCTGACTCACAGTACTGAATACCATCTACCTTATTTGAGCCCCAACCCTGACTCTGATGCTTATTGATTCTTGACAAGCTCTTGCAAGAGTCAGTTCTTGCAATAGCTCCAGTAATGCTCATACTTTCCTCCAATGACTGTGACTGAGGTTAAAACAAGGAGAAGGAGAAGGAGAGGAGGAGGAGAAGGAGAAGGAGAAGGAGAAGGAGAAGGAGAAGGAGAAGGAGAAGGAGGAGAAGGAGAAGGAGAAGGAGAAGGAGAAGGAGAAGGAGAAGGAAGAAAGAAAGAAAGAAAGAAAGAAAGAAAGAAAGAAAGAAAGAAAGAAAGAAAGTGAGCTCTGGTGACTGAGACAAATAGTAAGTTGTGTTCTATTGAACATACTGTTGAGAGGGTCTCACACAGTTAACAATTTGTGCCTGTCTTTGGAGAGCATATAGTCTAATTGAGAGGAAGAGTTAAATCTCAAATGATAGAACACCTTATACTTAACTTGTCAGAGTCCAAATCATACTGTAAGTGTGTGAAACAGGAAATACATGAAGCGTTGGTAGAAACTATCTTAGTGGTGATGACTCCATTCTTGAAAGCCAGACTGTTAAATGTTACACCAATAAGGATGATACTGTTTTATAGATGAAGAAACACAGTTCCTTGTTTTCTCAAGATCACGCAGCCAATGTGACTTGAGAATCATGAAGTTTTGCATTTACTGTAAGTCCATGCCCAACCTAGTCACCCCATGTTCCTATGGAGAAAAAATAAAATGGACCAAAACCTCAGTGCTAGAACTTAGAGAAGGATGCAATAGGAATTGTTTGAAAGTGTGAACAAAAGGAATATGATTTGAACCCATATGGCTTTGTCAATGTTAATCAATCATTTGTGCCAGTCAATTCTCATTCAAATGGAAGAAACCAGCATGTGATTTATTGAGCAGTCTGTCATTTCTACTAATTCCACCAGGACTCTAATGGTGAGTACTACCTGGATATTATAGTAAGAATCCAGAAGCTCATAGGCACCAGTTCTGGGCAATGTGTGGCCCTGGGAGACTGGGAAAGAAAGCCAGACCCATCCGGTGCAGAACCTGTTTGTCTCTACACTGACCACTTTCTCTTCTGCAAATGGCTTTTTTCCTTTTCTCCAGCTGTTATCTGATTTTCAGCTTGCAGTTTCTCTAATGAGGTATTTGGTACTTAATCTTTCAGAACAATGAATGAGTTCATCTCTCTGTAAAGGTGGTTCCTGTCCTGGGAGCACTGTGGTGGCTCGTCAGGATGCCAGGCTATTGTTTGTCAGGATTCTATGAGGCTGGCTTCCATGAATGTGTCTGACATTGAGATTACATTGCCTCACAGAGATGGGGCATCCTGGGAATGGCAAGGCTGTGAAGACACGCACTTCTCCTCAATGAATATAATGGCTTAGAATCACGTGTTAAATTCTCAAGAGGAGTGAAACGGCATGGCATAGACCATTCTACAAATTAGACATGTCAGTAAGATAAAATAATTTTTTCAAGTTCTTAAAATACCTACCTGTGTGTATATGCACACTACTCTAAAGCTGCGTAGTATAGACACTAGCCACGGTGGCTATTTAAATATAAATAAAATAAAAGTTAAATAAAGTTATAAAGTTAGTTCCTCAGTTGAACCAGGCACATTTCATGTCTACATTAATAACCATGTGTAACTAATTTCTTACTAGTGTTGGACACCACAGTTGTAGAACAGTTCCATTGTTCTACCAAATTGTCCTAGACAGCATTTTCTAGAAGAATAAACAAATGAATTTAGCATTCTTAATTTTTTTTTTTTTTTTATTTATTTTTGGGACAGAGAGAGACAGAGCATGAACGGGGGAGGGGCAGAGAGAGAGAGGGAGACACAGAATCCGAAACAGGCTCCAGGCTCCAGGCTCCGAGCCATCAGCCCAGCGCCTGGCGCGGGGCTCAGAGCCTGACGCGGGGCTCGAACTCACGGACCGTGAGATCGTGACCTGGCTGAAGTCGGACGCTTAACCGACTGCGCCACCCAGGCGCCCCAGAATTTAGCATTCTTAATGATTGCCCTAGTAATTACTTCAAGCACATACCAATGTAAAAAAAAAGCGGTTGGCACATGTTCTGTCTAAACAAGGGAAAGAAATCTAGGATTATTCACCAAACATAGATCACTTAAAAAACATGCATTTGCCTGTATAGCACTAGAGAATAAATAATTAATACAATTCCCCAGACTAAATAAACCACTGCATACAACAGGGATAAGGGCTGCCTATTCCTCAGCTCCATTCACAGAGCAAGACTCAGTATATTCTGTCAGGTAGTATGTCTCATGGTATGATCCCAAGTTCACCTGCATCACAATAACCTGACCAGAGAATCTGCATTTAATAAGCTCTCCAAGGTAATCTTTCTTACATTATAATTTGAGAATATCTGCCGTAGAGTCTGAGAGAAACAACCTCTTGGTCTCTCTTACTCACTTTTCAAAAGAAGACTGAGTCAGACTTTCTGGATTTGATTCTTAACTCAGCCAACTGTATTTCCTTGGGCAACTTGCTTTCCCAGAAATTTTCCAGTGAAACTCTCCTCTAGTATCATTGGGCAGGTTTGGCTGTGTCATATGCCCTTGAGTGAACTCAAAGCAGATAGGCAGAATAAATGGACATGATTGCTTAGACTAATTAGCTTTCATCCCAGGATGGGAGAAAGTGCCAGGCAGTACATGGTGATTCAATATGAAACAAGGTTCAAGATCTTTACCAAGGAAAAAGAAGGGTAGAATGGCTCTTGGGAGGTAACCACAGTGCCTGGCACAGAATCTTTTTCTCTGATGCTCACATATGCCTTATTATTGCTACTCTTAGGTGATAGATGCACACAGCAAACTATAGAAATGTTTAAAATACTTTCTCAAGTCTGCCTAGCTTTTTGGTTGGAGATTTATAATTAGAGGCACTGTTAAGGGTGCCTTTTTGCTACAGTTACACACAGATGACTTCCACTGGCTTTCTTTTCCCCTTCTGTCATCTTTTATTTTTTATATGTCCTTTCTCTGTTCCTTTCATATTTTATATCAGGACATCTCCTCTGCACGTGCTCCAACCACCCCCACCCCAGCCCTGCATACCTCCTTGCTACCAGTCTCAATAAATAATATACCATAAATTCCCTTTCTCCTTCTCCTTTAGTAAAAAATATTGTGGGATTTTGAGTTTATCAACTTGATCTCAGTCATTAGCCATGTAAAAAGATAATCCTACATTCGATTTAGGAATGTGTGCATGTATTATATATTCATTTTCTACCAACAAGATAAAATGGACAAGAGACCCAAGTCTTTCTTTTTACTCAGACTGAGAGGCGATATTGTAAACAGGAGGAAATCTGACATCTCTTTATCATCAGTGGAGAAACCAGACTGCAGACTTTTGAAGATGTGGTAGGAGCACCAAACATAAAAACACATTTTCACAGAAGGAAAGGAAGCCAATACTCTAAGAGTTAGAAACCTCCAGTCTGTTACAGTTTTTGCAACTGTCTGGCTGCATTTCAAAACCTCATATTTATGACCTTGTGTTCAACTTCCCAGCTGTCCCAGGTGATGGCCTAAAAGGAAGGCCATAGTTTCAGGTGGGGAATAAGAGCAGTTGGGGATGGTCACTTAAAGGATGGGGTCCTGTTATCATCACCATACATTTGATTCATTAATTATTATGGAATGAGGGTAAGGAAATTAAGGGAATATAATGAGCCTTTTCAAATAGTCTGTGCCTTTCCAAAGTGTCCATGAGATAGCAACTGTTTGGGTGCAAAGTGCCCGTGAGAAAGCACATGTTTCGGTTACACTCTTTATGGCAAGGATGTTTTGGTGTTTCTATATGTTTGTTTTTGTTTGTTTCAAATTATTTATAGGAGAAAATTTTATCTTTGATCACTTAATTCTGGTAATAGAGGTCATATTTATCCTCAAAGCAGAAGGAACACTTGACTGAGTGTATAGAATTTTAGGTAGTCTACAATAAGAATGACAACTATGCCATTTGAGGTAGGTTATCTGTAATTTCTTAGCTTTTATTTCTCTAATTGTAAGGTAGAGACAATATCAAAGCTCGTTGTATATCCAAGCTCACTCCCAACAACAGGGAAGATTAACTGAGATAATTAGAGCTTTGTATAATGAGATGGAAATTATAGTTTGGATCTCCATGTGGGTCAACTGATATAAAAAGTTGCAAACAGCACTGTAGCAACTGGCAATGAATGTCTTCAGATCAAGACATTCATAAATAAGGCAAATCTCCATATTTAGTCTTATATTCTGTTCAGGCATCTCATACATGTTCATTGTTACCTGCAGTATACTTGGTAGTATGACTACTCTGCAGAATCACCATCCTGCCAGGGGGAAATGAGTTAAAATGCAAGTGCTCCTCTCTGTACAAAGAGCTGCTTATGGGAAAATGTAAAGGCACTGGCATCTTCCTTGAAACCATGGAAAAATGACAGTGGAGCTAGATATGAAGACTTGAAAACAGGCTAAGGGGTATAAAAAGGAGTGGCCGATTCAGGTAACCAAATCGGCATTATAGGAAAATATGAGACATAGATTAGCCCTGAAAGACTGAAGTGAATCTAGCAGAAAGAAAGGTGTAGTCTATGTGAGGAGAATGGCCAAAGGACAGAAGAATGACATGAACCAAAGCCATAGGAATACAAGGTACAACAAGAAAGCAAATTTGTAGATGTAGATATTTATGTTTGATTATAGCAGAGTAATCTCACAAATGCATTATGGGGCCCAAATTTTATCCACTGAAATGACCCTGTATGCAAAAGTTTGGACTTTTTTCTAGAAGTTGTTAGAGATGTTTGAGATTTGCTCAGTAAAATTATACCTTTGCTTCTATATTATTCTGATGAGGTATTTTGATAATAAATTGAAGAGGTACTATGAAAAATAATGAACTCATTAATCTTCTTTAGTTATTACAACAATTTTGAAAATGGAGACAGTGGAAAAGGAACAATGACCTACCTTCCCCTAACATATATTACTACCATATTGAAATATATTGTGGACTCTATAGAACCAGAGTTAGCAAACTACATGCCCATGGGCCACATGCAGCCTGCTGCATTTTTTTGTAAATAAAGTTTTACTGAAACACCATCATATCTATTGATTTACATATTTTCCAAGGCTAGTTTTGTGCTATAACAGCAGAATTGAGTCAAGAATTGAGACAGAACATGTGACCTGCAAAGCCTAAAATACTTACTATCTGATGTAGATGTCAGGACATACCACTACTATCAAGAAAGACAATTAGTCAACTAATCATGAATTAATCAATTTTAAGATAGATAAAAGTAGAAGGTGACTTGGTAGGGTATGATTGCTCTTCCTTTTATTTTAAATCTCTTTTTTATTAAAGTGCCTACTCTTATCTAGCATCTCATCCCTTATATCAGAAAGGAGTAAAAATAGCACAGGTAGAGAATAGAAGAGTCCTGACGATGACTTGCTCAAATAATAAAATGTTTGGACACAATCTGAGTGTGAATTATCTTACACTGATAAAATTTACCGTGCCAAATAATGCAGACTTTATTATACATTTCTAAATCTGGTTACATTTCTATGAATTTTAAATGTCTTCAGTAATTTAATTTTTCTCCTGACATCTACCAATGCAACTCAGCTGATAATTTTATGTTCCATATGTGGATAAGGTTCTATATCTTGGGGTGAAGCAATCTTTCAAAATGAGTCTTCAGCCAACCACTTCTTTTTTTTTTTTTTTTTTTTTAATTTTTTTTTTCAACTTTTTTTATTTATTTTTGGTACAGAGAGAGACAGAGCATGAACGGGGGAGGGGCAGAGAGAGAGGGAGACACAGAATCGGAAACAGGCTCCAGGCTCCGAGCTGTCAGCACAGAGCCTGACGCGGGGCTCGAACTCACGGACCGCGAGATCGTGACCTGGCTGAAGTCGGACGCTTAACCGACTGCGCCACCCAGGCGCCCCACAGCCAACCACTTCTTGTTTGGCTCTCAGAAGTCTTAGGCTCTCTAGGGGGTAAATGAATATGTAATTGTATAATTAGGCTATTGCTGCTCCTGTTTCTCCCACAATATTGTCTGGCTGTGCCACAGGACAAGGTCACGGAACAACATTAGACTAAAAATGGAAATAGGCTGATTGGAGAATCTGACAAGAATGACCGACCTGCTGTGGACTGTTTTGTGTGGGCATGAGGCCTCATGAGATCACCTCCTAAATTAAATTCCCCTGTAGTTGTATTCAACCATTTCCTCATGCATTTTATCCTCCTCTTCCTCAGTTTTAGGCAGAATAGGAAGCCACCTGGGTAATTTGATTTGAAAGATAAAAGAAAGCTGTCTAGCCCACAAGAAAATGCATCTCATAGTTTGCTCCAGAAATAAATCTCCAACACTAGTGTATTGTCCCGTAGCACTAAGGAGCCAGTGCAGGAGTGGGAACTTACAGAATTCAGTGATAGTTGGCCAGGTTCTGAATGCCCCATTATCCACAATCTTCCCCTAAATCTTTTTCCTGAGTCATAGTGTCCCCCTCTTTCCTGAGCCATAGTGTCCCCTAATACAAAACTGAAATATGTATAATTATGATACTGAAGAATGTTTTAAGGATTTAAGTGCATACTGTATGTGAATGGTTCATTATAAATTATGAAATTATAATTAAGGAGTTGTTTCTCTAAGTGTTCCATTTCAAATCCCAGCTGCCTCATGGAAGCAGGCATTGTTCTCATGCTGGCGGTATAATTTTATACGATCATTTTTCTCTTGACAGTTAAGGGCAGGCCAGTGAGCAGTGGTCCTCAAAAGGTAGAAAAGGGAGTAAAGAGACAGAATGGTAGGGAGAGGGAAGTTTTGCATATGGGAATTTTTTTTTTTTAAAGTGATATCTATGTATTTTGAGGTAAAGCATAAAGAGAGGGTTAGGTAGCAGGAACAGAATAGAGTCATAGAATGGTGAGCCCACAGCCACTGTATACAAACTTTATCTTGTTCAAAATTTTACCAAAGGGAAGTCCTAATTCTAACTGCTACTTTTGTTGTACCCAAGCAAAGGAGATTGAATCTAATTTTTCACAAATTTTTAACCAAATGGGAAGATTTCATTAAAAAATTAATTTCTTAGGGAATGAATGAGCCCCAGGAATATAACTCTGCCCTTGCATGAATCAAAAAGAAAAAAGAATAGAAGGGCAGACTTGCCAAATGCTTATAAATCAAATGTGCCCCCAAATAAGCTGCATCCCGGATAAAGACATGCAAATAGCCCAGGAAAGAGGCGTGCAAATCATCCTGCATGTAAATCACAGTAAGTGGGTGCTAATAAATTTTAGCTTGACTGAAATGGCAAAATTTCAGAGGAATTAGTAGAAGGTGGGAATATTTAGAAAGCAGATGGAATACCGTTAATCATTTGATGAAGTGCAACTGGACCCTATAAATTATTTTAACACATTTTCTGCCATTTCCAGCATTTTCCGGGAATCATTCCCAAACTAGGTCCATTTTCTAGGCCTAAATTAAACTTTTTTTTACATGAATTCCCTCTATATTAGAAATTTTTTCACTCTTTCTATGGAGTCTCCAGGTTGGGATTAAGTCAGCTGTCCCTCAGGTGCCTGTATAGAGAATTGCCTGCTTGTTTTTTTCTAATCTTACTGATTCTCAAGGCTGCCATTCCCAGCATGGAAAACATTCCATCCCTCCAAACCTCTCTCATCTTTGAATCTTCTCTCCTCCTTCCTTAGCTACAAGTGGATTTATTATTTAATTGAATGATTATATGATGTAACTCTGGGACATATTTAAGGGTACTGTAAAAGAGAAAACTGTCATTTGGTTAGGTCTTGTTTTCATTCACTTTAGTCTCATTTAAGTTCCTGGTGCCTATCTAAATGGCTGTTGATATCTTCATTCTCTTAAGATCCTGGGGAATAATAATATATGACATGCTCATTGGTATTTGACATGAAGCACTGTGGAAAAGAGAGCATATTCCAAAAGGTTTTAATGGTGATTGATTTATATTAGCTTTGAGTCACACTTGAGTTTGTTTTTTAAACTTGCTGCTCATAGTTGGAACACATTTCTGGTAGTTGAATGGTTACCTGAGGGAAAAGGTGGCTTTGCAACCATCTTTGATCACCAGAGCCATCCACTAAATACTACAAATGAGTTTTATTGGCTCAGGCCCAGACAGACTGAACTGCTTAATCTGCTATTAAACTGAAGCTGGAAGCAGTGATTTGAAAAATAGAGAACTTGCTTTGTCAAATGGTTTTTTAAAAATTTGAGGCAGATATACATACAATCACGCCCTCCTCACGGGAATGTACAGGGACCATCCTATCCCCACAAAGGACAATGATTTTGTAAATGGTTATCTGCTTTGCAATTTACATACCTCCTAAACTACCCAGGTATATGCAACTCACTTTACTCTTGTAGAGGAGAAAAGCATCTGAGATGTGTTTTACTCCTACTGTGGAAAAGTCTCTATTTGGAGACAGTCAAGTAGATTAGGCAAGCTTGATGTGGAATCATCTTTGTAGCAAAGCATCTTTGTGGAATCATCAACGAAGTCCTGTGTGGACCTATAAAAATACATTGGATATAGCAGTGAAGTCTGTTCCCTCCAGCAACTGAGGCAAAGAGTTCTAGTACAAACTGTTTTCAGTTCCTGTGACCAAACTCTACCCTTTTTCAAACAGTACACACTTAGATGAATAATGGCTCTTCCAATGCTCTGGAGTCATACACATACATGTGTACACGTGCAATCAAATCCCATCCCATGTGTTAAATGCCTATGCCTCTACATCCAAGGGTGTAGAAGAAAAAATAATAACATCTGGAAAATTTCTAGGCTTTGTCTAGGTCTGGAGGGATGCTTTTGAGTAGATAAAAAGAGAGAACAAAGACTCTCATGCAGGATGGAGCACTTGAGCAAAATGCTACGGCAAGAAAATACAGAGTAAAGAGAATAATGAAATGAAATAACTGTGTGAGCAACTGGGCAATGGCAATGGTATTTTAAGAGATAGGGAGGAATCTACTATACAGGCTCAAAAGGGCCATTTCCTCCTAAGTAATTGGAAGCCATAGTCCTTTTGGGTAGAGTCGGATTAAGATATGTTGTTCTTGTGAACAGGTGTTAGTAGGATATGGACAAATATAGAAATTTGGTTAAATGAAAGATAAAACTCTTAGACTTGAGAGAACATCTCCTGCTGCTAAGGACTTACTCTATGTGAGTCATAGCCCTCCTGATGTGGCTTGAGACTTTTCCCCAGTCTCTCAGCAAAGTGTATCCTTATTTACCTAATGTCAGGGCTTCCCTTGAGTTTCTCATTTATTATTTTTGTAGGGATTAATTCATTGATTTGCAAGTTGGCAGCATGAAGATGGAATATAGTAAACAGAAGTTTCAATGAGTAGACGGGAGCTGCGTGAACATAGAAAAATGCGTATTATGCAATGTAACACCTGAGTACGAAATGGGTTGTCTAAATAATATATTCTGTAAAAGCAAGAAAATATGTGAATGTATGACTTGGCAAGTTTTTAGTGGATGGGAAGAATGATCAGAGAAGGAAGGTGTAATGTGATGGGTTGGATGACAGACCTTTAAATAAGTGCCAATTTATAGGAGGAACAAAGAAAGGGACAAGGCCAGTTTTGCCTGTCTCATACTTCTGGCTGCATCCATTTCCACTCAGGCTGACAAACCTATATATTCAAATCTACTCATTTGTTCTCTTCAGCCAGATCCACCTCCATCTTGAGGGTTTTTCAGACAACCCCAGATCGTTTCTCTCTTGCCTCAACACCTCTAGGACTCTTACTCTTTGGCACACAGTGACATACTTAGTGCCCTTCTATCATTAAGTGTTATTTAAGTTTTTATTCTTATTTTATTTAACTCATTGTATCATCTGTCTGCCAAACTAAATTGCAAGATACTTGAGGGCAAAGACAACATCTCACTCTTCTACATTCCCTGAAGCACCAAAGCCTTGGGCACAGAACTGTCATGTTGAAGGCTGATAATTCAATTTGCTGATCTCTGAGCATGAAGGAGAATATGAACCTATTCTCTGACATGAAGGTCCGAAGCTACAGTGTTCACTCTATATCCAAGCTAATATAACTCTGTTCTTGTTGGCTGACCTAGTAGTCCTATGAAGAGGTGTATTTTTTCAGCTTGGACAGCTCAAGTGACCATGAGTGGAGGAGCCAAACCATCAACCGTATACTGGACAGAAACAACACTGAATCATTTCACCTCATCTGAGCCAGAGATGTAGCTTGGAGATCTGCTCTCTCCTGGGAGAGTTAGTCACCCATAGCCAATATCTTTGAACAGACTAAAGTTTTTCTGAAATAATTTAGAATTCTAAAGGTATATGGTCTATATGTTGGCAAAGGAAACTTTACCTTCTAGAAAGAAGACATTTAAACAAAATAGTTTTGGTTTCTTCATTAAATCAACTCCTAGCAGCAAGCATTTATTGAGCACTTATTATGTATAGTGTGTTATGTAGCAAAAAGAAAATGTTAATACCCAGGCCTTTCTTGAAAATTGCTTGGGAGGAGGTGACATACATCATAATTAAAAGTTCACCCTAGTTGAGCTATGGGACAGTTTTATGATATAGACATTATCATTATAGGTTTTTGGAATTGAGAGAGTAACTGTGGTAGTGTTCCTAGTATATTCACCCTGATTACTGTTAAAATGCCGGTTTTGAGCTACAACTCACCTGTAGTGAAATGAAATGTCTGTACTAGGTGCCCAGTTACCTGCTCTTTATATACACCAAGATTTAAGAATTATTGTCCCATCAACCAGGATAGTTAAGGAGGACATCAGGGAAGAGGTACAAGAAAGATTCTGAAGGCAGAATTCTGGCTCCATTGGTCTCTTTTCTATCCTGTTTCCTGGGCCATTGATCAATCACAAGCAATGGTTGGCAATGGACTGAGAGGAGACTATCCCAATAATTTTCTTGGAATGTTTTGTTATTTGATACATTAATTCTCTTCTAATGTTAATTGCACCACTGTATACAAATGTGTTTTACCAGAGAGAATGAGGTTTTATACTAAACATTTCAGTAGCAATAGGCACAGTGGTCTTATCTCTAAGCACAGCTGCTGGAAAGTTAGAGGAAGGAAAAGCAGGTACCTATGGAAGCAACTACCACACCTTTGCCTATGGTTTTCGAACTTGACTTCACATTTCTAGATTGAGCTGTGTGAAAAGATCACCTCTTAAGAACATAAACAGCAACACACACACACACACACACACACACACAGAGTGGCCCTTATACAGTAGAATTGGTGTCAGTACTTAATGCCAAGTTAAGAGCATGGATTTTCATAGGTGTGCTGCATGCTCGAGCAGACACCCTTGCACATGCTTTGGTTTCCTTTTAATGGTCACAAACTTTAGTCTAATTTCTTAGGTGACTGAGATGCTAATCAAGCAGTTGAAGACAGAGAGCCTAGCGAAAATAATCAAATGTGAATTTGTCCAGGGGGACTCTCGACTTTGAAGAGGGAAAGAAGAAATTGTCACGTTGATTCCACTGGAGACAGCCTTCCTGTTACTAAGCGGCCCCTGGGGATTTGCTACCTGATTTGCTCTTCGTCAGGTTGGCATCTCAGTGACAAGGCAATTGTAATTAGAATGAATAAAATGAGAGATGTGCCAACTCTCTGCTTATAATTCAGATTGTGACATTAAAGAAACATTGCAGTTTTATTATTTTTTTAAAAATTTTTTAAAGAGTTACAAACAGCTAGTAGGTCTTTGCCTACTGGGATGCCTTCCATAAAACTCGGAACTGTCTTGCTAAAGAAAGAAAATATGATGTGCTTGTTGTACTCCAGATGGTTATATGTTACCTTTTGGGATTTTACACTGTCTTTAGAAATTGTCTTATTTTTTCATGCTTGTTTTTGCAATGCACAGGCAATAAAGACTAGGGGTAAAGAGGAGGTGTAAAGGAAGATTCCTGCTATCCTATTGCCTCTAAGTTCACTGCTGCTGGGAAAGAGTTAGATGAAGGCAATCTGGGCTGTAATAATAAAAACTATAGCCACCTGAATATGATGAGGAATATGCCAAGGTGGAGGGTAGGTGGTGGCAATAGAACCTGATTGATTCTGGACCGGGCCTTGACTTGGCATAGAACGTGAACAAAATCCCCCCAAATTCTGATAGCACATTTTGATTTCTCTTCTCTTTCTATTGAAGACTGGGGATTAGTTGGAAATCTGAAGTGGTTCCAGAAAGTGATTTATCAATAAGAATTTTGGGGACACTTGCAATCTTAAAATTAAAAATGCAATGTTTAACTCTTCTGTTTTTGTGTCTTATCTGAACCCTTCATACAGGCAGTGAAAAATTTCTCATTCTTTTCCTTCTATCATATTTGGAGATAAAATGTGGCATTTTTCCTTTCTGCAAAATAAGATTCCCATTTATCATAATTGTACTGTGACTTTCCTTTTTTCTCCCGGTCGATCTATGCCATGCTTTTGTACAACTCTGTTCTGGTGCATGTGTGTGGGGGGGAGGTGGTGTGCACATACCCATGCTCGTGTGTGTGTGTGTGTGTGTGTGTGTGTTTCTCTTCCTCCTCTCTTCTTTGCCAAATTCTAGTCATCCTTAATGAGTAGCTCATGCCCCATCCATGCCAGTTTTAAACATGTGTCTAGTATATACCCAAAGAAAAAATGTTAATCAGGTGGTAGGAAGACTAAATCTAGAATTCGAGAGAAAAGTATGGGCTAGAAAAACAAACTGTCAGCATATGAGTGATATTTGAAATAATGAGACCGGATAAGATCACCAGACTGAAATAAGTTCTTCCTCAGACACTAGCACATCAGTGGTTCCTCTATTTCTTATTTACACTAGGGGTGCTTCTCAATCTTTTCAGACTAGTCACCACATTTGAAGTGCACAGAACCATCAGATAGACCAGTTCCTTGGTTTAAGTGATGCTAGATAGATGTCTCCTCTAGTGGAATCAATCGGTATCAGCACTGAAGATATGGACCCATATGGTGTGGTGACAATTTTTGGTCACCACTTCCCTATTTGAGAGAACGTTTTCTAGTAAACCACTTTTCTTATAGGCACTCAACATGGATTGCTATATGTGTAGACATATTCAGTCACTTTATTGAGGGGAGCCGTTATGCTGCAATATTTTGTCTCAGGCAGTAAGTCAATCATCTGCTGCACTCACTCAAAATCATAATATAAAGCAGTAAAAATATTTAATATTTATGTTAAAATTTTGGAAAGAGTTTTTTATAAAAATGTCTGCCTTCTTAAATGGGTAACTATGAGAATAGTTTCACACTTTCTTACTGTCTTAGAGTCATCTTCATGAATAAAAATCATGGTTGTAGGATGTCCAAGTTTGTACACCCGTCCTTCTGGTAATGGCAATGTATTCTGAATTCCAGGGCATGTTAGGAGTTCTACCACCTAGGTAGGGTTAGGGTTAGGGTATTTATTTTCTGCTTCTACTTTGCTACGTTCTTTTATACACAGTTGTCCAAATAGGGGGCTGAGGAGGCTATACGTCATTTCCCTTCAGCAATATTAAGAGCATGGAGATTATTTGCCTTGCTGCTAAGAACCTTTGCTTAAAAAATATCTCCTCCTACAGCTTTTTCTTCAGGAATGGCAATACAGAAGAGCTGAGATTGTTCAAAATTACCTACTGGCAAGTAAGCCATTGATTTATCTGACACAAGCATAAGCCTGCCTACTTTTCAAAGAACTTTTGTATATGTTATCATGTCATATCTGAAACAACCCAGATGCAAAAAAACAAAACAAAACAAAAAAACCAACCAAACAAAACCACAAACCCACCACGTTCTAAAAAACAACTCCCAGTTCATAATGGCATAAATTGAGGTCTCCTATTCATATTTTCATGGAAAGTAAACTTTCACTTTTGCATAAGATAATTCCTTACATCTAAGGGTTGTCTTTGAGGTAACATTTCCCAATGATATTTTTTCAAGTATTTCAGAGTTAACATGGCATAGGTTTATCTTCCTCCTCTTTACCAGTGTTCTAACAAAGGACCTGTCTTATTTATCCATTGAATGGGATAGTAATACCTATAAAATGTGTTGCAGTAAATGAAACTGGCCCTCTGAAGTCAAATAGTTTAGACTCTACCAGTCACCTGTATGACTTAGGGCACATAATTTATTTCTTTAAGCCTCAGTTTCCTTATCTCTCACAGATGGATGATTGCAATACAGCCTCACCAACCTGAAATGAATGTTCCATGCGTTTGCACTACTGTTGAATCACAAGGTTAGTGACAGGCCCATTAAAGTGTAGAGTATTAATTATTAGGACATTTTTGTTTTATGACAAAGGAATTTGAATTCCAGATGAGTTAAGTTAGCCCCATCTTTTTCTTACTTTTCTCAGAAATGGATGCTTTGCATAGATTATTTCCTTTAATTCTCACATTCTAGAATATAAGCTAATATTCTCATTTTAAGAATGGTAAGTGAGGCTCAGAGAATGTATGTAACTTATCCAAAAACACACCGATCTTACACTGCAGGTTTATAATTCAAAGTCAATGCTTTATGTACCATTCAGCGTTGATGACTCTCCACCTACTACCACATGCAGTCTTCCATATCATGCTGCACGATGATCTGAAGCTTCAGGATTCTAGAGGGAGAAATGTAAAGAGTGTGTACTAGGATTATGGATAAGAGAGGGAAATTCTATGTCTTCCCCTTTCTGGGAAAGGGGCTTCAAAATGGTTATTAGGCACCAGAAGAAAATTTAGATTCCAATATTTAGCCACTGGCAGGCATAACCTGTCTTATTTCTCCCACTATCAAGTATAAATGTAGAACTGCCTGCCTCCTCATCAAGAGTGCCGTCTCATACCCCCAAGTGGATCTTTACCATCTAACAGAATTAGAAAGAGTAGGGGTATAGGTATTTCTGTAAGGGCGAATAGACATTATTATGTAAAAACTGTTAAGCATCATTTCAGTAATGTATAATTCCAAATATAAGCACAGAGTGTGACTCCAAACCCAACTTGTCACCCTCTCCATCATGGTAACTGGGAAGATGTCTGTCTAGATTCTGGGCCCCCACCTCTATTTACTTCATAGGAATTCATTAAGAGAAGGCAGAAATAAAATAAATACCATCTATAAATATGCATTGCATTTAACTGAGAAAATGGAAAATGGAGAAGGAAATGTCAGATCGCATTCTGAAAGACACGGGTGAAGGGACATTGCACTGTGTTTCAATAGAGACTCCAGGTACTTTGGTTTTGAAAATTGCAGAGCAAAGTGTATGACTGGATTGGAAGGGTTTCATCCTTCCTGATGTATTTTCGTTGAACCCCAGTCACATGCATCAGACTGTAATATTCTAGCCGTCGACTGCTGTCACTTTGTGGTGGGTGTTGTTGCCAATGCCACTCACAGAGGAGGACAAATAAGTGGACAAAACCACTGGACACGTTGTGTATCAGAAACTGTATCATCAGGCCCTGGATCTTTCACTCGTCCTGGATGATGTAAAATGGTAGATCACAGGAAAAATAAGGAAATCAGCAAAACAGAGAACAATACCTCCAACTATTTATATTCTATTTAAATCTCGGTTTCCTTAATTATGAACTTTCTCATCAGTATTTCTGAATAATTGTAATTGTTTCCCCCCTAAGCTATCAACATATAAACTTACAGATGGTCCTAACCTCTCCAGCGCCTTTTTCATTGCTCTGAACTTCTGGTGCCTCTGGAGGAGTCTGG
This sequence comes from Panthera onca, assembly GCF_046562875.1. Classification (NCBI taxonomy): domain Eukaryota; kingdom Metazoa; phylum Chordata; class Mammalia; order Carnivora; family Felidae; genus Panthera; species Panthera onca. Next base: position 60,314,945 of record NC_138350.1, on the reverse strand, counting down.
CTTATGGCTTTGTTTTGCCACAAATGAATCTCATCTCCTCTCTGCTTTGCAGTAAAAGTTGTTTCTTCTTTCACCCCCTCTCTCCCCCTTCCCATTATGGTATGTTCATTCTGAATAGTAGGTACTGTGTCCTATGATCTCTGCTCCTCTCCCCAGCATGATTATCATTTGCTAAATCCAGATGATTGTCTAGAAGTTATCAGGATCACCTGGGGCGAAACGCCTCCACATGTGCCTTGATTATGCCTGTCACTGATTTCCTGTCATTTTTTGAATATTGAACAAGTTGGAGCATTAGTTACTCAATGTAATACGTAGCACTGACTGCATCCTTTGCCTCACATGCTACTGTACAGGATATGAAATTGTTAAGGAAATGGACTCCATATTCAAGTAATTTCTCTATGGAAGAGATTAGACCAGCCCACATGAAAGAATGCAGATTTATATATAAGTTGAATTGAAAAATGGTAGAGATGCAAATAGTAAAGGTAATTTCTAGTTGCCAAGTTAGAGTTACCCAATTTTGCGTTATGAGTTCAGGGGAGAGAGGTTCCTTTCATATTTCACTGAGGTGGGTAGGAAAAATTTAAGGATGGGTTAAATTGGAAGTCGACATTGTGTTTAGAATCTCACATGTAATTAGTAACTCCAAAGCGTCGACAAAGCTGTGCTCAAATTGCTTTTAGGTCCTTTATGTTATTTGTTGTACTTGGTTCTTTCCTTGGTTCTCTCATGTTCATTTCCACGAGTAACAATCATTTTAACTGAACACTTATTTAAAAGCAAACACAAAGGATTAGTAAAATAAAGTGTGATGTTGTTTTATAGAATCAGTGTTTCAAAAACAAGGAATTACTATATTCTCTGTGCTTTCAAATATGCAACCCCTTACATCCCCTCCAACCTCTGAAAAGGAGAGATGTGAATTTATGGAATCAGTGAGTGGAAGTCATACCTCTGGATATGAAAGCATGCCAATGTGTGGGGAAGAAATTGGACCAAAATAGCATATCTCAATTCCCAAGTCAATGAAATCACTTTCAGGATCACAACACACTGTATATGCTTTGGCATTCATCTTTCAATTCATTTGAAGCAAGTCTTATCCATGGACATACTTTCCTAATTTCCTAACTACTTTCATGCATAAAATTAAAGTGAACATTATACAGGATTTACTATATATATGTATATATGTGTGTGTGTGTGTGTGTATGTATATGTATATGGTGTGATGTTGTTTTATAGAATCAATGTTTCAAAAATAAGAAATCACTGTATTCTCTGTGTTTTAGAATATGCCACCCCTTACATTTCTTCCCAACTCTGAAAAGGAGAGATGTGAATTTATGGAATCATATAATAATATAATAACCAATTTATCTGTGAGTATGGATCCCATTAAAGAAAGTAGGACATGTTCTCCCTCTTTCCTCTCTGTTTTTTTTTTCTATAGAAAGCACCTAGACCAAATTCACCATAAGTGACATTATCAGTTGGTTGCACTTTTGAGAACTTTGGAATCCACAGGTCTAAAATCTCTCACACTTTCTTTATTCATGGAAGAAATTACATTATAAAACTTGCCCCTTTTAGGTTTCTGCCAGGGTTTCTTTGGAAACCCAGAAAGAAATTCAAACCTGCATCCTCTCTGTGCCCAGTGGGCCATGGGGGTCTAAGGGCTTATTAGTGATTCTGCCACTTCCATCCATCATTCTCTGTGCACCATGGCATGCACACCCGCCAAGAGAACTTTAAAATAAGAAATAAAACTCAATGAACTCACATTCAATTAATATTAGTCATATTATTAATCCTTGCTGGTGCAAGGCTTATCAGGAGATAATTGACCTTGTCAGTGTTTCAAGCCTGCTGCATTGCTGTAGGATCTCTCACTCCCATCATGCTTAATTAGAATGCAATAAAACAAAAAGGGGGGGGCTTTTCCTGCTTAACTATGGAATGTTCACTTCGCTCCTCCATCCTCTCTCTAAGAAGGAGAATGAGGAAACGTAGCTATCATGGATGTATAATCTTCTCAATTAATAAAATGAAACTACCATCATTGCTCCCCAGGGCATGACAAATGCACCTGTCTGCAGAACCAGACGACTGATGTCCCTTACGTGCCCAGACACTTTCTTCTTTTTCTGTGTGTTCAAAGAAAACATGATTTTAATTGGACTGTGAAAGAGGCATGGGTGAAGAGGAGGGGGTCTCGTTGATTTACTTTCATGTAAAAGGTGATGTTTCCTGACACTGATCAACTTGGTATCAGACTTGATATTATATCTCTTTTTCAAATTTTCTGAAAGTCAATTGTCCTTTATTCTTCCCGGGATCCTGTCTCTTTGGTTTTGCTGCTATCTCACATTTAACATGCAGGCCTTGAATTTCTACTTTTTAAATTTTCTCAGCCCAGAATTTGTTAGATGACCACCCATTCAACATGGGATGAATGAATTTCATGTTTTAAGATCAGGGATTGGCAAAATGATCCCTACGGACATTTTCAGATGAGAAAGTCTGTGATTAATTTTGAGGAAGACAAAGGTAAATCTTTTGGAGTAGATGAACAATAAATCTCCCTGCTCAAAGCAAAGCAGGGATCCTAAACATAAGTCTTCAAACAATAGACTAACAATCCAGAAATGCTTCTTAGGCCTGCTCCTTTGCTACCTCTGGGTAGCACTAGGAAACCTTTCAACCCAAACAACCTACATTCTGAAAAAGACG